>NW_020954569.1:51808574-51851105 GCF_900497805.2 Vombatus ursinus | reverse complement strand
CTGATTTATCCTAAAAAGAACAAGTGTGCTCTCTTTGTCATACAAACTACTGATGCCCCACTGTTGTATCCCCCAGTGGGATACTTGCCTAGAGCTGGGTCTCTAGCCCTGCATCATTCACATCATCTATTCTAGTCCCTTTTATAATATTTTTGTGGTGTGGCTGGAAATGTGTGTGTCAGACAATCTGGTGCTATGATTGGATTTATGGTTGGATTACAAGGCAATTTTGTGGTTTAAATTATGAGCAACCTACTATGGTACGTGTGTGACTCAGACTAAGGGTCATTGGATCCTGGGTTTTCAGAGTTGGAAGATATCTGAAATATCATCTAGTTTAATTCCATAATTTTATAGATGAAGAAAATAAGATCAAGAAAGGAGAAATTATATAGCCATAGTCACACAGTAAGTAGAAGAGTTATAATTCAAACTATAGTCTTTTGACTCCAAATCCAGTGGTCTTTCCTCTGTAGCACAAGACAGCTATGACATAAGAGTAAAACAGTCTGTTGATGTAAACTTACCTTCATGGTTATTTGTGTATTTTTCTTTTTCATTCATTTGCTTATTCAAGTCTTTCCTCAATGCATATTCTGTGCTGGGCATTTTGAAGGCTAGAAACGTAAATATGACATGGTCCCTGCCTTCAATGGGCTCATAATCTTTGTAGGGAAACTGAACCATGCACATAAATAACTCTAAAGGAATATGGTAAGATTTTTCCAGGTCCAAAATATAGTACCAACAGCTGGGAATATTCCTGCAGGCAGATATACAAAATAAAGGCAGGAATGTAGGCTCTGAGAGTGGAAGGAAAAAACTCATTGTTTCCTTTACTTAGATAGAGATTAAGTATTTATTAAGAACTAAACTTCTCTTTTGTCTCAAATTCAATTTCACGAGAAGTCAGAAAAGATCTTATGGATATCAAATTCTGTATCAGACATCTGTCTGGGAACATAGACTATGATTTACCCCATGACCCAGAAAGAAAAAAGAACAAACGAAAAGAACAAATCTTAATCTGGGTACATCCTGCCTGTTGACTGGTCCTTTAGCTAGGGAGGCATAGTCTTTGTCTCTGACTAAAGAGCTGTCAGTCTGCCCTTTTCAATTAAACACTCTCTAATAGCTGCATCATTGAGAACAGGTGGTCCTAAAGAGTGGAAGCCCAAGAGCCAATATCAGGCAGAAGCGCCCAGGAGTAATCATGATACCCCCACATACATGTGCCCAGAAGGGACCACAAGACCACTGGAGTGACATGCCCAACAGAGCAGAAAGACACAATTCTCAGAAAAGAGGAATATGAATGACATCATCAGAGAACAGTAAAAGCAGTTGGTATCAAAGGTGTGATTTCCCTGGCCACAATTTCTTTGCATTTAGAACTTCCACGTGCGTGTACTTCCTCCAAGGATTGCTGGAATACATCTTTTCATAAATACAGGTGTACCATTCATTTGTAGTCTCTGGTCGTTCATGTTCCCTTCATATGTGCTCTTCCACCACCAATGGAATTGGAACTTGTGGGAGAGTGTAACCCATGGTCATGTGATAGAAAAATCTTCTCTTATCTTTACTATGTTGTTTGATTAAATGACTTTTTTTCCTTGAACTAATGTGTCCTCTGGCCATCTGGCAAAAAGTCAACCCATTGGTGGTGAAGGAGTTTATCTCAAAGAGGGAGTAGATTTTCTCACCCAGCAAGAGGGTGCCATGTTAAAACTGTAACAGAAGACTTTTGAAAGAAAAATGATGATAAGGAAGTACAAATATAGTACTAGGAACTAGGGGGAACTCAGAAGAGAATGAGATCACTTCTGAATGAGATGATGGAAAGAAAAGGGCACTGACCTTAGAATCAGAAGAGCAGTATTTGAATTCCCACCCCACCCCTCAGCATTTGTTAGCTGTGCAACTACGGACAAGTCACACCTGTCTGATTCTCAGTTTCTTTTTCTATAAAAGAGAGCAATAAAGTAGTTAACAATACCTAGTACCTGTTAGATACCTGTAGTACCTAACTCATAGGGTTGGTGTGAGCTTTAAACAAGATAATATATTTTTGCTTTGTGAACTTTAAAGTGTTGTCTAAATGTGAGCAATTATGAGGATAAATAGAGGGCTCAATGAGAGAGCCTTCATGGAGAAGATAATATCTGACTGGTCTTCAAAGGGTTGGTAGGAGTTTGAAGCGAACTGCACAAACAAAGGTGCTGAATCAAGTTGAGGAAGCTCAAGGTATGTGCAGCCAACAGCTAGTGTTCCATTCTGGCCAGAGTGTAGGGGATTAGTAGAAACTAGATTGCAAAGCCACTTTGAGATAAGATCTTAGAGGATCTAAAACGACAGCTCAAGATCTCAGAAGTTCATTCAGTAGACAGTGGGAAGCCGCTGAAGGATTTTTTTGGTTTGTTTTTGTCATTTTTGTATGCCTGTTTTTTTTTGTAGGGATTTGTGTGATTCAAGTGGTACTGTATCAAGTTTCATCTTGGGCTACTATATTCACCCCACATTTAGTCAATTGCCAAATTTTGTAATTCTCCCTTGATGACATCTCTTGCAAAGGTACCATTCTCCTCACATAGACTCCAACCTATTTCAGGCCCTCATCATCTTTCCTCTGCGCTACAATAAATTGCCTCCTAACTGTTCTTCTTGCTTCAAGTCTCCCCCCTCTCTGATCCATCCTCCACTCAGATGCCAAGATGAGTGTATATGTTATCATGTAACCTCCCTGCTCAATGAGCTCCAGTGACTCCCTTTCACCAGGGGGATTGGATAGTAGAGTCAAGGAGATTAAATAATCAAACATAACTGGAGTTTCAAGCCTTGTTGAGTAGATCAATGTTCTTGCAATGCGGAGAATTAGGGAAATAAGAGATCTTTTGAGGGGAAGGTGAGGATAGCAGTATATTCAGTTGGAAATTTATAGCACATAGGTAGAAATACAAGATTTGAGATCAGGACTGGAGGTAAGCATCTCAAAGTTATTTACATAGGAGAAATAGTTGAAAATATGGGGATGAATGAACTATTCAAGTGAAAAAAAAAACATGGAGATAGAAAATAAGAAAGAGGCCTGAAAACAGAGCTTCAGTGAATGCTTGCATTTATGGGACAACAAGAGGAAAGTAATTAACAAATTATATAAAGAATGGCCAGAGAAATAAGAGGAGAAACAGTAAAGTGTCACAGAAACTTAAGGAGGAGCCAAAGGATTGCCCTAATGCTGCAAAGGAGAAGGAGAATGTGACCCAAGAAATAGCCATGACCTTTGAGACAGCAAAGCCAGTCAAATAATGATAGTGGAAGCAGCACTCTTAGAAATGTGTTGGTAGTAAAGAAGAGGACACAGCAATTGTAGACCATTCTTTGAAGAAATGAAAGTGAGAGGAGAGCAATAGTGACAATGGGGTCAATGGAAAACTTTGATTTTTTTTTTAATGGTGAGACATATTTCACCATGTTTATAGGTGAAGTAAATATTATTCTTACCTCTAGTAGTAGTAGTAGTAGTAGCAGCAATAGCAGCAGCAGCAGCAGCAGCAACCACAGCAGTAATAGTAGTAGTACTTAACAACTGCATTTCTATTAATGAAATGGATCAATTGAAGAGTAAAAGTACTGGATGGAATAAGGCCTTACGGAAGGTAAGAGAAGAGGGTGGCCAGAACCTAAGTGGAAATATTAGCTTCATGAAAGACTAATGATAGTTCCTTCCCTGAAAATGAAGGGAAAGAGATAAGGATAAGTGAAGACAAAGACATTATTAGGTTGATAGAAGGAAAAAAAATAGAGGATTCAAAACAGATTAACTTTAAGCTCATAAATGAAAGAGCTTGGTTGGAGAACGGGGCTCCAAAAAAAAAAAAAAAGATTTGAAACAGCTATGTGGAGGGATGCCACAAGTATAGGAAGTCAAGGAAAGGACACAAGGATTTACCAAGCAGCAGTGAGATTCCATTTCAGATTTGATACTATAAATTTTAGAAAAGCTAGTCAACAAGATTTTATGACTTTCTCCAGACGATAATTTTTTGACTTTATACTCCATACAAACTTGATTCTCTTCCATTCCCAGTTTTGAGCCTACTATTTCCTAGCATCCTAAGCAATCTTAAATAGAGAACAAAGAAATGGTAACTGGCAAGTCAGTATTGAAGAATTAGCTCAGTAATCTTTATTTTTGTAGCTTAATTAAGAAATTTTCATTACTTTTGTACACAAAGAGAAAACCAAACTATGGACATGCTTAAAAACTAAGTCAGGCCTATGTCCTGATTCCACAGTAGGTATAATCAGTCAAAAAGAGGAAAGTGAAGCCAGAAAAGACTAATTGAATAGGAAAATAATGAAGGATCAATAGAACAGAGATTGTGAAAGGGGATAAGGCAGAATAATAGAGTAGCAGTTCAAAGATTTAGTACTGGAAGGGACTTTAGAATCTATTGACTCTAACCTTGTTTTGCAAATGAGGAAACTGAGGCCCAGAGAAGTTTTTACTTGCCCAAGGTCACCTAGAAATATGTGACAGGAGTGGGATTCAAATCCACATCCTCTGGCTCCAAACTCATTGCTCACTCTCAAAGGTGTTAAGAAGTGGAAAAGATGAGAGACAAGGAGCTTATGGTCATAGAGGGGGGCTAAATTTGAGATCTTGAAGGTGAAATAGTTCTGAGAGATGATTAGTTCTATGGACTGGTACGTGGCTAAGGTCATCCAAGAGTCATTGGAATTAAGGCATTTGAAGAAATGTCTGTCCATTATATTAGAAAGGTCATCACTGTCCTCGAACCCACAAGCTTAGCCTCTTAGCATCTTCCCTAACCAGAACAGGTTCTGACATACAACCTTTGAATACCTAAGCAACTCATCATTTATCCCATAATTGATGGAATTCTTTCATTTCACTTCACAGAAAATACAAGCACTATGACCCATACCACAACCCATCCTGCTTACTTGAAACTCATAGTTGCACTGGCTATCAGAACTGCAATGGTCCTTAGGGATCATTTATCCTAAACCTCTCATTTTAGAGGTAAGGAACCAGGCCCAGAGAGGTTAAGTTGCTACATCACACAACTAGTAAATAGCAAAGAACTTGAACTTGAACCCAGAAGTTCTGGCTTCAAAATCATTACTTTTTTCCAGTGACAACTAGCAGATTTTGATTAGTTGACAGTGAAATCAGTTGGTATTTCCTGAGTACTTGCTATATGACTGACCCTATGTTAGATATTCTGGAAAATACGAGGGAATAAGACACAGTCCCAGTCCTCAAGAAATTTAGTAATAAGCAAAGGGATCTCATCATAGTGTGGCAAAAACATGCCTGGAGCTGAGAGATTGAAGTTCTAGTCCCAGCTCTGCAATTTGCTCATTACATGTTAGGACATAGAGTTCCCATTTCCCCCACCATAACCTTTAACTCTCTACTTCTTCCCCCAAGTAATTGAAGCAAACTATGAGGGGAAAGAAGGTATATGAATGGGATTCATGTTTTTGAGACCTAAGGAATCCTCCATCCTCTTCCCAAATATTCTACCTCCTGATTCAGAGGATTTAAGTTAAGTGAGCAGGAGACCTCACCTTTGCACAGATCAAAGTCCCTTTGAGCACAGGGTAGTTCCTCCATGTTGAGGTTGTATGCCAATATTACCCAAGGAAAGCCATCAATATGAATGAAGAGAAGAAGTGTTACTTCCTTCCCTGAAACTTAACTGAAAGAGAAAGGAATCAATCCCTCCCTACCCCCACTACATCTATCCCAATCAAAAAAACATAGCTTTTACAAGTCAGCCACCCTGCCTATACTCCCTGACTTCTACCAGGGCTTCTGAATAGCAATCAGTAGTGTCTGCTGATCTGTCCTGCCCATCTTATTTTTGTCTATTCTGGACACTCTTTAACTTGGTTCAAGTAATTTCCATTCTATGCCTCAGTTTTCCC
Organism: Vombatus ursinus; assembly: GCF_900497805.2. Classification (NCBI taxonomy): domain Eukaryota; kingdom Metazoa; phylum Chordata; class Mammalia; order Diprotodontia; family Vombatidae; genus Vombatus; species Vombatus ursinus. The sequence continues at coordinate 51,845,144 of NW_020954569.1, read as the reverse complement.
ATCTAAATACAAGAGAGTTAGACTAAACCACCATTAAAGTTACTTTAGGTCCTAACGTTCTTTTATTAGATTACCTGACAACTCTCTTGAGATTGTTTTTGTGATGAATTATCTTTTGTGATATATACAAAAAAGAAAAAAGGAACATATGTCAAACCCAACCCACCCCCAGTACTGCCAGTGGTTCATCTTTCTAGAATTTCCTGAGTTTGCCCTGTTCTTAGTGCTCAAGTTTGCTGACCAGCTGGGACCTCCTTGAGGTTTTTCCTCCCACAAAGACATTCTAATAACTCCATGGAGAGAGCTCTGGGAAGGCTTCCTAGTTGTGTAGGGAAAGGAGTCATGCTACTAGCTTTGTGTGTCCAACAGGACCTGGGCTTGAGAAAGACAGAGAAGAATATCAGGAAATGCATATTTTTCTTGAAGATGCAAGCTAGTAAGAAAATTATCATGACTTTGTCAGTATTGCGTATACCTCATCTTAAAAATACCTTCCATTTGATCTGCTCAGGTAAACTAGTGGTCCTCATAGGCAAATTATTGAGAAATATAATGGATATAGATATTTTCTTTCTTTCCTCTTAGCATAGGATTAAACTTGGGACATATTCATTTTACTCTAACCCCTCCATGCTGCATTTCCCATCAAAGCATTCCTGGAGTTATCTCTACATAGCCAGAATCACAAAGACTAATGCACAGAGATAGGGTCCCCCTGCCCATGGACTCTAATAAATTCCTGGATGTATGAATTAATGAACTAATGGAGAGTAGGTTGGGTTTGTCCTCCTTCCTGGAGGAGGTCAGAATAGAGTTTGACCTAAAAGGAGAAGTACAATGTCCTTCCCCGAAAATTATTGGGACCCCTCAAGAGAGTAATAGATGATGACTCAGCAAATTTCATCTCTACTCTTAGGAAAAAAATACCTCCTAGCACATGCCCTAATGATAGTGTGCCAGGAACATCACCCACCTGTATAGAGAATGATTTCTTTTTTGTAGCACATTTGTTATACAATCCCACATTCCACATAAAATAATAACATATTTTGGGGGCCTTTAAGGTTTATAAAGTGCTTCTTCACAACATTCCTGGGAGCTGGGTAGGGTGATTATTATTATTTCCAGATGTAAAAACCGAGGCCCAGAAAGGTTAAAGCAAATAAGTGGTGTCATGAACCCCAGTCTCTTGATTCAGAGTCCATGATGGTTTCTGATGATATTCATGGTTTCTTCATGTCACTCACACAGTCCACTTCTGGGTGATGGAAGGAAACCTTCTTGTTGAGATGGTATAGTGAAGGACAGAGAAGACAATATGTTGCTCAAGGTCACACAGCCTTCTGAATCCAAACTCTGGTGTTGTTCTCTCCCAAACCCCTACTTATTTCACAAACCAAACTGTCCACAGAGCATTTTGCAATCTCTCCTGGGCCTTCCTAGACTGGCTGAGGTCAGGGAAATGAGGTCTGAGATCTTGAGGTTGACATGGACTTTGATGTCTTTCCAAGTACAGCAGGCACCAGAGCTTCAGGAAGGCAAAGGAGAGGTTTTCCAGGTTTGTTGCCAACTCCAACTCCAGGGACTCTTTGAGGTCAAGTCTCCCCAAGTTCCAGCACTCGGCAAAATTTCAGCACCCAGAGTCACAATAAAGAAGGTGAAATGGGTGTCTTTTTTTTTTCTCTTAAGCCCATGGAGGTCCATGGGCCAAGCAAAAGCCTCTTATCAAGAGCTTTTTGATGAGTTCAGTGTAAATGGATCAGAAACAGATGGATTAAGTTCCCCTTCAAATATACATGTGCTGGGGAGTTACAAGGGAGAAAGTGCTTAGGTCTATGCATTTCTTGGGATTGGCCAACCCCAACACAGTTGCAAAACAGTGTGGGAATATTTGCTGAGTCCCAAACACTGGCCGGTTCTCCCAACCCTAAAAATAACCAAGCTGTCCAGCTGCTAGATGGATATTCTCATGTTTGTCTGTTTTGGGGGGGGGGGTTTGTTTTTTTGTTTTTCTTCCAAAACATTGACTGGTAGCTAGGGTAGGGAACTAGTCTGGAAATTGAACAATTCCAGAGGAAGCTAGTTTTCTGAAATATGTAGCCCTCCATGTATTTGCTGACAATATTCTCCTCACCTGAAGCGCCCTCCTATTGTTTCCATCTGTCTGGATCCCACTCATTCCTCAAGGCTCACCTCAAATTCTCTCAGCTCCCTACATCAGGCCCCTGATTGCTTCAGTCTAAACTCTTATCTCTATCCCTTGAACTCCAATAGCAATTAAAATTATGTACTAGAGCTGAAAGGGACCTTAGAGATTATCTAGTTCAACCATCTCATTTTAGAATTGGGAAAACTTAGACTCGTAAGAATGAAGTGACTTGCCCGAGGTCTTCCAGGTAGTAAATAAAGGAGCTGGGATTCAAATTCAGATCCTCTATTTTAAATACAGTGATTTTTGTTCTACATCTTCTTACCTTGCTCTATTGTTTATATCAATTAATCATGTATTGTCTTATGACACTGTTTTCTGCCATTGTCTTGAACTCTTGCACAATTCTAAATTGTTACTTAATGTGTCATGTTTATGCTTTTGTCTCTTCAACTAGTTTATAAATTCCCCACTGGTTGAGAGCATTTACTGTGTTTGTCTGAATCCCCTCCCACCCTCATCACCTGACACAATGACCTACACACTGTGGGTGTCCGGTGAGTGTTTGTTATTTTAAATCATCAATTTCCATGGCTTCAACTATCACTTCTATAAACAATTCCTAAATGTATATATCAATCTGTCAATGGGATGTTTCTCATAAGGGATTCTGCTGTTGCCTCAAACTCATTATGTTTAAAATTAAACTCATCTTCTCTTTAAAACTTCTCTTTCTTACTTAGATATTTCTTTTATATGGGTTCACAACCTTGCAGCCATCTTTGAATATTCCTCTCTTCACCTCCACATATACACACAGAGCCAAATCACATCAGTCCTCAAATACTGTTAAGTCTGCCTTTGAAAAGTTTCTCATACCCTTCCCATAAGCATGATCCCCCGTGTCTCAACTATGGCAATAGTTTACTTATTGTTCTTCCTACCTTGACTGTTCTAGGCACTCAATGAGCATTTATTAAGCACCTACCATATGACAGGTTTTTCTCCTGAGTTTATAAAGAAAGGCTAAAACTCTGCCCTGACCTCAAAGAACTCACATTCTAATGGGGGAGAGAACATACAAATAACTATGTACATACAAGATACACACAGTGTAAGTAGAAGGTATCTCAGAGGCAAGTCACTAGCAGCTATGGGGACAAAGAAAAGCCTCTTGTAGAAGGTGGTTTTGAGATGAGTCTTGAAGGAAACCAGGGAAAACTAGGAGGCAGAGGTGAAGTTGGGGAATACTCCAGGCATGGAGGATAGCCAGCACAATGACACTGACTTGGGAAATGGAGTGTCATACACGTGAAACAGAAAGTAGGCCATTGTAGCTAGACAAACTTTGAGCTGAGCTCCAGTAGGGTAAAGCCTAGGGTTGCTTTATTCTCTGTGTTCCCCCAGACAATGAGCTTCCTGAAAACAGTGCCTGGACCTGCTCTTCCTCTATCACCCCTTAGACTGTAAGGAAGGAAAGAAGGAAGAAACAAGCATTTATTAAGCTCCTTTTATATTCCAGGCACTGTGCTAAGAGACTTACAAATATTATCTCACTTGGTCCTCACAATAATCCTGAGATAGGTGCTATTTTTATCCCCATTTTACAAATGAGGAAACTAAGGCAAATAGAGGTTAAAGTGACTTGCCCCGGGTCACGCAGTTAGTAAATGTCTGAGGCTGTATTTAAACTCGTATCTTCCTGACTCCAGACCCAGAACTTTAAATACTGTCCTACCTCGCTGCCCATTAAAATGTAAGCTCCACAAGGGCAGGAACTGTCTTGTTTTTGAATTTGATTCCTTCACACTTATTACAGTGCTTGGCATATCCCAAATAATAAATATTTTTCATTCATTTATTCATTCTTCTACAGCACCTTACATAAGATTGTGTATCTATGTATGTACATCCTTAACACAGGTTTGAATCCCTTAGTAAAGGAATGAATATATCAATCAACACATATTTGTAGGGTACCTGCTAGGTACCCAGGCAATCCCTATGGGCCTCAGTTTCTTTATCTATAAAATGAAGAATTGTACAAATAATCTCTAAGATCTAAATCTGTGGTCCTAATATATCAACAGAAGGTGATCTTACTCTGTCTCCTTGAAGAAGAAGGACTAATAAAACTATTGGAGAATAAGAACAGACAGTGGGTGATGGAGTCAGAGATTGAATGATGTGTCCAAACTGTTTCTTCTCTGTGAGCAGAAAGACAAGACACCAATAACAATTGTCAAAGCCTTGCTTTTCTCCTCCTTGTATATGTGCTCCTGACACTATCTGAGGCATCCACAATGTATTTATACATCCTGTACCTCTAATGGGATTCTGTGAATTGTTCTTATCTGAACATGATGTATGCATGCAGAGGGGGAGCTTTGCTTTTTAACAAGTGCATTATCAGGAAACAGCTAGAGTCAGCAGAAGCCTTCCACACACAGATTTCCACATCTTCTCACCCTTGTTACTTCCCAATGCCCAATGTGGAAGGATGCAAATAAGGAACAGGAGACTGAAGTGAAATTGTGAAGTGAATGAAATTTATGCCACTTATGCCTCCTTTCACCTCTTTCTACATACATCCTACAACTTTACACAAAATGTCTAGTGTCATTTTTGACTTCTGAGCCTCCTCTTGTCAGGGAAGAAAGCTCTGATGAATGCATTGGTAATGCATTCTGGGCCGCTGGGTTTTATTTTAAAAAGGAGGTATGCAAAGGATAATGTGTAATCTGAAGGATAATGATAATAACTTATATTCATATGGTGATTTATAGTTTACAAAGTACTTCCTCCAAAACAATGAGTTACAAAGATGTTAGTGTCCTAATATTGAGATCAAATTATATGCCCAAAGTCCTTGAGCTAGTATGCCACAGGATTATAGCTTCAGAGATAGAAAGGAATTTAGTGAACATCCAGTCTGATCCCCAAAAATCTGAGGCTCCAAGAGGTTAAGGTCACACAGCTAGTAAGTGTCCACAGTGAGTTTTGAACTCTTGTCTTCCTGACTCCAAGTCCAACACTCTAAGCCAGATTGGGCCTTCAGGTCTTCTGATTCTAGGTCCAGCACTCTTTTGCCTCTTCTATTACCTCTGAATGAAGCAGTAATGATAGGATTTCAACAATGGAGAAAATATTTTGCTGTAGAGGTGTTTTCTGACATTCCTTAAATCATACTATATTGGTGGTTTTCTATTCCACCTACTCATTATTAGACCCTAAAAAGATTTGGGCCTTAGAAAGGTTTCCAGAATAGGAAAGGGCGTCCTCCAATTGTCCCAGCATCATCACCACTGCCAACAACAAGAAACATTGGAAACCCATTTCATCCCAGAATTCATGCACGAGGTTGTTTTTTTTTTCCTTCTTGTAATTCTGCACTATTTTTAAGGATAAAAGACATAAATAGAACCCCAAACCCAAAATGGGAATGCATCCATTTTTCCACATCACACGGAACAATGAAAGGAATGGTGCCCTACATATGAGCCTGAGGGTGATGGGTAATTCCTGTCAGTTCCTGCTCTCTGACACAGGGCCCTCTAGGACACTCATCTGTTGTGATAGTCTTTGAAAGAGATGTCTAAAAAAAAAAAACTTTTGAGGAAGCTGTTTTCTCTCTTTCCTTGAACTCTCTCTGGGAGAAAGACAGGGTTAGCCTTTGGCAAAAATTGAGAAATCCATAAAGTTTTTTAGTAAAAGTAGAGTTTTTGGTCCCCACCCACCTCACTCAATGTATCTCTTTCTCATCTCTTGGAGCTCTTCTGCAGCTACTTTCTGACTGCTCAGAATTTCTCCAACCTCCAAGGCCTGTCCTTTCCTGAGATGCTTCAAGCTCCAAAATTAGCACTCCCTGCTCTTCCCTCCCCCCCAAGAAAAGGTTGCATTCCCCCAGAGTAGCTATTCTCAACTAAGTGTTAAGAGGAAGGCAGCTGTTAAACTCATTTATACTAATGAATAAATGGCCAAAACCACAAAGTCATGCTTTCATTTGTCTTTTAAAAGACTAGCTATGATAGTTGGTAGAAATTCTGGCCAGATGACAGAAAAAAGTTAAGAATTTCAGATAATGTAAGGGAAAGGTTTGGAAGCAGGAATCCTTAAATCAGGGGCAGGGAACCTACAGCCTCGAGGCCACATGTGGCCTTCTAGGTCCTTGGGTGCTGCCTTTTGACTGAGTCCAAGTTTTACAGAACAAATCCTTTTATTAAGGGATTTGTTCTGTGAAGTTTGGATTCAGTCAAAGGGCTGCACTTGAGGACCTAGAGAGCCACATGTGGCCTTGAGGTCACAGGTTCCCCACCCATGCCTTAAACTATATCCCATGAACAACAACTTACTCCACCTGCAGAGCTGTATTCAATTCTATGTTTCATATTTCTAGAAGGATTGTAGGCAAGCTGGAGAATATTTAAAAGAGAGTAACCTGGATGGTGGACAAGGGGGCCACCTTGCCAAGGATTAGTTGAAGGAAATAAGCATATTTAACTTGGAGAAGACAAGTCTTGGAGGGTTGGGAAGGAGTAGTTCAACTCCAGAGGGAAGAACTAGAAACCACTGATAAAAGTTGCAGAGAAGCACATTCAGACCCAACATAAGAAAACCTTCCCAACACTTAGAACTGACCAAGAGCAGAATGAGTTTGTTTAGGAGGCAACAACCCACCCTTCTTTAGTTCTCTTCAGGCAAAGTCTAGATTGTGACTAGTCAGGTAAATTGTAGAAGAAATTCTTAGGTATTGGATGGAGTTGATGCCTCTCCCTCCTCTCCTGCCCCCAGTCCTTTCCAGCATGGAGACTTGGTGATTCCTTAATAACGAAGCAAACTTTTGGGGCCCTAGGTGGTGCAGTGGATAGAGTACTGGCCTTGGAGTCAGGAGGACCTGAGTTCAGATCCGACTTCAGACACATAACACTTACTAGCTGTGTGACTCTAGGCAAGTCACTTAACCCCAACTGCCTCAAAAAAAAAAAAAAGAAGAAGAAGAAGAAGCAAACTGTTTCTACCTATTGGGAGATGCTGGAAAACCTACAGTGATTGATAAGGAATCTGGAATTGGTTCCATTTTAAACAAAAAGCAGAAAAGAAGGCAATGTCTGGAGAAAAGCTATGACCCCCCCCCCCTTATCTCTGATGGGAAGGGTTAGGGGAGAAAGAGAATACATGGTCAGGGCCTTCCCTGACAAAACTGGGCAGTCGGTGAAGTTTACTCTCAACGACCCCTCTCTTCTCATCCCAGCCTTCTTCTGCCTTTTCCTGGACTTGGCATTCTGAGATTCCTGTCACTTTCTAGCTCTATTCCTCAAAAGTCCTGTATCCCATAAACTGATTATCTGATAAATTATGCTGAATTAAGGGGTAAAGACTAAAGGGTGTCTTGTGAGTAAGTCACACACAAGTTATCCCTTCTGATAACAAGACCAAGACTATGTTAAGAAAAAGCAAGCTATATGACCCAGGAGAAAGACTATGGAGAATTCAGAAACCTGCCACCCACATGTCATGTGGCCCTGAGAGTCACTACCTGTTTCTTGGCCCCAGTTTGCTGTTCTGTGAAATAAAGGGATTGGATTAAGTGATCTCTAAGGTCTCTCTAAACTCTAAATATCTATGATCTTTAAGTGCTAACTCCATCACTTAGCTAATCAAATAATCTTACACATCACCTCATCTCTTCAAGACTTGGTTCTGTCGCCTGCAAAGTGCTATACAATATAAGTTATCATCAATATTGGCCATCTAGCCCATTTTCAACCCAAAGCCAGGAAAGAGGGGAGATCAATTCTAAACAGAACTGGTTAGGCCAAAGATTCAGGACTGGTGGGGTTCCACTCATTGCACCACACAAGCCATCACGAACTCCACCTAGACACCAAGGGGGGCCTGTATACACACAGTTTTATCTAAATGCAATCAGAGAGCAAAATTCTGGGCAACCTGGGGAGACAGTGCAAGCTGGAAATGGCATTATCTCTTTGGCAGATGGGGAGAAAAGGTATCTAAATGTCCTTCATGGAGGGAGGAGCAGCTTGGAGAAGAGTGGTGAAAGGCAGCCAAATATTTTTCTTTCCTCCTCCCACTGGCACTAGGTACCATAAATGCCATTTCTCCAGATAAAACAAGTGGGGAAATGCTGTTAGCATAAGTGAGCTAAAGCTTTACCAGCTCTGCCTCCAGCAGGCTGCCAGGATCTACCCACAGAGCCCTGACTTCCTCCAACTTCTGAGTTATTCAGCATTAATGCTCCTGGGGAGAAAGACGAAGAAGCCAGGATGAAGGGACTTTGATCAGTGATGATAATGGTTCCCATTGGCACATGTGTTCTATAGTTTAGCACATGTTTTCCCACAACAATCCTATAAGATACTTAGTGCACATATTATTATCATCCTTTTACAGATGAGGAAACTGAGACTCAAAGAGGGTCAAGTGACTTTGTCCATGCTCATGTAACTAAAAAGTATCAAAGTCAGGATGTTTGGTCCAGGATTTCTGACTCCAAATCCATGACACTTGCTGAGCAATGGAATCAGATGCAGGGTGATGGTGCCTCCTTGACAATAAACTTCACCAATTGGGGAATGTCTATGGAAAAACTGATGGGGTTACGTGGGGAAATGAAGGAAAGAAAGGAGAGAGGGAGGAAGAAAGGGAGGAGAGGAGTAAACAAACATTTAAGTGCTTACTTTGTGACAGGTACTGTTCTAAGTGCTAGTGCTACAAACAAAAAGACAGTGCCTGTCCTCAAAGAGGTAACATTTGAATGGTGAAAGACAGCCCAAAAAAGAGAACTAAGTAGTGGGTGTGTGAGGAAAGGGTGGATGAAGGTACCTGGGGCAGGGGCACAGTTTTGAAGTCCAGAATGTCAGCAGCAGATTCAGGAGATGATGAATGCTGGCAGGCTGGCCCTAGCCCCTTACCAAAATTAAGACTCCCAGAGAAATTCACCAAGGGGAGAAGGCAGAGACCTCGTGGAGGGTTATTCTGTAAGGTGTGGGCCCCAGGATCAATTCTGTTCTTGCTACTCGCACAGCAACCACCTAAGTCCATTTTCTCATCAACTCTCGCCCAGACTAACATCTTAATTTCTCTCCTTGACTCAAGTTTCTTTCCACTCAAGTCTACCACACAATTGCCAAAGTGGTTTTCCTTAAATTCAGTTCTGACCCTATTCAATAAAATCTAGTGGCTCTTTCTTGCTACTGGGATCAAATGTAAGCTCTCATTTGACTTTGAAAACCCTTAAGAACTTGAGCCTACACTTCCTTTCTAGCCTTATTAGACATCACGCCCCTTTCCACTCTCTACAGCCCTCTCCATCTGCTCTTTCTGTATCTTTACAGTGCCCCTGTTCCTGGAATGTACTCTCTTCTTACTTCTTCCTCATAGCATCTTCTCTTCCTTCAAGACTGAGATCAAACATTGTCTTCTGCATCAAAGTTTCTTAATCTGGAACTGTCAAAGGGTCCATAGATGGATTTCAAGGAGCTGGCTGATGATTCAGTGGATAGAGCACTGAGCCTGGAGTCAGGATGACCTGAGTTCAAATCCAGCCTCAGACACTTACTAGCTGTGTGAACATGGACAAGTCACTTGGACTCTGTTTGCCTCAGTTTCCTCAACTGTAAAATGGAGATAATAATAGCACTTGCCTCACTCATTATGAAAATGCTTAGTCACTTCCCTCCCATCATCTTGGATGGGAAAAATTACATCTTTATTTTAACTAAATTTTGGGTTCCTTTGTAGTCCTATGTATTTTATGCATTTAAAAATATTTTATGAGAAAAGGTTCATAGACTTCAAAAAACTGCTAATGGGCCCCAATGCTAATAACACAAAACGTATTCTGCTAATGGCACAAAACTGGTTAAGAACTCCTGATATGGAGTCTTTCTTGCCCCCTCCAACTACTAGTGTCCTCCTTCCTTGCTACTTTTTGCTTGTTTTGTATTTATTCTATAAATACTTATATATTAATTTTTATATATGTATATATGCACTTATGTCATTTTCCCCATTAGAATGGAAGATCATTGAAAACAGAGATTGCTTGATTTTTGTTTCTGAATCTCCAGTGCTTGGGACGGTGCCTGACATACGGTACGTCTTTAATAAATACTTAATTGATTCTAAATTAATTTATTGACTAATGGATTGCTGATTGATACAAAACATTAGGCTGAGAGTCAAGACAATTTAACTCTAGTCCTGACTTTGTTCCTAACCAGCTCTCTATTCCAAGAAAGTTATCTGACATCTCTGAGACTTAGTTTCCTCAAAAGTAAAATGAGGCAGTTAGACTAAATGTTCTCTAAAGTCCCTTCCAGCCAGCTCTGACATCCAATAAATCTAAAAAAGGGATGGGAAGCCATAAGAAATATGTATTCAGGCTGAGGCAGAGAATATAGGAAGCTCTTAACTCTTTTTTGATCAAAATAGAAATGTTTTATGGCACAGGTAGGAGTCAAAACACCATGAAATCATAACACACTTATATCAGGAAAGATTTTCAAAATGCATTAATTTTTTAAAAGCATTTGGTAAGTACTTACCATGTGCCAACCACTGTGCACAAGATCACTTAGGCCATTTTTTTCTCAGATGGGAAAGCAGAGACTGAGAGAGATGTGATGACCTCCACAAGGTTGCACAGCTAGTTAGTGACAGGATCAGAGGTAGACTTAAGGTCTCCTTACTCCTAGTCTAGGTTGTACTAGAGCCAGGTCATTGTGAGTATTTACATCTCAGAAATAAGCAAGTGCTACAAATCAGGGCTTGATTTATTGTTTTGTTAATTAGCTAGACTTGAGAAAGTTATGGGAAAAATATGTTACCTGTGCAGATTAAACTTAAAAGTGTACTGTATGGTCTCTTTTTTTTTTGGACAGCTGGGTGTTAAACATTTATCAGCACATGCCTGCTCCTTGTCCAGTTTTCTTTCCACAACCAGACAGTGTGCGGTGGCCTGGCACAACCCTGAAAACTTACTGTAATTCATAGTTAGAAGAAACCTCATTATGGACATAGGGAATTTTGGAAGTGCCTTGCTGAAGCCTGGTAGCACTATAAAGATTGTATGATTCCTTCTGCCCTCTTCTTCCTCAGATATACATACCTATATCCAGAATCAAAAACAAATCAGTGGCATGTATAATATGATCCAAAGAAAGGACATCTAGTTTAGTTGAAAAGGTCAGACAAACACATGGAACAAAGATATGCAATTAGATAATGCAAACATCAAGGGTTGGATTGTGCAGTGCAAAGGATAAGTGATATAGAAGGTCAAGTAAGGAAGAAAACAATGTGGACTAGAGTGGTCGGGGGGTCACAAGTGAACAGGTGGAATCTGAGTTGGAGAGGATCAGGATAAGTGAAAGAAGTTGGAGAGGGTGGAGAATTGATAATAACAATGCTTTATTTTTTTTTCTTTTGCATTATTATGAAATTGAAAAACATTAAGAAACACAAAAATTTTCTTGCAGAAGAAAAAAAGAGGATTATATCTGAAGCCATGGATTTCTGTTACCTACAGGTAGCTCTTTTTTAAAGTATATATTGCATTTAACATAATAGTTGCCTCACTATACTTCCTGTCTGTATCCCTTTCTGAACTTTGTTATGTTCTCTTCTCTGTATTTTTAATAATTCCTTTGCACTTTTATTTCTATTTTTTAGTACCACTATCAATACTCTTCATTTTCCCTAATTCTTTCAACTCTAACAAGACCTTCCTTGTAAAAATGCACATACATTGGTCAAGTCTGAAAATTTGTATCTCATTCTGCACCTTTCTGCCAAGAGGGTACAGCAGTATTTATTATCAGTCTTCTGTAGTTATGATTGATAAGAGACAGGATTTGAACCCAGGTCTTCCTGCTCCCAAGACCAGAGTTCTTAGGTCTTACACACTTATTTTCCTTTACAGAGTTATCATAATTATATAAGTTATTCTCTTGGTTATGTTCACTTCCCTACTCATAATTTCAAACAAGTGTTCTCACTTCTTTCTTCTTTTCTGAAACCACCTCTTTAACCATTTGTTATAGTTTCAATAATATCCCATCATAATCATACACCATAATTTGTTTGGCAGACCCTCAATTAATAGTTTATCATCTAGTTTATTTCCAGTTTCTAGTTACAACAAAAACGTGTTGCTATAAATATTTTTATACATAAAAGTCATTTCCCCTTTTGCTTTGGTCCCTTTTGGGTATATGCCTAGTAGTAGAATGTGTCAAAGGGTATATATGTCCAATGAATTTTGGATCCTAGAACCAAATTGTTTTCCACAGTGATTAGACAACTTTACAGCTCTGCCAATAGTGCTTGAGTTTTCCTTTGTCGTTTTCCTTTTTCATCTGCTTTGCCAACCTGATAGAAGTAAGGAGAAACTTTATAGTTTATTTATTTTTCTCTTACTATTAATTATTTGAAGCATTTTCATATGTTTTTGGGTATCTTGCTTTTGTTCTTTTAAAACTTCCCGTTCATGCCTTTTAACCACTTATCATTGAGGAATGGATGCCATTAAATATATTTTATCAATTCCCTACAGACCTTATCAAACTTTCATCAGAGAAATTTGCTACAAAGATCCTTTTTTAAGTTAACTTTTTTTCCTTCTAACTTCGTTACATTTATTTGTGCAAAACCTTTTTCAATTTTGTGTAACCAAAACTTCCCGTTTTATCTCCTGTGACCCTTTTTATGTCTTGTTTTCCCAAGAATTGTTCCTCCATTCATAGTTGTGAAAGGTCATCTCCTTTTGTGTTCTTCTAATTTGTTTATGCTATGACCTTTTATATCTAGTTCATGTATTTATGAATCTAGTGTGAGATGTTGATCTAAGCCTCATTTCCTCCAGACTGCTTTCCAGTTTTCCCAGTAGTTTTTGTCAAACAATGGGCCTTTAGCCCAGTAGCTGGCATCCTTGATTTTATAGAACACAATGTTATTATGTTTGACTGCTTCTGTATCTTATATGCTTAGTCTGTTCTATTGCTCATTTTTTTTCTATTTTGTTTTTTTTTACCAGTACCAAAGGAGGTGGATAGATAGCTGACCTTGGAGTCAAGAAGACATGAGTTCAAATTTTGTTCCTGCTAACTATAGATGATGTGACCCTGGGCAAGTTATTTAAATTCTCAGTGATCTAGGTAGCTCTCTAAGACAATATATTACAGAAAAAGTTGATGCCTTGCTTGTTAGACAGAGTTTCTTTATCCAAAACACCCCCTTTATCAATGAAATCACAGATCAGTCCTCATCCAAACCAATATCTTGGGGGGAGGTATGTCTTATCGTATCTCTTCTTTAGGGTCTCCTTACTTGTTCTTTAGATAATTTCTAAGTTATTATCTTCCTTTATTAGGAATTACCTTTTAAAAAAAAAAACAACTTAGCAGTTTGTTTTCCTTCCCTTATGAGGAAAATAAGATTAGCTAATGAGTCAGTTATGAGTTCTGCTACACTTAGCAGAACTTATGCATGTGTATATATATATATCTTTCCATTGGTTTTCAAAATTTTTATTTTTGTGTTTAGTTGGGTTTTGTTGTTGCTGTTGATAAAGATCAATCAATCAATAAACATTTCTTAAGCAGTTACCATGTGCTGGTCACCGTGCTAAGCACTAGGGATACAAATAGAGGCAAAAGACAATTTCTTCCCTTAAGGAGCTTACAATATCATGAGGGAGACAACATGAGAACAAATATATACAAAGCAAGCTATATACAGAATAAATAGGGAATAATTAGCAGAAGAAAGGCACTAGAATAAGAAATATTGGGCAAAGTTTCCAGTAAAAGATGAGATTTTAGCTGGTACTTAAAGGAAGATAGGAAGGTCAGTAGCAGGGAAGACAGAATGTTATGGGAATAGAGATAGCTACAGAAAATGCCTGGAACTGCAAGATGAAGTGTCTTGTTTGTGGAATGGCCAGGAGGCTGGTGTCACTAGATCAAAGAGCTCATGTCAGGGAGTAAGGAGGAAGAAGATTGGAATTTTTCTATTTTCTATTTGAATCCGGAGGCCATAGGGAGTCACTAGATTAAGAAAGTGACATGGTCAGAACTTTAGGAAAATCACTTTGGTGGCTGAATGGAGAATGGATTGGTGTGGGGAAAGATGTGAGGCAGGCAGACCTAGCACCAGCTTCTTGCAGTCATCCTGGCATGAGATCATTGAGGGCCTGCACTAGAGTGGTATCAGTGTCAAAGGAGAAAAAGGGGTGTATTCAAGAGATCTTGCAAAAGTAAAAATTGGCAGGCCTTGGCAACAACTCAGGACAGGGAGTGAGAGATGGTGGAGAGTCCAGGATGACTTCTAGGGTTCAAGACTAAGAGACTGGGAGGATAGTGTTGACCTATATAATAATAGGAAAGGTAGAAGTCGGGAGCCTGTAGGGGAAAAGAGAATGAGTTCTGTTTTTGACATTTTGAGTTTAAGATATTTACTGGACATTCAGTTTGAGATGTCTGAAACGCAGCAAGAGATGAAAGAGTGAAGGTCAGTAAAGAGTTTGGGATAGGAAAGGTAGATTTGAGAATCATCAGCATAGAGATGGTAATTAAATCCACGGAAGCTGAAGAAATCACAAAGTGAATTAGTATAGAGGAAGAAAAGAAAATGGCCCAGGACAGAGCCCTGAGACACACCTATAGTAAGAGGGCATGCTCTGGAAGAGGATGCAGCAAAGGAGAAAGAGCAGGAGTAGTCAGATAGGTAAGAGGAGAACCAGGAGAATATTGTCTCAAAAACCATGATGATGATTATAATGATGATGATGATGATGATGATGATGAAAATGCTTAAAAATATAAATTTTTCCCCTAAAGATTACTTTGGCTGCGCCACAAAAATTTTTGTGTGTTATCTCAATTTTTTTCACTTTCTTTGATGAAACTCTATACTATTTCTATGATTTGTTCTTTGACCCATATATATCCTTGAGAATTAAATTATTTGAGGGCAGCTAGATGGTGCAGTGGATTGAGATCCAGCTTTGCAGTCAGGAGGAACTGAGTTCAAATCCAACCTCAGACACTTGACACTTAACTAGCTGTGTGACTCTGGGCAAGTCACTTAACCCCAATTGCCTCAGTAAAAAGTAAAAAAGAAAAAAATTAAATGATTTGCTCTTCATTCCAAATTGAATCATTTTTTGTAAAATACCTTCTATTTATTTGAATTTATATTTTGTTGTGGTCAGTAAGTAATATATTTAAAATGCTTGTTTTAATGCATTTTATAAGGGTTTTAAGCCTTATGACTGTCAATTTTTATAAAGGTGCCATGAACAACTAAGAACTACATATCTTCCTTTATTTTTTCCTTTCAATAATCACTAGTGATCTATCATATATAACTTTTCCAAAATTCTATTGAGGCCTTAACTTCTTTTTTGTATATCTTCTTGTTAGATTTGTCAGGTCTAAAAGTAGGAATATTGAAGTCCCCAACTAGTTTTGCTGCTCATGTTTCCTTGGAATTTGTTTAACTTTTCCTTTAAAAATTTGATGCTGTGCCATTTGGTGTATATATATATATCAAGTATCAGTATAATTTCAGTTTCTATAATACCTTTAAACATAAATTGATTTCCCTGCTCATTTCTTATCAGTCTGTTTTTATGTTGCCTTTTCTGAAATCATGATTGCTTCACCTACTTTCTTAAATTCACCTGAAGCACATTAAATTTTGCACCAGCCACCTGTTTTAACTCTATACTAATCCTTATATTTCCTGTTAACATAATAATGGATTTAGCTTTCAAATTCATTATGTTATCTTCCATTTAAAGAGTGAGTTTTTCCCATTTATATTAAATTATTTAGTCTCTATTCAAAATTAAATTTTTAATGCTATTTATCAATCTTTACATTCATGGTTATAATTATTGTTTATTTCTCACCATCATGTTCTTTTGTAGCTTTTCCTCTCCCCCCACCATGTTACAAAGAAGAAGGAGGTAGAAAAAGAATCTGAAGAATCCTTGTAATTTTTAATCAAAGTATTCTGATCTTACTACTCTGCCCCTCTTCTTTTTGACAAATTCAGAACTTGATTCTTACTTTTTTTCTTTCAAATTCTTCATGGTTCATCATCCAGAGTCGTAATTTATTTTACTTGTAACTATTCCCTCTTCAACTCTATTCTCTCTTATTTTTTATTTTTAAGCAATTGGGGTTAAGTGACTTGCACAGGATCACACATCTAATAAGTGTCAAGTGTTTTGGTCTGAGGCCAGATTTGAACTAAGGTCCTACTGACTTCAGGGCCAGTGCTCTATCCACTGCACTACCTAGATACCCCTCTATTCTCTCTTAATACCCTTCCTTCTCTCTCCCTATCCCTGCCTACTTCTCTATTAAATTTGATGTAGTCCTACAATAATCTATATTTGTTCAACACCCCACCATTGTCCTGTTCACAAAAGAATAAGGCTTATGAAATACATATATATTTCCCCTACCCATATTTGTATACTCTTCTCACACATTCTATAGTAATACAAAATTGTGAGTTCCTCCCTTTCTTCCTAATTTCTTTTATAGGATTTTCCTTTCCTCCTTCCTTTTTTTTTCTTCTCTTAGAGAAGAAAAACAGACCAAACAACAAAACAGAACAAAACCAAACTATTGCTTGTATTTGTCTTAATTTCTTCTTGACCTTTAAAGAAAGTGAGATTCTGAAGAGACACATCACTCTTCTCTCCTTATTAAGCTTTAAGCTGTTCATCATCATTTAACACCCTCTAATTGTCCAAAAGTACTTACCTTTCTAGGTTTGTCTTGAGTCCTGTGTTTTTATTTCAAATTTTCTATGTCACTCTGATTATTTCATTAAGAATTCTTAGAAATCTTCCATAAATAATCATTTTTTCTTCTGTTAGATAATAATCAGTTTTACAAGGTAAATTATTCTTGGTTATACACTTTTATCTTTGGGAAAACCATATTATGATATTTTCTCTTCAGTAGTTAAAATATAATTCTGTGTTTTCCTGATGGGGATTTCTTGGTGCTTGAACTCTTTATTTCTGTGTCTGTATTCAGAACTCCAGCCTTCAAAACCATTTACTGGGTCTTATATTGGCTTCCTTGGCTCATGCCCTCTCCCATTCTTCAAAGGTTCATGCCTGTGTACTGGAGCTCATCCTACTTTCTGTGGCACAGGCCCTCTCCCAAACTCCATAGTCTTTGGTCCATTAATTAGAGCACATATTGACTTTCCTGATGTAACCCATCTCCCAGCTTCTGCATGCTCCTGGCTATTTTTTTTAAGTTCTGAATGTGATGGAGGAGGTCATTGCTGTTACTCTTTTTTTTATCATTATTCTATCTGATGTCTTTTTTGTAAATTCAGTATCTATTTCAAATAATTTCCATTTATACCCTATTCCATAAAGTTCCTCTACAATCTTTCATATAGAGATGCCAATACTTTGTAAGGATAAACTATTAATGAGGAACAATGAAGTGACTTTCAAGATTTTCCAGGTGAGATTAATGAATCTGGAATCTATAGCAAGCAATAGTTCAACAGGGATCCCAGGTGCTCAGAGAGGCAAGGAATAGCTGGATGGATGGATGGATAGATAGATAGATAGATAGATAGATAGGTAGGTAGAGCATTTATTAAGTGTGTGCCAGGCACCAATTTAAATGCTGAGGATACAAACAAAAATAAACAAGACCATTCCTGCCCTCAAGGAGCTTACATCCTAATGAGTGAACACAACACATAAAGGGATACTAGAAATGGGCAGGAAGAGAGAAAGGGGACATAGTGAGGAGATTACAGGAAGTAGCAATGGCATAGAAGCCTGGTTCATCACAGAATAAGAAAAATGGTTCACTATCAGAGGAGATGGAGGAAGCCAGTACTGAACACTAAGTTTTTGGTGGAGTGGAAATGGTCACAGAATAGGCCATGAAGTCATGGCAAAGAGATTTGAGTAAGCAAAAATAGCATGGAGGCCTAGTTCCTGGCAAGATAAGAAAAAAATATAGCTCTAAGGAAGTGAGCATCCAGGAGGAGAGTCCAAGTTTTACGTGCAATGAAGATGATGAGATGGACATGGCCAAAAAGTGGGGCGATGGCAAAGATACTGGAGGAAGTGGCAAAGATGTGAATATTGAGAGAAGAAAAGATTTTTCACTTTAGTAGTTTCTGCTATCTCACAGTGACCTACTTCAAGGAAGGCTTAGGAACCTTCAACCTGGCCTCAAGGAAAGGAGACACTAATGAGGATTCAGCCAGGGGTGGGGAACTAATGTTCCATGAAGTTTGGCTTCAGTCAAAGACATGCACTTGAGGACCTAGAGGTCTACATGTAGCCTCTAGGCCTCAGGTTGCTTACCCTTGATAGATGTTTCACAACACTCAGAATGGAAGAATCAGGATTATGAATAAGAAGGCCTTTGTGACTGGGCAGAGGCTTCTGGGATCAAAAGGTCATTATGTGTGAAAAAAGATGACTTCTGTTACTGTCTCTGGTCCACAACTTAGTCTGAACTCATCCTTCACATCCAATTCTGTTAGGACACCTGAGCTATCATTTATACTGAGGAGGGAACAGTTTGATATATGGAGTTCAGAGCCTAGGCTGGAAGTCCTTAGAAAGGGACAAGAGAGATATAGAGACACTGCACACATCTCATCTTAGACCTGCTCTATCCCTGTAAGGTAGAGTGAGCCTAGCCCATCCCCCTCTCCCCCCTCCCCCACCATCTGCCTGCCCTGTCCTCTGAACCCACTCCTTGTGTTTTGTGTTTTGTTATTTGGGTCAGAGAGAGTGGGTGGGTGAGAAGGAACAGAGGTGGGAAATTGTAACCTTCAGGTAAATACTGTTCAGCTTTCTTCTTGGGAAGGACCCCTGAAGACAGGCTGTTCAGCTCAAGGAAGACAATGCAAATTCCCTTTATATTTTAGGGAAATGAACCTGTGTGATTGTATTCTCTGCTTTTTGCCCTGAGAACATTAGAGAGGTTTTAGAAAAGGGAGATGTAGACAATGCTTCTGTTTTCTCTGCTTGCTTTCTAGACCCCTGTATCCCTGTACAAACATCTTGTAAGAGAACATTTTTTTGTAATCTTCCTTAGAAGCAATTTGTATTGACCAATGGGAATCATTTTTCAGGTCATGACCTCAGGGATGGAGATCAGTTCTCCTTTCTTGTGATATTTGAAATGAGAGGAATATTAGAATTCGTTCTCAAACCCTACGTGAAGCTAAGAACACAATGAGGGCATAAGCTACTCTGCTTTGTAAGAGACAGGGAGGAAGGCATCCTGTGCAGTGATAAAGAAAAGAAGCAGAGAACTCTCTAGGTGCACTGAGTACAAGGGTAGATTCTCTAGTGAGCATCACTGACCCCCACACTCTACTTTCTTCTGTTGCCCAAAGACTTTTTTGAACCTCAGGCTCTAGCAGACTGCCCGTTCCCATCACTGAGATCCACTTGGTTTCTACACTACCTCTCCCCTCCCCACCATAAGTGATTAAAACCTGATTGAATCCTTTGCACTAAACTTCTCTTCCCTTCTTTCTTATTTCCCCATGCCCCAACCCCCTATACCTTCCTTTATGTAAGCAAAATGTCCCTTTTGCTTTTTGCTTTTTTTTTTTGTTAGCCTGTTAGCCTGTCTTTCTTTTATGAAAGCCTCTTAGACCCTGAGGAGCCTGAGTCAGTAGTCCTAATAGATTCCACAATTGTATGAGGACATTTGGGGGTCAGAGGAGACTCTGGTCCCAGTAGATTTTCGCTCCTCTGAGATCTGTAAAAGTGGGAGAGATTTATTCCTTTCTAGGCAAGCTTCCCAAAAAGTCACATCACTTTACCAGTTGGGCAATTCAGAAGTTATAGGTAAAAACATACTCTGATGTACCTCTTTAGGCAACCAGCCTTCAGGTGAAATATTGGAATATTTTTTCTTTGTGTCATTGTGGGAGGACTACTGGTCTTGGAATCAAAAGACCCGAATTTTAGTCTTGTCTCTGCTACTAACCAAGTGTGAACTTGGGTGAGTCATTTTATTTTTTGGTACTGGGTTTCCTCATCTGGAAAATGGCAGGGGGAAGGGTGGGATGGGGAGGTTGGGACTCAATGATGTCTAAGGTTCCTTCCATTTCTGATATTCAGTGGTTCTTTGATTCATCCTTCATTGAACAATCTACTTCCTACAAAGGTCTAATCCAGGCACTCAGTCATACTACTATCATATTGTCTCCTGGCTACCCTACCTGGTACTGCATTCTTCATGGACTGCCACTTATTTAAACATTTTTCTCTCCAGGGAACTACAAGATAGCTGAGAAAATAACTCATGCTAAGGCACTAATGGCCAATAATTTGTTCTCCCTTCCAGGTGCATTTAGATTTGAATAGGGCATTTTGGTGTCTAAGCTAAAGGCATAAATCTCTAAAGGTGAAATCTTTAAGCCAATGTGGAAAATTTGGGGGAAGAGGGAGGTGAAGAGTGAAAAAAAGAGGCATCTCTTTGAGACCCCTTGAGTCATACCACATAGTGGTGATTCTTTTGTGTTTCCTAGGCCTTAGGAAAATGTAAGCTTCTGGGGTGGTGGGGTATGAGAGGAGGGGCAGCTATTTTTTCTGTCTCTATATCTCTAGAACCTAGCACACATATTAGGTGTTTAAAACAGATTTCTAAATTGAATTGAGCTGCATTCTGACTATGCATATAGCCAACCAAAACCTAGGTTCCTTCTTCAAGGAAATTTCTTGTTGTTCGGTGAAGTTTTCTCTCCTACTCCCCAACCATGGCCTTGCCCTTTCAGCACAGTTCAGGTAAAGGGAAGAAAAAGACTGAATTTTTAGGAAATATATCCTCCTGAGGCATGACCAGGGCTGGCTCTTGGAATTCATTTTCTAGCTAAGCACTTTAGAACTGTTTCTTGTGGTTATTAGCACCAGTGACAAAGGCCTTTTCCTTCACGAGCTGCACAGATTAAGGAAACCAAAGACTACATTTCTAAAATTATTTCCATTTCAACCCACAGAGAATCGATACAACAGAGGAGCATAGCCTTAAACGCTAATGTTATCCAAACAAAAATTCATTTTTGATGGATTGGTGACTGCATTTTCTTAAAGCCATGCCAGGATAAATATACACATTTCCAGAGATTCTTCTCTCTCCCTCCATCCCATGGAGAACACAGTGAATAAAACACTCTTACCTGGTAGCCCCACAGGATACAGTCTGTCAGTGGGAACCAAGAAACTCTCAAAGGCCTGGCCTGAGGGTATGCTAGAGCCAGGGCTAGTAATCATTCCAAGTGCCATTCTGATGGACCCAAGGTTCATAATCTTTGAGTGACACCACTCTGATAAGAGGAATCCATAAAATTGGACCTTGATAGCATGGTTATAGTGGAAAGAGCCTTAGATTTGTAGTGAGAGGATCTGGATTCTAATCCTAGTTCTTTCACTTATTCCTGTATGACCCTAGGCAAATCATTTAATCTCTCTGATCTTTAGTTTCATCTATCAAATGGAATGGGGGTGGTGAGATGAAATTGGACTAGTGATTGCTAAAGCCCCTTCTAGTTCTATGATATTGTGAAGCTAGAAATAAAAGCCCTGCCCTCAGGGACATTCCAGTCTAATGGAAGAAAGCTCAACCTCAGTTTTGAGGAGCACTCAGTCTTCTATTCTAAAACTTAACCAAACATCTGTGAACTTTAAAAATATGTATATTTTGATGACTGTATTTCAAATAATTAGTTTCCTTTGTAATCTTATATATTTTAATTTGTTCCTTTAAAAGTATTATTCTGAGAAGGGGGCTAGAAGCTTCACCAGACTGGAATTCATGACACAGACACACAAAATATTTAGAAGCTCTGCTTTAGGGAGACTGGCTTAACAGGATAAATGGTCACATCTATCACTAGCATCTTACAAGTTATCTGTAATGACATGCACACAAGAGAACAAATAGCATAAAATTGTACAAATATGCAAAATCAATTAAAAAATTATGGTAGCACAGTGGTAAGAACACTGCACTTGGAGTGGGGAAGGCATGAGTTTGAATCTTGCCTCAGACATTTATTAGTTGTGTGACCCTGGGCAAGTCACTTAATCTCTTTTGGTTTCAGTTTCCTCATCTGCAAAAATGGGCCTAAAAATAGCACCTATCTCACAGGGTTGTTGTGAGGACCAAATGATATAATATATGTATGAGTGCTTTTGCAAATCTCAAAGCGCTATAGAAACGAGAGCTTATTATATACACATATAGACACCTATGTATCTAGAGTTGTATATACTTTCACGGGCATGAGGAGCAAAGGGCTGTCAAAATGAATGATAGAAGAGAGTTGGAACAGTTAGATCAGTTAGACTTCTTGGAGGAGGCTGATATAAAGTATTGTTTTGAAAGATTGTTGTTGTGGTGGTGGTGATGGTGGTGGTAGTTGTTGTTTGTCCTTTGTTCAAAGAGGACCAAGACATCAGGGAGATGATGTCATGATGGGTAAGTGAATTGGATTTAAGTGAGGAAGGGCTGTGCAAAGTCACCAGCCTCATTTTCTCCTCCAGAGCCATCTGGGTCCAGTGGCCAAATATACATCAGAATGACTGGAGATGGCCCTGGATGCAGTGGGAGAACTTGGCCTTTTCAAGCCTTTTCTTTAACAGGTCTCAGTTTGACTAAGGCAACACTCATTCAGTGATTAAGGCAGAAAATCTGCTTTGAAGGAAGGTAGAAAGAAAAGAAAAGGGAAATTGTGGCAAATATGAAGAAGGATATTGCTGCAGTGAGTTAGTAAAGTGTAAAATACAAAGCCATAACTAGGACCAGGTGACTTGGGCTTTCCCGGAGGGTGCTGAAATTTGGAAGGTGCTTACAGCCTTAAAAATAAGTGAGCTTAACACCTAATTAATGTGAAAAATTAGTTAAATTAAGAAGTTACCAGATCTTGTGGTCTCCTTTTACCCACAACCACATCCCAGATGAATTCTTCTGAGATCCACCCCACAGCCTAGCCACAGCCATATGATGGGCTGGGGAGGGGATCTTAAAGGTGCATTTTGAGTGCTTACTTTTTTCTGAAGAACATTTCATGTTACTTGTCCCTCTTAGGGCACAGAAATTGCAAGTTACACCTCTGAAAAGGTGCAATACATATTAAACAGTCAACCAAGCAGTGACTACACCTGCGCCAGGTGCTGGGAGAGAGGGAAAGAGACAAGAACAGAGGAAACAGTCCCTGCCCAAGGTGAGCTCATAGTCTATTTAGAGATATGAGTCACACATGAGAAAGCTACATCATATGACCCAGACTATGAGTGAATTGGAAAAGGTCAATGTGAGTTGAAGTGATCAGGAAAAGATTCATGGATAAGACTGTACTAAATCTCTACTCTGATAGTTCAGTTTGGTGTGCTAGTGACCTTGGGTTTGAGGAAAGCATAGTAGCAGAGCACAAACTCTGGCAAGTGCCTACCAAATTGGAAAGACTTAGTGTATGGGTTGGTCAATGATGCATGTATTTGTCATTCTTGAGAATCTCATCAGCAGAAGGGTGACTACTGGGGGTTGATTTTCTTTTTCTCCTACAGCAACTCATAAAAACCATCTATTAAAGCACTGAGAGATTACTTTATGTGCCAGTGGAGGGTGTATGTACGCTAACAAAATAATGATGATGATGATAATGATGATGATGATGATATAAACATTTATATTGAACTTATTATGTGCCAGGCACTGTGCTAAGTACTCTACAATTAATATCTCATTTGATCCTTATAACAACCCTACTAATAAATAATAAATATAAATATTATGAATCCCAGAAATGTGATTATGTGCCACATCCCTCTAAGAGACAATAAGACCATCCTATCTAAAATTTGTATCTTCATTAAGTCCACAACAGTGCTCTGCACACTATAGGTGCTTCATAAGTATTTGTCACATTAACTTGCTAACTCCAAAATTCTCAATTTTAAACTGGAATCCTTCCTTAAGTGGGAGGCTGGAGAAAGTGACCTCCTTCAAACTCTGAAATTCTGGGGTTCTGTGAGGTAAGGAATTCAAACTAAGTCTTGAAGGATGTGATAAAGGAGGAGAAGGAAGGTTATTTTAGATGGTGAATATGCAGACAGATGCAGAAATAGAGCCCAGAATGAGTATGGTATGTATGGAGAACATAAAGAAACTAGTTTCACTGGAAAGGTAGATGCTTGTGGAGTTAGAGGGGAAATGAGATTAGACTTTATGGGATGGGGGTTGGTGACAGATCACCCTATACCTCTGCTCATTTGGAAAAGACATTGTAAGATGTGCTATTGTCCAGAGGGTGATGAAAATGATGGAGGGAAGAGAACTATCTGGTGGGAGCTTGAGGTCACTCACTGTAAGAGGCATAATAATATGATTTTTTCCCCCAGGGCTATAGGAACATCTCAGAAAAAGAGTTTATTCCTAGCCCTGGATTCTGAGCTGGTCAGGTGAAAGAAAGTCAGCTCTGGTGTGACACCACCTTGATCCCAGGGGGGAGAGGAACCTGTGCAGACATCACAGCCAAGCCCAAGAGCAGAGATGGGGCACTTTGCCTGGCCTGGTTTAAAAGCAAATCCATGTCATCCCTGTATTTGACATGAAGTTCAACACACTCTGGATTTTTCTCCTGAATCAGCAACAACCAATTTGTGAGATGCTAATCACTGGGGCTAAGCCCTCAGTGGGATAGAAAAGAGCCTCTTCAGCATTCATAATCCTAACCCTTCTTTCTTCTCCTCCCTTGCCCTTTGGGCTAATTCAGACTCAGATTCTTGTTTGCTTACTTCTTCCCTTCACTATCTCTCTCTGTCTCTGTCTGTGTGTCTCTCCCTTTTAGTTTTAAAATGAACAACTAAGCTTTACTTTAAAAAAAGAGAGACTTTTAAAATGCCATTTTTAAAGACATTGGCATAGCTAACATGCCTTGTACATATGCCGTTGTCTTCAGATTGGAAAGGACAGAACCAAAAATGGGTAATAGAAGATGTATATCCAAGATAAGTAAGGAGAGAAGCAGAGAGTACCTAGCTGCCCTTGATGAATTACAATCATCAGCTTCAGATGAACTACATCCAAAAGTACTAAAAGAACTGGCAGAGGCAATTGTTGAAGCTTTACCAGTGACTTTTGAAAGATCATGAAGAATGAAAAAGACTGGAGAAGGGCAAGTGCTTTCCCAAATTTCAGAGAAGGCAAGAGAGTAGATACTGCAAACTAGGCTGATGAACTTGACTTAGATTTCTGGCAAAAATTTTAGGTGGCATTATTACAAAAAAATAGTTAATGACCAACTAAGCCTATGTCTGTCTTAGGGAGCATTTATACATGAAGCAGCGGCCACAAAGAGTCAGCATCATTTCTTTAAAAAACAAACAAAAAAAAAACATGCCAGACTGATTTGATTTCTTTTGTTTGTTTTTTGAGAGGGATTCTAGACTGGTAGATCAGGGGAATGATATCTAGTTTACCTAAATGTTAGCAAAGCATTTGACCACATTATGCTATTCTTGCAGACAAGATGGAAATCAGAGAGTTGGTGGGTCATACATTTAGATGAATCAACAGGTTAAATGACAATCTCAAAGAGCAGATAGTAATAGGTCAATATGAACATAGAAGCAAGTCTCCAATAGAATACCTATACTTGTACTTGACTCTGTGTTGTTTATAACATTTATCAGTGTTGTAAGAAGGCATGTATAGTATGCTTATCAGATTTTCAAATGATATTTTTGAATCCCAACTGTCAAGTACCATGCTACAGTCAGCATTCAAAACTATTTTATCCGACTAGATTAACATCGCTTCTTAAACCGTGGATAGTGACCCCATATAGGATCACAAAAAATTTGGCAACAGTAAAACATATCTGAACACCCAATGACCAAAAATTAAATCAATCACGTAATGAATCCAAGGTGTTTCTGGCAGCACTGGCCTGTGTTACATTGCCCAACTTCATTGCAGCCTTGATTCTGAACATAAAGAATGAGTGCTTTGCACTGCAAATGACTTCAGGCCACACAATGCCAAGGAATGCAGCCAAAACAAGAAAAGGTATCACTAGTGGGAAAAGTATGAGAAGCCCTGGACTAGAATATTGGGCTGAATTTAATAAGATGAAATTTAGCAGGGATAAAGATAAAGGCTTGTACTTGAGCTTAAAGACTTCATTTCATAAATACAAGATGGAGGAAGTACAGCTAAAGCTTGTTTGTCTGTGATCATTTTGGGGATTTAATGGCCTGCAAGCTCAATATGAGTCAACAAGATGATATGGCCATCAAAAAAAAAAAAGTCTAATGCAATCTTAGGCTATATGAGAAAAGGCAGTATCTAGAACAAGAAAGATGATGGTCCAGTGACTCTGCTCTAGAATGTGGCATTTAATTCTGAGCACCACATTTAGGGAGAAGACACTGAGAAGGTAGAGAATATCCAGAGGAGTGCTGCCCAAGGGCAGGAGATATTTGGGCTAGAGCCAAAGAGACCTAGAGTAAATATGAGAACTATCTTCAAGTGACTGAAGGACTGCCATGGTGGAAATGGGATTCAATTCATTTTGACTGACATCAGACAGCAAAAACAGGAGCTATTAATGGAAATGGCAGAAAGACAGACTTAATCTCCTAAAAAGAGGGAAAAAAAAAACCTTCCTAACTATTAGGGCTGTTCCAGAACAGAATGGGTTCAGGAGGTAGTGGGTTCCCTTTCACTAAAGATCTTCAATTAAAGGCTAAATGATCATTTGTTATTAATGGTGGAGAAGGAATTCTTTTTACAGATACACATTTGACCAGATGTCCCCCGAGGTCCCTGCCAAATCTAGGATTCTGGGGTTCTCTTTTTTGATAGATTATCAATCATCTGTCCACTAAGTGTCCGCTTCCCCCCGTCTCTAGAATGAGTTCTTTTCTCTTTACTCTCTCTCCCTTAGTGATCTATTAGCTCACAAGAGTACAGTTTTCATATCTACAAAGTAACCATCTAATCTATATATCCAACCCTTATCTCCTGAGAGATTTTAAGTCATCAAAGCTTAATGCTTGCACTTTGACTTTTGGGACACACCATAGGATAATTGCATTTCCTTCATCAATGCCTTCACTCAGGCTATCCTCCATGCTTGAAATACTCTCCCTCCTTACCTTATCTCTTAGAATCCCTAGTTCCTGGAGAATGGCTGAACAAGTTCTGGTATATAATTATGATGGAATACTACTATGCTATAAGAAATGATGAGCTCAATGATTTCAGAAAAATATGGAAAGACTTGCATGAAATAATGAAGAATGAAATGAGCAGAAGCAAGAGAATATTGTATGTAGTAACAGCAATATTGTTTTAAGAACACCTTTGAATAAGTTATTTTATCTACTACAAATACACAAATTAACTATAAAGGACATATGAAGAAAGACACTGTCTGCATCCAGAGAAAGAATTCATAAATAGAAGTATGTATAAAATAATTTTACATGTGCCTATTTATGTCTAATGGTAGCCATTTCTAGGTGGGAAGGAAGAAAAAAAAGAAATTTACATGATAATTTTGTTGTATATATGAAAGGAATAGCAAGTTGTACATAGCAGATTTGCAGTTTCATGTACAACCATCTTTTTTTTTTTAATTGTACTATGTCATGGAAATACTTGTTTTACTCCATAAATTAAAACAAATTTTTATAAAAAGAATCCCTATTTCCCTTAAAGACTCAGCTACAGTATTAGTTCCTTTATAAGAGCTATCTTGATTTCACTAGTTGTTGGTGCTCTTACCCTACCCCAAAATAATTCATATTTATTTTGTGTCTTTAGAGCTTGGGTGTCTCTGAGTAGGGTCAGCTGGTACTTTTCACTACATTCTCATCTCCATCCTCTTTATCTCTAGAAATTTAATTAGCCATTCTCTGTTATAACAGTCAGCTTGCTTTTTATTAGCCTGGGGAAATGTAATGCCACCTTCAATCCACATGGTTCCCTCCTCTGCTATTTTACAAAGTTTATGCAAGAAAAAAGTCAGGTATATAATCCCAATAGCTCTGAGCCCCCAGTTAGGGAAATTCCTAATGTTTACCCAGAAATCTAGCTTTCTGCCTTAATTTAATTTATGCTTATTTCTAGTCATTCCCCTATTCTTTTCATATGTGAGGTAAAATCAGAATGCAGGAAATGATTAGTTAAAATAAACTGATGCAGTATATTACACTGTCTGTTATTAGACAGGCTTAGGCAGGGAAAATTGAGGAAGAACAGATTTTTTTTTAAGATTCCTTCACTACTTGAAGAGAGGAGTACAACAGTTTAAACCTGAAACTTCTACTCTTAGATAGAGGTCAGTTACCCTCATCAACATCTGTCCCTTTTTAGCTACAGCTCAGCCCTCCTCTCAATCTCTCCTTTCAATTTTTCCATTCAGTCTCTTTTTTTGTCTATTGACCTTATGACACTGATTCTTTCTGGTTCTGCTCATTCAGTCCTGGAAGTGGTGGAGGTTGGGAAGGAGCTCAGGACACTATTCTCTATTGGTGCTGCTACTCAGATCTTAAAGTCCCCACTCTTCCTCTCAGTCTTTTCCCCACTCGTGTAAAACTCCTTGTGTCCCTTTAGAAACTCCTGTACATGACTCAAGTCTACCTTTGGATTCAAAGATAACAACAGTCTTAAATCACTCTCAGGGCTGAGATAGGAATGATTGTCCTTCTGAATTACACATCCATGGATGTCAGGCAATTCTCCAGCCCTTATTATGTGTCCATTTTGCAATTATTTATTTTTTGATTATGTTGTATCGCTCTTCACTGCAAAGAACGTAAGCTCCTTGAGGTCAAGGACTGTCTCATTGGTGTCTCAAGCCTCAGCACGGGACCAAGTCCATAGGAAATACTCAATAAATGTTTGCCTCCCAGCCATCACAATATCATGCAAGATGCTCTCTGGCTATCATGTTTATCTTTCTCTTACTAGACCCTTGGGTTCTCTCCTCTGGGCCCCCTAGTTCTGATAGGTGAGCATTTGTCTTATCTTACCAAGGTGCAGTCCCTCATATACTCACTAGTCTTCTCCACATCATGCCATCACAAATGTATCTCTACCCCATCCACAATACCATTTTCCATCATCCCTTTATGTCCCGGTTATTTCCATTGAAATATAAGCTCCTTTAAGCAGGGATTACCTTGCTTGCCTGGATTTTCATGTCCAGTGTATAACACAGTGCCTGAAAAAAATAAGCACTTTACCTATCTATCTATCTATCTATCTATCAATCAATCTATCTATCTATCTATCTACCTATCTATCTATCTATCTATCATCTATCATCTATCTTTTACCTATCTTTCCATCTATCTTACTAAAAGAATGGATGAATGAAAATGTACCTGAGGAATGAACACATAGAGTTGTAGAGGTGAAGAATAGTAGTCCCTAGAGCAGATACTAGAAGCCCTTGGTGGTGTATGTAGCACTGTCTTACAGTCACCATTATCAGAATGTCCCACCATTGTTGTCCTTCTACCTTCACTGGAAGGAGTTTTACTCTAATTCTGGGGTTGTAGAGAGATTAATTTTGACTAACATAGTTGCCTCAATGTGTATTAAAGAATAGGAGAGAGTATACATAGGGTTGGAGAATGGAACTCATAGGGAAATGGGAAAGTAGAAAGCTCAGATGCCAGGAGATCATCAGTGCCAAATTCCAGGACTGGGGCTCTTTGGACAGGTCAAGATAGAACATTTTCTGCTGATAAATTCCCCCCAGTTCTTTAGATCCAAGACACTGATTTTGTTTTTCCTCTGGATTCTCTCCTTTTCTCCTGATGCCTTTACCCCAGAAGTTGGGAAAATCTTCTCTTTAAATGTTTGCTTACCTTTCTGTGTTTAACCAATATTTTTCTTGTCTTTCTTTCATGGATTTGTTTCATGGAACACCACACGCCTCCAAAGAACTAAACACAAATATCAAACAAAGGATAATGGAAAGGTGCATCATGGGTGGGAGTTGGCAGCAAGGCACTCCAAAAAGATGAAAAAAATCCATACGCACAAAACTATCTATAGCAACTCTTTTTTGGTAGTAAAGAATTGGAAACTCAGGGGATGCCTACCAATTGTGGTATGGCTGAATAAGTTATGGTATATGAATGTGATGAAATACTATTGTACTGTAAGAAATGAAGAAGAGAGTGGTCTCAGAGATGCCTGGAGAGACTTGTATGTCTATCCAGAGAGGTGTGAGTTAAGTGAGAAGAAGCAAGGGAACAATTTATATAATAACAATATTGTAAAGCCAGACAACTTTGAAAGACTCAGGAACTCCAATCAGCATAATGAACAACCAGGATTTCAGAAGACTCATGATGAAACATGCTGAGAGCACAACTCCAATGGGAATCAGAAGGTGAACTTGAATCATGTTCAGGCCACTTTGTTTGAATGCCAAATATGGTTGGTTGTTCTTCTCCATGCTCAAAGAGGACCAAAATGACATTACTGTGTCAGGGTCAAGGTACAGTGTGTCCAACTATAGTTGATCAGACAAATTAGAGTTCAGAAGGCTCTACCACAGTTCAGACACAAATAGTTCACACGAACATTTGGAGAGTAAATGTCTCCAAATTTGAGCATCTCACGTTTCTTTTGAGCTACTGCAGTACAACTTTGTTCATAGAGCACAGAATCTTCTTTGATACAGGTGCATGATGCTGGGTGGTCCTGTGGCAGTGTTTCCCATGTCTCACAATTGATTTCAAAGTTCTTCAGAGAGACCTTAAGAGTGTCCTTGTCTTACATCTACTGGCCTCTGTGTGAGCATTTGCCTTATGTAAAATAGTCTTTTAGGCAAATGTATGTTTGGCATTCTTACTTGCTCCCATGCTTTTTAGCATGATGTTTTCAGCCATGTTGTCAAATGCTTTTAAGGAGGATGACCACGGCATCAAGGTCAGCTACCACACTGATGGTAAATTCTTCCACCTGAAAAGGCTACAAACTAAGACCAAAGTAGAGGGAGTGTTGGTGCATGATTTTCTGTTTGCAGATGATTATGCACTCAATGCAGCCTCCAAAAGTGAGATGCAACAAAGTACAGATTGATTCTCTGCTGCTTGTGCTAATTTTGGCCTATCAATTAACACCAAAAACATACAGGTGCTTCATCAGCCACCACCATACCATCCATACATGGAACTATTGCTTACAGCAAATGGAGAAATTTTCAATGCTATAGATAAGTTCACTTACTTTAGTAGTGTACTTTCCAGGTATGTACACATTGATAATGAGGTTGACACATGCATTGCCAGAGTTAGCTCAGTGTTTGGGAGGCTCCAAAGGAAAATATGGGGAAGAAGAGGTATTTGACTACCACACTGAAGGTCTACAGAGCCATTGTGCTGACCTCATTGTTGTATGCCTGTGAAACCTGGACAGTATTCCAGTGCCATGCCAGAAAACAGAGTCACTTCCATTTGAATTGTCTTAGGGAGATTCTGAAGATCCCCTGGAAGAATAAGATACTAGACACTGTAGTCCTTTCTCAAACTAAACTGCCAAGCATTCAAACTCTGCTTCAGAGAGCGCAACTCTGATGGGCTGGCCACATTATTCAAATGCAAAACATATACTTGCAAAAAAACTATTTTATGGAGAACTTACACAGGGACAGCATTCACATGGTGGTCAGAAGAAGCGATACAAGGACACTCTTAAGGTCTCTCTTAAGAACTTTGGAAATGATTGTGTGACATGGTAAACACTGGCACAGGACTTCTCAACATGATGTGCCCACATAAGAGAAGGTGCTGTCCTCTATGAGCAAAGCAGAATTGAAATAGCTCAAGAGATACACAAAATGTGCAAACTTAGAGAATCACCCCAAATGTTCACACAGATTATTTGTGCCCAATCTATGGTAGAACATTCTGAACTCGCATTGGTTTGATCAGCCACAGTTGGACATACTAAAACTTGACTCTAGCACAGTGATGTCATTTTGGTCCTCTTCAAGACTGAAGGACACCAACCAACCATATTTGGCATTCAAACAAAGTGGCCTGAACATGATTCAAGTTCACCTTCTGATTCCCATTGTAGTTGTGCTCTCTGCAGTAAGTCTGAATGCTTGGCAGTTCAGCTGAAGAAAGGAACATATCTGGTACTTTATCTTGCCATGTGATCTTCAAAATCTTCCTAAGACAATTCAAATGGAAGTGATTCTATTTCCTGGCACGGCACTGGTATACTGTCTAGGTTTCACAGGCATACAACAATGAGGTCAGTACAACTGTTCTGTAGACTTTCAGTTTGGTAGGCAGTTTATTACCTCTTCCCTCCCACACTTTCCTTTAGAGCCTCTCAAACACTGGGGTAGATCTGGGAATGTGTTCATCAACCTCATTATCTATGTGTTCATCCCTGGAAAGTATATTGCCAAGGTAAGTGAAATTATCCACAATATTCAAAATTTCTCCATTTGCTGTAGCCAATGGTTCCATATATGGATGGAGCGGTGCTGGCTGATGGAGAACCTGTGTTTCCTTGGTTTTAATTGTCAGGTCAAAATTAGCACAAGCAGCAGAGAATCAATCCATACTCTGTTGCATCTCAGCCTTAGAGGCTTTATTGAGTGCACATTCATCTGCAAATAAAAAGTCATGAATCAACTCTCTCTCCACTTCAGTCTTGGCTTTTAGCTTTTTCAAGTTAAATAATTTTCCATCAGTGAGGGAGCAGACCTTGATGCCATTTTCATCCTCATTCAAGGTATCTGACATCATTGCTGAAAACATCATACTAAAAAGCATGGGAGCAAGTACACAGCCTTGTTTCACTCCATTGGTGACTGGGAAAACTCAAGAACATCTTCCATTATTCAGAACCCAGGCAAGCATGCCATCATGGAACTGGCATACAATACTGATGAACTTCTCCAGGTAACCAAGTTTTGCCATGATCTTCCACAAGCCCTCACAACTGGCAGTATCAAAGGCCTTGGTCAGATTGAGGAACATTTTGTACAGACCTCTGTTCTGCTCCTGGCATTTCTCCTGGAGGTGTCATGGAATAAACATCATTTTGACCATTCCTTGGCCCTTTCTGGAGTCACTCTGGTACTTAGGTAGATAGCCATCTTTCAGGTGAAGGTTCAGTCTATTAGGGAGGACTCTGGAAAGAATCTTGCCAGCAATGACTGAGAGACATTCCCCTGTGATTATCACAAGAAAACCTATTTCTCTTTCCTTTATAGAGAAAGATAATGGAGGCATCCTTAAACTCCTAGGGGATAACCTTCTCTTGCCATATAACCCAGAAGATTTGTCAGCTTTTATACTAGCAACCCTGCCTTATAAATCTCAGCTCAAATAGACTCAGCACCAAGCACTTTGCCACATTAGAGGAACCTAATGGCATTCACAACTTCTTCAATTGGAAGTTTGGCTAGGAGGGATTGACTTCAATCTAAGGTAAACAGTCATTGGCTTCAGCATTAGTTGATGAGGGTTTGTTGAAAACACTATGGAAGTTTCAGCCCATTTTTTCAGGATCATGTCCTTATCACTAATCAATGTGACTCTATCAGTGCTGAGTAATTGAGATGTACCATAGGTCTTTGGCCCATAGATAGCATTCAGGAGATCATAAAATTACTTTAGATTGTGACTGTCAGCATAAAACTTAATTTAATCTGTCTTCTTACTGAGCCAAGAATCCTGCATCTCTCTTAGCTTTGCTTGCACGATGGAATTAAATTCTGGTTTCTTAGAGACAGATGAACCATCCTGATGGTAAACTCCGTTTAGTAGCTTTGTGAATTTCCCCATCATTTTTGTCAAACCAAACTTGATGTTTGTGAGTGTTCTGGCCCAGATGAGTAAATGCAGTGATGTACACCAAATTTCTGAAAGCTGCCCACTCCTTTTCTGCTTCACTGTTACCAACCATATGTTGGCTCAGCTTTCCCTCTAAGTTAGCAACAAACTTTTCCTGCTTGGAGAAATGCTTTAATCTGTTGACATTAAGTCTTCTGGTAGTCCTCTTCCCTTGGGGCCACTGGTTTTATTGAATGTGAATGTTTAGCTTGGACAGGATAATTCTATGATTGGTCCAGCACTCTGTGTCCCACGTTGCCTTCCTCACTCTCACATCCTGTTTGTTTCTTCTTCTTACAATGATATAATCTATATAATGTCAATGTTTGCTGCGAGGGTGCCTCCATGAAGTTTTATTGCATTTAGGTAAAGAGAAGGCAGTGTTGGTGATGAGGTCATGAGAGGTATGCATCTTCAATAGTAAATGGTCATTGCTGTTGCTGTTACTGACTCCATTCCTCCCAAGGACTCCCTGACATGTCTAGTGATCTGTGCCTAGTCTTGCATCAAAGTCACCCAGAATTGTATGCTTATCCTCTTTCATCACATTGATGATGAGTGTCTCCAAGTCTTCATAATTTTTTCTTTGACATAATCATGGTGGGAGCATCTGCACTGATGATGCTAGCATGGTGCTTCCTGCAAGGGGCAATCACATTGTCATGACTGTCATTCACTCCTTTGGGGAAGCATACAAACTTGTTAACTATATTAAATTTTATTGTGAAAATAAACCAGTTTCACAGTGCTCCCCTTCACTGCAGCCACTCCAAAAAACATGTATCTAACTCCCACTTTGGCAAGGTGGCCTTCATTTGCCAGCCTTGTTTCACTCAGGGCTTCTATTTGGATGTGATACCTACTGAGTTCTCTTGAGTAATGAGAGCTGTTCATCTTTTAGGTCTACTGGATTTCATGTTACCTATAAACATGTACATATTCCATATATCAGTAGTAAGTGGAATCATCTTCACAAAAGTTTGTGTACATTTTTTTGTGTGTGTTTCAACCAAAGGGTGGGATCCTCACCTGCTGCAGTAAGCAGGCCAGGATTAAGTGAAGCAAACAATTTTTAGGGCACCTTTTCTAGCCCCTTCCTCATGCCAGGTAAGCAGTATAGTGCTTATAAAAAGCTGTTCAGATGCCCAGGGCCTGCCAAACCCCACTGCTTCTTCAGTCCAATGAGAAGACAATTCCATGGCTTAGGACACCTGTGTGCAGGATTGTTACTACAGCTTACAGTGTATCTGCATCTTTTGCTTCTCTTGCCTGTTGCTACAGGACTTTGAGGTATGTTAAAAAAATGATAAAATAGTAAAATGCATGATGTCTTTTGACTTGCACATAAGTTGGATTTAAGTGAGGCAGAGTTGCGTGAAGACACCTCACTCTCTCTTCCAGAGTCATTGCAGTCCAGTGGCAAGACAAAAAAGTCAAGACAACTGACAATGGCTTTGGATGCAGTGGATGACCTTGGCATGTTCAATGTCTGGCCAAGCTCTAAGAACTCCACAGCACCTACTTCCACAGCAGCCTTCATGGTCATTGGAATGAATTGTTCTCCTCTGCCCATTCCTCAGGGGGAAGTCTTCACATACTTGGAGTAGATGTCCTCCTAACTTACCAATGGGTTTGAGGCTGCTCAGTTACCATTAACTTGGTTTAATCTGTCTGCCAAAGTGGTTTACAGGGGTGTGGTCACTTTGCATGCTACAGTTTCTTGGAACTACAGGTGAGAGTTGGGTGGATCAGGTCAACACCAAAGGTGGATGAGCAGTCCTGAAAAAGGGTCAGCAGCCCTCATACAAGAAGTACTAGTCTTCTCTGAACACCTCTTGATAGAGAGGTGATGGACTCAAAGTACAGATCGTGATTCTTTCTTTTTTTTGATAAGGCCAACCTGAGATTTGATTACTTAACATTACACATTTGTTACAGTTTGTTTTCCTTGCTTTCTCAGTGTGACTGAATGAGGGAGGTAGGAGGGAAAGAAGGTATATCTTTGTAAAAAAAATTTAACTTAAAAAATAAGGAACCCACAAAGATCAAGAATAAAGGGTATCGTCAAGAAATTATATGAAATAAAGAGAAGATGGACTCATCACATGGCAAGAAAACAGGATGACTGGTAGAAAGCCACAGTGTTCCAGTGATACCCTTATATCTGGAGCTATAGAAGGAAACCTCTAGAAATTTGATTGGATGTACTCCTTTTTCCTCACCCCTCCCCACAGTGTTGACCTTTTGGGAGGACATGGATAAAAGTCACAGGAACTGGGCAGACATGGATAGATTACCATCAGAATCATTGGAGGTAGCATCTGAAGCAACAAGATCACAGATCCTTGTGAATATTTGCCTCTTAAACTGATAATTGTGATTAAAAAATTGTTAAGCACTCACATTGCTGATCCACATGTGACATAGCAATTTAGGAAAGCATCTTGGGAAATGAGGAAGAGAAAGAGAGAGAGAGAGAGAGAGAGAG
>NW_020954569.1:51794390-51808537 GCF_900497805.2 Vombatus ursinus | reverse complement strand
TTAACACCAATATTTTGCCAGAAAGGAATCTCTGTCTAGCAATTCTGAGCTATTGTAGGCAATAACAGAGACTGGGGGATTGTGACTGGCTGGTTTAGCACTAATGTAGGAATTCCATCAACTTCTCTGGCTTCCTTTGAGAGGAAAGCAGTTCCCAGAAAAGAAGAACATAAGGTATGAGTGGAAATAGTCATGCCCAAGGGAAGGAGTCTCCCAGTTCACAAAAAGATGGGAAAAATAAGAGTTCCTGCCAGCTTGCTATAGCTCAGAGCCACCCCACCCTGTCCCAGAGCTACACATGTATCTATGTGTCCATAGGCAGAAACAGCACAGGCAAGTGACTGAACATAATTTCTACTCCTGGTGATATTACAGACAGAAGGGAACATATTTGAGGTCATTTGAGGGCAATAGTAACATCAACACATCATGTCTGAGTAGGCAAACACTGACTTACATACCTAAGTTAGTGTTTGTAGAGAAACTGAACCTAACAAACACTTAAGGACTAAAAAAATTCTTCTGTGGGAGTCACATTGTGCCCAAGCAGAATTGTTCTTCTCAGGAGCAAGTGGGTCTTTAAGATAAACTGCTGCTAAAGATTATGTTCCCACAAGCTAAAGACAATAATTAAGATGGAAAACACCCAAATCCAAAGAGGAACAGAGGCCGCTGGAGGTTAGAAAGAGTAAAAGGGCCTTCTTTCCCACTGTGGCTCTAATCTGGAGAGCTCTCCACTAGCAGAGCTGATGAGTGGAAGTCAGAAAGGGTATGTGAATGCAAATGTAAGGCATAGTCACAAGACTCTTTCACAGCAGGTTGAAGGGGAGAACTTGAACACTGGCTGCTGGTATCATAATCAAAGGGTTGGGTGCATAGGTACCCCTTGCTCCACACCCAAGGGGGCAAAGGGTTCCTACAAGTGGTCATGTGTAAAGAGAAGATATCCTCATGTCCCCATTTGCAAGAAGAGGACCAGAGAATAAGAGGCAAGGGAATGAGCAGAATATCCTAGGATCCTAGTATTTTTACTTTTAAAAAGGAATTTATGGGCAGCTAGGTGGTGCAGTGGAGAGATGACTGGCCCTGAAGTCAGGAGGACCTGAGTTCAAATATGGCCTCAGACCAAACACTTTACACTTACTAACTGTGTGACCCTGGGCAAGTCACTTAACCCCATTGCTTATTTAAAAAAAAAAAAAAGGAGCTTAGAGGTCATCTTGCCACCAGTTGCCTTACCTCCCATTTTTTACTGATGAGATAACTGAGTCCTGGAGAGAGAAAAAAGAAAAAAAACTTAGAAACAAAGAGAATCTACAATCTATGACATAATATACCATGGAAAAGAAATTAGAAAAGAAAATTAGTGTTGTTGTTTAACTTGAAAATTGATCCAACCATTCTGGAAATCAATTTGGAATTGTGTGAAGAAAGTGACTAAAATTATCATGCCCTTCAACCCAAAAAATTTGTTGTGAGGCATATACCCCAAGGAGATCAAGACTGAGAAGAAAGGCCATACACACAACAAAATATTTATAGCAGCACTTTTTGTAGAAGCAAAGAACTATGAACAAAGTCTACTCATCTATTGGGGAACGGCTAAGCAAATTATGGTACATTAATATAATAGAATATTACTGTACTATAAAAATGAAGAAACAATACAGAAACATATGAGAAGACTAATATTAAATGATACAAAGTGAACTATGCAGAATCACTAAACATCACAAAAATGATGATAATAATATAAATGAAAAACCACTAAACAATTTTAAAATGATAATAACAATGTAAATGAAAAGAATAACAGCAAAACAATAGAAGTGGAATTCTGTGAAAGTATAATAGACAATCTCCTCAAAGAAGAGATTTGAGAAGGTACCTCCTCCCATTTCTTTATAGAGGTGGGTAATTATGTTTATGGAACAGTGCATATAGTGTCAGATTCTTTTATATATGTTGGATAGTTTTCCTGAACTATCCATACCACCTTATTTATTTTTCTCTAAGGAATGGCTCTCTAGTAGAAGAAGATGTGAATTCAAAATCCAGAATCCAAAAGGGTGATATCCATTGTGCCCTCTACCTTCCATCCTACCATTCCTAGTAATTTTCTTTCATTTGTCACATTTGTCAGCTATACCAGAGGTGCTTAGAATATGACTACATAAGAATATACCTTAATTGAAATGAATAAAATAGAATTGTGAAGTAGCATTATATATCAACAAGATATACTCATCAGGAAATCAAAAATTGGTATGGTATTGGTTTTGGAAGTATAATAGAAAGCATTTGGAAAAGCATCAATGGAACTAGAAACAGAAGCGATGTGTGATGAGAGTATATTATAGACCATTCAGAGAGAAAGAGGAAATGGATGATGAGCTTAGTAAACAGGCCACAAAGGGAACAGAAAGGTATGATATAGTAGTGATGGCGAACTTCAACTACTTCATTGTCCTTTGGAGGTCACTCTATTCTAAAAAGCAGATAATAATAAACACTGGACTTAACAATCATTTTATTCTTCAAAAGGTAGAGGAAGTAAAGAAGGGAACTTTATTTTTTTACCTGTCTAAACATTATGAGGAAAGAGCTTGCTTAAGTAGAAATTTTTGTTATCCTTCACTCTCAAACAGGACCAATGACTTCTCAAGGGTGATGTCTTGATTGGTATGTGAATTGGATTTAAGTGAGGCAGAGCTGCACAAAGTCATCACTCTCTCTTCCAGAGTTTGGGAGGAAGGAGAAAACTCAGGTGCAGTCTGGAAAGCCCTCCAGTTTTGGGGGCGAGCAAATTTCAGAGTTTTGAGAAAGAATAAGTAGGTTCCCATGACCTAAATTCTATTGGGCAATAGGGAAAAGATTTCTCAAGAATAGAATTCTGATGGCACATTGCTTTTCACATGAAAGAAAAGTAAGAGATATCTAAAGAGAACTATATAGGTATAGAGTGAACTCATCAATCAACTTAAATGGGTTTTTTTTTGTTTGTTTAAGTTAAATGCAAAAGTAGGTAACCAAGTATAATATGAAAATTTCACATAATCCTGTAAGAATAGTGCCATAGCACTAAAGCTGATAATGGCAATGAATGCTAAGGACAACAAAAATGGCTTTTGTGGATGATGATGTTGTCTTTAAGCTAAGTGAGGGAAAATTTTTAAAAAGAGCTGAAGACCAAGTGTTTGAATTGAATGAAGCAATGGTAACAGACTACAGACATAACTATCCAATTCTTGTTTTTCTCCTATTTTCTTTCCCAAAGAGAGTAATTTTCAAATTAAGAATAACACCAAAATGGTGTGTAGGAAGATAAAACTCAAAATAAGTGAAGAAGACAGACTAGCTCCTTCCCCTGAGTTGTCCCCAAGGCCAGAAAAATACTCACATGGTACTAAAGAGATGGGATGGTGATCTTGGAAAAACCACCCAGAGCAAAAGAGGTGCTGCAGCCTGGAGTTAGGCAAAAGCTCATTTTTTGTTTCTGTTTTTTGAAAGGGTAAAGCTTGTGAATTCTTTAAGCAATAAACCATTGAACTTGACCTACATTCCTGGAAAAATTTTAGAAATTATTATGAAAGAGATAGTTTCTGAAGATTTAGAAAGGGAGGTAGCCATCACTAAAAGCCACTAAGAGTCAATCAAATCATTCCAGACTAACATTTCTTATTTTGACAGTGTGACAAGAATAATAACTAAGATAACGCCACAGATCTAGTGTATCTGGATATTATTAAGGCAATTTAAAAAGCCTTTATTGCAGTCCATATGGACAGAATTATGATATGTGTGCTGGACTTTAGGACAGGTGAATTTAGAACTGGTTGAATATCCTAACACAGAGAACAGTGTAGTGAACAATGACTTGGAATGGAGTCTTTAGAGGAGGGCTTCAGGTATCTTGTATTTGATGTTAAATAATTTTATTAGATTATTGTTGAAATGAAATAAGTTGACTTTGAGTTGATGAGATGTTGAATTAATTTGACAGTGAATTCAACTGATTAGAAAGTTCATTCTTTCCAATAAGCACTTATTAAGAACCTCTTATATTCAAGGCATAAGGCTAGTGGCTAGGGATACAAAGTCAAAAACAAAGCTCTTCCTGGCCTCAGGGAGCTTGCATTCTATTTGGGGGATTAAATTGATTTTGTCAGAGTCTCTGGCAAGGTTTTAAAGAAGGGAACTAACTGTTGAGGAGAAATAAAATGTAGCGTACTACTCACCCATAAGAATAATCTATGGCTCATAAGGCACTTGGTAGTGCACCCATCCTACTGATCAGCTATGATCTCTCCATACCTGCTTCCCAGGAGGCTTCATCTTACCCTATCTGATTTCTTGCCTCCAATTCCCCATGAATTCCAGCTTCCTGGACCTCTTTTGGGAAACACTCTATTCTTGGCCAATCTGAACATCACTTCAGTGTCATGAGGCCTCTATCAAGAACTTGACATGCAGAAGGGAGCCCATCTTTCCTTTTGCTACTGAATTGTTTCAAATGTGTGTACTGTTCATGTGATTGGTGAGCTCCCCAGAAAATTGGGGCAAATATATCCTTGTTCAGGATCTCACTCCACAGTGTGGTGGGAAGAGCACTGGAATTGAAGTCAATAGGTCTGGATTGAATCCTACCTCTGTTATTTATGACCTGTGTGATCTTAGACAAGTCACTTAATGTATTTGAACCTCAGTGAGATGGAGATATTGATACTCATACTCCTTACTTCAGAGGATTTGGCAAGGAAAATGCTTTGTATTTCATAAAGCACTTATCGATAGGTACTTTTACCATTATTCTGAGGCCACTGCTGAATCCAGCAGTAGCAGTACACCTAGGGTAGTAGAATGCAACTCCAGCATCAGAAAGCTTGGATTCATGCTCCCCAATGCACATTAGGAAAGGGGAGAAAGAGGGTTGATGGTGTTTAAACTAGAAAATCCTGCCACATTCAAATCTCTCTCCCCCAGTGACTTGTGAAAATCCTGCAAATTCAGGTCTTATACTTTCCTTAAAGGAAACAACCTAGTTGGAACTTTGACCTGCTAATTTAACAGAATCTTCTTTGGTCACTAAAAAATTCAATTGTTCACCTCAAAGCCTTGAATTTTATTGACATGA
The DNA here is from genome assembly GCF_900497805.2 of Vombatus ursinus. Lineage (NCBI taxonomy): Eukaryota > Metazoa > Chordata > Mammalia > Diprotodontia > Vombatidae > Vombatus > Vombatus ursinus. The sequence continues at coordinate 51,803,403 of NW_020954569.1, read as the reverse complement.
GGCTAATTAAAGAGATCTCTTAGAATGGACCACATAGACTCAGGGAGCACATTAAGCATTCCTTCTCTCTCTCTCTCTCCCCCTTATATATAGATAGATATGTTTTATATATAGCAGATACGTTCATCTCTCTCTATCCCCCCCCACCCACACGAATTTGCCACTTCCCTCCATAGCTCCTTCTGTTCATTTCTGTCTCTGTACCCCTTTTCTCTTTCTCTCCCAACACTATGTAAGCTTGAACATATTAAAATATGTGAAATGTATCATTTTAATCTGAATATAGTGCTTTTGCAAATATAAAAAGCAAGTTGGTCATTCAGATAGGATTTGATAAAGAAAGAAAAAAACAAAAAAAAAGAAAAGGGAAAAGAAAGAAGAAATAGAAGGAGGAAGAGCAAGAGAACAAAAAGGACAAAGATAAAGTGGGAAATGGGGAAAAGGAAGAAATGATATAAAACTGATGAACAGATAAAGACAGAGATTGAGAAGAGATGCTACCCTTTGATGCATTTAACATACAACTGTGTGATTAGAATTGTCAGACCATCAAAATACATTCATATCTAGGCTCTCATTTTTCTCTGACTGTCCACAGCAATTCACTAGCTTCCCATATAGGATCCCTGGGGCATTCCCCTATAGACCCCACCTCTACCCCAATTGATATAGAACTATTAATAATAACTCTGGGTCTTGTCATCCAAACATTACTGAATTGACCAACTATGTTATTAAGAGCCTGCAAATCTTCAAGGAAACTAAGTCAGCCATTCAGCCCTGTGTGCCAGCCCTGTGCTAGTGGCTATGGTAGATAAAACAGGAAACACAAACCTTGAACTTTCAGAGCTCACATTCTACTTAAAAAAAGACAAGTGCATTGAATGCAATTATCAATGAAATGGGGGCTAAATCAAACAAATTGTATTAACCCACATATTTCCATCTTATCCACAATAATAGCATAATTTTTTTTAACATTTTGTTTAATTTAGATATACCTATTACATTCCCTTGGCACAAAATAGACCCTTAATAAATGTTTACTTAACATGTTGTTGTTTGAGATCCAAAACTCTAATATTAGAGTTTCATTACTTTGGGTTAAGTACATCCTCCTCCCACCATCAATAAAACTTCAGCATGATTCAGCTTATCAGATAAGGTTTCTCCTAGTGACTTGTGGGTAGTTAACAGCACAGTGACTAGACATTTTGATGATTAGAAAGGTAGTCATAAGAGAGACAGTTTCAAAACAAGGATCAACACTCAATTGGGATAGGCTTGAGAGTTCATTGCCCCAGTGAATCATATGAGTTCATTAGGTGTCTTCAGAATGAAGTAGCAGTAGATAAAGACAGAGGCTCAGAGTGGAAGTGGGAAGATTTCAAAGAATAACTTTCAGATTTCAAACTGTCTCATATGGCATTATGAATGCAGACCTGGACTTGGAGTCTGGAAGATCTGAGTCCAAATCTTGTTCCGGATACTTATTCATGTAGCTCTGTGATCCATGAGGTCAGGTAACTACCATCAGTCTCAGTTTCCTTCATCTATTGGATAGGAATAATAATAAAAGACACTTCACAGGGTTGTTAGGAGGATCAAATGAGATAATATTAAACAAAGTGCTTTGCAAATCAATAAATTTTAGTTATCCTTATTAGTGACTAAAATTGACTAAGGACGTTCCAGGGACATATGACTTTGCCATTCAGACCCACAAGAGAAGCAACTCTTTCCTTTCAGTAGGGCTGTGGAGTTAGGGAAGGAAGAGAACTTGATTCATTCATTTCCCTCCTCCCCCCTTCAGGATTCCTCTGCCCCCTCCTCTGACTCCCATGACACTGCCTGCTAATTCTGTCCCTTCTCTGACTCCTGCACTGGTTACTTACACTGGTTTAACATAGGTAGGTGTTCCTTAAAACTCTATCCATGTCTCTCTTATCTCTCCTTTTTCTAGACCCTCAGTCTTAGTGATCTTATCCATTTCTACAATGACTTCAACTGTCATTTCTATGCTGATGGCTCCCAAATCTGTATCTCTAAGCCTGATCTTTCTCTCTTAGTTCTGAACTACACAGATACTTTTCCGGCACCTCAAACTCAACCTGTATGAAATTGAACTTATCATCTTTCTCCCCAATCCCACTCCTGTTCTTAACTTTCATATTTCTATTCATGACAATGTAATCCTCTCAGTCACTAGGGACAGTCTGGATTCAGGCTGGGATGATAGTTTAGCCTTGGGATTGGAACCAAATAAAGCACTCATAGATCAGATAACATTTAACAAAAGGAAAGGAAGAAGGGAACAAGTGTTTTTATAACACCTGCTATGTGCCAGATGCTTTGATAAGCGTTTTTACAAATATTATCTCATTTGATCTTTACAACAACCTTGTGGGGTGTGTGCTATTATCCCTATTTTACAATTGAGAAAACTGAGGCAAATGGAGATTAAGTGACTTACTCAGGGTCACACAGCTAGTAAGTGTTTGAGGCAGGGTTTGAACTCAGATCTTCCTAACTCCTACCTTCCTAAACCCAAGCACCAGCTGCCTCTAGAGGAAGATTATTCTACATAGGATATTCAGCAAAGATGCAGCATTGGTTGGGTTGGGTGCAGTTCCTCTAGCCTCTGAGTTTTCCATGGTGGTGTATCTGGTGAGAAGATGTTGATTAGTATGGCTATGAGAAATCCACCAAGACTGAGGAGTTCCCACTTTGATGAGTTTTTATGACTTTGGGCACAGGTAAACAATGTCAATTGTTCAAGCCTCAGTCCTCTGAAGCAATTAAGCCTTAAGGCTAGTTTCATAACCTTTTTTTTTTTTTTCTTTAGGGAAAAACTAGCCTATGAGGCAGAGATTTTCCAGCCCATGGTTGCTGTGGGCCTCAATCTGATTAGTAGTAAATGCTGCTTCTACTGCACCCAGATTTGGCACCTTGGAGCCATTCTGAATTTTTCCTCTTCCCTTAGACATCATATGTTCAATCAGTCATTGAGTTTTATTGATTCTATCCCTGGAATAGCTTTTGACAGTCATCAATTATCAGCATTCTGATTGGCCCCATTTTAAGGTCCTCCTTAATTCACACTTGGACTTTTGCAATAACCTGACAGGTCTATTATCTCCCTCCATCCTTGCCCCTCTGCAATCCATCTTACATGATGATGCCAGACAAATTTTCCAAAAGCATAGCTCTGATCTTGTTACTATTCCTCTCAACGCATCGGTGACTTTCTCTTGCCAGATTGTATAATGCCTAGCATTCAAGGCCCCTCTAAAATCTGGTTCTGATAATCTACATTTTTAGACTTTCTCATACGACTGCCCTTCACATTCTCCAATATCTCCTAAATATAGCCTGTACTTTCTCACCTCCTTACCTTTGCTCACACCACTCTCTATATCTGAAATGCCATCACCTCTATTTCCACCTATTTAAATCCTACCTATATGCCAAGGTCCTAAAGCATTGTGATCTCCTTCTTGTTTCTTTCTGGCTACTAACTAGCAGAAATTTCTCCCTGAGCTGAATCCTCATAGTATTTTGTTTATAATTCTCATGTACTTATTCTCATTTGTAATATACTTGTTTTATCTTGCCTTCCTATACTGTAAGCTCTTTGAAAGCAAAAAACTCTAATTATTCATCTTTTTCACCTAGCACTTGAACAATGCATTCATTACTCACAGTAGGTTAAATGTTTGTGAAACTTTTGATGAGAGGAACTATCATTGAGATGGCAATCATCTTTGACTTCATTTATAGGGCCACAAAGCCAAGGAAGAATGAGAAAAAAGGAAAAAAAAATACTGAATGAAGGATGATAGGAGGAAGTAAAAAATGAGATCCTTCTCTAAAAGTTATTAAAAATGGGATCTCAGTCAAGCTCAGCTGTTGTCACTAGAGGTTTGCAACAACCTGCAACTGCATCTGAAACTCCTGAGCCCAAAATCTAGTGGAAACTCCCTTAGGCACTCAGACAAAGTGATTTTTCAATTGCTTCTAAATCTGTTACTTCTTAATTTTAGGGTTTTTTGTTTTGTTTTGTTTTGTTTTGCATTTAGCCTGAAGATGCTTGCTCAATGAAGACTGGATATAAATAATGTCTGGGGAAATAAAATCCATTTTTTTCATTATTCACGAACCAGTAAGCATATACTTTGCCTTCATAGTCTTCCTACACTGGATTTCATGGTGGTAAGGTTAGAGGAAGAAATTTCAAACCCAAAGGGCAACATTTAGACCCATTCTCTCAGATCTCTGAATTCCTCACCACTCTCTTTTTAATTTCCTTAGATATTCTAATAGCAGGCATTTATTGAATCATAAAATCACAAGTATGGAAAGTACCTTAACAGAGGTATAGTCCCACCCACATTTACCCTACAAGAATCACCACAATGGCCTTTCTCATAGATGTCTATCCAATCTCTTCTTGAACATTTTGGTCTTTCCCGTTGCTGGACAGCCTTTATTGTTAGGAATATCATCCTCATATCAAACCCAAATTCATCTCCTTATAATTTTCTCAACCATTGTTCTTGGTTCTGCCCTTTGGAATAAGCAAATTAAAATAAATAAATAATTTTATACAACATTCTTCCAAATGTTTTCTCTAAATTTTGTGTTCTCCAGGATAAAACATCACCAGTTGCTTCAGTCTATCTTCATATGATGACATGATATCAAAAATCCTTACAATTCGGGTCAAACTCCTCAGATGTGATCTCTAGTTTGTCAAGTTTCCTAAAATGTGAAGTTAGTCCCCTAGAACTAAATATTATATTATAGATATTCTGACCAGGACAGAAAACAGGACAACTGTCTCTTGCTCCAGATATTCTACTTCTAATATAATTTATAATTGCTTTAATATTATTAGTGGCCTCAATAGACATTTGACTTTTTTTGAGTCAAATTTCAGATCTTTTTTGTTTCAAAAGACTTTCAAACTATATCTCCCTTAGCTTACATGTGTACCATTAAAGACTTGAATGAAAGCTTATTAAATTTAACTCATTGTTTTAGACCGTTTTGACTTTTTGAATTCCTGATACTGTCATCCAATATACCGTATTTTACCACATAGTTGTCGTCACTGCATAATCATTGCACCCTGGTTTTTTTTTTTCAGTCCAAAAATTGGTTTATAACCTTTCTTCAGTAATTGGCACATGGTGTAATTCTGTCCCCCATGCTGCTTAAAAGACAAACAAAACAGCAATGTATTCACCAGTGGCATATGGATATGCAAGCCATGAGACTAGAATTCTCAACTCACACACATTGTCAGTATATGTGAGGTTTGTTTAGAACACTGCAGTATTAACAGCATTGTTGGTATTGTCACCCTATCCAATGAAGAGCTGTAGGTTCAAGGGGAGCAGGTGGGTAGGCAAAGATGCCATGAGTAAGTCATGTGATATGGTAAGACTTGCATCTTCCCAATTTTAACATATATTAACAAATATTCCATGCATCTTAATCTTGCAACAAAGACAGTTTAGTAATAAACGATTTTAATAAATAAAGCATATTTTTTTAAAAACTTCACATGATGGTCACACCCCATTTTTTTTTGTAAGAAAAAACAATTGGCATAAGATCTGCAACAATTATGTGGTGAAATGCAGTAAGTTCTTTCTTTCAGCTTCATGTCGATTACAAATTTCATATCATGCCACTAAGCCTTTGTCAATCCAGTACCTATTATGTATCCATTACTGTACCAAACTTTGCCAATGGCATTTTACCAGGGCTAAGTCAAAGCATCTGTGCTTCCTAAACACAGTTTTCCTTCTTTAAAGAGTAGTTTACTTTTAATGGAGATGTAGCAGTAGCAATGCACAAAACAAATACCACTTTCTGATAATAGCATTCTGTGAATGTATAAAAAATTAATATCAAAAAAGTATCCTTCATTGCTCTCTTCTCTATTCCAGACTCTAGTTAACTTCTGATCTTGTTTACCATTGGTCGTTTCTCAGTTTTTCATGCATTCTGTCTTACCCATAATACTATTGACCTCCAATAAAGATAGCAAGTCATTGTAAATCTTACGCTATTGTAAAGATGGAATGTGATAATGTAAGGGAAAATACTATGTTTAAGGCACTAGACAAATATAATTTAGAATTTATGGAAAATAGTAATGCCTTGAATTTGTATGCTTTTTAAAAAGTTTATGTAGTAAAGACATAAATACTTGCTATGAAGGCAGGACTGCCCTTCTTTCAGTACAAGGGCTTGGAAGCTATTGAGAGTTACACCCTTTTGCCTCCTTTACAGCTCTTGTGAAAAGCAGTCTGGAGCAAACTACACAGGCTCTATAGCTCCCCTTAAGGAATTTTGGAGATGGAAAGACAAACCAAGCAGGAATACCCCTCTCTCACTCCTAAGTCTCAGTGGAAAGTCCCAACTCAAGCAGAGAAGATATTACTCAGTCACTGGGGGAACAAGGAGAGAGTCCTCCTGAGTAGATGAAATAAAGACTCATTTGAGTAGTCCACAAATGAGGTATTTCCACAGTCCCTTAAAGATACCCTTTGTTTAAAAAATGAAGATATGAGAGCCAGATCTATTTTTTTGTTGTTGTCTTGTGTTGTTTTGTGGTTTTGCTTTAGAAGAACATTTCAAAAGTCTAGATACAATCTGGACTGGAAAATAAGAGTTATTACACCATGACCCTCTCTCCATAGGCCAACTGCTCAAGAGCTGGTACCCTGGAGAGGAGATAATGAACACCATCTTGCTAGAAGAGATCTAAATTGTGAGGAGTACTGAAGCTGAGTGACAGCAGCAGCAAGGGGACCAGAAATACCAGCTGGGCATAGAGGACAGCAAAGGTGGAAAGATGGCACACCAACAGAAAAGAAACTGGAGAACCGCTAGTGGAAGAAAAAAAAAACTAATTCAAACAATGGGAACTCAGAAGCTGGTACTAATGTAGAAAAAAATGCACATGAGTGAAGTGTGGTAGTCAGGTTCTGAGATTTCAAGGGGGCTTCAGAGTCTGACAGAAATTAAGTTTAGACAAATATACTATGTGCCACGATAAGCTCAATTTGGATGTATAATCTAAATACAAATATCACAGCATAATATTTTTAATAAGAAAAAGAATGAGATAAGGTGCCTTTCAGAGCTATGGCCAGGGATAGAATTTTTGATCAAACAAAGAATGGAGGTGGACACAAAAGAGAAAATAGGTTAATTTTAATTAAATAAAATCAAAAGAGTGATACATGAACAAAATCAATGCGGGTAGAGTAATAAGGGAAACTATTAAATGGGAGAAATACTTTCTGTCAAATATCTTTGATAAGGGTCTGATATCCCAAATATATAACATCAGGAGACAGTCCCAAAAGCAAAGGATGAGAACGAACAGTTTTCAAAGGGAATTTTAAAAAAATGTAAGCTACTAATAACTAAAACACTAGTAAGAGAAATACAAAAGAAAAAAACACTAAGAGTTAGTCTCACACTCAGAAAATTGACAATGATAAAAGATGGAAATTATCTGTTGGGATTTGACTATAGAGAGACTGGCACACTAATTCACTTTAGATAGATTTGTCAATTGGTCCAACCATTCTAGCAAGTAATTTGGACTTACACTTAAAAAACACACACACACAACAACAAAAATGAATAAATTGTCCATACCCTTTGACTCAAATATCGCACTGCTAGGCATTTACTCCCAAGAGGTTCAAAGACAGAAAATTTTCATACACACCCAAATCCTCATAGCAGCACTTTTTGTGGAAAAAAGAAAATAAAAAGCACTAAAAATAAAGTAGATATTCCCAGAAAACAAAGATGTACATAAACAAATTGTGGTACGTGAATGTAATGAGATATTACTATGTCATAAGAAATGATAAATATGAAAAATTAAGAGAAGCATAGGAAGACTTATATGAACTGATAAAGAAAGAAGTAAGAAGAACCAAAGGAATATTATACATAATTACTACAGCAATGTAAATGGGAAGAAAAATGCAACAAAACTGAATGCTGTGTAATTTTAATGAAGAAGCATGTAAATGTGCCTTTGGAGAAACATAAAGAAAGGAGTTCAAAACTGGTCCTATGAAGAAGCTGCCATTTGGTAAGGCAAAGCAAAGCAAGGAAATTAATTCCAAGTAGGAAAAGAGTCTGTGCCAACATCTTACAGCCTATACCAAGATAATGTCAAAATGGGTACGGGATTTAGATATAAAGACTGATACTATAAGCAAACTAGGATATCAAGGAATAGTTTACCTTTCAAATCTAGGAGAAGGAAAGAATTCATGACCAAACAAGAGATAGAGAAGATTATGAAATGCAAAATGGATAATTTTAATTACATTAAATTGAAAAGTTTTTGCACAAACAAAGCCAATGCATCCAAGATTAAGAGGAAAGCAGAAAACTGGGAAAGAATTTTTACCAGTGTCTCTGACAAAGACCTCATTTCTAAGCTATATAGAGAACTGAATCAAATTTATAAGAATACAAGTCATTCCCCAATTGATAAACGGTCAAAGGATATGAACAGGCAGTTTTCAGAGGAAGAAACTAAAGCTAGCTATAGTCATATGAAAAAATGGTGTAAATCACTATTGATTAGAGAAATGCAAATCAAAATGACTCTGCCACATCACACCTATCAGATTGGCTAATATGACAAAGCAGGACAATGATAAATGTTGGAGAAGATGTGGGAAAATAGAACACTAATGCATTGTTGGTGGAGTTGTGAAATGATCCAACCATTTTGGAGAGCAATTTGGAACTATGCACAAAGGACTATAAAATTATGCATACCCTTTGACCCAGCAATACCACTTCAAGGGCTGTATCGTAAAGAGATCATACAAATGGGAAAAGGACCCACATGTACAAAAATATTTATACCAACTCTTTTTGTGATGGCAAAGAATCGGGAATTGAGGGGATGCCCATCAATTGGGGAATGGCTGAACAAGTTATGGTATATCAATATAAT
>NW_020954569.1:51794176-51794336 GCF_900497805.2 Vombatus ursinus | reverse complement strand
GAAATACTGTTGTTCTATAAGAAATGATGAGCAGGCAAACTTCAAAAAAACCTGGAAAGACCTACATGAACTGATTCAGAGTGAAATGAGCAGAATCAAGAGAACATTGTACACAGTAACAGCCACACTGTGTGATGACTGACTTTGATAGACTTGGCCC
>NW_020954569.1:51753991-51794142 GCF_900497805.2 Vombatus ursinus | reverse complement strand
ACAGCAATGTAATCTAAGACAAGTCCAAAAGTCTCACCATGGAAATTGCTATCCACATCCAGAGAAAGAACTATGGAGTCTGAATGCAGATGGAAGCATACTATTTGCTCTCCTTTTCCTTTGTTGTTTTGTTTTATTGCTTCATTCTCATGGTTCCTCCCATTAGTTCTAATTGCTCTTTACATCATGACTAGTGGGAAAATATGCTTAACACAAATGTATAAATAGAGCCTATATCAGATTGCATGCTGCCACAGTCTCGGGAGGGAGTGGGGAGGAGGAGTGGGAGAGGGAGAATATTTAAAATTCAAAATCTTTTGGAAGTGAATGTTGAAAATTAAAAGTAAATTAATTAATTATAAAAAAAAGACTCTGTGCAAAGGTTCGAAGGTAGGGATGAATTCAGGGGAGCAGTGAAAAGACTGACCCAACCAGAGCAAAAATCAACAGTTACAGAATTGTGATATTTAAATCTGTAAAGATTAAGGAGTTCCTAGAATATCAGACTATGGATTGTGGGCAGTGGTTATGGTGTATTCATGTATGGTGGGGGAGGGAGTGGGACTAAATGTGTATCTTGAGAAGATTAATATGGAGGAAGTATGTAGGATTATTGGAGAGATGAATGGAAGGAGAGATTGACTATAGAGAGGTCGGTTGTTACAGCAGTATAGAGAAAAAGGAACAAGGGTCTGGAACTCGGGGGCAGTAGAACTGATAAAGCACTGAATAGGAGAGACATTTCAAAAGAAAGATTGAAAGTTTTTATGGCAAATTCAACATGTGTTAAAGGAAAGGGGGTTTTATAAGATCATAAATTTCTAAACAGAAGGGACAGTAAAGGCCATCAAATCCAATCCTCTCATTTTACACAGAAAGATTAGGGGACTTGTCAAGGGTCACACAGCTAGTATATGTAAGATGGCATTTGAATCCATGTCTTCTTCACTACAAGTCCTTGTGCTCTATCTTCTATTCCACGCCATCTGAGATTTCATGCCTCAGTGACTAAGAGAATTGTGATGCCAATGATAGTAGTGGCTTGCAGGAGATATCATGAGCTGAGATCTCTTAAATCTGAAGTGATATCCAATCAGAAATATCCAGAAGGCAAACACAAATGTATGACTAGATCCAGGGGGAGAGCTCAGGACTAAGGAGATGAATCTGGGGGTGTAAAGAATGAAGCTGTCTGTTGAACAATTGAACAATGTTAGATTGAATATCCTGACTGTGATGCATTAGTAATACCATTTGTATTATTAACAACCATTTGCATGGTTATATTTCCTTATTGATCCTTTTGGCACAAACTATAATAATTAGTGAATAAGTAATGCTCTGGGAAGAACATCACAAGTTCATCAAACTCTCTGACTGACAGAATGAACTTGAGATTGGAAGAATGGACCAATCTAATTTATCCAGAGAGGTCCAAGAGAGACTGATTCCACATTCAGCTTAAATGTGTTCTGAAGAGGGGGGAAAAGGTCATTATTTGGGGACAAAAGTAGAGTATATGTAGTGGTGGGTCACTTTTCAAATGTAAGGTCTTTGAGAGTAGGAATCGTTTCTTTTTTTATCTATGTTTTCACAGTGCCTAGCATAGTGTTGGTGCAAAGTAAGCACATAATAAATATTGATTGATTGATTCTAGCCAAGGGAGACTCGGGGTGGGCAGGCCATTCCTGAGAAAATGTTAATATAGAGTAGCTAGGTAGATTTATGTGCATTTCTAATTTTCTCACACAGATGTATTATTTTTGAATGTGTATATTCTCTTCTGTTATAAATAACCTTTGAAAAAGCATTGTTGTCATCAACGATGGAAGAAGCTAGAGCTGGGAAGTGGTTTCTAGGAAAAGTTGCCAGGTGGTGATGGCAACAGAAGAGGAAGGAAGACAGGAATTAAGTTTTGGTGAAGCAGGCCTCTGAACACAGGAAACCAAGCCAACTTGAGTCCAATAAATCCAGGGAGCTCAGTAAGTACCTCAAGTGGGAGTTCAGGGATCAAAGAAGTTTTAGGAAGGAGTACAAGACAAAAGGTCACTGGAGTTAAAGGCAACGCCCCTTGTCCTCCTAGAAGAAATATTGGTGACCTAGGACATTGACAACATACAGATCGATGAGGCTTAAGGCCTAAGCCTAGATTCTTTACAAGGAAATATATGAATATAGCTGAGAGTTAAAGCTGTGGGAATTGATAATATCTGTGAGGCAGAAAATGTGAAGAGAGATGAGAAAAAGTCTCAATCTGGCAGAACACCCAAAATTACAAGGTAAGCGGAGCAAATTAAGCCATGGGAAGAAAAAAGATATACACAACATTTCCATGATTTACACTTGAAATATAACTCAGTCATTACTTTAAAAGTTAACTAATGTAAGAAAATAAAATTGGAAAATGATTTGTCCATTGAAAATTTAAAAAAATAAACAACGAGCATAGAATCTTGTGAAGGGAGTAGGTGTGGTCAATAATGCCAAATGCTAAGGATCAAAGGAAATGATAAATGAGGAAAGGATACTCAACTTGGTCCTTAGCAAGTAACTGGAGATCTTCAAAAATGCAGTTAGCTGATGTGGAGGGTGGAGGGCTAGACCACAAGTCAAAGTCTGAGTTCAAATTTGACCTCAGACACTTACTAGCTGTGTGATCCTTGCAATTTCTCTCTGCCTCAGTTTCCTTATCTGTAAAATGAGATAATAGTAGCACTGTTCCACTGGGTTGTTGTGAGAATCAGATGAGATAATATTTGTAAAGTGCTTTGTAAACTTTAAAAAGAGTTATGCAAATTCCGTTTCAGCAGAATAGCAAAATTGTAATCATAGGATGTAAAGGTGGAAGAATATATAGATCATAAAAGAGACTATAGATGAGAAAACTGAGACCCAGTGTAGAATGTATGAAGGGTAATGAATTAATTTCTCCAAGGCCACACAGATAATAACTAGCTGAGCAAGGATTAAACCCAGGTCTTCTGATGCCAAATTCATTGCTCATTTCATTAAACCTAGCCACCTCACTGATAATTTCTGACTTTGGGGATTTTTTTTTAAATGGTGTGGGTAAAGAAGTGTACACAGAGAAAGCTAACTGGCCCATGCAGAGATTAAAGTTTTGACCTTGGACTCCTCAAGGCCATGCCATAGGCATTCAGTGAATCAACCAGAGGCTACATATCCATATAGACCTATGTATTTGTGTGCAAGATAAACCAGAGAGATGTATGCACACACCAGCTGTGGGTTCTGATTGGCAGGAAACCAAAGGCCTTGGTGAATGTATAAAAGTAAAACAAACACTTTATTTAAGGAAAAGGCAACTTGAAAAAAAAAGAAGCCTAATAAATAACTCAGTATGCCTAGCTTAAGTACTTTAAAGCCAGTGTCTGTGATAAGCAATGGAAGCATTAATATAAAATGCTTCACCATAAATGAGAACAATTCAGGCTGATATATCGCAGCCGAGCCGACTGTTGGATGACATGCTTTTAAAGTGATGTTTACTATCAGGATGGTGGGGTTCTTTGGTAAGAAGAATGAGGCAGAAACGGCAGAAAGCCCTGGTGCTGCCGGAGCAGGCTTTCACTAGCCTAGGGGCTCAGGATGTAAGGAGTGACAATGGTGACATATGGAGCTGAAGCTAGGCAAAAGTAAATTCTCTTCGGAATATATCAAGGCGCTTAAGAAGTCATTAAGTAAGGGGCAGCTAGGTGGCACAGTGGATAGAGTACCGGCCCTGGATTCATGAGGACCTGAGCTCAAATCCAGCCTCAGACACATAATGCTTACTAGCTGTGTGACCCTGAGCAAGTCACTTAACCCCATTGCCTAGCCAAAAAAAAAAAAATCATTAAGTAAGATAACACAAGAACGGTGTTATCTAACTATTCCTCTGTATTTTATGTATGCCTATTTATTTACATATTATCTCCCTCATTAGAATGTAAGTTTTTTGAAAGCCAGGGCTGTTTTTGCCTTTCTTTGTATCCCTGAGTTTTTAGCACATAGGAAACATTCAAAAGCATGCTTGTCAATTGATTGAGAGTCATAAGACTTCATCTCTAGTCCCAAATCTGTCAATAATTAACTGTCTGACCTTGGGTAAGTGATTTAACACCTCTGTGGCTTAATTTCCTTTTTATAAAGTGGGAATAAATACTACCTGAACTATAACCCACTGTACCTAATCAATCAATTAGCCAATAAGCATTTATTCAGCATATACTACATGCTAAGCCCTGGGAATTCAAAAAAAGGCAATAGATAGTCCCTGCCTTCAAGGACCTTAAAATCTAATGGGGGAGATAACATTCAAATAAATAAATACAAATAAGCTATATACAACATAAGTAGTTAACAAAGGGACGGCACTAGAATAAAGAGGGGTTGGAAAAGGTTCCCTGTAAGTCATGTTATTAGGTAGATCAAATTAACTAATAGACATGAATGTACTTTGTATTATACAAAGTTCACATGCAAAGTCCTATGCAAAATGCAAAACTGATTTTTGAGTCTGGTCATTCAGTTTAAGTCCACTCTAACTGCACTACCACCCAATTCTTATCCTTCAATCTTTTGTACAAAAATAACATGAATAACTTTGCAAATATTACTATAGTTTGTCTAGCAGTTCCTTGATATACCTTTTTAAGAATAGAAATGAGTTTAATCTGATATTATTTGTTATATGACAGCAACAAAATAATTTTCTCATTTATCATTTCCATCACATTCCTTTCCTGTTAAAGAACCTATACTGCGTCTTATTTCCATTGAGGGAAAACAGAAGGGAAGGGAATCAGTATTAAGTACCTACTATGTGCAAGGTACCATACTAAGAGCTTTATAGATGTTACCTCATTTAGTTCTCACAAAAACCCTGTGAATATAATACAGTTTAGTGAAAAGAGCTCAGGTGTTAGATTAAAGAAGCCTAAGTCTGTGTCTTAACCAGCTACATGTGCCTAGGCAAGTCACTTAACTTTTCTGAAGTTAGTTTACCTATCTAGAAAACTGGGTTTACATTGTCTCTGGGGAGATGTTGTGTGGGAGAGAGGGAGAAAGAGAGAGAGAGAAAGAGAGAGAGAGAGAGAAAGGGAGAGAGGGAAAGAGAGAGATGTATGTATATGTATATACATATATGCATATATATGTATACATATACAAAATTCACGCAAATGGATATGCAATATCATAAATCTGGGAGATCCTCCAATAATGTAGATCACAGCCTATCCATTCCTTTTCATCCTGTTCTTGTGCCAAAAGTTCACCACAGTGGACTTAGCCAACACGCTGGAGGCCTTCCTCACACTGTCCTTACATCCAATAGAGGGGTATGTAGGTTGACCACCTGTCATCCCTTGCTCTTGAAACATAACCAACCCTTCTCATCTCATTAGCATATGATTCCTCCATAATGTTCTTTACTCCTGTGCCTAGAAGATTCTTAGTGATTCTGTGTTGCAGCCTTTGCACACACCCACCACATTCTCTTTGTGATACTTATTCTTTCAGCTCCTCATCAACTCACACAAAATAAATAGATGATTATTTGGTGAGGGAAAGCACCAGCAGTCTGGGAAAAGGAATCATGAATGTCTTCATGTAGACAATGGAACTTCAGCTTAGCCTCGAACTAAACTAAAGATCTAAGAGGTGCAGGTAAAGAAGGAAAGTGTTACTGGAATGCGGGATAGATATGTAATGCCAAGACATGAAGATTGGAGAGAGAAGAAAAAGTGTTATCCATGAAGAACAGCAAGAAGTGCTTATGTACGGAAGAGAATAATATATAATATAGCTGGAAATGTAGATTAGACCCTAGTTGGAACAACACATCCATGCATATACATTCTGTTCACTCTTGTCAGTGTCCTACCATAAGTTACCCACAGAAGATCCACATAATGTACACTAAGGGCTCTCCTCGCTTTCTCTTGATATCACACAGATAACGAGAAAACACATGGACTGTCCATCAGGTATCCCTTACTTTATCTTCTTTTTGCCTCATACTTTTTGCTGATGACATCCTTCACTCCACTTACTCTTAATTCCTCATTTATAATGTACCTGGTCACAACCATGGTGGGCCTTTCCTTTGCCCTATGGGTGATAATCATTTTCAGTTCTTCATAGACTGTTGTGTTCCATTACTCACCTTCAGACAAAGGGAGAAGAATGTTAGCATTAAAAATATAGGCCTTTGTTTCAGGGGAAAGTTCTGCTTATTAAAAGGACTTTGCAATTTCCCAAAGGCAATCCAGGTGCTTTCCTCCTCCTGTTCTCTTCTGGGCCTAGCTCATTGTCCATTTACCAACAATAATTCCTGTCTCTAAATCAACCAAAACTAAACTCCAAACCAAACCACGCAAACAAATGAGCAAATACCCAATGCAGTCAAACCCTGAGTCCTCACAGCCTGGAGTGCATTGTGTTTGACAAGCACTAAGTTTTCTCCCAGGCCACAGTTGTAAATCTACACTGAACAGATGTACTGTATGGAAATGCTTAAAAAATTATTAGGAACAGCTTTTGAATTAGTGGTAATAAAGCCATACCTGCAGTCCCAGCTTATTTTGCCAAAATGTTTAATAACTTAAAAAATTAAAATCTGTTCCAGTTATAAAATGTAAATATTTTATGCCCCCTCCTCCAACCAAACACACACCCACCCACACTCCCCTGTATGTGTGTGCTCACCCATGCTCCCACAATCTTACAACTGTAAATGGGGGAGCAGTGTCTGAATCTTACTTTTAATTTTGCCAAGAACCTGCTGGATGAAGTTGCGAGAACTCATTTAATTTCCCTGTTCTTTAACTGTCCTCTCTGTAAAACCAGTCAATCCATAAGCATTTATTAAGCTTCTACTATGCTCTAGGCACTGGAGCTACAAATAAATAAATGGAACAGTTCCAACCCTCAAGGAGCTTACATTCTAAAGGGACAGACAAGTACATTAAAAAATATATGCCAAAACCAAAAATACGAAGGAAGTTTGTTTTTTTGGGTTTTTTTTTTTTTTTTTCCTTTTCTTGAGGAAAGGCACTAATGGCTGGAAAGGGATATCAGGAAAGGTTTCATGTACCAGATGGACATGAGCAACACTTTGAAGGCCACGAAAGATTCTAAGCAGCAGAGCTGGACTTAATTCATTCCAGCCAAGGCGAAGGCAGCGTCTTTGAGGCAGGCAGGAAAAAAGGGGATGTTAGTCTCTTATAGCTGAAATTATGCCCTAGTAAAAAGTAAGAGGGTTTATGAAAGAGGCAAAAACTCTTTCAGAAGGGTACATGTCGGTGGCTGAAGTGGGGTAGATTTAGAAAAAGGAGGTTGTGTTTTGGAATGCATTCTCAGATATCTTTTGGAAACTTTTCTTTTTAATCTAAGTATCTTGAAATAATAATCACAAAAGCTCATTCAGGGACCTTCACAATCTCTTCCCTATCTCCTTCCTTCACAATATGTGGCCTCTGATCTAGACAAGGCCTGCCCTCTATTTTTCCTCATGTTTGCTGTGCTTATTCCTGCCTCTGTACCTTTGCTGATACTGTTCCCTTACCTAGAATATCCTGCTCCCTCCCCTCCACCTAACCATGTTATTCATCCTTTAAGGTCCTCATCCTTCCTCAATCCCCTACTCCTTCCTGAAGTGTTCCCACACCATTACAACTCACACTGGTTTGTTTTTTTTTCTGTCTTAATTCCCATGGCATTTAGAAGTCTGAACCACGCAGAGATTTATCACACTATCTTGTATTACTTCTTACTTTTCCAACTGAGTCTCCCCAGTTCTCCTGTGAGGCCTCTGAGGGCAAAGACTTCATCTCCTCTTTCTTCTGTCTTGACCTATCACTGCTCTGGACACAAAGAGTGCCTCTGTAAATACTTGGTGAATGAGTAAATAAAATGGCTACTGTGGATGTATTCATTTTTAGACTTAGATAGAGCTGTAGAACCATAAGTAATTAGAACATGAAGGGGCCTGAGAGAACATCTCCTCTAAATCCTCTATTTTATATGTGAGGAAACTGAGGGAAATGACTTGTCCAAGGTCACACAGATAGTAGCAGAGGTAAGACTAGGACCCAGGTCTCTTGACTTCCATTTAAGAGATCTTTCACCTGTGTCACATGGACTGAATCAATCAATCAACCAATAATCAATCAATAAACATTTACTAAACACCTGTGTTGTGCCAGGCACTATGCTAAGTGCCAGGCACTATGCTAAGCACCAGGGATGCAAAAAGAGGCAAAAGACAGACCCTGACCTCAAGAAGCTTACAATCTAATGGGAGAGACAATATGCAAACAAATATATACAAAACAACCTATATACAGATTAAATTATTGTTGTTGTTGTTTTTGTTCATATTAAAAGAGGGAAGCCATTGTCATTAAGAGGGCTGAGGAAAGCTCAGAAAGAAGGTGGGATTTTAGTTGAGACTTAAAAGAAGCCAGGGAGGTCAGTAGTAAGAATGGAGAAGGGAGAGTGTTTCAGGCCTGGGGACAGCCAGAGAGAATGCCCAGAGTGAAGAGATGAAATGTCTCATTGAATTATCTAGTCTACCAGATCATTTTTTTCCCACAAGAATAGGAAGCCAGAAGTTTCTGATGTTATCAGAGACCTAAAGGCACAGCAGGGCAACTTCATGGAGAGCAAAGGTGCAGAGATGGGAAATGGGGATAAAGTCTGTTGATTGCAACATTCATCTCTTTTCTTCTTCTCCTAATCTTTCAGAGAATAGGCTAAATATCTCAACACTGTTGCTTACTGTAGGTCTCAGGTGCCTAGCAACCCATTAAAGGAGGCAGGCAATAACTAGTCTAGCAGTCGAGCTACCTAATAGTGGCTGTAAAAGAACCAGACCATGTATTTCTTCCAACAGTTTTACTTGCAGCACTAGGTAGCCATGTGGACTGGGTCAGACTTGTTTGCTCTGACCAGTAAGTGACCTTCAGGGATAATCAATACCATATACCCTGATAGCCAATCTTCCCTCCAGAGGGTCTTCAAGTATGAAAGCAAATAAAGAGAGAGAGAGAGTGAGAGAGAGAGAGAGAGAGAGAGAGAGAGAGAGATCACTCCTTCCCAATTATGCCATGATTCCTCCCAGCATGGTGGCATTTCTTAAAGTATGGCATCTTGGTCATGAGACTGAGGCCAGAGAGCAAAGGAATCTCTACAAGCTCAGAGATAATTGCAGTTTGCATTCAGAGTAGACTAGAGTAGTTTTTGAATAACATTTTTGCTCTTTCCAAAAGTATATCCCCAAATGAAATTTAAGATGAATTCCTTAATCATTCATGCACTTGAACAAACTTGCTTAGATAGAATAGCTGGTTATCTTTGTGAAATGCTTCTGGGGCACTGGGAAGTCCTTCACCACATCCCTTACTGTTTTTCCTTGACCCTTTATGAAAGTCTACACTTTGTTACCATGACTGAAATTCGATCAATTAAATCTTCATCTTGGGTTAAGAAAAACATCTTGGGTTTTGAATCAGAGGACCTGAGTTCATCTGCCACTTATCACCTTGAATCAGTCATTTAAATCCTTTTTGCCTCCATTTTCTCATCTCTAAAATGAGGAATTTGGACTCAATGACCTCTCAGTTTCCTTCTAAATCTAAATCTATGATCCTATGATCCTTTCTAGTCAAATATGTTTGTTCTTCATCCATATCTCACCCACTGATTAAGAGTATACTTCAAAATTGTGCCCTGGTCCATCTCTTTTCCCCCTATGCTATCTCACTTTGTTATCTCATCAGCTTCTATGGTTCAATTTTCATTCCTATGCACCTGATTACCATATCTGTATACCCACCTTAGTGTCCCTCCCAGGCTCTATTACTGCATCAATGGATGATATTTAGACAACTACAACTGGTTGTCCTGTAGGTATCTCAAACTTACCATGTCCAAGACAGAACTCTTTTCCCCAAGAGTTTATCCTCTTCTTAATTTGCTTATAACTGTTGAGGGTGCTGTCATCTTCCTTGTCACCCATGTTTACAACCTTGGTGTTATCTTCAACTTTTCATGTTTACTCACCCCACTTGTCCAATCATTTGCCAAATTTCATTGTTTCTATTTCACAATATCTTTCACATATGTCCCCTTGTCTCCACTTATATGGCCTGGACTATTGAAATGTCTTTCTAATTGGTCTCCCCACCTCAAGTCTCTCTCTTCTCCAATCCATCCCTCATTCAGCTGGAAAAATGATTTTTTTCAATCTGTAGAATTGACATGCACTCTCTTTCCTACCCTATTTAAAAACTCTAACCTCTCCTTATTACCCCCAGGAAAAAATATAAATTCCTTTCTTTAGCATTTAAAATCTTTTATAACCTAGCCTCTTCTTATCTTTCAATTGTACTCTAGTAGTCCCCACAAAGCAGTTTACAATTCAACTTACTTGCTGATCCTCACACATGATAGACCATCTTTCATCTCCATGTTCTTTCATCTCCATATCTTTGCAAGGACTAGCTCCCATTTCTATAATACTTTCTCTCCTTATCTCCATTCCTGAAGTTTTATTGATACAGAAAACTCCCAGTGTGGAAACTCCCTATACCAGTGTAAATCAGCACCTATTCTACAACTAATAGTCATAAAGAGTTCCTGGGTCACTTAGAGATTAAGTAATTTACCTAAGTTCCTGTAACCTGTATGTTTCAGTAGTAGGACTTTAAGCTCCCCCTTCCTGGCTTTGAGGACAGCCCTATACATACATACATACATACATACATAGATATATAGATATATTACATTCTGCCTCACAAGAGAATTTAGTGTCTTGAGGCAATTTGAGGTCACTGAAAGCACTATATGATCTCCTAAATGCAATCCAATCTCATCTCTTCTTTCTACTCACTTCTGGGCTTAGTTCCTTGTTCATTTATTGCCCAAATTTTGTGTGCTGATTGACCTCATTGGCTTTCATTCCAGTATATGTCATAATATGGGCAATAATGAATTTTCTGCTTGATTTTTTTTCCTGTGTAGATTGTAAGGACAATCTCTTTTGAGTAGCCGGGAGTATCTCTCTTGAGGTATTGTAGTATTCTGTGGCATGGTACCATCAGCACAACATTATCTGCAGATAGGAATATCCACAAACCCTCATCACATGTTAACAAATCCTTCATTCATTTGTATGCTATACAAGATATATTCCATGACAATGGCAAACATATTTGGTAAGCATATAGCTACTTGCTCTATGCCTTACTGTATTAATACTTAAAGGGTCATAGAACAATGGCATTTCCATTGTAACTATCAATGGATACCTTTTTGGAGGGGAGCTTTATAGTCAACAAACAACAAACACAATGAGATCTCATGTTCTTTACTTTTCTTGGTCAATGCAGTGACTGTAACACTGTGACTTGTTGAAAAGTGTCTATAAAAGCTTGCCTGTATCCTTCTCACATTTTTGTCATTTATCATCAATACACCCATAGTTTAACCTCACAAAGATTTTATAAAGATGAGAAAGTAGGCACACAGAAAAAGTGGTCACCTTAAAAAATATACCATCTGTAACTATTTCCATTCTTTTGATATTTAAATTGTAATTCTCCAGCACAAATTTCATAGGATTAAGAGCTGGGGGAAGGACCTTGGAGGGTATCCATTTTTCATTTTATAAATGAAGAGACAGAGGACCAGAGGAATAAAACTTAATTCCATAAGATAACAGTTAATAAGTAACAAAGCTTGGATTTGAACCCAGGTCTTCTGACTCCAGATCCAATACTCTTTATCCTCTACCATTCTTTCTGTCTTCTGTGTGTGGTCAGATCCAGCCTCCTTTCACAATTTCATCTTTTTAAGTGACATTTTCATTTCCTCATATAGCACATGAGGTGCTGAGGTGTGAAGAGTCCAAATGTGGTGTTTCCACAGTCATTGATGATGAGAATAGATTACCATAGAAACGCTGGCAAATTCGTTCCATCTTGTGTCTATTTGTTGTCCTCCTTCCAGTTTCATCTATAAATGCTCTTGGGATGATCTGGGTTAGTTGGGTTCCCTGCCAAGCATTCTGCAGGCTCATTTTCTTCACTGCTTTTTTGTATTTGGTGAGGCATACTGCTCATAACTATCTATCATTCTCATCCATAATGCTATGGGAATTAGTTTCCACTTTAAACTGATGCCATCCTTTGCTGCCATGTCTCTACTATGAAGGGAGATAAATTTACTAAGATGGTTTCTGACCTCTTTTGGCCTCCTCATTGTGGTGACTACTTTACATAAGTTCAAGTTCTCTAAGGAAATAGTGACACTTAGTGTCAACATCTATACCTTTATCCATTTCCCAATTTTCAGATTCAACAGCTTTTTTTTAAGTCAATTTGGAACTGTTTAAATTATACACAATAGTCTTCTCATTTTTATTCTTCTAAATCTGTGTTGATTTTGATCTTTTCTTTAATTAGTCAATGGTCTGCTTAGACATCAACAGTTGATTTTGAGATGTTTCTCACATCAGTAACCAGTGACTTCCTATCTGTTTAAATATCAATTTTATTTTATAGTGCATTTTTCATCTTTAACATGCATAACAGTCTAACATTCTTATTGAAGATTATACAATTAGAGTTGTTAGAGACCTTATAGGTCACCAAATCTAACCCTATCATTTTATTATTTTTTATTTAAATAAATGAGGAATATCATAGTAAAACTACTATTTTTTCATTAATCTGTCTCTTTGACTACTCTCCCTCATTGAGCAACTACAATAAAATAAAAACAGCCCTGCAAAATAAAGTACTTAACATATAGCTGCATAGACTAGTAAAACCAATGTCCACATTGGTCATGTCCAGAAATGTATGTCACTTTTTGCATTTTAGTTTCGTCACCTGTCAGGAGGTGAGTGGTATGTTTCATCTTTATCCTTTTGAATGCATAGATTATCATTGCCTTCCCCTCTGAAATGACCTTCTATTTACTTTGTAGGCCGTAAGCAAAGACAGTTCCTGCCCTTGAGAAATTTACATTATAAGGAAGGAGATAACATGTAAATAACTAGGTACATAAAAAGATAAATAGATAGATAGGTAAATGTATATCTATACACATATATATGACCAATAGATATTCCCCTAGAGATAAATGATCAAAGATATGAACAAAAAATAGTTTCCAAAAAAATTATAAAGTATTTCTTAAAACATGAAAAAAATACCCCAAATCATTAACAATAAGAGAAATGCACATCAAAACAACCCTGATGTTTCACCTCACATTCTGCAAATTGGCAAAAATGCCACAAAATGGCAACAGGGTTGAAATTGAAAGGGTAGTGGAAAGATACACTAATACATTGTTGGTGGAGCTATGAAAAGGTACAAGCATGTTGGAAAGTAATTTGGAATTATGTAAGTAAAGTGACTAAAATATCCATACCTTTGAACTAGAAATTCCATTACTGAGCTTTTACCCCAAGGCCAAAATATTTACAGCAGCCCTTTTTGTGATAGCTAAAAATTGGAAACAAAGTAGATACCGTCAATTGGGGAATGGCTAAACAAATTGTGGCACATGAAAGTAGTGGAATATTACTCTGTTGTAAAAAATGATGTTCATGATGAATACATAAAAGCATGGACCATTCTGTATGAATTAATACACAGTAAGCACAGCCAAGAAAACAATACACAAAATAACCACAACAATGGAAATGGAAAGAACAATGACACACCAAAAACCAAAAGCAATTGTAATAAAGTTATTTGTGTGTGTGTGTGTGTGTGCTTCAAATTAAAAGATGAGAAGAGACCCATGACCTACCCTTTTGTGGGTGTGGGAGGTCCAAAAGTGTTACACACTGCTCATATTTTTGAACTTTTTCAATATATCAGTCAGTTATGCTTACTTATTTTCTCTCTTTTTCCACTTCAGAAAATAATATTTGTGATATGAAATGGACTTCTGGGAAAAAGAGGGAAAGGGATACATGAGATACTATGGTAATGTAGCAAACAAAAAGTATCAACACAAACTTATTTTAAAATAAGTAAAAGAAACAAAAAGAACATATCCTTTTCAAATCAGTCCCCAGGATCAAAACTGAGATCTGTGAGAATAGAACTTCATAAGTTACACAGCTTGTGAGGAATAAGCTGATACTATTGCCCACCTGCAATTCAGTCTTCAAATTCAGTCATTTCAGCTGCATAGTTTGTAACATCTGATGCCTTTGTAGAATGGCCAATCTACTTTACTGACCATTAAATTCAGTAGCGACACTTCCTGTTCTTTGCTGCCAAGGAGCAAGATGAGGAAAGGTGGGGGCAAGACTTAGCCACTGTGGAAACAGTGGCACCAGCAGGGACTTGGATATCAGATTTTGTTTGGGGACTCTGGAACTGGGTTTTTATCGTGTTGGGGTGGGGGGGACAATCACTTAAATGAGAGGAATTATCATTTTTACAGTAGTCTCGGGATAATAAATTGCTAGGCCCTAAATATCCGTAGATTATTCTATCTGAGTTTATCTTGTTGAGACAGAGCCCCATACTGTAATCCATCATTCTGTGTCTCCGTAAAACAGCTTGATAGTGCACATGTATTCTCCTCAAAATAAAGTTGTAACATTTATACATAATAACTTACTGGGTTGCTGGCTTTGTGTTGACGTACACTCGATATTATCCGATGTTTTATTGGACCCCACACAAACTTTTGCCTAATATGGCAGTTCTTACTAAGGAGAGTTAATTGAAAACTTGACTGTAATAAAGAAAATTAAAAACGAAATGAAGAAAGAACTGAGATAACATACACTGAAGATCAGAGAATGTCTAAGAAGGGAACAACAAGACCAGGAAGAGATAATGAGGGAGAATGGGGTGACTGGAGCTTAAACTGGAATAAATTGTTATATGCAGAATATAACTCCCAAAGAAACCACCTTCAATGGGTTAAATCCAGGGCCTACAGCAAGTGCCCAATGTCTGAAAGCTATCCATATAATGCACTCATATGGGCCTGCCCCCCTTAGGCAAAGAATATTTCCCTACCCACCAGTCCAAACTTAATCTGTCTTATGGCCTCAGGGTTATTGCTTTCTAGTAAGCCAATCGATGATAAATGAATCCTTGCCAAATGAGAAATAACATGTACTTATGGGCATTATTGCTTCCAAGGAACATGAATAACACCACTGTACTCTTTGTTGTCTGATCATCTCAACTATTATGGTCAGTTCTAGATGACATATTCTAAGAGGAAAACTGGCACTCAGAGGAGAGTGATCAACATAAGAAGGGAATTCAAAACCATGTCGGATGTAAGCTTCAGGAGTTCAAAACATCCATTAGACATTCAAACTTTGATTTAAATTCCAGATTACACAGTATATGGGTCTCAGTGTCTTTGTAAAATTAGGATAATAATACTTGGACTAAGTAAGTATTCTATGACTGGTCTACTGCAAAACAGTAATGGGGTCATTTTAAGCATAGTACTTTATGCATCTTAAAGTGTTTCAGGAATTTTAAGTTTCATTATGTAATCCTTGTGTCAGGAGGGACCTAAGTGTAGTTAGGACACTTCTTACTCCTCTAGGTCACTGCCTATATCCAAATGACCTTGAGATTTCAGCATTTGATAGCTTCCTCCCAAGTATAGGCATCAAACCCTTAAAAGTAGAATACTAGTCAATAGTCAATAAGCATATTTAATGCCTACCTACTATGTTCCAAGCACTGTGCCAAGTGTTGGGGATAGAAAGAAAGGCAAAAGTCAGTCCCTGTCCTTGAGGAGCTGACATTCTAATGAGTCTTAAGTCTCAAACATGATTAATTAATTCACAAACTAATGAAAACAGAGAGAACCCAAGCCTGTAAAAAGTAACAAATACACCAAAAATAACAATATCCCAAACCTATCCTCTAAGACCTACACACAAAATCAGTGACTTAGGTTTCTCTTAGTGGGGTTCAGGTAGGAATCTCCCTTCATCTGGAAGCGCCATTAAGGTACTGGATTACTTGTTCCTCATCATCAGTGATATCCTCTGTGCAGTGGGGCTTGTTTACGATGGCTCCTGCTCACCTTCATATCCATCAGGTTTCATGGGTCACTGCTCTCACCATCACTGTTCCTTTTCACTGTCTTCCATGGCTTCACAGTAGCTTTTCTCAGTTCCCAGAAGTGGTAACTATTTTAGTGTTGCTCTTCCACAGCTCTTTCTTCCCCTCAATTTGATCAAGTCAATGCAATTCAATTCAAAAACAAAAACAAAATTATTAGGTAAATACTATGTGCAAGCCAGTGTGGTAGGTGCTTGAGACACAAGGACACAAATGACAAACAATCGCTGACTTCAATAAGTTTTCATTCTTTTAGGGAAACAATACATAAACAAAGTAAATATAAAATATTTTGAGGATGAGAACACTGACCACTAGAAATATCTAAAAAAAAATTTTGCATAAGAAATGCATTTGAAAATGAGCCTTGAAGGAATCTAGGAATTCTGAAAGGTGAGGAACAGGTGAATTTCACATATGGGAAATAACCTATGCAAAGGTTTGGAAGCAGGAGATGAAGTAAGGCTAACAGTAAGCACAACAGTTTGTTTGGAATTTAGATGACAAGATGGAAAGTAATGTGAAATAAATCCTCAGCCTACCACAGATGGTGCTCTTTACCTTTTCCAGGGGACCAGTTCTTTAACAGCTGGTCCCTCTAAGCAAAACCTCTTGGTATACCTAGAGCTTTGAAACACACTTCTGTCATTCTTAAGCTTTATTTTGCTCCATATCTCCACAGCCTCAGGCCTCACAACAAAATCATTCATGGAATACAGAATCATGTTCTCATGGACTTCACAAGTGGAGCCTTGCTTTCCAATTCCATGCAGAATCACAGTGATTCATTATCTTTTGCCTCTGCTTTCAGCACCCAGGTAGTATGCCTAAAGCATACAAGCATGCTTCCTGCTGTGACTAGGAACTTAAGGGCATTGCCAGAGAAGTTATTCCAATTACCCAGGACTATTTCCCCAAACTTCTAGAAAACAGGATAACAGAGACAGATCTACTCTCTTAGTGATCTAGGAAGAGAAAAATTTGTATTCTCTGCTACAAAAATTATAATCAAATTGCATTAACAGTAATAGCAACTCCTCCATATTTTAAGTAGACTGGACTTCATGAAATGCTGCAGCTAAAATGTTCATTACCTGGTAGACAACCTATTTGTTTTTCCAAACTTAGCTAGACTACTGTTATACTAAATTAATAGAAAGATTGCATTTAGGGTTAAGAAGGTGATAATTCCATTGCCTTTTGTCAGACTATAACCAAAGAATTACATACATTCTGTGCACCATATTTTAGGATAGACATGGAGAATCTAAAGTTCATAGTGATAAATTACCAGGACAATGGCAAGCCCAAAAGCATTCCATAAGAGTGCTGATTGAAGTAACTGGGTAAGTTTAATCTGAAGGAAAAAAAAAAACTTGAGGAGCAGTTGAAAGCTGTCTTGAAGTATTTGAAAGATTCTCATTTGGAAGAGGCTTATTCCGTATGATTGTAGAAAGGCAGAACTAGATGTAATCAGTAGAAGGTACAAGGAGACATATATTGGTTCAACATAGGGAAAAATATCTTATCAGTAAAGCCGCAGGGAGCTAGGTGGCACAGTGGATAGAGCTCTGGCCTTGGAATCAGGAGGACCTGAGTTCAAACCCGACATCAGACACTTGACACTTACTGGCTCTGTGACTCTGGGCAAGTCACTTAACCCCAATTGCCCTCACCAAGAAAAAGAAAAAAAAAGTAAAGCTGCATAGGAAATTGAATGAGCTATGTCTGCAATCAGGGAACTATCTCCTATCACTGGAGATCGTCATGGGGAGAGTGGATGACCACTTAAGAGGGCTAATATAGAGAAGTTTTCTGCTTCAAGTAGGGGTCACATAATCACAAAATTTGAGAGTTGAAAGGAATCACAGTAACCATCTAGTCCAAGCCAAACATGGAGAATACACACTATAACATACCCAATAAGTAGTATCAGCTGTTTGAAGACATCAAAATAGAGGAAATTCACCATCATTCAAGACAACCCATTGAACTTTTAGATGGCTCTAATTGTTGAGAAGTTTTTCCTAACACCAAGCTAGAATTGATCTCTTTGAAAATTCCACCCATTCATTGCTCCTGGTTCTGTGCTATGGGATCAAACAGGAGAAATCTAATCCCTCTCCCATATAATAGCCCTTCAAATGCTTGAAGACTACTACTATACCCTACCCCCACCCAAGTCTTCTATAGACTAAACATGCCTAGTTCCTTCAATCAATCCCTTTCTGTCATGAAATTAATGTTCTTCATCATCTTGGTTGCCTTCCTCTGGACAGCCTTCCTGACCACACTTCCAATACTGGCTGCATCTTCACTCATGCTCCTCAGCTCACTGGTCAAGGAGCAGGAATTGGGATATTCTTTGCTCTCCACTGTCACTTCCAGGTACTCTCCCTCTATCACAATGGTGAATCCACCACCATCCACCAAAACTGCACTCTCTGAAGTTACTAATGATCTCTCAGTTGCCAAATCTTTTCATCCAGATTTCTCCACCCTCATTCTCCTTGACCTTTCTGCAACCTTTGACACTATTGATCACTCTCCTCCTGGATACTGTCTTCTCTCTAGGTTTTTGGGATACCACTCTTTCCTGGTTCTCCTACCTATCTGACCATTCTTTTTTGTCTCCTTTTCTGGATCCTCTTCCAGATAATGCCCTCCAACCATAGGTGTCCCTCAGGATTCTGTTCTGAGCTGTCTTCTCTTCTTCTTTTATCCTGTTTCACTTGGTGATCTCATCAGCTCCCATAGATTTAATTACCATTGCTATACTAATGACTTTCAAATCTACCCTAATCTCTTTGCTGATCTCTAATCTCACATCTTGAATCGCCTTTCAGACATCTCAAACTGGATGTCTAATAGACATCTTAAATTCAGCATGTTCAAAGCAGAACTCATTATCTTCCCCCTAAATCCCCCTCTCCCCTCCTACTTTCCTTCTTACCATAGAAGGCTAAGGTTTATGATGAGAATGACAAGATTGATAAGTTTCTCTAGCAATATGCCTACTTGACATATCTTCTTAGTCCCTCAGACTCACAAACTAAGTCATCCTGGACTCTTTACTGTCTCTCAGCACCCCCTATAACCAAACTGCTGCCAAAATCTGCCTATTTCACCTTTGCAGCATTTCTAAAATACATCTCCTCTCCTGACACTACCACCACTCTAGTGCAGGTTCTCATCACTTCAGGTCTAGACTGTTGTAATAGCCAGCTGGTGGTCTGCCTGCCTCAAGTGTCTCCCATCCCTAATCTATTCTCCATTCAACCATAAAGCAATTTGCCTAAAACACATGTCTGATCATCACCCACACACACACACACACACACATACACACACACACACTCAGTAAACTCCAATGGCTTCCTATAACCTCCAGGAACAAATTCAAAATGTTCTATTTGGCATTCAAAATCCCTTATGACCTAGCCCCCCTCCTACCTTTCCAGTATTCTTAACACCTTATTCCCCAACACATACTCTCTGATCCAGTGGTGCCGACCTCTTGGTTGTTCCATGAACAAGACACTCCATCTCTCAGCTCTAGGCATTTTCTCTGGCTGGCTCCCATGCCTGGATTGCTTTCACTCCTCTGCTCTGACTACTTGTTTCCCTGGATTCCTTAATTTCTTTCTTTCTTCCTTTTTTAAGGCAATTGGGACTAAGTGACTTGCCCAGGGTCACACAGCTAATAAGTGAAAAGTGTTTGGTCTGAGGTCAGATTTGATCTCAGGCCCTCCTGACTTCAGGGTGAGTGTTCTATCCCCTGCACCGCCTAGCTGCCCCCTGGATTCCTTTAAGTCCCAACTGAAATCCCACCTTCTACAGGAAGACTTCCTAACCCTTCTCAATTCCAGTGACTTCCCTTTGTTTATTGCTTTCTATTTATTCTGCTTTGCATATAATTGTTTGTAGACTTACTGGGACATAATTATTTTCAAATAGGTAAAGAATGCTAATGTTGTAAAGAAATGGTTCCTTGGAGTTGTGTACCTATTGTGCACTGGTTTTACTCTTTATATATGTTTATTTCCAACTGGAGTAACTGAGGATGTGTATATCTGCCATACTCTTTGAAGTATAAAGAGACTTTTTGGTGGAGGAATGGAGATCCTTAGATTTTTAAATCCTACTGCTTCCTGAGAGAGAGAGAGAGAGAGAGAGAGACAGGAAATGTGGCATAGTGAATAGAGTTCATCTCAGTTGTGGTACCACTTCTGATATGCACCTGATGAGTGACCCAAGACATGTTATTTCACTTCTCTGAATTCTAAGCAATTTCATTCTATATTGAATTTGATATTTGCTCTAAGAGTCTGATAGTCTGACTATATGCAGACAGCAATTTCAGAAATGACTCCCAAAATGGTAACCAAAAGTTTCATTTTTGAAAAATGAATGAATGGATTTTTAAAAAAGCATTTACATATGCCAAGAATTGTATTGCTCTTGCACAGAGTCTCTGTCCTCAAGGAGCTACTATGGGAAAACAACACATATTGAGGAATGGTAACCAGGGAGAAGTATTTTGGTTTGGAACATTAAGAAATAGAGAGTAGAGCCCTTTGAAAAGGCTTGACATATCATTTTCAATAGCAATGGCAATATTGATCTGACTGTGGTTTCAGAACTGCAATTGTATTGTTAGGGGCAGTATGTGTATGGCAGCAAGACAACTGGCAAGACATGGAAGGGACCAAAGTGAAGCATGGCTGGAGCCAACCTAGGCACAGTAGAACAAATAAAACATTTACTGATTAGGGAAGAGGAGCCTCAGAGCAGAAATCCCAGAGCTGAAGGCTTTAAGTCCTCCAGGAAACATTTGTTTAAAAGAATTCAGTTTATTTTTTTTGTAATATTATGTGGTATTCACCATATCCAGTGCCTCCTGACGCTCCTCACAACATATAGGATTGAGGCTTTCATATAGCCCTCAAGACTTTGTCCTCTCTATTTTTTCTGTTTTCGCAAATCATGTTTTCCAAAATATTTTCACCGTCTTTATGTGACTACCTTTGCATTGAAGTCATTAAGTATTAAAGTATACGTACTTTTCATTTCAAAGTTCACAGAATGTCTCCACCTCTTCATCCTCTACAACAGACACTGGTGTGCACACTAGAATTGTTTTCATGGTGATCTTTTTGCCAACACTTATCACCAATCAATATCCAAGCATTTATTAAACATTTAGTATAAACCAAGAGTTGGGCTAGGTTATAGAATACTAATATAAACAAAGAAATAATCCCCATTCTCAAGGAACTTATTTGAACTCTAGAATATCAGATGACCAAGTATCCCTTGAAGTTATATTTGTTGCTGCCTTTGAATGAATATTAAAAATCAGTTCTATCATTCTTTTATTTGTATCTCCCAAGAAAACCTGTAAGCAATTCTATTTAGCTGCAACTTTCTCTTGTCTTCTGGTTTATGATGAGAATGACAAGATTGATAAGTTTCTCTAGCAATATGCCTACTTGTTAGTCATTGGATAAGGATTTCTTCACATTTAAAGTCCCAATGTCTAACAATGTTTATGGACTATCTAAAAACTGTTTCTTAGCACTCACTGCTCTCTTTTCCACCACTCTACACCCATCACTTCACAAGAAGAGGGGAACTACACAGGACTGAGTGACCTTTTGCATTTCTGTGTTTCACGAGTTGCTCATAGCTAGTGTCCTGGTGATGAACCGTACTTAGCTAGATTGCCCTTCAGAAAGCAGCCATAGTCTGCTCCTGGAATAGTGCTCAAAAGGTTTCCAGAATGGTGGAACCAACCAGAGTTTGCACTTCATTGGCATAGCTTTCCAAAACCCAGGTTCACCTTCATGTCACAATGAGTTATCAAAGTCGTTCTTTGTGAATATGAGGGGAGAGAGATTCCAACACCAACAATATGGGCTGGTTGCCCATATCTGAAGTCAGAAGGTCACAGAAAGCCTTATGAGAAATGGAACAGAGGACAGAGCCACTTACACTCAGAGAGACAACAGTTTATGAGATCAGAAGTGATAGCACCCTGATACAAGAGCCTCTACAGAAGAATAAAGTAAACAAAGCAGAAATAGCTTCTGTTACATAGGTGGATTGGTTGTACACTGATGTACTCACTTCACTTTAGAAGAGAATCAAGAGTTAGTATATCAAAAGCTGAATGAGACTAGTTTCAAGAAATGAGGATGGGGTTAGGGATAGAGGAAACACCAGGCCCCAAAGACTCAAAGCCAGGCCTTTCACCAGCCATTACTGAGTCCTTTCCACTTGGACACATAGGTCCTAATGTAGAACTAAAGATGAAAATTGATGAAATAGCATTTCCTGCTGGGCTGGAAAGAGGATCACAATGGTCATTGTATTCTATTCTTTCTGTAACAGATGTTTGCAAAAGATAACTTGCCATATGCAATCAAGCACGCATGATCCCTATATGTATACTTCTCTGTGCATGTTCTCTGGCCACATGTGTTCTACTCTTCACAGGTAAGGAATGTATATTTGTGAGAGATCATGTCAAGTTTATTAGAGGAATGTTCCATCTTGACTTATCTTGAACTATTTGTGTCTTCTGATTATCATGTATAACTCAACACATCAGTTGGGTTTCCTAACTTTTGGTTCTGACCCACAGGGATCTTGAACCCCTTAGTGGGGACTCCACAGGTAAGAGAGGAGCAGTACCTCAGAGGCTATAGCAATAAAGTAAATCCTGGCTTCACAACATTTCACGTGAAAAGCTACAAGCTCAATTTAAGTCAACTATGAGCCTAAACCCATACACAACAAAAATTTTCAGCTATATTGACAGAATTAAAGTATCAGAAGAAGCAATTGGACCAATGTACTATGTCCCAGCCAGAACACATCTAGAGGGCTGTGTTTGGTCCTGTGCATGCCATTTTAAGAGAGGCATTGACCAACCAGAATCAGAGGAAATAGATCAAGTTGGTGAAGAATCCAGAAACTCTCTCATATGAGGAAGGGTTGGAGGAACTAAGGAGATTTCACCTAGAAAAGAGAAGCCTCAGTTTCCTCATATATAAAAATGGGAGTTTTAGTATCTCTGCTAACTGGCTCACAGGGTTGCAGTGAGAAAAGTATTTTACAAACCTTAAAGCACTATACAAATGGGAGTTATGATTTTAAGTTCTACATGAATGTGGAGGGGAATCATTAGTCATTTTATGACAGTTAAGGGACTGTACACAGAATCCTGGCACTCAAAGAGGGAAAATGATAAGGCTACTATACAAATAAATGTAGAAGACAGATGTTATACTTAAAAGTACAATGTCTTCTTATGCTGAGTCATCATTCCAGTCAATTGCATGGAAGCCTGGTCCTGTTTCTGGACATGGGGGACAAAGGGCCCCATGGGAACGCTACACAATATTGTACTTTTGACCTCAGTAATGTAGCCTCTACCAATTCCTGCTCTCATGCCTTTTTGTGGCTTGGAAGTAACCCTGAATTCTCAAAGATTATGCTAGTTGTGTACCAGGTATTTTAGGTTCTCTGAGACTAGGAAAGTTTCCAGTATGAGCCTATCAACAGAGACTGTGTTATTTAACCAAAGACCAGACTAGCAAAGTATAAGGATTATCATTGCCAATTAGGCACCTGACCGTGAATTCTTTGAACATGACAAGCCATGAAATAAAATAAAAATACAAAACTGTTCTCCTTCCTGTCTGGCCCTGTTCCCATTTTTGCAGAGATGGTGGCAGAATGTTGGAAAAGGGAGCAGAAGGAACCAACAATCATATTTTTAAAAACTTTATTTATTTTATTCTGAACATAAGAAATAAAACAACCATTTCCATAACATAGTAGAATAGAAAAAAAGATGATTGTTCATGAAACTGCAAGTCTATTATGTACAATTTGTTATTCCTTTTAAATATATAATACAATTATTATGTACCTTTTTTTACTTTTTTTCCCTCTTCCCCACCCTAAAGATGGTTATCATTAGACATAAATATGTGTATGTATGTGTGTGTGTGTGTGTATGTAAAACCATTCTATGCATACTTCTATTTTATCAGTTCTTTCTCTGAATGCAGATAGCATCTTACTTCATAGGTCCTTTGTAGTTAATTTGGATCTTAAGTCAAACTGACTTAAGACACTCAAGTTATTCTTAAAACAATATTGCTGTTACTGTATGCAATGTTTTCTTGGTTCTGTTCACTTCAGTCTTCATTATTTCACACAAGTCTGTCCGTGTTTTTCTAAGATCATGGAGCTTATCACAAAGAACTAGAAATTGCAGGAGTGCCCATCAATTGGGGAATGGCTGAACTAGTCATGATTTGGTGTTGTTCATCCTTTGTTCTCCAAGACAACCAATGACATTAGGAGGGTGATGCCTTGACATGCTAGTGAATTGGATTTAAGTGAGGGAGAGCTGTGCAAAGTCATCAGCCCTACTCTCTCCTCCAGAGTCATCTGAGTCCAGTGGCAAAACATATGTCAGGATGACTGGTGATGGCCACAGATGTAGCAGGAGACCTTAGCCTATTTAAGCTAAGGTCTTTCCCAGGTCCCAGTGTGAAGCACACACATTTAGCAGTTAAAGGCTAGGTAAGAATTGAGGCAAAAGATGTCCTAGTTTGCCTTCACAAGATAATCCCACTGGGAGGGGAAGACCCTCAGCATGTCTAGTCAAAATAGAAACAATTGGTATTGACACTCATTCTGGTATATGATCGTGGTAGGACCATATTTTTTAAACAATTTATAAACCAAACTTAGTTGTTACTACTCTAATTGCAAAGCCTTTGTCCAATGACCAAACCTGAAGTCATGAAGACCTAAGTTCAAATCCTGGCTCACATACTTAGTAGCTATGGAGACCTGGTCAAATCATTTAACCTCTGTCTGCCTCTACTTTCTCATCTGTAAAATTGGGAGAGGGTACAGAATAATAGCACTTACCTTACAGGGTTGTGATAATCAAATGAAATAATATTTGCAAAGTGCTTCATAAACCTTGAAGAATTACTTAAAGTCTAGTTACTATTATTACTGCTACTGAAATGACTAGGTAGTATCAATCTTGATATTCTGGCTAAAAAAGAGATGAGAAGACAAAAGAAGATTTCAAATGAATTGCAAAACAGTAGCTGACACATAGTAAATGTTGTGTACATGTTATCATCATCATCATCATCATCATCATCATCATCATCATCATCATCATTATCATATCTTTGCAAAAACCCTGGGAGATAGGTACTATTATTATCCCCATTTTACAGATGAGGAAACTGAGGCAAAAAGCTGTTAAGTGACTTCTCCAGGGTCATACAACTAGTAAGTGACTGAGACTAGATTTTAAATTTAGGTCTTATTGACTCTAGGCCTGGCACTCCATCCACTTCACCACCTAGCTACCAGTAAGTAGTAAGCATCACAGTAGGGATTTAAACCCAGATCCTCTGATTTCCTAGCCAGAATTCCTTTCCAAGTACAAGGCTTATGTCTACAGACTGTAAGAATACTGTGGGGCAGCTAGGTGGCACAGTGGATAGAGCACCACCCCTGGAGTCAGGAGGACCTGAGTTCAAATCCGGCTTCAGACACATAACACTTACTAGCTGTGTGACCCTGGGCAAGTCACTTAGCCCCATTGCCTAGCCCAAAAAAAAAGGAAGAAAGAAAGGGGAAAAAAAGAATACTATGGATATTATGTGTCCACAAATAAGAAAAAACAAAATTTTATGGAACATTAGGTCACCTCTTATTACAATATTCATAATATCTAGTTTTAAGAAGACCATCATGAAAATAATTGCAGCTCATGTGCCAACATCTCATGAAGGAGATAAAGGGTAAATCAGTATTCTATGAAGAACTCAGTAAGATCCTCCAAATTAAATAAACATATTTTAATACTCAGTGAATGCACTGCAAAAATAGATTTAGGTGAGGATGGGAAATGAATTAACATTGGAAAATATAGTTCAGGAACCAGAGGCGAAATACTTGTAGGTTACACAAGAGTCTTACACTTAAATGTCACCAGTACTCTCTTCAATAAAGGAATCCAAAGATGATAGACTTGGCAAGCACTGAATAAAATCACAAAACTAAAAATGATTATGTTGAATGCCCAATAGAGGAGAGAAAGGAAATGACTGCTTACTAATGTAAGTCATTCCTTCATCACCTGTCTGGAGAGGAGGACATTGTGAAGGTGATTTGTAGAGGTTTGGATATGTGAAGAAGGCTAAAAACTGAATTTGGGGAGGAAAAAATTGGAAAATTTGTGATCTATTAAGGAAAATTGAATGAGAATGATGTCTGTGTCCAAATTCTATGTCTGACTTCTCCGAGAGAATGTTCCAGGAGAAGGAACAGGATATGGAGTAAGATCTCAAAAAGAAGGGCTCGGGGAGAAGAAAAGGACAAGGTAGTTGACAAAGCAAAATATAAAAGAAAAGGTAAATAAAACAGATTGGAAAAATAAACTGATAAATAAAACAAATTGGCCATAGAAACAAAAAAAGAAGTTAGTGAGAAAAAGAGAAAGGTAGCAGGCTGTCATTCTAAAGTTACGGTGATATAAAGAAAAGGAGTCATTAAAAGGTGATAAAGACTTTAAGATATAAATAAGGGCCTTAATGAGTGTAGTATAAACACCCCAAAAAAGTCAAAAAGTAAAGGCTGAGAATTTCAAACAGTATGAAGAACCTGTAAATTTCAAAATAATTTGCATTGAGTGGTATTTGTTTTGACCCAGCCCTGACTGTTATCCTTGTTCTAAGTAGAAAAGATTCTTCCTCCTAGGAGAGAAAATGAAGAGAAACAAGGAACTCTCCACACACCATCTTATCCAGGTAATACAGTGTCTTTATCTAGCACACAGGGTATCTGGGAACAACCACTGATTCTTACCTTTACCTGCCCTAGCAATTTGCAGAAGGCTTATTGCTCTAAGTTGTCTGACTTCTCCATAGGGGAAGGATCTCCAATTTTCACATTAATTAGTTGCTTATCCCTACCCCAGTTACTCTGGGAACAATTATATTTTTCATCCTAGTCTTGGGTTCCCCACCACCACCAGAAAAAAAAGAGGACTCAATAAAATGTACACTTACAGAACAAGTTTATTCCCACATAGAAAAGGGAATCATAGCTTGTATTATGAAACAGAGAACTTAGCTCTACTGATATAATCATCTGAGTTGCTAATATTGAAGCATAAACAAGGTTTCTTTATTTTTTAATCTTGTTTTGTTTTTGGCAAGGCTGCTATTTATTCTACTGAGCACAGTTTGATCAACCTTCTCCTCCCCTGCCCTAGAAGTATCTTCTTTCTGGTAGTCTCTATTCAATGCCAAACTTTCTGCTGATATATAACCATTCCCGATGTTGCAGGATTTCCAGAACTTTTCCATGTTTACAGTGTCAATGATAGTGGAAGTAGTTAAAAGGTAATAGACAAACAGGAACCCAATATAAGCCTAACTGGTGAGTCTACATTCTATGTGGGGAATATACAATGCCATTACATTGTAGTAGAGAAAAGCTGTCCTCCCCTCCTCAGTGAACTCACATCTTTGTCACCTGGGAAGCTGTAGCCAAAAAGGGTCCTGGCCCAAAAGTTTTCTCTTTTATCAAATTCAGCAACCAGGCCTATTTTCACAG
This sequence comes from Vombatus ursinus, assembly GCF_900497805.2. Taxonomy (NCBI): domain Eukaryota; kingdom Metazoa; phylum Chordata; class Mammalia; order Diprotodontia; family Vombatidae; genus Vombatus; species Vombatus ursinus. The sequence continues at coordinate 51,766,336 of NW_020954569.1, read as the reverse complement.
AGCAGGGAGGTAACAGAACCACTCAGGGAATACTCAATGTCTTTCATATCATTCTAAATAAATAAATAAATCATATCTTTTTAGCACTGGACCATCACATAGCCAGGAGTAACTAAAAGGTACAAAGAACAATTGGTCACCTTGTCCTTAGAGTTCCCAGAAGTTCCTAGTACAGCTCTAGGCATTCATTTGCTCCCTGTAATGGCCTGGCCATTCTTGAGGGAAAAACAAACAAAGTGAAGTAGATCTTCAATGGTGGGGGAGGAATTATCAGAATCTGAAACAGCAGAGAGAAAATTTGATCCTTGTTAGGAGGTTGAAGAGAAGAAGAATGTTTCACAAAGTATTAAATAACAGGAAAAAATACACTTGGAGATACTGTGAGGAGATCATAGATTAGGTACCAAGAAGGAACAAAAATACACAAAGGATTCCAAGTCAATCAGTTTATCACTCACAGGCATGTAAGTGTGCAGCTCCTCAGTCCTTCAGTCCTATGGGCAGGCACAGGCTTGGTGGTATTGGTGAACAATGGCACCTAAATCTTTGCCTTTCTATCTGTTGTTACTGGGCAAATTCAGAGGGACCAAGTAAGAGGAGGACTTTAGGGGCAAGCAATCAGTAGTCAGACTGCAACATGCCCTTATCCATCACAAAGGTGTTATGATTAGAAAGCTCACTTCTCTTGTATACATGGATTAGATGAAGTTTGCTAAACAGATTATGATCCTGAAAGGGGTATATGGGTTGTTCATAGAGGACTAGTACCTCTGGTGTGAAGGCTTGCCAAGTCTTTTCAGGGCTTTTAATCCACCTTTGGTGCTTACCTCACACTCAATTCTCACTTGTGGCTCCAAGAAACTATGGCATGTGCATTGGTCATACTTCAATAAAACTATCTTGCCAGACAGGCTAAATCAGGTTGAGAGTAACCAACAGGCCTCAAACCCATTGGAGAATTGGGAGATGTCTACCCCAAGCATGTGAAGACTTCTTTTGGTGGAATGGGCAGAGGAGAACAAGTGTTCCAGCATCCATGAAGGCAGCTGAAGCAGGTACTATGAAGCACCTAAAGTTTTCGAAGACACCAAGGTCAACCACTGCATCCCAGGACCACCACCAAGTCATTCTGACTTTTGCTTTGCCACTAGAAGAGAGAGTAAGGCTAATGATTTTGTGCAGCTCTGCCTCACATAAATCCAAATCACACACAAATCAAGTCATCACTCTGGGATGTCATTAGTCCTCTTTGGAAACAAAGAATGAACAACAACATGATGCAGAGACCTTTTCATTCATTGCCTAAACCAGTTATTGGGTACTAGGAACTTCTCAGTATATAGATGGGTCAGTCACTGGGGAGATATGAAGTCACTTCTGTTAACTAGGGTCTAGCAATAGACCAAACCTCACAGATATAAAACAAATTTGAGACTATTCTTTAATGGTGTATAGCTTCCTCTGAAAAAGAAGCAGGTGCTTGTCCTCTATGGACCAATAAAGTAAAATCACAAAGGCTATCAAATGAGAGATCCAGTACTAAGGGTCAGAAAAAGAAGAGATAAATAGTAGTGGTAACTTTATTCTCAGGGAGACTGAGACAATTATCCATCAATCTGATAATGACAATTGACAGACCTTTTTGTTTTCTCAAGGCATGTGTCTAAGATATAACAGAGAAATTCCCAAAGTTATGAAAAAAATAAAAGATTACTATTGCCCACTTCTGGTGATGCACGTGGGCATAAATGACACTGCCAGGAGAAAATTGGAAAGAATTACCAAAGGTTATGAAGTCTTGGGCAAAAAACTGAAAACAACAGGAATACAGATTGTGTTTTCTTCATTGTCACCCATTGAAGGTAAGGAATACAGAAGGGAAAATTGATTAAGGGAGTGAACAGCTGGCTAAGAAGATGGTATCTGAATCCAACAACTGGGCATAGGCCCAAAGGAAGTCAAAGGCAGGAGCAAAGTTCTAATATATGCCAAAATATTCATGGAAACACTCTGTAGCCAAAAAAAAAATCAGAAGCAAAGTAGATATCCATTAATTGAGAAATAGTGTAGAAAAACCTATGTGATATGAATATAATATACTATCATTGTGAAGTAATAAATGACAACTATGAGGAATTCCAAGAAATATGGGGAGATTTGTATGAACATATGAAGAGTAAAGTAAACAAAATCAAGAGAAGACGTGTATAATGGCCAAAATAATATAAATGAAAAGATCACTAAAAGGAAGTTAAACTGTAAAAAAATGAAAAACTTAAAGAATGAACAATTAAGAATACTTCTCCTTTCAAGACAGAGAGGCAGAGATCTACTAAAACGGAACAGTGTGTACAGTGTCAGATATATTCAACTGTATTGCATGTTTTGAGCTAATTTATGTTCTTTGACATGAGATGTTGATGTTTGATGTTGAAATGACCATGATACAAGACAAAAGGCATAAGTAAAAAGATTTTCAAGCAAAAACAAAAGAAATATTTGATGAAGAGAATGGGGTTTGAATTTCTGGGTCATGACTTAAAATATTAGGAATAACATATTCCTGGCTAGAGACGGAATGTAATTAATGAAGGCTGGTAAGGATGTATTTGCTTTGTGTCTTACAAATCAGTTAGTCAACAAATATCTATTAAATACCTACTATGTACTAGGCACTATGCTAAGCACTGGGGATACAAAGAAAGGCAACCAAATAGTCTCTGCTCTCAAAGAGTTCATAGTTTGATGGGGTAGACCACATATAAACAATTATGTGCAAACAAGATATATCAAGATAGATAATCTTAGAGAAAGGCACTAAGATTAAGAAGGAATAGAAAAAGCTTCTTGCAGAAATTAGAACTTTAGTTGAGATTTGAAGGAAGCTATGAGGGAGAACTGGGGACAGAAAGAATTATGGGCATGGGGGACAGATAGTGGAAATGCAGAGTCAGTAGACAGTGTATCTTATATGAGGAAAAGAAGGAGGCCAGTGTCACTAGATTACAGAGTATGTGGGAGTAATATAGAAAAAGACAGGAAAGGTAGGAGGAGGCCAGGTTGTGAAGTCCTTTGAATGCTGAACAGAGGATTTTACATTTGATCCTAGAAGAGGGAGGTATTGGAATGTATTAAATAAATAGATAGTGTGTAAGGCATGGGCAGATCTACACCTTAGGAAGATCCATTTGACAGCTGAGTGGAATATGGACTGGAATAAGGAGAGAATTGAGGCAGGGAGACCAATCATCAAGCTATTGTAATATCCCAGGCTTTGGGTGATGAGGGATTATATCAGGCTGGTGGCAGGGTCAGAAGACAGAAGGGGACCATATACAAGGATATTATGAGATTAGCATTTGGGTTAAGACCAATAGAGGAAGAATGAGAAGTCATTTTGTCATTAGTATACTGCATATCACCTGACAGACCGCAGACATAGATAAAGATTAAGCAAACAGATCACAAGCCTGGGACAGGGGAATGGTATAGTAATGACTTGAGATTAGCTATCCAGATATCAATTGGAATGCCCTCTCTGACAAAGGCTAAACAATTAATACCTTCTAGGCTTGCCTTAATGATAAATTCATCCATCAAAAGGTGGGAAAATTCAAAAGGAGACATTCTATTCTGGATCTGACTGGCTAACAGGGTAAAATTGTTTTCAGGAGGGTGAAAATTATGAGAACTTTGGGGAAAGTTACCCCCAAACTCCCTCCTTGAGTTTGTGATAGAGAAGTAAAGGAAAGCTAGGCATGGTTTATTGTGCACACTAGATTGTGGGCAAGTCAATTTCAGGATTTTCAGAGAAAGGATAGTTAGGATCTCATGGATTAAAATTGTACAAGAATGTCATACCAGGATGGATGAGAAACTGTCAAGGATGGAGTTCTAAACACACAACAGAAAAACAGTGATAATAAGGAGGGAAAATGGATGTTGTCAGAAGAAACTGGTATGGTTGCACAGGCAACTGTCCAACAAACTTAGATTTTAAAAAGATCTATAGACAAGTACAAGTAACAAAGAATGAATATGAGAGCATGACATAGTTTGTTTGTTTCTTTATGTTACATGCTAAAGCCCAGAGTGAGCTTGGTTGATGAAGAAAACAAAGAACAGTCACAAACACACACACACACACACACAGAGCAATGATTTTTAAACTCTAATAAGTGAAAGAGGAGGATCAAAGAAAGGGTAGAATCATTACTTGTAATTAAAGGAATTATGATAATTGACACCAGAAAGAATGTGGAGCTACTCAATTCTTACTTGGTATTAGTTCCCTACTAAGGGATTTGCACCAGAAATTACAGAAGAAAATTTTCTAACAGGGAGTTGACTCTCAAGTAAAGAGATAGCAAGGTAGAACCTAGCTACCCTTAAGGAATTCAAGTCACCTAGCGAAGATCAATTACATCCCTGTCTACTAAATGACACTGTTAGTGCTATGTGTAAGATGGTGAAGAATGAAAGGGGTACTCCAGGATGGGAAGTAGGCAAATCTTGTCCCAATTTTCCAAAAAGGGAAATGAACAGACTGTAACAGACTATAAACCAGTCTGTAAACTATAGTGAGCTTAACTTAAATTCCTAGTGGAACAGCCATAACAGATCATCAAAGATATGGGTAGTTGAACACTTAAATGTTGATTACAAATAGCTATCATGACTTCTTCAAGAAGTTGTTGTACCAGACTAACCCCATTTCTTTTTTGGACATGGTTACTAAACAGGAAGATCATGGGGAAAAAAAACTGTAGACAGACTCTATTAGATTTTAGCAATGTATGTTATAAAATAGCTCTTACCAGTCTTATGGAAAAGATGGAAAATATGAACTAGGTATTAGTTAAAGTTACAATTGGTTGAATGGTTAGATTCAAACAATAGTCATTAATGGTTCAATGTCAAATTGACAGGAAGTCTCCAATACTGTACCACAAAAAGACATCCTGGTCCATGGCTGCTTAATATTATTATCAATGACTTGTATAAAAGCATAGATGCCATGCTTATCAAATTTGCAAATGACACAAAGCTGGTAGGAATAACTAAAACACTGATGAAAGAGTCAGAATTGGGGAAAAAAGATCTTGGCAGGCTGAATTAAGATAATGAAATTATATTGGGAAAAATTCCAAGTTGTATATTTAGATTCTAAAAATCAGTTTCATAAATAGAAGATGGAAGGCTCATGAAGAGACAAACGTTTATCTGAAAAGGTTTGGTGGGAGACAAGTTCAGTATGTCAGCTGTGACAATATTTTAAAAAGCTAATGTGATCTTAGGCAGAAATAAGAGCAATGAAGAGATTCTAGTCTCTTTGTACTCTGCTCCTAGTCAGAATACATCTGGAATACTTCATCGTTACTGGGAGCCATAGTTTAGGAAAGATGCTGATAAGCTGAAGAGTGTCCAAAGGAAAACAACCTACTGCCTGCTGTTTGAAGTTTCTTGATAAAGTTTCATGCAGTGTAGTGGAAGGAACACTGGTCAATGAACCTCAGTTCAAATCCTGCCTTTGACACTACCAGTGAGAGCTTAGGCAAATCACTTAAACTCTCTGGGTCTGAATTTCTTCATCCACTAAATGAGAGGATTGAACTAGATAGATGTTGAAGTCCCTTATGACTCCAGATCTATGCTCATATGATGACTTTAGCTTTGAACCCTGAACAATGTAGATCTCTTTTAGAATAGATTGTGTATAAAGCTATTATCAGACATTTGCACCTTGATGTAGATGAATGATTTGAAAGTAACAAAAGAATTGGATGGGAAAAAGAATATGAGGCTCAGGGAAATTTCAGAGGGTGACTAAAAGGGGAAGAACATAGATTAGGAAGACTAGAGAGTTCAAATTCAGACTTCATCCATGTGACAATTTTACATAATTCTATCCTAATAGAAGTAGCAGATGTTACGGGCTATAAGGAAAGGGAGAAATTCTACATTCTCTATTCCTGAACATGAATTCTCAGTGTGCAGTGGAGAAAGTGTAGGAAATTGGTTGGAATTGGGATTCCTTGACCCCAGAGCATGTCTTTAAAAGTTGCTTTTTATAATTGCATCTGTATTTCCTAATGATTGACACTTTCTGATCAGGGAAATTAAGTTGAGAGAAAAAAAATGTGTTGGATAAAGATTTCCCTCAGTTACCCAAAAGTCAAAAGATTTACTATTTTTTTTCCTCTTTCTTTTCACTCTCAGAGTTCACAGAGTAACAGAAATCATAAATTTAGAAGTGGAGGAGAGCTTAGAGATTGTCTCATCCAACCATCTCATTTGACAGGTGATTAAACTTATGGGTGGGCAGTGTTTCTTCTTAAAGTCACAGCTTGACCAGCTTGAGATATTTCCAGAAGTCACTTCATGATACCTGTATCGTGAGAATAATCCATTGTCAAGTATATACTTCCCTGAACAGAGCAAATCCCACAACTTACTTCGGACTTAAGGGAAACACTCTGACTCCAGTCCCTGGAAAGGGCTAAGGGAGACATATAGGAACAAAAGGACAAAATGGAGCCATGATTTAGCAATGGAGAAGCAATGGCAATTCCTTTCTAGGTGAGATAAACTTGGCATAGCAATGCACAGAGGCAGGAGACCACACAAAATGGTCTCCAGAGGTGCCTGCCAAGCCAGGAGTCCCAAACAGAATAACCTCATTTCTCTTAGAAATGTTGGTATAGCAAATCGATTAGTCTCAAAGTCTATGAATGTTTTCTTCCCTCTCACGGTTACACTTCACATTTCAGCATTCCGACTTCAGACTCTCATCTGTTTGTATGAAGAATCTCAGGGTTGCCAGGTCCATAAATCCTTGTTGAGCGATGCCACTTATTTCACAGCATTTATTGTCTGCATCACTTGCTTGGCAATTATTCATGGGTGGCCTTGTGACATATCTAGTATGGGAGACTTCTATTATGATTTTTGTTGTTATTTCATTTTTTTATGTGTTTCCATCTTGTCTTCCCAATACCATTGTAAGCAGGAGCCATGTTTATTCATGTTCAAGCCTCCACAGTGCATTACACAAAGAAGGCATTCACTAAATATTCCAGGGTACTGGAAAAAGTATGGTACTTGGAATCAAAGGTCCTAGGTTCAAATTCTTACACTGCTATTTATTGTCTCTTAATTTGGACAAGTAACTGAGCCTCTCCAATCCTTAGTCTGCCTATCTATAAAGTGGGAGTCATAATATCCGTTGTCCCAACCTCCCAGAGTTGTCCTAAGGGTCAAAATAAAATAATCTGTGTAAAGTATTTTGTAACCCAAATGGGCTAATATCATTCTGTTTAGTTGAGCTAGGCTTGTTCCAGTTTTTTTTTTTTCCTCTCCCTTCTCTAGACAGAATGCATATCTCACCATATCAAGTCCGCATGCAATAAATCCCATGAGGTTAGACAGGACATGCTGATCTTGTTGAAGTCACAATTCCAGACTGGTCCAACTGGCTCACTACTCTCAAAGGAATAGCTATCCAGAAAAACCAACACTGCATTTCTGGCCTGATTATTTGGCAATATCTACTCACTGGCCCTTTTGTAAAGGGACACAGCCCTGGGCCCAAACCTCCCCACCATGTGTCTGTTCCAATCACATCCAGTTGACCAGACTAATTCAAACATGGCAATAATTTATTTCAGTTCAAGGAAATGCAAATTGGGTTAATATCCCTTTCTCTGAACCATCACATATTCAATGTAAACTAATTCATTTCCAGAGCAGTGAATTTTACTAGAAACAAATGATATTCTATTTGGCATGATTCAAACCATCACAGTATTTTTTTCATGCACAAATATTTATAAACCACCCACCCTCCCCCATTGCTTCCACAGATCTTAAAAATACCCATTATGGACAACAGCAGTATTGTGCCTGCATCCCATCTTTGCGTAATGCTGCATTGTATTTATATAATGAGTCAGTTTAGGCCCCAGCCTCCAAATAACAACATGCATTATTATCCCCATTTTACAAATAAAGAAAGTAGGACACAAAGGTTGTCTGATCTGCTCAGACCCCTACAGCAAAGCTTTGATAGAGGCAGAAAAAGAAGACATATTTCATATTTGTCTAAAAGGAAACTCAGAGTTCATCTAGTCCAGAAGTTCCCAAACTTATTTGCCCTACTGCCCCCTTTTCAGAAAAAAAATTTCAGAAAAAAAAATATCCTCAGTGCCCCCCTGGAAATCTACTTTCTTTAATCCTTTAACATTTTTTTTGAAATTTGTGTCATTTCAAAAAAAAATTTTAAATGATACATCTTAAATTTAATGATTTATTGTAAATTTGTGAGTTTTTCCTGCATTGAAATTTTGATGATGCAATATTGTCATGTAACTGTATAAATATCATCCTGTAAAAAGAGTCATTACATGCACATATTCCTGCTGATGCATGCTAGACTTCTTGACAATGTGCAACACACACTCACCTGCCGACACTTGCTTGTTAAGACCTGTAGGCAGACTTGACCACTGATTCATTATAACTTGCATTTTGTGTGTTTATTTGGAAAATAATGTAATCACTACAACTTTAACTCTGTTACACAACAGATAAAAATGCACAGATGATTTTTCAAAATTTTCTTCTCTTCTTTCCATATGCTTCCACTGCTCCCTTCTTTTTATTCAATGCCCCCCAATTGGACTGAAGACTACTACCACACCACTTGAATCATTCCAGTGTCCCCCAAAGGGCAGTATCTCCCACTTTGGGAACCTATGAGTCCAAACCTTTTGTTCTACAGATAAATAAACTGAGTCCCAAGGATTTTAAGTGACCTGACCAATACCACATAGATAAGGTAGGAATAGATAGATCACATCATGGGTAGGATGTGACCCCAGGACCCCTGCCTGCAGAACCAGTGTTCTTTTTACCATACAACATTGGCATTTTCCTTAACCTAAGCCTAAGACAGAGCAACCAGGCAGGCTGGCTTGGTTTGAAAATTGTTCTGATCATTTCTTCTGAGTAATAAGGGATAGATCATAAAATCCAAAGTCTAGAAAGTCCTTGAAAGGTCATTTCAGCCAACCTAACTATACCTAAACCAATGGAATAAGTTTATTAGGTAGATGTAGGTCTTTAAACTCATTTTTCATCTGTTACAGCACCTAACATCCATAACATATAAGAAGTAATATGGTGAAGAGGAATGCCCAATGGGAATGGAGTCAAAAGATGAAGGTTCCCATCCTGGCTTTGTCACACATTAGATATGTATCTTACACAAGCTTCTTTGACCTCTGAGAGCCTCAGTTTCCTAATTTTTTCAGTGTAGGCAATAATACCTATCTTGCCAATGTCATGGAGTTTTGTGAAGGTCAAATGAATTGATGTTTGCAAAATACTGCCTAAATGCCAGCTATTATTATCATTGTTGCTATTGTTATTAACCTCCCATGAGAGAGTTCCCCATATTCTTAAGCTGAGGCTCTTCATTCAGTATTATTTCCTAAGTGGTCTTTGTTCTTTCATAGTCAAGATGAAAAAACAGCCAGCCTTGAATAACTCTTTAGCAATAGCTTTATATGAGAATAAGAAGAGCTACCATTAAAAAAAAAAAAACATAGCATTTTACAAGCTTTATTTCATTAAATTCTCACAACAACCCTGTTAGTACCAGAAGGGATCGATATGGGTTGGAGTAACCAGTGAAATACCTGGGGGGAGTTGTATGGGTTGAAGTGGTCAGGAAAACCTGCATAGAAGAAATGGGCCTTAAGCTGGAAAGATGAGAGCAAACTGAGTAGATGGAGAGAAGGGGGGAAGGCAGGGCCCCCTGGAGAAATGGTGTGAGCAAAGATGCTGAAGCAGAAATGAGCATAGTGTGGACTGGTGAGAGTGAAGAGAACAATCCATTAAGAGTAAAAGATTCATGATGGGGAAGAAGTGGAAATGAATCCAGAGAGGTAGACGAGAGTCACATTTTGATAAGACAACAATTAGCTGTTTTGACACATGAAAAGCATTAAAGGTTCACACAAATCATGGAATTTGTGACGCGAAAATAATTTTTAAAGTAATTAGGGCAAATTCAGTTAATTAGGAGTGACATAGGGTTATGATGGTCTTGTCCAATCAAAATAGGACGCTGGTATTTATGATTCCTGTCTCTTCTTCCCAAGCTCCTCATCAGGTGAAATCTTCCTCAACTTGAACTTAAGGTTCATAGATGTCTCCCCACCAGAGGATATTGTCCCAGAGTCTCCTCCATGCACACTCAACTAATTTTAATTAATTTTAATATTTATTTTTATTTAATGTTCATATTTTCACCTCATGAATTAGAAAGTTGATTTGAAAGCACTTGCTTAGTGGGTATTAAGCTAAGGTGTTTCTAGTACTAAAGGAGTAAAAATGCCATCAAAATGAAAATGTAACACAATTCTAAACTGCATAACATTTTTAAATGGTCATTGAATGGTTTTTTTTTTCTGTGCCCTACGGTAAATATCTTGTTGACCCATCCTAGTTAAAGCTCTGTATGTCAGAGGTCCTTGAAAGCCAGGCAACACGAAGCTACTGAAGAGTTCAGTGCAAAGCATCAATATGATAAAAAATCATTTTTATCTCTTGTCTACTCTAACCTCTTCTTTTATAGTCCTTCATGGTCCTCTGGCATCATCCCTAGGGCTATGAATTCCCGGAGTCCCACATTTCAATATCTTACTGGGTCTGCCCATGTTCCAGACTGTTCCCTTGACTCTCCTTTGAGAACCTAGATGTACCATATTCCATGTCCCATTTAGTTAGACACCAGAAAGGTGTCAGCTAGCTTGTCTGATGGATGAGTACATGCCAAATTGGAAGTTGGGGCTATAACATGTTTTATTTACATTTTAACTGAGGCCTTTTGGATATACCATGTCTTTATAAAAACAAATGAGTGTCTAATAGTGATAGACCAGTGAGGGAACTATTTCAGGGCAGGGGCTTAGAGCCACTAAGGCAGACCAAACTTTGGACTACCCTGCTGATAGTGCCATCTTCAGATGGTGATAATAGCAGCTGAAATTTATAGTACTTTTAAGATTTGCAAAGTACCTTACAGATGTTTTCTCCTACAGTCCTCACAACTACATGTTGAGGTAGGCAGTATGAGTATTATTACCTCATATTACAAATTAGCAAATCGTGGCTCAGAAAGGTCCAGCAATTTACTCAAGGTCACACAGCCAGGAAGTGCTAGAGTCAGGATGCAACTGAAGGTCTTCTGACTTTAGGCCTAGCATTCCTTCCTTATACCACAAAGGCTAATGGCCTGTGCTCTGTGTCCACAGAGGCCTCCATCATCACCCACAACTCCACTCTATTGCACTATCTGTGTATGTCCCCCAGACTCCCGGGCGAGGTCCTGCCAGACTGAGGCTGGGGTGGGTGTTGTGGCGGCAGAGTCCAAACCTTGGCATCAGCACTATCTGACTGCAAACCTCGTTATTAATAAATACGTCTCTCTGAGCATTTGCTCACGATTGTTTGATATTTCAGTTTTCAGTAATTTTCTCAGTTAATAATTTATTAAATGGATTATTTGTCATTTCAATTTATTAAAAATTGATAAAGGGCTCATTCCTTCTTCCCTAAGCTAGGACACAGGGAAAGATACACAGCCCAGAGTACAAATTAGAGGCTCCCTGTTCTTTGCCCACCCTCCCCACCTCAACCACACACAGCCCATGAATATCCTCTCAGAGACATCCTTCCTTAGTGTCTCTTAACATAAAGCCTTCCTGACTCTTCCCCTTCAAGAAGAAGTGCCTGGCCCCTGGGCTGGCCCTTAACCAAATTATAAATTCATGGAAATTTTTCTAAAGCCCCACACCTGCCTTCCCTTTATGTGCCTCTTTTCTCTCCCTCCCACCCAACTCCAACCTGGTATGAGGACCCTCATCTCACCTCATCCCCACTGTAAGTAAATGAACAAATATGATAAATATGACAAAGGAATTCAGTTAGGTGTTAAGGTTTGAATGTGAGGAGGGAAAGGGGACAAAGGACTTTGTACCCCCAAAATGAATCTCTAATAGTGAAATTTCTCCTTTCGTGACAAGCTAGTGGGGAGGGATTATTTTTGGCGAGGGAGGGGCACAGTCTTCCTGGTGTCTTCCTTTATTGACAACTAAGGGTTATCTGGAGTAATTTGAAGAGTGATTGACTTTCTGCTCAGGGTTAGGTTTTAGGGCGATGGCTAAGAGAAAGTAGATTGCTTCTCCTTTGAATTTCTAGAGCATTTAGAGATCTTTTCTCTCCTACTTTCTCAATGCTTCTCTCTCTCTCTCTCTCTCTCTCTCTCTCTCTCTCTCTCTC
>NW_020954569.1:51740151-51753978 GCF_900497805.2 Vombatus ursinus | reverse complement strand
TCTATCTCTCTGTCTCTATCTCTTGTTCTCTCCTTTTTTTCCTCTTCCTCCCTTCTTAATTCTCCTCCTCTTTCTCCCTCTGTCTGTCAGTCTCTGTCTATCTGTCTGCCTCTGTCTCTGCCTCTGTCTCTGTCTCTATCTCTCTCTCTCCTCCCAGTTCCCTCTCATTTTCTTCTCCCTGTCACCTCTCCCTCTTCCCTATCTCTACCACTCAAGCCCCATGTCCTTTCCCACAAGCACTGTTCAAAATAGCCGTGCTGACCTAGCCAACACATTCCACTGTCTCTCACTTTTTGATGCATACATCTCTGTCAGAGTGTCAGTCCACAACTACAAGCTGCTCGAGGGCAGGGTTCCTATCTGTGCATGCTTCAGTTTTCCCAGTGCCTCATACACCATTTCTCTGTTCAGAGGCTAATTTCAGGTTGGGTACTAAGTCCCAGGGAATTCTATGTTCTAGCTCACCAAGTTTTACTCTAATGAACACAGGATCCCAGGTCAGTAAGAGAACACAGTGACTTTCTACTTCAATACATAAGAATCCCCTCTACCACATACCCAACAAGCCATCATCCACCCTCTTGCTTGAAGATCTCCCAGTGAAATAGAAGCCACCACTCAGAGGCAGCTCACTCCATATTCAGACAACTTTAATTGTTAGAAAGATGTGATAGTATCTAACCTAAATTGACTCTTTGCAGCTTGTACCCTAGACTCTGATTCTTCCTCCTTGAGTCAAGTTACCCAGTTTTGTGGGCAAACATAGGGAGAAGATGAGAGCTTCTACTTCCCCAGACCAATGGGTCAACAAAAGGCCAAGAAACATCCCTTGCCTACCTTCAGGCTAGGTGAGGGTAAGAAGGGAGGAAAAATAGCTGCTAGTGGAGGCAAAGCCTGTCCATCTCAAAGTCACTTTAGCCGAAAGGGCTAGGTCATAATTCTGTAATTTCTTTTTTCCTTTGAAGCCTCCTTGAGATCCCATGTATCATTGTTTTCCAGAGTGCTTTTCTTGAGACGAGTTTAATAGCCTTATAAAAGTCACATTGTGCACAAATTGGGAACTTTCTGAAGCTCCACAGCGACTCTCATGCATATACACTCCTAAAGTTCCCAAAGCCGAACATGGCAGGCAATTCAAGGCACAAAAACATCCTTGGGTAAATTACTTCCTATTAGTGTGTCACATATTTCTTAGCTACGACTGTGGTTCCAGGAGGTGACAGCAGCCATTGACAATAAAACTTTGCACTATTTTTTATTTATATTTTTTCTTGCCTTTCTGTGTTTGTTTTTTTCTTCCTTCCTCCCAATGTTACATAACGTGAACCCAACTCATTTGTCTTTGTGTTCCCAGAGGAACCAGGGTCCAGGGGATGGTCCTACCTCATTTTAGCTAGGTTGAGGCACAACCCCAAATCATTATCCTTCATGAAGTAACAAAGAGACTGATGGAAGGTAGGACCTGACACAGAGGGAGGCGGGGTTGGTGGTCTCCCCTTAACCCCAAACTCCAGGCATTCAGATCAACAACTATATTGATTCTCACATTGTTACCAGCCTTGTGCTAGGTCACAACAGCTAACATTTATCTAGTTCTTTTTTAGATATATTAAGTTATGTATTAACTCATTTGATCCTCACAATAGCTTTGCAGTATAGGTGCAATTATTATCCCCATGTTACAGATAGAAAATTGAGAACTAGAGATCAGTTAAGTGACTTGCCCAGGTCTCTCAGCAATACTTATTTGAGGCAGAATTCAGACTCAGATATTCCTGCCTCCAGTCTAACATTCTATCCACTACACCATCTAGAGGCCTTATTAAGGAGACATGGGCCCTGCCACTGAGGACCTAACACTGTACTTGAAGAAACAAGATTCATGTATTCAAGTCAATTCAACAAACATTTAGGATTGTCAGATCCCATATTAAAGCCGAAAGATGACTCAGTTGTCATCTAGTCCTAAACCCTCATTCGTAAAAGGAGGAAACTTTCATTCAGAGAAACGAAGTGACTAGCCCATGATCACACAGAAAGCAGAAAGGCCCTCTACCTCTAGATTCGAGAGATACCAATGCACCAACTGTCTGCCCTGTGTGCAAAGCACTATTCCAGATACCAGAAATATCAGAAAAAAGCATGGCACAGGTTCTGCCTTCAAGTAGCTTGTATTCTCTCATACACAGATAATATAGCACAAAGTAGACTGTAATTGTGAGAAAACAGCTATGAATCAAAAAAAAAGAAAAACCCACGTGCTGCGGGAAAATCTTAAGAGGGGAAGAACATTGTCAGCTGGAGAGGTCAGGAAAGTCTTCAAGGAGGATGTGATACCTGAGCAAAAGTTAAATAGTTATTATAACACTGCAAAAAAAAGTTCATGATTTTATCAGTGCAGGCTCTGCCTTCAGTGATACAAATCACAATCCCCTCAGGACTCTACTTGGTCTTCATGAGGTCCTGTGGCCAAAAAGAAAATAAAATAAAAATAAATCATCAAAGTAGCATACTTTTCATGATGAGATAGTATGTGAAAAATGTAGAAATGAGGAATTCAGATTAAAGTGCTTTAGTAGATTAGAAAAGAGAATGGTGTAGTAGATGAGGGTAGTTAGAGAAGCCTTCACAAAAGGTAAGGAGATAAGCTGGGTCTAGAATTTGAAGAAATAAAGAGTACAGAGTAAAAGGGCATCATCAACGAGTGGTAGAAATCCTTCCATCTTCTTAAGCCCTTTTCCCCGACTTCATTTGCAAAGCAGAATGTCATCATTGCTTTTAATTTTGTTCTCAAAGGGTAGAGTCAGATGTAGAATGGGCAAATAGTCAATTTGGTGGCAAGGTCTTTAGCAAGGTGCTGGGAATCTTGACAGGACTTTATCTCTGACATTAAGTGACCTTAAACAGGCCCCACATTTAAGGTAGGTACCACATATCCATCATCTAGATGGAAAAATCTTAGAAGTCATCTACTATTGTTAGAAACCAAAAACCCATTGCTAAAAATCCTCACTTGAACAGTTCAGCCCCACAAGCTATATTGTCTCATATCTCTCCTTAATTTTGTAGCTAAATTCCTTGAGAAGGCCATCTACAATGGATGTCACCACTACTCTCCTCTTACTCTCTTAGTCTGACTTCTAACCTCATTATTCATCTGACACTGATCTCTCCAATGTTACCAGTGATGTCTTTATTGTCAAATCTAATAGCCTTTTCTCAATCCTCATCCTTCTCAACTTCTCTGCAGCCTTTGACATGATTGATCACCTTCCCTTTTTGTCACATATAGTCTCTTTTCTCTAGATTGTTGGGAAACTATTCTATCCTGGTTTCCCTTCTATCTGAATTCTCTGTCTCAGTCTCCTTTGCTTGATCTTTGTCCAGGTCACATCTGTTAAGTAGGAGTAACCCTCAGAGTTCTGACCCAAGCCTTTTTCTTTTCTCCCTCTACCAAGGGTGGGGAATCTGTGGCCTTGAGGCCACATATAGAGCCCTCTAGGTCCTCAAGTGTGGCCCTTTGACTGAATCCAAACCTCGCAGGGGATTTATTCTGTGAAGTTTGGATTCAGTCAAAGGGCCACACTTGAGGACCTGGGGTCACATGTGGCCACAAGGAAGCAGGTACCCCACCCGGGCATACTATTTTACTTGGTAATATCATCAATTCCCATGAATTAAATTATCATATCTGTGGTGGTGATTTTTAAATCTACTTAATCAATGGAAAACCTTTTTCCTGACCTCTAGTCACTCATCTCCTACCACCTATTGCACCGCCTATGGGAAAACAGATGTTCTATAGACATCTTAAACTTCCTTGGTGTTAGAAGTGACCCCTTCCCAAAACTTTCCTCTTCCTGACCTCCCTATTACTATCAATGTCACCATCATCTTCCCAGTCACTCATGCTTGCAACTTAGGTGTTTTTTTCAATTCTTTACTCTCTCACCTCCCATAGCCAACCAATTGACAAGTCTTATTGGATTCTACCTGCACAACATCTCTTATGTACATTCCCTTCTCTCGTCTGACACTGACATGGCCCTGGTGCAGGCCTTCATCAACTCAAATCTGCACTAGTGCAATAGTCTGCCTCGAGTCTCTCCACACTCTTATCCAACCTATACTCAGTTGTCAAATTGATCTTCCTAAAAATACCCAAATTAACTGCAAAGGCCTATGAAGAAAGATGCTAAAAGAACTTCTATTTAGAAGTATGTATGGAATGATTTTACATATATATAAATATACTTATTTGCTTCTAATGGTAACCATCTCTAGAGGGGGAAGAAAAAAGGGGAAAAAAAGAAATTTACATGATAGTTTTATTATATATTTAAAAAGAGTAGCAAATTGTATATAATAGATTTTCAGTTTCATGTGTAATCATCCTTTTTCATTATACTATGTTATATAAATGCTTTTTTATTACATAAATTAGAAATAAAATAAATAAAACATTAAAAAAGAGACAATAAAAAAAAGACGGCTCTGGTCATGTCACACACATACACACATACCCCCACCCATTCAATAAATTTGAGTGGCTCTCCATCTCCTCCAGAATCAAATAAAAAATCATCTGTCTGGCATCCAAAGTTCTTCATGACCTTGCTCATTTCTACATTTATAGTTTTTTTATATTTTACTTCCCACTGTTTATTCTGCCATAAATGACACTGGCCTCCTTGTTTTTCTTCATTCCATATCCTGACTGTGGATATTTTTTTTTTCTTTCTGTCCCCTGGAATTCTTTCTCTTCTGGCTTCACTGACTTCCTTCAAGTACAGGGTGAAAGCTCACCTTTCAACAAGAAGCCTTTCCCATCCCCTTTAATGGTGGTGCCTTCTGTCTGTCAATTATATCCCAAGTATCCTGTATCTATCTTTTCTGTACATAGTTGTTTTCATGTCGTCTTCACCATTAGACTGTGAATTCCTTAAGAGCAGGTATTGTCTTTTGCATTTTTTTATATCCACAGTGATTAGCTCAGTGCCTGGCATATAGATTCTTTTTTTTTAATTTATGGAATAAAAAAAGCATTTGCATAACACAGTACAATAAAAAGATGATAGTACATGAAACTACAAATCTGCTATGCACAACTTGCTATTTCTTTCAAATACACAATAAAATTATCCTGTAAATTTCTTTTTTTTTCTTCCCTCCCCTAGTCCCACCCTAGAGATGGCTACCATTAAAAACAAATAAATATAAATGTATAAAATTTTTCTATACATATTTCTAACTACTAGTTCTTTTTCTGGATGTAGATAGCATCTTTCTTCATAAGACCTTTATAGTTAATTTGGGTATTTGTAATATACAAAATAACTTATTCATTCAAAGTTGTTCTTAAAACAATATTGCTATTACTATATACAGTGTTCTCTTGGTTCTGCTCATTTCACTCTTCATTATTTCATGCAAGTCTTTTCACATTTTTCTAAAATCATTGAGCTCATCATTTCTTATAACACACAGATTCTTAATAAATTCTTGTTGACTGACTCACTGACTTGACTAATGGACTGGAGTTATTAAGGAATTCCTTGAAAACCAAGACAGACTTTGAATTCTTGGTAGGATTTGCATAGGCAAAAATTATTTCTGTGTGTTTGGGGAGTTGGGGGTTATGTTCAGAGATGGGGTTTGTGAGATTAAAGATAAGAATGTGGAAATGCCTAAGATGAGTAAGAAGTTCAGTGAAGAGACAGGTCTGGTTGTGAAGGAAGAGAGCTGTCTCATTGTGCACAGTGCTATGGTAGATATTCTTAAATAATTAGATCATCAGAAACATCCTGCACAACCTCTCAGTACCCCCATCTCCCTTCAACTCCTTGTAGCAGCCCCAAAGGAAGTGGGTTTCAGGGGAGGAAGAGAGCTACTTCCCAGATTCTATCCACACAGGGAATATCATGTGCCCCCATATTTCCTCAGTGATTTTTAGGAATCTACTCTTTGGCTGTCTTTCCTGTTTCTGTTTCTAATCCCACAGTATGCTTCTCCTTGAAGGAAATTAATATAGTATGACTGTTCCTGAGATAAGGAAGGGTGATGTCCTGAAACTCCATCTCCCTCCTTCCAGAGGACTCTGAAACCTAAGTATGTCAGAAGTTTGGAAAATAAGACTGTGACCCAAACTTTCCTCCACCCCTTTTTTGTGATCATAGAATCCAACCTGGTCCTCCTCTATTTCTGTCTTTCCACACTACATTTCATTCCCTCGACTAGTTGACATCAAAACTACCTTCCGACCCCAGAATCCCAGAGTTTCAAAGAAAGTGAGAAGTTATCTAGTCCTTCAGGACATGAGTCACCTTAGGATATCTCTGACACTCAAGGAATTTGGAGTGGGAGGAGGGTTAGAGTAGACATGGGAGTATAAAGGCTCTCTAACCCCTTGCTGCGCACCTAGGTTTGGTACAGTGGATAGAGTACTGGGTCTGAAGACGATAAGACTCATTTTTCCAAGTTCAAATCCAGCCTCAGACACTTACTATGTGACCCAGAGTAAGTCACTTAACCCTGTTTGCATAAGTTTCCTCATCTGTAAAATGAGCTGGAGAAGGAAATGGAAAACTACTCCAGTACCTTTGCCAGGAAACCCCCAAATGGGGTCATGAAGAGTCAGACATGATTGAAAGACACCTGAACAACAACCTCTTGCTACCTAGGGCATTCAGCTGCAGTCTCTCTCCTTCAGAATTGAAAAAAAAAACAAGTTGAAAAGCAACTGACTGCCAGTTCTACTACAAGGTTGATCCATGAATCTAAAGTGTCCTGTCATCATGAGCTTATTAATAAATTCACAAGAAAGGCCTGGAGACTTTCAAACTCCCCTCTAGAAATTTAGAATTTGGCAGGTGAAATGGTATGCATACACACCTGCAGAGGCAATAGAAATGAGAGCTATAAAATGAAAGGGTGCATTGCAGGGAACACATGGATCAGAAGTTATGGTGGCAGGTTAAAAAACAATAATAATAGCTTACATTTATATGGAATTTTACCATCTATGCTTTGGAAAACTCTCCTAACAAGAGCCTTGTGAGGTGGGTGCTACAAGTACTAGCTTCATTTTATAGAGGAGGACCCCCATACTTGGAGAGGTGGTATAGTGAGGTCACGCAGATGGCAAGATTTAGAGTCAGAACTCAAACTTCAGGCTTCCAACTCCAGGCCCTGCACTTTCTTTCTCTGCCATCCCACATGCATGATGGTAGGAGAGATGGCAGTTAGATGGCCTTGAGTGGTGAAGGAGAGTGAGGAATTGTATGCTGGGCAGGAGGAAAGAACGTAGAGGATGAAGAATAAAGACCAAGAGTTAAGGGTTCAGGAGAGGGGAGTTAAAGGGCTTTGTCTTCCTCATACCAAATGGCCAGTTAGATTGAATCAACTTTCATCTGTCAATTCATTGTTTAGGGCCAACCTTGACCCTGCTGTCTTTAGGATGCTAAAATAGCTGTTCAATTCAGTCAGACTAAAAAACATTAGTCAGATAAGTTTTGTGGTGTCACATAGACCAACCAAATGATTAAGTGACCTACTTGTTCACTTTCCCATGCCAGTGCTTAGGTCAGTATAACCATACTCTAGAGCTTCAGTTTTTATTGACCCTGCCTTGATTCCCTAACACCTATCATTCAACATTACATCTTTCTTTCCTCTTCTACCAGAGACTTAATTTCTCTTTTCTCTGCACCATTATTTATTTAAGCTCCCTAACTGTATTATTTATTTTAACACCATATCTGTATTATTTATTTTATTGTAGCTCCATAACTGTATTATTTAAGTGTATAAAAAAAAGGCTTTTTTCCCCTTGAACTCTCTGAGCAAAACAAAATTGTATTGTACTGAAACATTCTTTGAAATGCCCTTCTTTTCTACTTCTTGATAATAATAATAATACTTTGCATTTATATAGCACCTTTCATCCTGGGATTATTTAAGTCTGCAAAGCAGTCTGTCTGAATTTTCTATGCAAAATAAAGTTGTATAGCAATATTCTTTGAAATGCCCTTTATTTGCCACCACTTGATAGTACAGAAATGCTTTGCTTTCATGGGCTGCCTCACACCTAGAAATTCCCAAGTGAGTTTTCTCATTAACTCACCATACTCTGCAGAGAATGTCTGGGCAAAGTTTATTCCATTTGCAAAGTGGTGAAACTGAGACACTAAAAAGACTATATGAGACATAAAATGTTGGAAAACTATCTGATGGGTTCCTCTGTGTCCATAGAAACAGGTTCTAAAACCATCCCCCTTTCAAAAAGTCTTCTAGGATTAATTAGAGAATTGATGTCATGTCCCCATATACATACACCTCAAATTGAGGGCTTGTATCTATCTATCCTGAACTTCAGCCAGTGGAATAAAAGTCTACTCCCCTTCCTTAACATGCCTTCACCCTTGACCTATCTAGACTCTCCATTTTTGTCTTAGCAAAATGCATCCTGCCATGAGTATTGCCGGTCTATGAATGTTCTTCAGTTAGAGGGCAGCGATGGGGTCAGCAGTGGTCTCTCTGTAAAGCCCTTATCACAGCACTATGTAAAATGAGAGAAGCCTCCTCCTTCACAAACAGACAAGTTTCTTCATGTTGTCTTTCACCTGTTTAGGGGAATCCCCCCCTCCTCATCTCTTTGGCTTTGTTCTCATAGACCTTGTCTTTACACACAAGTCTCACCTCCCTAAACACACACACACACACACACACACACACACACGCACACTTCTATCTATAAGTCTTAGGCATCTTTTACAATGTAGTTCAGATACTATTTAGTACAGGAAACCTACCCCAATAACTCCAACCCACAATTTCCAGAGTCCCTGTGATATAAACCAGTGGCACTATTCCACTGGGCACAGGGTTATATGTGGTCTTGTATTGTGTTGGCTTTTATATGTTCATCTTGTGTCATCAACAAGACTACAGGTAAGTTTAATGATTAGGAGAGGAAGGTGAGGTGAGGAAGGAGAAGTCAATCTGTGCCAATTTCATTAATATGCTTTTTTTGAGAAAGAGAAAGAGAGAGAGAGAGAGAGAGAGAGAGAGAGAGAGAGAGAGAGAGGAAGACAGGAGGGGAGATATATATTTCCTTAACTGCTAAAAGAATGTCTTGTGCAAGAATAGTTCTAAGATGGTTTCCAGCATGATGCCCAATGATCTTATGTTCAAAAGAGCACAGGATGGTAAGGTTAAAGGTTCATCCTTCTTTTCTAATCCCCCAGATCACCAAGCACAGTGTGTCTACACAATAAATGCTCAGTAAATGCTTTTTGAGTTTCATTAATAATTTTAGAGGAGGAAGAAAAGGTGGATACCCATGATTCTACAACATACCCCACAAAATGAAATCTTTTCAAGTGGATGAATACAATAACACGAGGCTATTAAATCTCCAGACATTCTTCTAATTCTGTCTTCTGTTAATGCAGCACTAAAGGCAGTGAGAAAGGAGTGGGTTCATCATCCTCTAAATCATAGGGCCGCTGTGGAATCACACTGGTCAGCTCCTGACACCCCTAGTCTCACTCTTCACCCCAAAATAGAGTTGATAAGTTATATGAACTGCCTATTCCCTTTTCCTGACCTTCTTACCTGTTCCTCTTAACATGACAATTCAGGGACAGATAATCTTTTCTTGACAGAAGTTACTGGAACAACAAGAGTGTCTGTAGTCTCACCAGTCTTGAGAGGAGAGAAAGGAAAGAAGACTCAAAAAGATAGTGAAAGGTGAACTTCTATGTAAGACCTTCTCACAGAAAAAAGCTGAGAGCATCTGTTATTTACAGAAAGGAGAAAAGCATTCACAGGAGGGATCAGAGTAAGTAGTTTTGGATATTAAGAGAAAAACTTGAAAAGCATAACAAAGAAAAACAGAAAACCCTGATAGAAATAAGGCCTTCCTTGGGAGCACCCCCAGTTACAGAGTCCTCAGAGCAGGGAACAGGTACAGCAAACAAAGGCTATATCCTCCTTGTTGGTCCAAGAGATAGCAGAAAAGTCAACAGAAAACCAAAGAGTTCAATTTTAGCAGGCATGGTCAGAGACAGGGCTGTTGTAAGGACTTAGAGAAATTGTTCTCCGTCTTTCTGCAAATGCTAATGGCAACAAATGAATAGAAGGCAAAGCAGTCTTCCCTAGAAAAGGAAGGGTAAAAGGGCAGAGGAAACACATCTCCCCATGTTATCAGGGGAAATATGCTCCTAGATATAATTGGGAGTGCTTCAATGTTAAAGAAGAAAATTAGTGTGAAGAAGCAGAGAGGAATTCTTATTTCAGGATATTGGAAAGTGGGGAAAACTGTGATACAGAGAAGGAGAAGGCCCACTGAATTTTTGAAGCTATGCAATAGTTATACAATTCTTTCCAAAGAGGGAGAGCTTGACAATCAGAATGGGACATCAAAATTCTGTTGACAAGCTAAAATAAAAGACTGGATCAAATATAATAGAATATAATAAAGATAAATGTAAAGTCGTACACCAGGGTTCAAAAATTAACTGTACAAATGCCAGGAGGGGAACATATGAGTAGACAATAGTTCATTGGGGGGGGGATCTGGGGTTTGGTGTATTAAAGGTTCAATAAAAATGAACAGTTTAATATTACAGCCAAAAAACTGATGAAATCTTGGGCCATATTAATAATAGCTGACATTTATATAGGGCTTTAGAGTTCAAAAAGTTGTTTTGCGTGTATTATTTCATTTGATCTTTACAAGTGCTTCACAAGCCATTATTATTAGGTACTGCAAGTACTGTCCCAGATCCCGATCAAATCACTTAATCTCTGTCCTGATGACCACTGCTTCTCAGGCTACTTTGTTTAATATTCAGAGTAGAAAAGATATACATTTTATCAATCTATCTATCTATCTATCTATCTATCTATCTATCATCTGTGTCTGACAGTCTGTCTATCTAATCTATCTACCTATATGTCTATCATCTCTTTCCATCTTCCATCTATATCTATCCTTATATATATATATATTTACATCAAAATTGTTATCTACATATAATATATATACACATGAACCATATATAGTAAACTTGTGTACACATTTTTCACTGAATATATTTTTTTTTCCTTTCAAAGAGACCATTTTATAGATATAGATTGTATTCAGAAATTTCAGATTGTATACTTGGTTCAATACATTGACCAACTAAACTCATTTCTTCTTCCAAGGTATAAGCAAACCACTGAAAAGGTCAGAAAATATATTTTTTTTCATTCCCAGAAAAAAAGACAGCTTTTTTTTCAAAGTATTCAAGGCTTGACATAGTTCTAGCTACACAATAGGCACCCAATAAATTAATTTGTTTAGGATTCATCTATCCATTGGTTTTAATACTTGGAATGGAACATGGCTAATTATGCAGACTGGTTTTATTTTGTTTTGTTTTGCCCACTGAGGAAGTGTGATGAACTCTGTAGAACTGAGGGGATAAGACTTTATCTTCCTTAACCCTGTCATACCATTCAAGCAAGAATTTAACTTCTACCCTAGAAGTTAAGTTATAAGGCAAATTCTCTGCCACCACCCAGCACTCTACCTATGAAATCAGGCAACGGAGGAAGGCTAGGACCCTGATAATCAGTAGCATTGAACCACCTTGTTGCTACAGACAAGTTCTGTGGGATATATACATCATGATCTTGGACCAAGAGAATTAACAAGGCAAATAGAGATTGTAGACATAAAACTCACTACATATCAAATATCCATCTGAACAGTCTTGATCAGAATCAGTTATGTAATGGACATATTTGTTGAAAACTTCAGATTTTACAAGAAGAAAAACAATAATATACCACCAACATGAAACCCTATATGTAACCTCAATAGATTTGCATGCCAACCAATGGGAACAAGGTAAATTTGAGCTCAATTTACTCCAATGGATAATAAAACTTTCAATTATTGCTGCATTATTTGTTGCTATATGGTTGAAAGATTGGGTGACAATATGCAAAAAATAGTTTCTTCATTTTATAATATTTAGTAATGTCATTTTATTTTTTATATGTTTCATTAAATTGTTTTGTGGCTTTATTATCTACCCAGATGCACAGCCCAGAAATACAATTATTCAGATTTAGAAGCAATAAAATTTGGCATGCATTTTCTTGTATTCAGAATTCCTGCATGTTAAAAAGAAATTACGGCATTCTTCCTACATTGCACTGCTCTGAGGCCCTCACAGGCTCATTCATTAGCCAAAGACATTATAGAAAGCACACCATTTAGGTTAAAGGGCCCTTTGGATAACAAATAGGATTGGAGGAAGCAAATATTTCAAGGTAGCTCCGCCTTTTGATTATAACTGTAACAGAGGCAAATTGATGAGCATTTTCTATAATATGCAGCTGTACAATGGAGTCAGTGAGTAGAGAAAACAGCAATTGTCAACCATTACCTGGAAAAAAGTGTCCTAACAATGGGATTTTTAGGGGGTATTGGCTGTGCTACTCAGAGAAGAAGGAGTCAGGGTGTGGTGTGTGTATGTGTGTGTATGTGTGTGTATGTGTGTGTGTGTGTGTGTGTGTGTATGCATGCACTTTTGTGTGCATGAAACCCAGGAGGAGAGGGAGCCAGCAGAATTTCTACTAGATATAGTATGCAAAAATTGATTTATATTCTTCCTTCTCTTCTCTTCTGTTTTCTTCACTTCTCTTTGCTTCTATCTTCTCTTCCTTGTCCTGCTCTATATTTTTCTTTCCCATCTCTCTCTGATGCTCTACACAGAGAAGTAAAGAATGTTCAGTTTCTCTTATGGCCATAAAAGAGCAAGTTCTGCTGTAGCACATATAGCTTAAAATGCTTCTGATCATAAGAAAGATATAAGGTGAATTAAAGGTAGTTACTGTTTAGCCTGCATTAGACTATGATGAAGATCTGTGCCTAGAACTTATAATTACTTAAATCTTGCTTCAAATTATATTTTCTCTTAGTGGTAACATAAATAGAAATGAATGATTACGATTCAGCAATGAAAATTTTCTATAAAATGTGATTATTAAAATATAACAGCTTAAAATCATTTGAAAAACTAATACTCTTAGTCATTTACAACTAGAGATAGAAAATTTGATAGATCATGCTCTCTAGCACATAACACCATTGTACACCTTCTGGCAGCTACCAAAATTGCAATATATAGTGACTAGGAAGAAACACAATTATTTCAGAGACAGGATTTATGACACTAGATAAACTAATAGTTTCACAACAACAAAAAAAGATTGTTTTTATATTTTAAAAAATCTTTATTTACAAGAATATTTACCATAGCAATCTTAAAGTTATCTTAAGAAATTAAGGAATTTAAACAAATAAAGTTATTTAGAAGAATTTAGTGTAAAGCAACTAGGATAGAACTAGTCTGGGAAAACAGAAAAATTCAATGCTAAAGTAGTAGAGGCCACTGGCCATTGAAAAGTTATCAAGAAGTAATACAAAAAGTTGTGCTAACAGCTAGCCATTTATAAGATAAAGTTTAATGAGAAGGGAGGAGACTTGTCTTTTGTAAATTAAAATTAACTTCACAAATAAGCCTAATCAGCACTCTATGTGTTGCCCTATAAGACTATGAAAACCTATATTCTCTCTCTCTCTGTCAGTCTTTCTCTCTGTCTCTCTGTCTCACTGTCTCTCTCTCTATCTCTCTGTCTCTGTCTCTCTTTCTCTGCCTTTCTCTGTGTCTCTTTTCTACCTTCTCTCTCTCTCTTCTCCCCACTTTCCTCCCTCATTTCTCTCTCTCTCTCTCTCTCTCTCTCTCTCTCTCTCTCTCTCTCTCTCTC
>NW_020954569.1:51734829-51740108 GCF_900497805.2 Vombatus ursinus | reverse complement strand
ACCAAGTAATTCAAGAAGGCAACATATATAGAATACAATTATAATAATCATGCTCACTATTATCATTATGTTTTCCAAGGCTTTATATTTTTCCAAGTGCTTTCATATTCATTATCTCATGTGAGCCTTTCAGTAACCCTATTTGATAGTCAAAGCAGCCCTTATGCCCCTCATTTTACACATGAGGAAAATAAAAGACAAGAATATGAAGTGGCTCATCCAAAGTTGCAGAGTTTTTGTTACCCTAACCCCAACCCTAATCCTAACCCCAATCCTAACACTAGACCAAATGATGACACCAACAAGCTTTACCTTGGGTGCTCTTCCTTCTTCCCTCTCAATGGTCCTTTCTTTCACTTTTACCTCCCTTTTAAGGTACTTTCGCACACCCTATTCCTGCAATTCCTACTGAAGTGTTAACTGAGACCTCGGGTATTAATGAATGGGGGTTTAAGGTAATAACTCCCATGTATATGGCTCTTTAAAGTTTATAAGCTCCTAGAGGCCCAGGCCTGTCTTTGCCTTTTTTTGTGACCCTAGAACTTAGCACAGTGCCTGCTACATAGGAAGCTTTTCATAAATTCTAGGACATTTAATGACTTTCCTCACAAAATTCTGTGAAGTAGATGGTACAAATATTATTATCTCATTTTGTAGAGAAGAAAACAGATTGTGAGAGGCAAATGAATTTGGCAAATGGCACCAAGCTGAGGAGTTTTGGAAATACGACTAAAATCCAGATCCTACTCTTTCTGAGTTCAATATCCTTGGAACTATTATACAATTTCTAAGGCATGACCCCCGTAAGGGATATTTTCATTTAACAAGGCACTCCAGGAAATAGAGTTCTGATGATAAAATAATAGATGGTGGGGTTCATGTTGTAGAAAACAGCACTTTCTCTTCTTGTACCCCACCAAGTTATACCATGTAGGTATCTTTCTATCCCACAGACTCCTTTAGCTATATTCGAGGCCTTCCAACTGGCACTGATGGGGTATAAGCCCAAGCCTAGATCTTAGCACCTTGCCCCAAAGAGAATCTGGCTCTACGGGCTCCAGCTCCTTATCTCCCTTGGAAAGCCTTAGCCCTACCTTTTGATCTTATTCAGATGTGCCTTCACCCCTAGCCCTAAAAACAATCTGGCTCCCATTTGTCTACAGGTCCAGAACACCCTTAAATTTTTAGGTTCCTTATCTACTCCCCTTATCTCCCTTTGAAAGCCCTGGCCCTACCTTTTGATCTTATTCAAATGCCTTTCAAACTTCCTCCTTCCAGTTCCCTTCATTATCTATTTGCATTGTTTATTCAACTCTCAGACCTTCTGATAGGAATCCTCACCTAGACCCTTTTCCCAACCCCCCCCCTTCCTCTGGCCACCCAAAGTTACTTTAGTGCATATAAGATCCACCCTGGCCCCCATTCAAACACTGAGAATCTCTCATATCCAGAGGCTGAGCTTTTCTTATGCCCCCATCACCTGGCCTATGTGGTTTATCTTTAATAAACTTTTTCTCTGGCTGGAAGACAATTTGAGTTGAATTCATTCAGGCAGGGCCCGCGTCACTATCTTGGGGTTCCAAGCACTCCAAACCTCTAGACCCCTCCAGCATCACCCTAAACTTCTCTAACATTTCATCCAATTCTGGCCTATACACTCTATACTTGAGCCAAACTGGACTGTTCCCTATCCCTAACCTTTTTCTCTGCTTTCCCACCTGTATGTCTTTGGTCACACTCTTCTCCATGTCTTGAATCCACTTCCCTTTTTCATCTGTTGATTTCGTACTCATCCTTAGAAGCCCATCTCAAATGCTATTTCTTCCATGACTCCCTCTCATCCTGATAAGTAACAACCCTCAAAATCTCCTTCTCTAGTCCTATCAAGACTTCCTGACTCCAGGCCCTACCTTCTATATAGTGCCCCACCTCGCTGCCCCAGTGGAAAGGGAGAACCACCATCATTTGCTAGGAGCTGAAGTTTGCTACAAACAGAGCTGGACTGAACTGTGGAGAGGAAACTTACAAGAAATGATCATGAGAAGCCCAGGAGAAGATTCATACTGAAGACTCATACCAGAGTCAACACTTGGTGAAAGCCATCCCAAGGTATGATTGCAAGTGGCAGGCCTTTCAGGAGCATTGCTCATAGGTGATTACCATATATTGAATATATATATATATATATATATATATATATATATAATGTATATTGAAACCTAGCCTTTTTCCTTTGACCTGTTTGTTCTTTGAACCATGGAAATCATGTTCTTGTAAGTAGAGTTAAGGACAGACAGGTGGCAGGAAGACCCACCACCCCCTTCAGGGGTGTTCTCCTCTCCTCTTACCCTCACCCTCTGCTCTCTCCCTCAGCTGAGCCACTCAGAACTCATCCAAGCTACTTCATGGTTCATGTCTTGAATGACTTGGAAGTTACCTACTATTTTCATTCTGGTAAAATGGAAGACCACCAAGCTTTTCCTGCTTATATAATCTGCATAATCCAGAACTATTATTTGACCTTCTATCTAATCCTTAGCCTAAGGATACATGGGCTTTGTCATTTGTCCTTCTGTTATACCCTTAGGACTTTTAGGCCTTTCCATCTACCCTCCAGCTGACCTTTCTTTTATATGCTGTCTCCTCAAAATAGAGTGTGAGTTCCTTGAAAACAAGAACTGCCTCATTTTTTCAACTGATATCATCAGCACTTAGCACACTGTTTGGTACATAATAAGCACTTCATTAATGCTTTTCATTCATTCATTCAGATAGTAAAGATCTCAAATTATTTGGTTAGGAAAAGTGAGCCAAATGAGTGAGATATCCCAGGTTCTTTGTGTTAAGTGAGAGCTTCTGATGAAAGTATTACATATAAACCCTGTATTTTCCCCACCACTTTAAATTTATGAAACAAAATGGTTGTTTTTAAAATTATTGTTAGATTTAAATTTACACACACATTCATGCATGTGAACACAGATACACACACACACACAGAGACATCCATGTGTATACTATAGGATGTACACACACATTACTTTGAAACTCCATGTTGTTTTTGAATACACACTGCCAGCATCTGTTTCATTTTAACATCCCTTTATCTCTAACAACCCTGCCTGACAGATCCTTGAGGAGAATTTTGTGGCAGCTGCAGCTGTTCTTTTGCTTCAAAGGGTTAAGTGATTAAAGATAACCCAGTTTGCCAACAAACTGGGATGTTCACTGCGAGTCCATCTCTGTGGTCTGATTTTTCACAGATAATACAGTTCACTTCACAGGAGTGATCATGAGATTGAAATCTAAGACTGAGAGGAGAGAAATGCCATCCCTGTAATAGTGTGTGGGACTGTTCCAGAGGACACAGCTAGAGATGGGGTGTTCAATGGGCAGAGTGAGTTTTCTAATAGGACCAGATAGAACAATTAACATGAATTAATTTAATATTATATCAGAGCAGACAGGGGTCATGAGAATCATCATGGTGTCCACAAAGATTCAGGAACATGAGTTCAAATTCCAGCTCTGACACTAACTCACTGTATAGTCTTTTTTTTTTAGGCAATTGGAGTTAAGTGACTTGCCCAGGGTCACACAGCTACTAATTATCTGAGAGGCTGTATTTGAACTCAGATCCTCCTGACACCAGGGCTTGTCTTTTATCTACTGTATCACCTAAGTGCCCCTACTGTACTATCTTAAGCAAGTAAGTTCACCTCTCTAGTACTCAGTTTCCTTATTTGTAAATGAGGTGGTATTCTAAATAATAATCCCTGAGATCCACTCTTATTTAAATATTCTAATATTAGAAATAGATGATATTTCTTTTTGTTTTGTTTTATTTTTGCATTTCCTTCCTTTCCAAATATAACTTTCCTTCTCTTCTTTCCAGATGGCCAACCCATATCACAAAGTATAGAAAAGAAAGAGAGAATGAAAGTAGACTAGCAAAACTAACCAATACATTAACCAATATTCCACACTCATCCAGAAGTCTACAAAGAAGAGAGGCTGGTGCCTCTCATCACTTGTTCATGGCCAGACCTGGTCAATATAATTACAAGGCATTCAGTTTCTATTGTCCTTTCCATTTACATTATGGTCATCATATATATTGTTTTCTGGGTTCTGTTTACTTCTTTCTGCATCAGTTCATATAAGTCCTCCCATGCTTCTCTAAATCCCTCATATTCATCATTTCTTATAAACTAGTAATATTCAATAACATTCTGGAGTTGGGAAGACTTGGGTTCAAATCCCACCTCAGACAGCTACTAACTATGTGACCCTAGTAAGGGTTTGAAATAGGATTTGAACTCAGATTTTTTTTTAATTACAAGTCAAACACTGTTCTAGGTCTTCTGGTCTAGTGCTTTACTTTCAAATAAATTGAGTATCTAAGTAACTAAGATTATGAGTATCTATGACAAATAGATGAAAGCAAAAGAAAAAATGAAAAACTTGAGAAAAAAATTGAAGAACTTTCTAATCTTTTCTCCCTTGATATTTGCAAAAATGTTTTGGTTTTATTTTTTGCGAGAGTATACACTGCCTATACATAATAAACATGATAATTTTATGAGAAAACAAATGATAGTGTATTTTTATGTTCTTAAACTAACAAGAAACTTAAAATCTATGAAGGGCCCTAAGGAAGTTAAATAATATAAGTATTGGTTATATTTTAATTATTCCCCAAATTCCCTATGAACTTTTTTTCCAACTGCTCTTCCAAATCTTCCACATGGTTTCAAAATATCCTGAAATTTGATGTCTCTAGTCCAAACTTTTGAGGAGAGTTAGCTGTCTATTTCAATTGTGAAAACATGAAGGGACAAAGATTCACTCCTTTTCCCAATACTATTTATTAATCTTAAAGTCAAGTTTTCCCTTCAACTGAGTATATCTTTATAAACCATTTACCATGACCAGTAATAATAGCTTAATTCAACAAATATTTATTGAGCACTTTCTTGCCATTGTTGATATGCTGGCACCATGCTCTGTGCTGTCAGTATATCTGTCCTTAGACTCCTCAAAGATCTTGGAATAATATTCAAGAAGAGAACCAAAAGTCTGTGGAGTACAGTGGATTTCCAGAAAGACAGACATATCAAGAGCAAACATGAGTAATATGAATCAAGTGCCACTGACAATAGTGTGTGAAAGAGTTTTAAGGGCAAGACCTTGATGGCTAATGTTGGTTACGGGAGGAGGAGGAGGAGAAGAAGAAGAAGAAGGAGAAGGAGGAGGAGGAGGAGGAGGAGGAGGAGGAG
>NW_020954569.1:51731362-51734791 GCF_900497805.2 Vombatus ursinus | reverse complement strand
GTCTAGTGGATTCAGGAGAGTTTGGGTTTCCAATGTCAAAGAAATAGAAATGTTTCTGATGCATAATATTACCATGTGGAGAATGATCATAATATCTTATACAAAAATCATCATCTTGGAGAAAGAAGAGCAGTTGACTATCAAAATTAGCTACCAAAATGCCAAACTATGAAGCTGAGAAATTATGTTACATTATTATACACATTTTTATTTGCATTAAATAAGACCTCAGATTAATATCTACAAACATATATTTTCAAGGAGTACTATAATGAAAACAAGCAGGTCTTTGGACACAATTTCCAAAAGAAATGAGGTTAATTCAGCATGAAAGGATGCAGCACCTGGCACATGTTGTTTAGTTATTCAGTCATGTCTGACTTTTCATGACCACATGGATGATATCATGCCAATATTGTCTATGAGGTTTTCTTGCCAAAGATATTGGAGTGGTTTTCCATTTCCTTCTCCAATGGAATTAGGCAAACAGAAGTTAAGTGATTTGCTCAGGGTAACACAGCTAGTGAGTGTCTGAAGTCAGATTTGAGCTCAGATCTTCCTGACTCCAGATTCAGCACTCTATCCATTGCATCCACTGGCTGCTTCCAATCTAATAGTGTAGAGTCTATTTCTGCAGACTTCCCTCATTCTGTGTAGAAATTCTCAAAGGAATTCTTTTGGGGCATAAATATCACTTTTACATTGTGCCTTTGAATTAAGTCATTAATTCAATGTGATTATGGAATTACATACTTTCATATTTGTTACCATTCACCTAGATTACTGTAATTTCTTTCTAAATGGTCTCCTTGCATCCATTTTTATCAACTGTTCCTAATGCATAGGTCTGGCCAAATCACTACCCATTCAGAATAAGTCAGGGGCTCCTCATTATCTACTCTATAAAGGTTTTGGGGCAGGGAACAAGGAAACACTGTGTTGCTGTCATGGCACATTGGTTCCCAGCTTCAGGTAGAGACCAAAGGAGGGTTATCAACATTTCTGTTTCTTTCTAGATATCAATGGAAAGATTTTTTGAAAAAAAAAATTGAAAGATCACACCTCAGGGTGGTAATTGAGTGAACCACATTGACTTTGTCTTGTGACTCTATTCTGGATCTAACTTCAGTCCCCTTTCTATTCAGTTTCGGGTCTAGTCCGGTTTCTGTCTTGTGAGAAAACTTTATTCAATTGTAAGAATTGTGAAAAAGCTTTATTGTATTGCTTAAACCTGGCCTTACATGACTGGAAAGCTGGACCACTTCTACCTGCTGCTTAGAGACCCTTAGAAGGACCTAAACTATGCTGACTAGAAACCCAGTCAGATCCAAAGATTGATGCAAGTTTTCTCACAATCAGGCATCTCAAGCACCCCATATGCTTTAGCTGAAAATTAGCCCTATACTGGTCAATAGGTTATAGTTTCCATATTCCTTTGATCAAATAAGATACTTGGGTGGAGTGGAACACCTCTTTTTCTGACTTCAGGGAATTATACCTGTTCACTCTTTCCCTCCCAACTTGGAAAGTCCCTAATCTTTCCTGCAGTTAGAAACCAAATTACCTAATTTTGTATACTGACTAATTGCTTTCTTTTAATTAATTGATCCTATTTGATTAATTATTTTAATGCATAAAATTCTGTCGCTCTCTGTATTTAGGGTCTAATGCCAAAGGTGAGGAGGCCTGGTCCCAATTCGTTATGCAATTGACATGCATTGCTTAATAAATCATTATGCTCAGAAGCTCAAAACTTTGTTTCTTCATTCATTTCATCTTTCTCCTGTCACATCATCAGTGTGTGTGCTCAAGAGCATAAACAGAGCAGTTGAAAGCTCTGCTGGCCAAGACCCCTTCCGTTTGTTCTATCCATGCCTTTGCTTGTGCTTTCTTGTTATTTCCTCCAACTCCCTTTCATTAGCCAAATTGAATGGATCCCAGGCTCAAGTTGGAAGAAGATGGTGATGGCTGATAAGTCTAAGTAGCCCCCTGATAGGTCCACACTGCTGTCTGCATTGAGTGGCACTGTCCCATGCTGCCAATTCCTTATTTTCAAGTTATCCTGAGAGTAAAATGCCAGGATCCATGAAAGGTAGAGATGCAGTACACATCTGTAATTTAGAGTTAAGAGTGCAATGAAACTACTAGGTTCCATGGTGAATTTCTAAGCACATTGTAAGCTAACATTTGGGATTTTTCATCGATATTGTAATGACATGAGATCAGGGGTTCTTAAGCTATTTTTTATGTCACAGACCATTTGGCAATCTGGTAAGGCCTATGAACCCCTTCTTAGGACAAAGATTTATTTTAAATGCATAAAATTTTTAAATGGGATTATGAAGGGAACCAATTACATTGAAATAATCATTGAAATATTGGGAAAAAAAGTTCACAGACATGAGGTTAAAAATCCATTCATTAGACAGTAAGCTCTTTGATGTCCAGGGACATGGAGATTTCTGCTCTCAAGTTTCCTCAAAGCTCCTGGCACTAAGCTGAGGGTATCATAAGTGCTCAATAAATGTATGTTGGTTGATCAATGTGTTTTAACCTACTATTTCCCAGTGTTTTGAGATGAGCAGGTAAAGGTGGTCGTTGTTTTCACCTGGGCACAGAACTTACTGGGATCCATTCTCCCCTTTCTGTCAGTGGCCAAGCATTCTTTGAGCATACTCCAGTCTTCCATAGCAGTGCTATGGAGAATACCCTAACCTAAGGGAACTCAGTCAGTCAACAAGTATTTATTTACAATGAGTAGGGCATTATTCTGAGTACTGAGAATACAAATATAAGCAAAAAGAAAAATAGTCCCTGCCCTCTAGTACCTTACCTTCTAAGGGGGAGTGGAAGACAATAGATAAAAGGGAGCTGAAAAGATAAGGAAAAGGGGGAGGGCAGGAGACAGAAGGTCCAGAGAGTCAGAAGCAGAACTGGGAGAGGAATGATGGATGGCTGCCCTGGGCCCTTCCTGAAAATGTAGATTCTGGGAGAAATTCTCCAAGAGAAGAAGAGGACCACAGGTGCAAGGGGATGCTCCAGGGTAAGAAGGCCACATGGACTGAAGGAACTTTCAAGGTGAGAAGACAATTAAAAATTGGTGATAAAGTCTAATCAGACAGAAGTGGCTTCAGGAGAGGGAAAAAGCTGGATTCATTTGGGTACTGGAAGGTAATTTCTGCCTTCCACATCCTTATAACTCTAACTCACAGTCTATATGGGGGAACAGAAAAATTCATATGAAATAATTGAATAACTTTGATAGCACCCAGGGACTCTTTTACACATAACCATCAAGAAAGATAGACCAGACCACATCACGCCTATCAGATTGGCTAACATGACAAAACAGGAAAAAAGATAAATGTTGGAGATGTGGGGAAATTGGAACATTAATGCATTGTTGGTGGAGTTGTGAACTGATCCAAC
>NW_020954569.1:51730990-51731285 GCF_900497805.2 Vombatus ursinus | reverse complement strand
GGATATTTAAAGCAGCTCTTTTTGTGGTGGCAAAGAATTAGAAATTGAGGGGATACCCGTCAATTGGGGAATGGCTAAACAAATTGTGATAAATGAATGTAATGGAATATTATTGTGCTATAAGAAATTGTGAGCCAGCAGACTTCAGAAAAACCTGAAAGACTTGCATGAACTGATGCTGAGTAGAGTAAGCAGAACCAGGAGAATGTTGTACACAGCAACAACCATGCTGTGCAATGACTAACTTTGATAGACTTAGCTCTTCTCAGCAATTCAAGGATCTAAGACATCTCCA
>NW_020954569.1:51702311-51730916 GCF_900497805.2 Vombatus ursinus | reverse complement strand
TTATTTCTTCTTTACAACATGAGTAATGTGAAAATATGTTTAATAGGAATTTATTTGTAGAGCCTATATCAGATTGCATGCCATCTTGGAGAGGGAGGTGGGGAGGGAAGGGGAGAAAATTTAAAACTCAAAAGCTTATGAAAGTGAATGTTGAAAACTAAAAATAAATTAATTAATTTTTAAAAGAAGAAAGCTAGACCAGGTTTGAGGTACTCTATGGATCAGAATCCACTCAAAATCATAGCTTTCAGGCCTCTATTGACATGTTCACCTTTATGAGACCATAAGCTTCATTAGTTTCAATCAAGTGACTTTTAATCAAACAGGATATCAAATCAACCCAAAGGTCTGGCTTTTCCTACTTTTACACAATGTCTACACATTATAGATGCATTTCTAAGGTTTATTATAAGTACGCTCACAGACATATGTGCTTTTCCACAGATTTTTGCACCATCATTGGGGAAGGGCACATATGTATATGGCCAGGGCATAGCAACAACTCATATCTGATACTGAAGACCAATTGATGTCCTTTATTGAAGTCTTTGCTGCATGCTCTGCTGTTCTCTGCCACGTATTGTCTTCATTCAATGTTGTATTACATTATTTCTGCTCTCCAAAGATCTTGTGGTCACTGAGGAACCTCCTGCTACTACAAGCAATGACTACTAAGCCTCAGGGTATATGAGGTATTCAGAAGGACTATCACCTCTGGCGTAAGGGCTTGCTGAACCCTTTTCATGGTTGCTCATCCACCTTTGGAATCCATATGATTCACCCAACTCTCACCTGTGCCTCTAAGAAGCTGTAGCACGCATAGTAACCACACCCAAACCATCTCAGCAGATGGGCTAAACCAAAAGGCCTCAAACCATCAGTGAAGTAAAGGATTGTCTA
The DNA here is from genome assembly GCF_900497805.2 of Vombatus ursinus. Classification (NCBI taxonomy): domain Eukaryota; kingdom Metazoa; phylum Chordata; class Mammalia; order Diprotodontia; family Vombatidae; genus Vombatus; species Vombatus ursinus. The sequence goes on along the minus strand of NW_020954569.1, from coordinate 51,730,016 downwards.
CCCCCACCATGTGAAGATGTCCCCCAGCAAAATGGGCGAATGAGAACAATTTGTTCCAATGGTCATGAAGGCAGCTGAAACAGATGCTGAGGAGCACTTACAGCTCGGTAAGACATCAAAGATGCCAAGGTGATCCACTGCATCCTATCCCATCACTAGTCATTCTGATTTTTGTTCTGCCACTGAACTTCAATGATTGAAAGAGAGTGAGGCTGACAACTTTGTGCAACTCTGCCTCACTTAAATCCAATTCACATACAAATCAAGACATCACCCGTGATGTCATTGGTCCTCTTTGAAAACTAAGTATGAACAACAACTAAGCCTCAATCTGAGTAAGGAATGGTTAAAGCTATTTTAATAACTTTCTAAGGTCTTCAAACTGCCACATCCATCCAGGGACTGAACCAAAGCCATAAAAAACCCAAGGTTAAGATTAAATTGTCTCCTAGTGCTAACGCATATGACCAGAGATCCATAACTAGAAGAGAATTTAGAGGCTATCTAGTCCAATTCTCTCATTTTAAAGATGAGAAAACTGATGCCCATCAAGAAGTCTGTGTCTTTCCAAGGTCTCATAGGTTAAAAATGTCAGAGGAAGGATTTTAACCCAAGCCCTTATCCTCTGACTATAAAGCTAATCTTTCCACTGTCCCTGACCCCAGCCTACTATGTGCTTTAATTTAATTTCCTTTAATTCCTGTCAAATCCCTGATTGTTATTTTAAGGGTTTTACTCAACAAACCCTATAGAAGCAATATAGGTGTTGAGGTGAGGAGGCCCCTCTCAGATCCCACCATATTCACCAATTTCCATGCAGATTAACCTCAGGGCAAAAAAAGGGGAGGGGGAGACTAGTAGAAGCTGGCAGCTTCTGCCTTTGTTCCACCATCCTGCTTTTATTATGATTGCCTGCCAGCAACAAAATGACTGGTCATTGTTAAACCTTCTGGCCAGCACAAAAAAAAATGCTAGTCTCTCTGTAATTGTTATTCTGTGCTTTTGTTTGTTTGTTTGTTTGTTTTTTACAATTTGCAGAGTGCTTTCTTTAAAGTAATCTAAAAAATTAACATTTATCATTTTGATAACTAGCTTAATATAATTGATTTCCTTTGTAATCACATAAATTTTATTTTATGCATTTAAAAATATTACTCTGGGAAAGGTTCCAGGCCAAAAGGGTCCATGACACACACAAAAAAGGTTAAGAACTCTGAGGCTGGATGATGTCTCAGGTGATTCCAACTTGAAATCAACGATCCTTTGAGCAGGTCGAAGGTCACAAAGCTATTAAATATTGGAGCCAGGACTCATACCTAGTTTCCTGGCTTTGAAGGTCTTTCCACTAGAGTGGGTTGCCTCTTACTTTAATGGAACAGCACACCCACCCACAGAAATGAATGTAGCACAACTGAGGACACAGATGCCTAGGGGACATGGTGTAACAGACTGGCTAGAATCAGGCCCAATCAATCACAGAAGGCTTCCTGGAAGAAAGAGATTGTCAACCTGGGTGTTGATAAAAGAGAAGCATATGGATTCGTAGAGATGAACAGTCATCCTGCATATTTCAGGTAAAATGAAACCCAAATGCTTTTATCTCTATGTGATCAATTATGTGGCAACACAGGCCTGCCCTTCTCCCACATTACCCAGTAAGATGGCTAAAAATACTGGATTAGACATGCCACAGTCCATTTTTGTTTTTTCTCAGAAATAATAGTATATTTCATAGGTATAGAGTTTTTCAAAGCACTTTTATATTGATTACCTCAAATGAGAAGAAAATAGGCTCAGCAAAGTAAAGTGACTTGCCTAAGGGCATAAAGGAAGTTGGTGGGCAAGCTAATTTGAGAACCCACGGCCACTGCTTCCCAGCCTTGTCAGTAGTTCAAATGCTGCACATTGAGAGGAATATCTCTAAAGAAAAAGTCAAAGTGGGCGAATGATTAAAAAAAAAACAGAAAGTAGAAATAGGAGGAAAGAAAAAGAAAAAGGAAGGAGATAAACAGAAATAGATGGAGAGCAAAAAGGATAGAAAGAAGATAGAATGACTAATAGGAAGGAAAAAAGAAAGAAAGAATGAAAGAAAGAAAGAAAGGAAAGAAGGAAGGAAGGAAGGAAGGAAGGAAGGAAGGGAGGGAGGAAGGAAGGAAAGAAATATGCAGAGTGACCATTCATCTCCACTAATCCATATATTTCTCCTTTATCAATACCCAGGGAATTTTCTCCTGTAAAGTATGTAAGCCGGAGTTGGTTTGTAAATTTCCATTTGCATATGCCGTATGTCAAATATTTAAAAGCAAAAATCTGGCTGAGTTTATTTTGTGTGAAACACAAAATTTTCTTTTTCAATGCAAATATGTCCACGCCTTGGCCACAGTCATTTAAGAGAAGCTGGTTTTGAATCGATTCTGAAGCTACAATAACAACACTAACAGGAGGCAGTGAAAATTCTTCATGAATTTTATTTCTCAGGCATTTACAGACCCACTTTCACAGAAGGTGGCCTTTACTGGCCCAATTGCGGGCAGCAGCCCCAACTCAACTGCCTTGAAATCACTGCCTATCATGCCCTCCCATCCCTCTCCCCAGCCCACAACCAGCTGTCATATGGCTGGGATTCCAGCTGGTGCCTCCTCCTACCAACTACTTAATAAGTCAACTCTCTGCTCTTTTTCCAATCTCTCCCTCAAAGGACAAATTTTCACCACCAACCCAGCTTGGAACAAATCTTGGCCCCCAGCAGAAAACTGGAAGGAAATCAAACCCCAAGTATGGCTCTGTCATATCACAAGAAGAAGGAAAGAGAAAAAGAGAAAGGGGGAAAGGAGGAGAGAGAGAGAGAGACAGAGAGAGACAGAGACAGAGATTGAGGAAAGCCAGGTGAGACTGTGTTGTGGGAGGTGACAGGACAGTACATATCTCAAGAGTCTGGTTACCTGTGAGACTTTCCCTGACTGATGACAACCATTTCCTATTTTCTTGGACCTGTCTGCATCAAGGTCACAAGTCCCTCAAAGGATTCTCCACAGTACTTCCTACCATCTTCTGCAAACTAAACATTATAGAAGTTATCCATAGTCTAGGTGGGGAGCAGCAAGGAAAATAGGAGGCAGTTGCTCTGCTTGTGGTATAACAAAAATACCCTACATTTATAAATTTTGGGAGTTGGAAGGGACCTCTAAGTTAACTTGTGTTAAACTTATGATCAACTAAAAGTCCCCAATTTTTTTAGGCAAACTATAATCTGTGCTTCTCTCAGTTTATAACGTTAATTTTGTTTACTCTATGTACATAAAATGGGGTTTACTCTATGTACATAAAATAGAACAAAGCCCTGGCTTTCAGGTCAAATCCTGCCTCTTATGCTTACTACTTGTATGATCTCTGGCAAGTCATTAAAATTCCCTGGGCCTCAGTTTCCTCTTTCATGACATGAGAATGTTAGGCTAAGTCACCTCTTTGATCCCTTACAGCTCTAAATCTGTGATCCTATGAATGAATATTTATCCCTATAAATGTTTATCTGCTTTAATCAGTCAATATTTCAACTTGATAGGATTTTTTTGAATCCTGATATCATCATCCACTGCATTATACATACCTCTACCCTTCCTGTCATCTTCAAATTTGATGTGCCTGCCATTTATGCTTTCATCCTAGTCATTGCTAAAATGTTGAGGAGCCCAGAGCCAAGCACAGCTCCCTGGGGCTCTCCATGGCAAAAGTCCTTCCAAGTTCACATCAAGCCATTGATAACTACTTTTGGGGCCTAGCCATTCAACCAGCTCCAAATTCAATTAATCGTACAATTGTCTAGCCACTTCCCTCCATATTTTCCAAAAGGAAATCATGAGAGACTTTGCCAGATGTTTTCCTAATATTTAGGTAAACTATACTCACAACCCATTCCTGACCTACCAGTCTAGTGGCCTCGTCCAAAGGATGGAAATGAGATTAGCTTGACATAATCTGATCATGGTGAATTTATGTTACATCTTTGTGATTACTGCTTCCTTTCTAGATGTTCACTAACTCTCATTTAATAAAACATTCTAGTTCTTCCAGGGATTTCAGGCAAGCTTATTGACTTATAGCTTAAAGACACCATTGAGGGACATTTGCAGCTCTGAGGGGTCAGTGCCTCTAGCTGGAACAGCTAGGTAGTGCAGTGAATAAAGTGCTGCATGAGGAGTCAGAAAGACTCATCTTCCCGAGTTCAAGCCTGGCCTCAGACACTTACTAGCTATGTTACCCTGAGCAAGTCACTTAACCTTATTTGCCTCAGTTTCCTTATCTGTAAAATGAGCTGGAGAAGTAAATGGCAAACCACTCCAATATCTTTGCTAAGAAAATCTCAAATGGCCTCATCAAGAGTTTGACAAGATTGAAAACAACTGAACAACAAGCTGGTAAAAAAAAATGAATGTGTATAGTATTTAAAGGATGATTTAGTAAGGCATCTTAAGCCTGGGGATTTTGACAGCCCTAACTGATATGCCAAGACAGCTGAATGACCTCTTCAGAGACAGGAAGAAGAGTGGGATCAGGACCCATAAACTTAGAAGCATTTATTGGGCTAAGTGCTATCACCCAGGCAGTCTCATTTTCTCTTGCTATTTCAATTCTAACCTTCATACAAATTATTTTACTGTATGTGTCTCTGGCTCCAACCTCTATTCTATAGTCTATGCCCACATCTGTAACTGCCTTCATGACATCTCTATCTGGATGAACCACCAGCACTTCAGAATTAATATGTCCAAAAATTGTTTATTCCCTTTCTTCCTAAATATAGTCTTATCTCTCACTTCACTGTTTCTGTCTGAACCCACTGAATCTCCCATATCTACAGCATTGGGAGTTATCTTTTACTTTTCTCTCTTCTTCATCTCTAATATCCAGTTTTCAATTCCTGTTGATTCTACTTGTGAAAAATTTCTTCAGAGTGTTCTTCCCTCCTTTCAATTCCCACTGCCTCTACCCTGGGGGAGGTCCTTATTATCATTCATCTATTTTTCCCATTTTCACTCTCTCCCCCTCCAAGCCATCCTTCATGGAAGCTTTCCTTCCCCTAAGATCTGGTGATGTCAGAGCTGTAGAAGGGAATTTCAGTACCAGGGACAAATTCATTTGAACTGGTTTGGGTAGGATGGTGTATAAGGTATGACCACACATGTGTGTGGCTGAGATAGATTAGAGACATAGATCACAGGAGTTGAGGAAGCTGAGAAACTTGGAGGATGCTGTGTTCAAAGGAGAAAGGGGTTAAGGTGGAGAAGAATGTGAATTAATTACTGAACAAATAGGAGGTAAGAGTGAAGACCTAAAGACAATATCAGCAAAGATCTGGACAGGACTGGTCAACTGGGGGAAACCAGCAGTAGAAGTAACTTTCTACTGGCTATATTAATTGCCACCTTCATTTCTGCTGTCTGCCTCTTCTTCTTTGTAGTAAATTCAGCTTCAGTCTTTCCTTCCCCTGCAGTGACTACTCTCCTTCAGATGAAAGGTCACTGAATTGAGAGTCAGAGGACCTAGTGTTGGAATCCTAACTCTGATACTCATTACCTGTATGATTTCTCTGAACCTCAAGTTCCTTGTCTATAAAATGAGGAACTTGGGCTGTAGTATATCTAAATTCCCTTCTAAATCTAAATCTGTGATCTTATAATCTTATGAACTTCAAAGGAGAAAGGATAGATGAGAAATGGTGGCAAATGGAGGCTGTGAAAGTGCCAACTGGGAACAAGGAGTATGATGACTCTTCTTCCTCTTGGGGCACATGCATCAAAGGCTGCAAGAGTAGCCAGCCTTGGAGGAGATGCCAACAAATGCAGTGTCTGCAGGAGAAAACTAAGGTTCATTGTACACTAGAAGATGAAAAGAATGTAAGAAGAAACCATCTAGGAGCCAAAATTCATCTGGAATACAGCCCAAGTGTCCTACTTTAGTTCTGCCTCTGGGTTATATCACTACTCTACTCAAAATCATTAGTGATATCATTTTTGTTTTCATACTTTAGCTCAAATTTCTTTGCCTGCTATTCAAGAGTCTCTACAACCTGCCACAACTTTCTAGATTTATCTTTTAACTATCCTCCACACCCTCTATGTTAGAGAAAATGAGTCTCTTCTTCATCCCCTGAACACATCACGTGCCCTCCTTACTCCAAATCTTTGGTCATAATGTTCCCTATTCAAGGTATTCAACACTATTTAAAAAAACATATCTGAGTTTCCTGTTATGTGCAATGCAGCGAGCTAGGTGCTGGGGATATGATGACAAAGAAAAACAGTCCTGTCTTCAAAGAGCTTAAAATCTTCTAAAGTCAGAAAGAAGGAGGAGACAGATTTACCATGTACCCAAAAAAGTGATTACAAAACAATTTGGCAGAGAGCCTTAAAGTAAGATAAGTATTCTGACAGGCAGAGTTGAGGAATAAGTACAATCAGGCATAAATGATAGCAAGAGCAAATGCTCAGAGTCAGGAAATAGAATGTTGAAATCAAGGATAGTAGTAGTCCAGTTTTACTAGGACATATAATGCACAAATGTTACTAGAAAAGTCAGTTGGAAATAGATTGTAGAAGCCTGAGGAGTCCGCATGTTATTCTAGAAGCAAGACGAAGAAGCAGTTGAAGATTTTGACCAGGTGTGATTCATGATCTGAACTGTGCCTTAAGAAGAATATTTTGGTAGCTATGAGGAGGATTGTCTCCACAAAGTCCTACTCTGATGCCTCATTGTGGTATGGAAGGGGCCCTAAATAATAGAAGACAATGCCAGCAGAGTGTAGGTTTTCACAGGTGCTTCCGTACTGAAAAGTCTTTGAGTACAGTTCTGGCAATAGACTGCCCCCAGTAATGGTTCCCAAAATGTGGGAAAGAGAGAATTTGGAACTCAAAAATTAAAAAAAGAGTTTAAATTTTTATTTACATTTAATTGATGAAAATTTAAAACATTAAATGTAAAGAAACAATAACAGGTAAAAAAATTAGAGAAGCATGAAAAGACAGGAAAAAAAAGAAATGACAAATGCTAGAAAGGATGAGGGAAAAATAGGTACACTATTGAACTGTTGGTAGAGCAGTGAACTGGTCCAACCATTCTGGAGAACAATTTGGAACCATGCCCAAAAGATATAAAACTGTGCATACCCTTTGACCCAGCAATACCATTACTAGATCTATATCCTAAACAGATCAAAGAAAAAGGAAGAGGACCAATATGTATGAACATATTTATGGCAGCTCTTTTTGTGGTGGCAAAGTATTGGATATCAAAGAGATGCTCATCAATTGGGGAATGACTGAACAAGTCGTAGCATGCAATTGTGATGGAGTACTATCGTGCTATAAGAAATGACAAGGAGGATGGTTCCAGAAAAACATGGCAAGGTCTATATGAACTGATGCAAAGTGAAATGAGAACCAGAAGATCATTGTACATGGTAACAGCAATCTTGTAATTATGACCAACTGTGAAAGACTTGGTTACTCTGATCAATACAATAATCCAAAACAATTCCAAAGGACTCATGATGAAAACATGCTATCCCCCTCCAAAGAGAGAACTGATGAGTGCAAATTGAATTATAATTTTCTCACTTTCTTTATTTCTCTTGCTTTTTTTTGGAAATATGGCTAATATGGAAATATATGTATAATTGATATCATAATTGCTTGCCTTCTAAGTGGGTGGGGAAGGGGTGAGAGAGTGGGAGAGAACTTGAAACTCAAAATTTAAAAAGAAAAAATTGTTTAAAATAAATAAATAATATTTTAAATATTATTTGTTATATGGAATGGTTCCTTTGGAGGGGGAAACTCTGGTGATATAGAAAACCAAAAAAAATCAATAAAAATTTATTTTTTAAAAGTGAGAATAAAGGAAGTTGGCAGAAAATATTTTGGAAAATATGGTTCATTTGAGAAATGTGAAGGGACAAGGATTACTCAGAGGACTCCATATTTTGAACACTTCCAGCAGAGTTGGACAATACTAAACATGGAGAATAGAGAACAGTATTAGAAACAATGAAATTCACTATATCTTAAGAGACAATGACTGGACACTGATGTGAGAAGGATTTCAAAATCCATGTAGAGTCAGATTGACTAGTTAGTATCAGGGTCAAAATCAACAAAAGAAAAGCTAAAGACAAATAAAGATACTCTGAATAATTCCAACAATTTCAACCTGATCTCTTCAAATAAACCATTAATGTTAAATTCAATTCAATAAGATTTATTAAGTACCTACTATGTGCAAGTCCCAGAGCTAGATGCCAGAGATGTCAAGACAAAAAGAAAAAAGAAAAAAACAGTATCTACCCTCAATGACTTTATTCTATTAGAAAAGTAGGAAATAGAAAAAGACAAGGATTTTGACCTTGATCATCACTATTTCCTGCAGAAGTTTAACTGAGGTAAAGCAGTTGCCATGAAAAGGAAAGCAAAAGAGCTCTGAAGCCCCCTTAGACATGAAACATTGATTTCCTTGCCAAGCAGAGGGAAGTGGCAGCCAAGGGAAACACAACTTTAGAACACAATTTCATTCGTAAAACACTATGGGAACTATGGTGGAAGATTACAAGCACTATCATCTTATAAAACAGCAAAAAGTAGTGGAAGCAAAAACAACTCTGAAGAAAGCTTGGTGTGAGATGCAAATAAGCCACATCATCCCCAGAGTATTCATAGATGAAATTGGCAGGAGGGCAACAAATAGACGTAAAATGGAACAAATTTGTCTGCATTTCTATAACAATCTATTTATATAATCAGTGACAGAAGAATCACCACATTTGGACTCAAACACCTCGGTCTCCAATGTGATAGTGGAGGAAATAGAAATGGCACTTTAGAAGATAGAGTCAGGAGGAGTAGATGAACCAGAGCAAGCAGACACAGGTAATCTGTGTTTGAGGAGGCATAATCTCAAAAGCAATGAGAGGTCATTTTGCAAAGATAGCTCAAGGAAAGGGGAATAATCATGAATGGTATTAATACTGACAAAAGACAACTGAGTGAATGTCAGTAACTACCAACACATATATCCACTTTCTCATATTATAAAATATTTATGAGCATGATCTACATTTATATCATTTATATCTTGATGAAAATATGAAACAAGAAAAACTTTTGCAAACCATTTTTATAGAAGACCACATCTTTGCAGTAACACAATTGAATGAAAAGAACAGAAACTACAAGATCCCTTTATGTTTAATTTGCTAATGACAGAGAGAGACAGAGAGATTTGCCTTGTTAAAGGAAACATGCAACCTTAAAAGCTCTTCTCCCACAGCAAGCATATGTTGAGATCATTCAAGATTCCTTGATAAATGCAAACACAGATATTTCTGTGCAATGACACTCTGGCTACTAAAGTCAATCAATACATGAAAAAGGAAATGTATGCTTAATTAACACATTCTTTACTACCATGGAGGATGCCTTGTACTAGATCCAAAAGGAAGAAACATCCCTCATGGATGATAAGGTCCACCAGATGCTCCTGTTTCCAAATGATATCATGTTGGCTGCATTGGGCTCCGGAATACTATAGAGCCTCCTCAATGAGAAACATGATTTTTCTAAAGAGGTAGTCTTAACAATCCATAAAAAAAACTAAATGGATGTAAATGCCACTGTTTGGTTTATGAAATGCAGTTGAATGGTCAATCCATGGAGTGCTTACATCAGTGCAATTATATGGGACAAGCACTAAAGATGGCTAATGATTTGAACCAAGATTTAAATAGAAGGAATGGAATGAGGTGGGTTGCATTTTGGGAATTACACAGAGCTTTTAGTAATCCCAAGTTGCCTACTAATAAAAAGATCAACATTGCAACACAGAAGTTCTCTTAGTGATATTTTGTGACTGTAAATCTTAGTATACAACAATCTCTAAGGAATTAAAACTAAATTTAATGAGAGTCTTATATAAAATAACCTATAAAATGCATTGCAAATCTTTAAGTACAATATAATTGTCCCTTCCTCGTAGTAGTTGTAGTAGTGATACAAATGACCAAAGTCCACAGAAGTAATGAAGGCATGAATTAGGATGATGGCTCTGAAAGGAAGATGGATACAACAGATAGAGGGAGAATGGATGGTATTTGAAAACTGATTGGATAAGGGGACTGAGGGAGAAATAAAAGTATAAAATGACTGTGAGATAGCCAAATATACTTTGAGAGAATAGTAATGCCCTTAACATCAATAGAATAAGTTGGAAGAAAGATGGTTTTAGATGAAGTACTTATGGTCCTCTTTTCCCACAGAACATTTATCCACACCTTAATTTTTTTAATTTTCTTTTTATTATAACACAATGATTTTCAAGAAATGTGAACATTTCAGTGATAAAGAAAAAAGATAAAAAGGATTATATATGAAACAATACACTATCATGTATACTTTGTTTTTATGTGTATATTAAATTTAACATTCTAATAACAAAATTACCTTTTTTATTTATGTGCCTTTCTGAACTTTTTTGCCTTCTGTTTAATTTTTAAATGGTTGATAATTTACTTCTTGCATTAGTTTCCCTGCGCTCTCATAATTGTCATTTCATATTTTAGCATCTTAGCTAATGTTATGGGTACAAGGTGAAAACTCAGAGTTGTCTCAACTTTCATTTCTCTAATTATTATTGACTTGGAATATTTTAAGAATGATTATTAGTAACTTGCATTTCTTCATTTGAAAATTCTCTGTTCATTTCTTTTCCCTACTAGAAAAATATCTCTTGTTCTTATGAATTTGCATCAAATCCATATTTTGGATATCAGATCTCTATCAAAGAAATTTGATGCAAAGATTTATTTCCCCCAGGTAACAGCTTCTCTTCTAATTCTAAGATGATATCTTTTCAATCTTATGCAATTGAAATTGTAAATCTTATCTTCCATGATTATCTCTCTTGTGTTTAGTTAAGAATTCTCTCACTATCACTGTGAAAAGTGTCTCCTTCTATACTCCTCTAATTTTTTTTTTAATTCTATGGTCTTTCATACATGGATATGTACCCAGTTAGAGTTTATTTTGTTATATGGTAGAAGATTTTGGTCTAAACCTAATTTCTGCCAGACTGCTTTTCAGTTTTGCTAGCAGTTTTTGCCAAAGAGATTCCTTACCTCAGTAGTTGGAATAATTGGTTTTAACAAATGTTACAGTACTGTGTTTAATTATTTCTGAGTCTTGATCAACATTTTTGTCTCTTAACCAGAACCAAATAGTTGTGATGATTATAGCTTTCTAGTAGAGTTTGAGATCTAATACTTCTAGTCTTTCTCCCACAGCTTCATTCTTTCAAATCCTTATCCATCACTATGTCTATTCCTTGAATCAGATTAATTTTATTTTCTCCAATTATTCACATTGGAAAGTGTCTACCCCATTTCTATTCAGCTAAAACAACCCTTTCTGCTAATTAAAGATAAAAAGGAGAAAGAGAAAGAAATAAGAGAGAAAAAGAAAGAGGAGAAAAAAGAGAAAGTAATTTTAAGATTATTTACATTTTTCTTTGTGTGTTATTTCCCTTTTAGAATAGAAGCTCTATATCTACTCTATGTATCTCTTTTACAGCCCATAATAGTGCTCTGTACATAATAGATGCTTAACAAATTGTTGTTGAATGAACAAATCAATTCCAGACATGATGATATTTCTGGAAATCATGTCATATAAGGAACAGATTAAGGAACTTGGGATGTTTAACCTAAAAGGAGAGTAAGAAGAAGTAAGAATGGAGAGAGGAAGGAGAAAAAAACTTATATTTGTACAGTACTTTGCAATTTATAAAAGTTCTCCTTGCAGCACTCTTATCAGGTTGGTAGAGCAAATGTTATTAACCCCCTTTTTACAGATAAGGTACTAATGGTCAGGATTTCCATATCTAGTAAGTGGCCAAGCTACAAGTTGAGCCCAAGTCTTCTGATTTGAATTCCAGTGCCCTTTCCACCATAATACAATGATAGCAATATTCAAATATTGAAAAGATCATCCTATCAAAGACTAATTATGTTTATTGTGTGTGTCTTCAAAGGCTAGACCTGGAACCAATGGTGGGGACAGAAGGACAAAGCTACAGTGAAAGATTTTAACTCAACATCAAACTATTTCAAAATAGAATTTTTGGCAATCAGAATTATAACAATGGAATGAAATATCACATGGGTTAGTGGGTTCCCCATGATTTGGAAATATTAGATTAGAATCTGTATGTCCACTTCTCAGAGATGTCATAAAAAGAATGATATATCAAATGAGGATTAAAGTAAATGACATTCTATGTATTTTTTAATTCTAAGTTTCCATGAGTCTATATTCCAATAGTTATGAGATTTAAGTTCAAGTTCCTATCTCTATTTCTAACTGACTGTGTGTCCATCAGAAAATTACTGTCCTCTCTGTACCTCAGTTTCTTCATCTGTAACATGAGGAGCCTAGACTACATGATCTCTGTGGTCTGCTACAATTCTAAATTTCTCTTTTCTGATGGCTTGTCTCCTCCTTAGCACAGAGTTCTGCATTTTGAGGGTACTCAATAAACATTTGATTTACTGAGTGAAGCACCCAAAATCTTAAATACCAACTAACTAGACCTAGGGAAATAACAATTATAGAAGAATTCATCTGATTGTCATTGGTCTGGTCATTATGGCAAAAGTAATTTGGCACAAAAGCACCAACAGATAGAGGCATGGACCAGTTCTTCTACTAAGGCAACACTTTGAATCAAACTAAGGTGCTAGATATATGAGAATGGAGCTATGTAACCTAGGAAACTAAGGCTAAATTTGGGGTATCGTATAATAGAAGATTTTTGGATTGTATAACTCAGAAATTCTGTGCTCTGTCCATTTGTCTTATTTAACTCTCTTTTTTCTAGATTATTACATTTTTTTAATAATCCAATCCCCATCTCAAGTGAATGACTCAAGGAAAAGAACTCATGAATATCAAAGCCAGGAGAATTGGGAATTTTAGGAAGGGTTGGGAAACCAGATCTAGTACAGTAAAAGGACAGGAGTCTTCAACCTGCCCCCAAAAATCCCTGGAGGGTTCAAGCTTAGAAAGAACAAAGAAGTGAGGAAATCCCAAGTGATACCAAGTATTGTATATGGTTGCATTCTCCTTCCTATCTGTACTAATTTTTTTCATGAGACCTCCATGAATCAGGCAGTCTGTCCCTTCTCTTGGAAGCAATATATTTCTGAAAACAAAGAATATCCACATTTTGTTCCAAAATTAGCTCAAGTGAGAATTTCAGAGGGTCTGGTCTTCTCTTCCTAAAACTCTTCCACAAAACTAGACACCAGTTATCATGTCTCCCTGATACTTCAGGTCACTGGAAAGGGAACTAACACTCTGCTTTCTACCACCTTTTTTGTCTCAGTGCCCCTAGTCATAAAATGGAGAATTCTCTGGCCAAGGAGGGGAGGATATTAGGTCAATTGTGACACTTCCACTAACTTTATTGATCTATTGAATAGCCTGGCCCTGATGTTCCAACCTAGTACTATTCTTGTTTTTCCTCCTTCTGATAAGAAATACTCCATTTGTTATTTTTTCCCCTGATGAACCTCTCCTTTTGTAGAATTGCCTCTTGTATCTTGCAAATGCTCAGCCAGGCTTTTAAATCCTTTTGCAGTATGGCTCCAATTTCTCACACTATTCCTCTACATACATTCTAGACTCCATCCATGTGGGATACCCCCTCTCCTACCTGGGTCTTCCAGAAAAATTACTCTAGAGTCAAGACACTACACAAGCAGGCACAATTTAAAATCGTCACTCACGAGCCCTCACTGATGTGTTCAATTTTACTAGTCAACCAAAGAATATCATTAGCTCAATGAAAAAGCATTTAATGAAACATCATAGTAAGAAAAATAATAATAGAACACTTCCTCCTCTCCTTTGTTCATAGAACTGGAGAAAATTCTACTTCAAATACACATATCATTAGTTGAAAGATTTGGACACTCATATGGATCATGAGTGTGGGGTTAGGGAGGCAGGGAACCATGCATGCATGCAAGGATCCATGCATAGAAGGGGAACTTATAACTCTAATAATACAGAGTTGCTGATGTCTTCTGGTGAGGTCATCATGCTACTCTGATCTCTGCTGGGCCTGCTCCTGCTAGGAGGAAAAGTGAAAGCCTATGTATAAGCTGGCTTCCATGTAGATAAACCAACAGAGAGAGATTTATAAAGACAGAATTCTAATGAGTAAAAATTCAAAGAAAGGCCACAACACATTAAACACATGGCATACTATGAAGGGAAATGAACTAAAATTTCTGACTTAAAAAAATTCTACAGGATCCTTAGAGCTTTTGGAACAACAGCAAGAAACTCTAGAATTATTCAAAAGAGAAATAATACTTTGAAAAGAAAATATTAAGATGGAAATTGGAACAGAAATCAGATCTCTCATTATAGAATGAATGAATGTCAGCAACAAGATAAGAATTTAAAGAACAAAATAGAGAATCTACTTAAAAAAGGCCTTGAAAGAGAAAATACTAGATTTGGGACTCAAAAATACAAAATGAGAGGGATAAACTTGTGACATTTTTGTATATGGAATTCCAAGATGAGGAAACTCCCTCCAATAACACAGGTTGACACCTTTTGACAATATATAGTTTTAGAGAATTGCCTAGGATACTAAGAGATTAAGTGACTTTCCTAGGATCAAACAAATAACATGTGTCAGAAATGGGACATGAACTTAGCTGTTCCTAATTTCCAAGCCACATTTATAATCACTATACAATTTTATATCTGAAAGAGAAAATACCAGATTTGGAAATCTAAAATATACAAGTCAAAGAAAATTTGGCAGAAGAGAAATAAATGCCATTTAACTTTAAGTCAACACATGAATTCTATACATGAAAGCTAAAAATGACTATTTTTGAAGACATGATTCAGAGATAATGCAAGGATCACAAATCTCCCCAAAGAACTTGATAAATCAAATAACTTTATTACCATTATGCAACAAATTCAATAAATTTCCCAGAACTTTTGAATACAGGAAACAATGAACTCATTGATCAAATCCAGGTATTGGAGCAAGAGATAAGTTCTACACTTGGAGCTCCAAGGCATGTAGTAGTTAAGTTTCATCATTTCAAGAATAAACAGCAAGATTTTCAAGTGTCCAGAAAATAGAACTTTATATCCTATGCAAACTCTGAACATACCCTGCAAAACTGAGCCTAATCATCAATGAAAAGACATGGACTTTCAAGAAAAGAGAGGCATTTGACCACTCAGACTTGCAAAAACAAACAAAATGCAATGGAGATGAAAGGAATATGTGACTTGCAAACACTCTTAAGAGAAATATAAGAAATGGAAATAATTTTAATTATCAAAAAAAGGGAATCAATGAAATCAATTTTCTCACTGACAGATTTTTTTAAAAAGAGAAAATTAAACTTGGGGTATAATAAAGAGAAAAGAATGACAATCAAGGGACAAATAGGATAGTCAAGGTTAAAGATTTAAGGAAATCTTAAAGAATCAGAAGAAAGAAAGAGGAAATATCTAAATGTTCCACAGATTCAATTCTATGCCCCTGTACAAGTGAATCAATCTCTGTTATGAGAAGAACAACACAGTGGTAAGCTGTTTAAGTGTGGAAGAGAGAAGAAATAGACAAAGGGAAGCTGGAGATGCACCTCTGCTTAGGCAAGTCATGGATAGACAAGGAACAATAATTTCTGTAATCTCTTAACCAGAGTAGGGGACCAAATGAGAGTAAGATAAGATTTTATAAAAGAGGGGAGGGACTAGAATTGGAGGATTAGACGATGGATCTTACCCAACAATAAGAAATAAAAAAGTATTATTAAATAATGTTCCCATGGTTAGATCTTGGGAATGAGTCTGTGATGAAAGACCTAATAGTTTTGTTTTGTTGTGTTTGAGGGTAATGGGTACAATGAGAGACCACTTTCTCTGAACAAAAGTTATGCTTCCTAAGTGTATACCCCACCCCTGGAGAATGAATAATTTAGTTTACAGATATAACTAGCACCCAGGGTGGGGTAAGAGGGGAAAGAGACATAGAACCAGAGAGAAAGTAACTTGGCCTTAGGAATTACGATGATAACAATAAGAGCAAAGAGCTAGACAGGGTCTCAAAACTGGAGATGCAGCATGACTCCCACCATTGGATACAGCTTCCTTATTTCAAGAATGAATGAGGCTTGGTAGAAAAACACATTACCAAAAATAAAATAAAACACATAACGGAATAAAAGATAGGGTAATGCAATAACATAGAAATGGAACATCTAAAAATAAAGACATAAATTAAAATGAGACATCAGAATAAAATTTCCTTATCCACTGACATAAGCATATGTTGACCATAGGCTACATGTCCTGGCATGTCCTGGAAGAGCATTTCCAATAGCCCTTCTCCTGAAGAATTCAAATATGGTCAGCAACAAACATATCAGATTTTGATTGGTTCTATACCTCAATTAACTGTAAAGGGTGTGGGTCAAGATAACCCCTAATCAATTTGAGGAATTTGATAAACAATCTGAAAAGTTTCTAAAGAATGGACCATTGTTCATCCCTAAACAAATTGAAGAGATGTTTCAATAAAACTGATGAAATTACAGGGCACTGGACATTAGATGAAGATAACTGATGGGACCCAGGGAACTTCAAGTGATTGGTTGGTTAAGGAATAGCCACAGCATCTTTTGTTCTATAAAAACAAGCTGGTCCCACTCTCTCCATTCCAAATAGGTGAGAATGTGCTCTTTGCTCTTTCCCTTGTGCCTTTTTCCAAAGTTCTTCAAGATAGAGGCATGTAGTGAACAGGCACCTGGGCCTAAAGTCAGGAGGACCTGAGTTCAAATCCAGCCTCAGATGCTTTACTAGCTGTGTGACCCTGAACAAATCACTTAACCTCTGTTTGCCTCAGTTTCCTCAACTGTAAAATGAGAACTTTGGAGAATGAAATGGCAAACCACTTCAGCATCTTTGCCAAGAAAACTCCATTAAAAATTGGGTCGTGCAGAATCGGGACATGACTAAATGACCTAACAACGGCAAAACAATTATTCTCTCCGTACCTCAATCATTGACAATGACATCTTACAGCAGAACCACATGACAGTGACTAATGATCCTGACAAATAGACATTTCCACTCCTGGTAGCTACCCCATGAGTCAAGAGGACCTGAATTTGAGGGTTATATCCCTGGCACCATTTAAAGAAAGATTTCCTAGTGCATCCTGATCCTTGGGGAGGGAAGAAGGCAACCCAAATAGTTCCAGCATTGTATCTTATTTGGGAAGTAAAGCCAGAGAGCGAATAACTAAGCCTCAAGGCTAGTGCAAGTGCTCCAAAGTGTTCAGGGGGTGTGTAAGCCACAAGATGGTACATCATGTCTTGGAAAGACTGTGGAGGACTCTGTGGGAAAGAAGAAATTCTGAGAATAATAGAAAGTTGTCCCAATAGCAGCTCTAACATCAGTTCCTTTCTGGGTAGGTGGGGAGAGTCAAAGAGCTTTTTGAAAACTTTGTTTTGTATTTGTTGAGGGACTCCTGCATATTCTTGGCATTTTGTGCATTTTTCACGGGTTGAAATAAAAGCGGTACTATACCCATCAATTATGATGTATGTTGAGTGGAGGTACAAAATTTAGTCCTTTACTCCCACATTTGGGGCATTTTAAACAAAAGTTATACTTAGGTCTTATCTTGAGTACTTTGCTGTATTAATCCAGGAAGAGGAAAAAAAACAGTGAGAGAAAAGCTGAATCTTTGCGGAGTGAGGCTCCTCTAAGAGGAATCTAAATTCTTTAAACTCCAGAATGGAGTCCCTTGGAGGGGAGGGAGGGATCCCCACGCCACAGGTCATATCAGCACACCATCTTCAGCCTCTGTTTCTTTATGCTGCCTATTGCCTGCAATGGATGCTTGCCTTAGTTGTGCCTCCCAAAATTTTTAGCTTCCTTCAAGCCTAAGCTCAGGCACCACCCCCTGTGAAACCCTTCCTGATCCCCCCAATTAGTCATGCTCTCTTTCCCCACTAATCATCTTTTGTTCATTAATTGTGTATGAATTGTAGTGCCAAAGTAGAATGTAATCTCCTTGAGGGAAGAGACTTTGTCTCTGTATCTGTAGCACTTAGCATGGTGCCGCACACACAATAAATGTGCTTGACAAGTGTTTGTTGATTTGAATTGAATCACAAAATCTCCAATTTCAGAGGCAATCAAGTTCAACCCTGGAGTATCATCTACACTAACCCTAGCAAATGGTCTTAAGGCTCTACTTAAAGCCCTTGGTGACAGTCTTTGTTATCTCCTGAAAAAGTCTATTACACTTATCAACACTTGGAATTGTCAGGAAGTTTGTCCTTTTAGCCAGCTAAAATCTAACTCTACTACATGGCAGGCACAATGCTAGTACAAGAAGAAATACAGATGCAAAAGAGAAATCACCTCTGCCCTCAAAAAGCTTACAGCCTAGCTGGAAGAGACAACATGTATACAAGTGTATCTATATGTATGTGTGTCTATATATACCGTATTTCACTACATAATTATTGCAGATTTTATGCCAAGTTTTTTTTTTTTGCAAAAAAGAGGGGTGAGACCATTATGTGAAGCTTTTTTAAACCAAAAAATTGTGCCGCTATTACTTGAAAATCATTTATTACTGAACTGTCTTTGGTGTAAGATTAAGATGTGTGGAATACTCATGAATATATGTTAAAATTGAATATTGACAATGCCCATGCCCTGAAAATCCTAGGCTCCAGGCTCCCAATTCACGAGAGATAAATGTGTATCCATATGTCACTGGCTTATACATGACTTCTCAGTTTACCTTTTAAGCAGCGTGAGGAACAGAATCATACTTTTCGAGGATTACACAATGAAAGGTTATAACCCAGTTTTTGGACTGGAAAAAACAGGGTGCAGTGGTTATGATTATATGGTGAAATATGGTACATACACACATCTACACATTTACATGTGTATATGTGTAGACATGTGTGAATGTATGTATATTTGGGATAATTTCAGGGAAGGAGCCTCTAACAGCTGGGGAGGGGGAATCAAGAAAGGCTTCATGTGGAAAATGTATACACATTGTTCCTAGCTTGACTTGCCTTTTCAGGACAAGCGAAACATCTAATACATTTTCCATAGGTCATCCTTTAAAAAATCTTGAAGGCAACTCTTAGATCCCTCCCCCATCCCTTCCATCTTCCCTTTTCCAGTCCAAACATCACTGTAATTTCCCATTGCAGTGCCTTCACTCATTCTGTGTAGAATGCTTTTGAAATCTAATTCTGTCATTCATTCTTCAAGGTCCCACACAAATACTGCCTCCTCCAGGAAGCCATTGCAGATTCCTCACTCCCACCAGCCAGAAGTGATCCTTTCCCTTGCCCGAACTTCTACAACTCATGTTCAACCTACATTTCTAAAGATCCTTTGTGCAAAGGCACTGGGTTATGTGCTGGAAATATAAATACCTTTCTTGTTGCAATGATCTCCTTCCTGTCTTAGAGGAAAATCCTGCTTGCTCATATGTTGTATATATCTACGCCCAATTCCCTTTGTCTGCTTGAACATTCATGAAAACCACTGAAGAATGAGCTAAAGGTGGCAAGAGGGAAAGTCTGGATCTAGGGCTTCACTGAGCAGCAGTGAACGGGAGAAGTAATATAAAAAACGGAGGAGAATGAGATTGCCTATGACTGAATCTGGCCTAAATTCAGTTCTTTACGCTTTCCAGAGCCTTTCCACAAACATCGTCTTGTTTCATCCTGCATCTCCCCTGTGATATGTATAGGCAAGGTGTTTTCATCCCCATTTGAAAGACAGGGACACAGAAATCCAAACAGATAGAAGTGTCTTGTCCAAAACAGTGTGGTACACTGGATTTAGTGTTAGAGGATCTATGTGCAAATCCTGGCTCTTCTATTTACCATCTGTGTGACCTTGGCTAATCACTTAACTCCTCGAGATATCAGTTTCTTCATCTATAAAATGAGGGGGTTGGACTAGAGGTCCTCTGAGGTCCTTTTCAGCTCTTTCTCTAAAATCTTATGATATTAAAGTTACAAAATAATTAGTAGTAGAGCTGGAACAAGAATGCAAAGTCTCTTCGGACCATCTAGTTCATCCACTTGGAAAACCCCTCCCCTTCTCTTTAACTATCCAAATTTTACTCATCCTTCAAGGTCTACACTAAATCACATCTACTCAGTGAAGCCTCCTTTGGTTATTCCAGTGCATACAGCTCTCCCTTCTTGCGAATAGCCCATAGAGTATGGATGTTGAGGCATGTTTTCTCGCTGGCTTAGATTTCATTTTACACTTGATTATATACTGTCTTATATTACTCTGTAACTAATTGATGTGTGTGGATTTTATCTCTCCAACTAGTCTGCGAGTTTTCTGAGGGTAGTTTCTATGTGTGATCCAGAGACAGTTGGGTATAGTAGGTAGGCCACTGGACTTGGAATCAGGAAGTTTTTAGTTTGAATCCTATCTTGGATACTTCCTAGCTGTGGGATCCTGAATGAGTCAAAACCTTTCTCAGCCTCAATTTCTCCAACTGTAAGTTGGAGAGAATAATAAGGAAATATATGAAATATAAATAAGGTAATATTTAACATTATAATAAGGTAGCATATGAAATAAGATAATATATTAAAAGGTAAGGTAATATATGAAATATTTTATGTTTCATGTAAGGTATGAATAAGTGAATGAGTAATTAGGTAATATGTGAATTCTCTGATAAGGTAATATATGAAAAGTGCTTTGAAAACCTTCAAGTGTTATATTAGTGTTAGTGATTGTTGTTAGCTTCTTTCTCGTCTCTCCTAGAATGCTTCTATGCATATTGCTGGGCATAGAGTAGCTGCTTGGCACAAAATTGAACAGGGTTTTACTTAAGGCTCTTCATGTATTCTCCTGTGATCTCAAGCAGCACAAGACATAGGGAGCCTGGAAGCAGCATCCCAGTCTATGGAAATCCAGATGTCTCCCTCTGGGTTGGTCAAAAGGTTGTTGAAAAGGTAACAGGTCCATTGTGGGTCACCAGCAGAGAGAAGCCCTACAGGACTCTGGTCCCTTAGATATTTGCAGCAGTGTCTTGCATTTATAAAACACTGCCCTTCTCTCCACATCTCCAAATCCATGGCAAATTATCCTGAGGATGGCTCCTGTCACCACCCTGGAGCAACAGTCCCTGGGCTGATGAGGTGGCTCCCATCAGAGCCCATGGGAGCAGATGCCATGAAGGGTGCAGGAGCCTCCCACCTGGTGGCAGCTGTTGAACAGCTGCTCTGTCACCCAATGCCTCAGCTTGAGATGAGGACTGGAAACTAGAGACGGTGACTGAAGCCCATAAAGCCGGAACCTTGTTCATAATGAAAGCTCCTCTCTGAGGCAAAAACAAAAAGGAAAAAGATGTAAAGATAAAAACTAATGAGAGAGGAGGATTCTCTCATTGTTAGTAGAGCAACCACATGATGTTATAATAGAAAGATCAATGTGGCCTAAAAGTGAGAAACCCTGGGCTCCTGTGATGGATATCTCACCAATTAGCAGTGTCCAATGAGGTAGTATTTGGACAGCACTCAGCACAGTGCCTGGCACATAGTAGGCACTATGTAAATTCTTATTTTCTTCCCCTGACCTAGTGTGGCCTTGTACTGACCATATTACCTCTCTGAAACTTATTAGCCTCATTGATAAAAGGTGAAGGTTGGATTAGATGCTTTAGAAGAGCTAGTCCAATTCTAACCTTTTAAGATTTCATTTTATGGTCTTAAATAGACACACCAACAACCTAGATAAAATATAGCCCTGTGCGTAGGTTGAATAGGCAGCCCCCTGAATTGTGTGATGTGAGGGATGGGAGGAAGGTGCACAAACACCTCCCCACATACCTGTCCCACAGTGACTGTAAGTTCAGTACAGATTCATTCCTTTGGGGGATTGGCTCTGAGGGGCCTTGTTAATGCCTGGTAAATATCTTCCCTGAGAGGATTATTGCATTATTAATCCTTGAGCACCTAGCAACATGTTAACATAGAAAAATTGGTCAGTATACTTTTTGTTTTGTTTTGTTTACAAATGGAAGGAGTAAAGAATGGTTTGTTCCATACAGAATGTTTAGCAGGGAAGGGGTGAAAAAGGGTCAGCCTTCTATATAGGCCACACATATGGCCACCCACAGAGTATGATATCAAAGTCTCTGGCAAAGTCCTGATGTTTAAAAGAATCCTTTCCACGCCTATTGATTTCTAAAGTAAGTTTTCTTTTTATTTCTTTGTTCTCTTCTGGCCATCACTGTTGCCCTGGCTGCTGCTGTTGTTACTGTTATTGTTGCTGTTGTTATTACTGCTGTTTTTATTGTTGCTGTTGCTGTTGTTTCTGATCCTGTTCCTGGTGGTGCTGGTGGTGCTGGCAGTGGCAGTGGTGGTGGTGTTTCAAGGTACCAAAACTTTCTTCCCATAAGGAGAGCTCAGACTCGAAGTATAAACCCTGCCAGGAGCAACACAAATATAGCATTCATGCTAAGGTGTAAATGATGTGTCCTTTCCAAGGAGCAAGTTTTGACGAGGAAAGAAGAAGGAATTTTGTGTACCAAAAGCTGGGCAGGTGATAGGAGGGAAGTGAAAGGGCAAATGGGGAGAGTAATGCTGTCGGGACAAGGTGGCTTCCATGTCAGCAGACAGATAGAGAAGGAGGAGCTACCCACAGCTATCATTTATCTTATAGAGAAGGGATTTAAAACTGAAAGGATACTTAGAGTTCATCTCTTTCAATCCCCTCCTTTCACAATGAGGAAACTGAGGTCCAGAGAGTTTAAGTCATTTGCTGAAGACTACACAAGTAGTAAGTGGCATAACCAAGATTTGAACCCAGGTCTTCTGATTCTAATTCTACTGAAATAAGGAAAAGCAGTTTCATCTTCTTCTTTATAGGAAATGTTGCACTATAAAGAGGGTGATTAGCAGGACGTGTAGGTGTGTGGAAGGACCAGATCTGGGGAGAGAAGCCTGAGGAGAGGTTGTAACTTAAAAAGATGATGGGAATGAGCTACCAATAGAATGCGGCATTTGTGGGCACTCTTCTGTTCAAACTCAGACCTATCCTTTGGGTATCCCATTATCTGGTTTTGCTGACCCCTCTTTAGCTTCACGCCCTTCATTCTGATTGTTCCATGGTTTCTCCATGACTCATTGCTACCTGGACTGCCAAGCTATAAAGACAAGCCCCTTGACTTCTGAATTCTGGGATTGATGGCATGATCTTTGATCTTATCTACTAGCCATACATACTACCTCTCTACCTTCCATTCACAATCTCAGATGACTTCGCAATCCTGTCCAGTCCTGGCCCTGTGGCGCCATGCTTTATTAAACCACTCATGCCATCTTGGTCACCCTACACTTCCTGTTCTATCCCACATCCAAGCTCAGCCTAGACTCCAATTTCCTTGTCTGTCAAATGGAAATAATGACAATTGCCATCCCTACCAAACAGAGTTGCTTTGCAGTACTTGATAAAAATTAAAGCACTATCATAGAATCACAGATTTTAAGAACTGAAAGGCAGCTCAGAGGTCATCTAGTAAAATCTATATCCAAAGATATCCTCATGATAAGACAAGTGGTCACCTTTGTGTGAAGATCCCCAGTGAGGGTGAACCCACCACTTCTCAAGGCAGTCCATTTCACTTTTAGATAGCTCTAACAATTGACATTTTTTTTTGCTTTTATTCCCTTTGAAATATGAAGTTTAAATTGGTCTCTTTGTAACATCCATCCATTACTCCTGATTCTATCCTTAAGATCAAAATAGAATAAGTTTAATCCCTCTCACAAATTAGAGGCCTTCAAATATTTGAAGACTGCTATCATGTCCCCTCCTGAGTCTTTTCTTTTCTAGGTTAAGCATCCCTAATTCTTTCAACTGGATTCTCACATAGCATGGATTCAAGACCTTTCACCATCTGGACACTCTCCAGATTTTCCATGTTCCCCATAAACTATGACATACAGAATTGAATACAATACTCTATATGTAGTCTGACCAGGACAGAGTATAGAGTGAATACTACCCCCCTTAAGCCTGCACTCTATCCCTGTCTTAATATAGCCCAGGATCATATTGTTTTCTTTGGTTTCCACATCACTTTGTTGATTCATGTTGAACTGTTTTCTAGCCATGTCTTCCTTAATCCTGTGCCTATAGTTATATCTCTCTTTTTTTAGCTCAAATGTAAGACTTTACATTTTTTCCTATTGAATTCAAGCTTATTATGATCAGCCCAATGCTCTAGCCTGTCATGATAATTTTGAATTCTGACTATTATCCAGTATGTTAGCTATTCCTCCCCTGGTGTCATCCACAAAATAAGCATGCCAATATGCCTTTAATCGGGTCATTGATAAAAATGTTAAACAGGAAAGATTCCTAAGGCACTCCACTGGAGACCCCTGTCAGGCCAATATTGAACCATTAGTGACTGTTCTTTGATTTGGACAATTCAACCAGTTTTGAATCCAATTACATTGTTGTTTAATCTATATCTCTCCTTCTTATCCACAAGAGCATTGTGAGACTTGTACTCACACACATGAGTAATTATTATAGCACAATCAACAAAGTCTTAAAAAATGAATTCCTTGGATCATTTAATCAGTGTAGACAGCTAATATAATTCACCCAGACCACTTAATTTATATCCTTTGTGGGACAGGGGCATATTCCGAATGATACCATTGATTATACTGATCAGATGAGCCAGATAATTCACATCACTTAATGCTGAGTTGACTTTTTTGTTGTTGCCATTTTTTTCAGTTGTGTCTGACTCTTTGTGACTCTATTTGGCAAAGATACTGGATTGGTTTGACATTTCCTTCTCCAACTCATTTTACAGATAAACAACTGAGGCAAACAGGGTTAAGTGGCTTGCCCAAGGTCTGAGACCAGATTTGAACACAGGAAGATGAATCTTCCTGACTCCTGGCCTGGCACTCTATCCACTGCACCACCTAGCTACCTTGAGTTGACTTGGCTTGTGTGAAATCACTTGTAGGTAAAGGGAATGATACTGTCCTTGCTGTTACAGGTGTATGCCCCAACCTACAACCAGTACTAGATTATCAAACATGCACAATAAATAGATGTCTAGATGCTTCTAGTGCCTTTCTCTTGGAGCATGGTGTCCAATGAAAGATACTGATCCTGGCTGAAGTTGAGGAAAAAGTTACAGAATAGTAGCTAATATAAGATTAAAATGATAAACCATAATCTTAAATCTAGGAAAGATGGAAAGCGAAACCAGTGTGGGGGAAGTAGATTGCATGAAAATTTTCATGAATTGGAAAGAAAAAGCAAATACAAAACTATAAGACATCAATACCCAAACAAAATAGAAGATAGTTCAATAAATGAACATTAGAGGGCTGAGGTAATCAAAATAAAGGAAGGATCAGCATGAGATGGGATTAATCAGGGAAAATTTCTTCATAGAATCTCTCAGTCTCTGAAGAACATTATGCATAGTTTGCAAAAGACCAGCACTTGGCATTTTTACAAATAGGGCATGCATTCGATTTTGATTGCTTCTCATAAATGAAGGGGAGCCATGATGTTGAAAAAAATTAAGCAAATTATCCAAAATAAATGTCTGGTGGCCTTACAAATGCCTTGTAAGTTCTTTCTCAACCTGTAGCACGACTACAATCTTAATTGAGCTGATGTTAAAATGGGCATGGTGAATAACGTTGGTAGCTGGGCAAAAATGAGCCAAAGGTATGAGAGAACCCAATGGATTTGGATTAAATATTGGACAGGAATAATACACAAAATGGGAAATCCAGAGTGTAGAGAACTGAGATTTTATAGTAAGGAAGTGGCAAAAGCATCAGCAGGGGAAGGAATGCAAAGAAGAAGAACGGGAGGGAGTCTCCCCCAAGAACCATGCTGAGCCAGATTTTAGTTACCCAGATCTTTAGATTCAGAACTGCCAAGAAGAGCAAAGCCAATGAAATGGATATGCTATCAATGATAGAATATCTTGTAAAGCAGGAACATGATTTGGAAAATAATCATAAGACTTTCTTGGCTAGGATGCTTGAAACAGAAATAGAACCATCCTCATCAATGATTTATAATATTGCTTTAGTGAGATGGGGCAGAACCTGGTGAAACACTGAGCAGAAAAGCAAGCTTAAATTACCAATAGACTGGAGACATGCAAGGGAGCCAACAGAGAGCAGGAGAGGGTCCTGCCAGACTTCCAACACAATGTTTTCAGGTGATCTGTAGCCTAGGAATGAGAATGTCATAATTATAGAACTGAGATTCAGGTAAAGTTACTCTGTTAGCAACTCACACTCAGAAGCTTAAATGGGCAGCTCTCAGGTCATCTCCAGTCCATTCTGGGCCAGAAGCTTCCAGACAAGATCTCTGGAACACATGCAGGTATTGAAAAGGGAAAGGAAGAAAAAGTAATAATCGCATTAGCTATTAATCAGAGCCAGAATGATTCCAAAACCAGAGAGGTGAACTCTTGTGGAGTCATTTCTTTTCTAGCCTGACCATGGAATAAAAACACATATACAGATTTAGGATGGGGACAGGGTGTAATAATGTATTTGTCTTTGATAATTGACTTTTGATACTTTTATTGAAGTCACATTTTGGATCTTGTTTTTTTCATTCGACCAAAAATGGAGTAACCCTGCTTCTTCATTCCTAGCCTCCTCATGTATTTCTTGTCAGCCATCAGAACACCAACCAGACAAGAGGTGAAGAGACACTTAAGACCAGGCACTCATTTCATTATTCCAGAACAGCCTTCTAGCTGATGTGACTGATTCCCAAGCCACCAAGCTATCTTGAACAGATGGATCTTCCTAAAACACCATTTTTATCATATCCACCACAGTCCAAAAACTTTCCATAGCCCCCTATAGCCCAGAGAATCAAAAGTAAATCCCTGAAGACTGGAATTTAAGACCTTCCCTAATATGGATTTCCTGCACCTAACTGCATTGTATCTCCCACAATACAAATCATCCCCCAAAACCAAACTGGCCCTCTCACTGCCCTGAATCAATACTATCACTATCCCTATTTCTGTGTCTTTGTTCCTGCTGTTTCCCTTATCTGGAAAATGCTACTTTTCTTTAAAAATGCTCACAAACATTCTTTTAATAGTATATTTTTATCAGAAAAAAAATCTAGAAAGACTTGTAG
The DNA here is from genome assembly GCF_900497805.2 of Vombatus ursinus. Classification (NCBI taxonomy): domain Eukaryota; kingdom Metazoa; phylum Chordata; class Mammalia; order Diprotodontia; family Vombatidae; genus Vombatus; species Vombatus ursinus. The sequence continues at coordinate 51,702,693 of NW_020954569.1, read as the reverse complement.
GAACTGATGCTGAGTGAAATGAGCAAAGGATAATTTATACAATTACTTTACATTCATTTAAAAGAAAATAACTTTGAAAGACCTAAGAACTCTGCTCAATATAACAACAAACCATGACTCCACAGGACTAATGAAGATGAAGCATATTTCCCACCCTTGATGGAGACATGACAGACGATAGGTACAGAATGAGACACGCATTTTTAGATACAAGCAATATGATGCACCTTTATTTTTCTTTACTGTGCTCATTTGTTACAAGGCAAGGCTTTTATTTGGGGTGAAGGAAGAGATTAGAGGAAGAGGGCAATAAGTGCAACACAAAAAGAAAGAAAGAAAGGAAGAAAGAAAGAAAGAAAGAAAGAAAGAAAGAAAGAAAGAA
>NW_020954569.1:51700041-51702276 GCF_900497805.2 Vombatus ursinus | reverse complement strand
ATACACAGAAGAGAGCAGAAGGTTCAAAAGGGAACATAAACTGCACTTTTGGAACATCCTCTGTGTGTGTGTGTGTGTGTGTGTGTGTGTGTGTGTAATATATAGATATCTGCATATGTACATACATGTATCTGTGCATTGTATAAATATATGCATGTCTGTACCTATACATGTGTGTTTATGTGTATGTATAGATTTACACACATGTATACATAAATGTATATATATTTATATGTGTGTGTAATATATAGATATCTGCATATGTACATACATATATCTGTGCATTGTATAAATATATGCATGTCTGTACCTATACATGTGTGCTTATGTGTATGTATAGATATACACACATGTATACATAAATGTATATATATTTATATGTGTGTGTATATATATATTATATATATGCGCACACATACTCTTTTAGTAAAGGATTCGCTTTCTATATACAATCCTCTACTTCTGGCCTTATTTTTCTGTGTGTGTATGTGTGTATGTGAGTGTGGGTGTGTGTGTCTGTTGGTTGCTCCTAGGCAGTTAGATGGCGTAGGTGGTGTAGAGGATAGATCTAGCATTGAAAATCAGGAAAATTGGGAATTATTAGATGAAGAGATATCCAGGCATAAGAATAGATTTCAAAAAGTTCAGTAAAGGACAGGTAGGATACTAAGACAAATTTCTATAGGAGAAGTTGCTCCTAGAGGGATGGGGTTCTTTCAAGAATGAAGTGTTTATTACACAAGTACATGTGAATCCATTGAGAAAGAAAAGTTATCCAAAGAAAATTATTACTTACGTCTCAGACCGTTATGTGACCCTTGGGAAGTTACATAACATCTCTCAGTCTTGGTTTCTTCATCTGTAAAATGGGAACAATGCAAGGACCTACTTCATAGGGTTGTTGTGATAATCAAATGAGATAATGTACTTAAAGTGCTTTCCAGACCTTAAAGCACTATAGAAATGCTAACCATTATGATGACTTTCAAATTTATATTAATTTTAATAGCATATTTTTGAGTTGCTAGGGCATTTCAACAAAACTATATATCCATGAAAGGCCATGAGTAAGTAGTTTGAAAATTTTATCCTCTTCTCTTTTCTGAAAATCAACATATTTTCCCATCGTAAGTTCTACCTAAAAGTTTATCCCATTTTCCACCAATTTGCAAAGATCACCAACAGCAGCTCAATACCCACAACCTCAGGCTTTTCAATAACCTAGTGTACTTCCTCCAGGGCTCATTATTTGAACTTTTTGAGGGCATCTTTTCTTACTCTTAGCTAGGTCATGCAGTGGATAGAATACTAAGACTAGAATCAGGAGGATCTCAGTTCAGATCTTACCTCATATACTTAATAGTGATGTGACTCTCAACAAGTCACTTAATTGCTATCTTTCTCAGTTTCCTCATATATAAAATGGTAATAATAATAACAATAGCATCTACCTACCTTTGGAAAGGACTTTGCAAAACTTGAATCACTATATACATGCTAGTTGTTAATATCATCCTCATTTGTCTTGGCTTTTCCTATTTAACTATATGTGTTCCATGTTTCACAGTCCAGAGATTGCTTTCCTTGGTAGAGAAAGCAAGCAAAATATATATTGAATAAATCTACTTTCTCTCTATCATTGTTGCCTCATCTACCCCAAGCAAAATTACTAGTTTTTTTTATCTTCCTGTTGCTCTCAATATAGCTTTAAATATATACTGCCTCCTTATTTTTTTTGTTTTAAACATTCAGTTCATTTTGAGTCATAGTTTTTAACCCTATTCTTAGAGGCCTGTATACTTCCTTTGCATTCATACTTAGTCAGAATTTAGAAACTCCCATCTTCTGTGAATGTCTTTTTAAAAACCTATGTTGATGGCATATATCCCAAAGATATCAATAACAGGAAGATCCCATATATACTAAAATATCCATAGCAGCATTTTCTTGAAGTAGCAAAAAAAAAAATAAAAAGTACCACTAGAAACAAAGTGGATGCTGATTGAGGATCAGCTAAAGAAACTGTATTGATAAATGTGTTGGGATATTACTGAGCTGAAGAAAATGATGACTAAGAGGAACTCAGAGCAAAATGGGAAGAGTTATATTAATTGATGCAAAATGTAGAAAGCAGAAATAGGAGAACAGAAATAAGAATAAGAATACTCCATGAATAAGAAAACTCCATGAACTTTGTCAAATAGAATGACTGAATGACTGAACAACAACAACAAA
>NW_020954569.1:51661958-51700031 GCF_900497805.2 Vombatus ursinus | reverse complement strand
CTTGCCCAGGGTCACACAACTAGTAAGTATCTGAGGTCAGATTTGAACTCAGTTCCCCCTGACTCCAGGCCCAGTACTCTATCTACTGCACTACCTAGCTGCCCTTAAGTTTACTTACTATCAACTTTGTATGTATCTTGTATATAACAATTTATTTACATGTTTTATCCTCCATGCAAGGCTCCTTGAAGGAAGGGACAGTGTTTTTGTCCTTTTTTTTTTTAATCCAAAGGGCTTAGCAGAGTTCTTGGAACATGGCAAGCACTTAGTAAATGCTTGTTGGTGTACTAAAATCTAATGCTAATTATGCTACATTATTAGAAGTACAGTCTTCATTAGAAGGGAGGTGATCCTTCATTCCATTGTACAGTGGTCTAGTCAAACCATATTGGGAATAGTGTTGGGTCCTGGGTGTCATCTCATAAGAGGGATTGGAACATGTCCAGAAGAGGACAATCATGATATTTAGAAGATCTGAAAGAATCTTGAAGAAACTAGGAATATTTAGCCTTAAGAGGAAACCTGAGGAGGAAGAGTTAGGATAGAATGTCATAATGAGTCTCTTCATACATTTCTAGCCTGTCATATGGAAGAAAGTTTATTTATAATTCTAATTTAATCCAATTCAATAAGTATTATTTTTGTTCGCTTGTTTTAAATTTTATTGGCTTTTTTGCATGACCTTCATTTCTGAATATCTCTATCTACTCTCCCCTTCTTGGTGAGCTATACTTTACAAGAAAATTTTAAAACAAGACAACAAAAAAGCTATTAAACAGTACCTAACACATTGACCAAGTCTGACAACTTAGGCAATGTTCTAAATCCATAGTTCCAACCCCAACCTCTGCAAAAGGTACATTTTTTCATCTCTCTCGAGGTAAGCTTGATTATTATAATTATACACTGTTCAGTTTGGGGTATTTTTTTTGCCCTTTCAATTTACATTGATACAGTCATTGTGTATTTTTTCCTAGTTTGGCTTACTTTACTCTGTATCAATTGATTTAAAAGCCTTCTATGCTTTTCTGAATGCTTCATATTCATTGATACTTACAGTGCAATCATATCCTATTACATTCATGTAACACTATTTGTTTAGCCATTTCCCAACTGATAGGCATTTACATTGTTTCTAGTTTCAGAGTAGTGATAAAGAAAACCAAGAAGAAACCACAGTGAGTCATTTTCATACCCCAAGATCATGGATTTATCCCTCAGATGAGAATGAGAGATGGATCAGCAGCTCTGTTGCTCTGAGAGTGAGCCGACATTGCACACTCAGATACAGAATACAATCTTGCACTATGTCCATGGGTAAGAAAATGGGGAAGGGGCTGCATAATAGAAGTGGGCATAGAGTTCTATTGCTCTGAACCTTCAGAGACTTCCAGCTAGCTGACAGAGTCATCAACTTTGTACTAGAGCTCCAAAAAGCAACTTACATTCGCATCATTCAGGTACTAAATGTGTTCTATAGTTTGCAAAGCTCATAAAAGGAGAATAATGATCAGACTATACTATAGTTCAGATCTCATAGTGCCCACTAAAAGATTGCAGCTTCCTGCCCTGAGTCACCCCTGACATCCTTAAAGAAGGTAGAATTCAATACCCAGAGAATACAATGTCAGAATCCCACATGATACAGACGAGGACCACACTGTGTACCAACATTCCTTCCAGAAATATGTAGAACCTGGTGCTAATACAAAGTCCTAATTCAAGGAGTAAAGCTGGAAGAATGAATGAATAAAAAAGACTCTCAAGATAAGACAGGAATGGCCAGGACATAAACCCAGAAGAAGAGAACAACTTCAAATCACTTATAAGCAAAGTCCCAAAATAAAATACAACTTGACCTCAAGGTTCAACTAGAATTCCTAAAAGAAAAGAAGGAAGAGGTCTTCTGAAAGAATTTATATTACATTCAGTCCTTAATATTCACACATTTAACTTTTGAGACATCAAGCATATTAACCTGATTTTTGCTTTTGTGTTGGCAACCATGAACATTTGTGTCTATGTGTAGTAGAGAAGAAAAAAAAAGAGGCTCAATGCCTGCAAGTTTATGGAATAGCTGGTGTATTATTAGGTATTTCACTGCTTTGCTACCATATTCTGAGACCCTTAAGAATTTCAAATGATGCTTGAAGCAGATGTCACTGATATCTTATTTCAAGCTGGTGCATCCTTCACAATTTCCAATGTCATCTAGCAGCCATGAAGGACAGAGCATCAGAAGATACCTCACCAGTGTTGGCATCTTACAACAGCAGTGACTAAAGTCCCACCAACCAAGTCTCTCTTGGTTTTCAGAGGACAGCCAAAATAGAGAGGCTTATAGTAGCATAGTATATAGTATAATGCCCTCACACCGCCATCTGACAGAAGGTAAGATTCAGGCTTTTTTTAAAAAAAAAGTTAGTTTTAAGATTTTATTTACTGTATAATATTTATGGTACTGTAGATTTCACATGTCTTGAAAAGTGAATATTGTCTTAAATCAATGTTTTGTTGAGTTTTTTTATTGCGATGTTAACACAAAAGGTCACAGAGTTCAAGAGAATTACTAATGAGAAAAAATGTTTTACATGTTACCAATTTTATTTTGTGTACTACATTTTATGGGTTATTTCATGGTTATTATGTTATGAAAAGTATTTGTTATCAGAAATGATGTTTTGTAATAAAGATCTGCATGCAGAAAGTAAAATGAGCAGAACCAGAACATTGTACATAAGAACAGCAACATTGTGTTATAATCAACTATAAATGACTCAGCAATACAGTGATCCAAGACAATTGCAAAGAACTCATTATGGAAAATGCTATCCACATTCAGAGAAAGAACTGATGGATTCTGAATGAAGATCAAAGCATACTATTTTCATTTTATTTTTTCATGTATTTTTTCCCTTTTGATATGTTTCTTCTTTCACAATACGACTAATATGAAAATGTGTTTTATGTGATTGCTCATATACAATGTATCAAAGTGCTTTCCATTTTAGGAAGATGGGAGGAGGGGAGAGAAGGAGAAAAATCTGGAACTCAAAATTTTATAAAAATGAATGTTAAAATTGTCTTTACATATAATTGGAAAAAATAAAATACTATTAAATAAACAAAATTTGTATGCAGAAAAGTGTATTTTTAGCAATCTCTAATGAATGAGTATAGTTTTTGTTGGTCACAGGAACCTAACCACCTATTTCCCGTAGGTTCAATATATCCACATTTGCATTTTTTTTACTTTCATGCCATTTTTTAGGAACATTACCCCAATGAATGTTGAGGATTTTCTGTATGTTATGATTGAAATCAGAGTTCTAGAGGAAAAAAATGAAAAATAAATGAGACCTCTGGATGAATAACTTGGAAGTAGAAGAGGTACAAAACCTTACCCAAGTAATAGACTCCTTGAAAATTAGAATAGAGCCAATGGAAGTTAATGACTGCATGAGACAAAATGAAATACTAAAACAAAGTCAAAAGATTTAAAAAATAGAAGTGTGAAGTATCTAATATAAAAAAAAAAAAAACTGACCTGGAAAACAGGTGAAGAAAAAAAAAATCATTGCACTACCTGAAAACCACACCAAAAAAAAAAAAAAGAACTTGTACATTATATTTCTTTTTTTTTTTTGAGGCAATTGGGGTTAAGTGACTTGCCCAGCATCACACAGCTAGTGAGTATCTGAGGCCAGATTTGAACTCAGATCCTCCTGACTCCAGAGGCATACATTATATTTCAAGACTTTAAAAATGAAAACTTCCCAGAACTATTAGAATTAGAAGGGAAAGTGAAAGTAGAAAAGAAGAACCTAAATAACCACTTCCTGAAATAAAGCCCAAAATAAAAACTTCCAAGAACATTATAATTAAAATACAGCATTTCTAAGTCAAAGGAAAAATATATTGTAAGCAGGGTAGAAAGAAAGAGCTCAAAGAACCACAGTCAGGGTCACAATAGATTTGACAGCTACAACTATTTAGGAGCAGAGAGTACGTACTCCAAAAGACAAAAGATATAGGACAAGAAACAAGAATAACTAGGGCAGCTAGGTGGCACAGTGGATAGAGCATTGACCCTGGAGTCAGGAGGACCTGAGTTCAAATCTGACCTCAGTCACTTGACACTTACTAGTTGTGTGACCCTGGGCAGGTCACTTAACCCTGATCACCTCACAAAAAAAAAAAAAGAAAAAAAGAAAAAGAAACAAGAGTAACTTACCCCATAAAACTGTGTGATCTTTTAAGGGAAATATGGACTTTTAAGGAAATAGTGGACTTCCACACATTCCTGATGAAAATATCGGAGTTGAATAGAAACTTTGAGCATAGGAGTCAAGAGAAATATTGAAAGGTAAATATGAATGAGCAATTGGAGTGGAGGATTCAAAGATGAAGTATTTCCATTCTAATAGGGGAAGTGATACAAGTGTCTCCTCAGAACCTTCATATCATCAGGGGTCATGGAGGGAATTAAATTAGACAGCGTCCTTGGGTCTGGTTTTGATTACATTAAAACAAGAAAGAAAAGAGGGGAAAAAATCCTCTTGGAAAGAAAGAGAGGAATTGTGGAGGAACTGGCTGAGATAATCAGGGTGTACTAGCAGAAGTTTATAGAAATAAAAGAAAGGGTGGGAGGAGTGGAAATCACTTGAACTAACCTCAATTCAACCTGAAAGTCAAAGGAGAGTCTCACAAAAGGCAAAATTACATAAAATTTTTAAAAACTTTGAACCAAAAATAATCCATATAATCAAACTTAGAAAAGAAATAATTAACCAGCTTCAATGATAAAGGTTTCATTTCCTATATATATTAGAAACTGATTCAAATTTATATGCTGAAAGGTACCATAAGAACAGGAGTCATTTCCTAATTGATAAATGGTCAAAGTACATGAACAGTAGTTTTGAAAGGAAGAAATACAAGCTAACCACACCTATATTTTTTAATGTTCCAAATTCCTAATAATTAGATAAATACAAATTAAAGGAAACTGAGGTTGTCCATCATGCTTGTCAGGTTGATAAGATGTCCAGAAAAAGGAAAATGAATAACATTTGAGGAGCTATGTTCCTATAATGACAGGAACATTAATGCATTGTTGGTAGAACTCTGAATCCATTCTGGAAAGTAGTGTAGAACTATGACCCCAAAAACCACTAACTCATCCATAGTCTTTAACTCAGGAATACCACTACTAGGTCTATTCTCCAAAAAGATCAAAGAAAGAAGAAAACGATCCATATGTACAAATATATGTATATTTAAGGATATAAGCATATATATAGTACCTTCTTCTAATAGTAATAAATATAATTAAAATAATATAAATATAATAAAAAATAAAAAACTGGAAATTAAGGGAGTATCCGTCAGTTGGGATGTGGCAGAACATATCATAATAAATTAATGTAATATAATACTATTGTGCTGTTAAGAAATAATGGAAAATTCAGTTTCAGAGAAACCGGAACCCTCATCTAAATTGATACAGAGAGAAATGAGCAGAACAAGGAGAACAATTTTAATAATTGCAAAGAACATTCTAAAAGCAAACAATTTTGAAAAACTTAAGAACTCTGCTCAGTTCAGTGACTGACCATGATTACAGAAAAATCATGCTGCATACCTCCTAACACAAGTGGTGGACTCAAGTTGTAAAATGAGGCATATTTTTTTGGACATGGCCAATAAAAGAATAGGTTATGCTTTACTACATGTATTTGTTATGAGGCTTTTGGGGTTTTGTTAGTTTGTTTGTTTTTTATTTTGTTTTAATGGGCAAGTGGTATGAGGGAGGTGAGAAAGAAAGAAAATTAATGATTGTTAGTTAAAACAAGCAAAATAAAATGTGGTGTTTTGTTTTAAGAAGCAAGGAGTGCACTCAGCTGTGGTTCCTGGGGTGTCTTGAAGAAGAAGAGACATTGGGATTTGTAGTAACCACAACTAAAGCAAAAAGTGCCTGGAACTCTCTTAGAGATGAAAAGTCAGTGAATTACTACTTCCCAGAGTCTGCAAGGATAGCAAAGAGTGAAATATCTTCAGTAAAAGGGAAACTTAACTTGCATTTTTGTTGTTTGTAGGGCAATGTTAAAAGGAGAACTGCACCTCCCACCAGTCCAGGAAGACCCAGAAAGCCTTCTCCAGTGAAAAGGAGGTGATGCTGATGCCCCCTGCTGGCTGCCATGCAGAATTACAGGAGAACATGAGAAGGTCTGACACCACCATCATCTGACCTGCTATGGATTTGTGGCCTAATCATGGTTCTAAGTGAATGAGATTCCTTTACAGATTTTTAGAAAGGAGATGTTCAGTGTCAGATGCTGAGTTTTTTAATTCCCCCAGGAAGAACTCTTTTATGAGTTCCACTTGGGTTTTGTTTAAAAAAAATCCCTTCCATAATTTTGTGAACTGAGTACTTGCAAGGGAAGTTTGCATCAGTACACTGGGTTGTCAGGTGGTGATTTTTTTCCCAGATAGTCTGGGTGAGGTTAGGAATCAGAGGTGAGCAACTCCCCAAAGTGAAGGTGGGTCCTTCATGCTATGAAAACCTTTGATAGAAAGGTTGCAGAAGTTCACGTCTCCGGAGGCATGTCTACTCAGAATTCCAGGAGAAAGAGTGGCTCTGACTCAGAATTCTGAGAGAGCAGTTGTTTATTTTGAATATGACAAACTGTTGAATAATGAAGCAAGAGGAGAATACAGTATGCTTTAGTAATTTGGATATCAAGAACTGAATAACTTTGAGATCAAAAGCTGGTAAAACGTGGATAACAGAACAGCTCTATCTTTAAAGAACAAATGTAATTTTACTTGATCATAGATAGAAGATGAGAGAAGTTGGCTACTAACCATAAACTAAAGTGTAATCACTTGCAGAGAGGACCCCAGATCTAAAACCAAAAAGATAAGAGAAAAATGAAAAGACGGGTTTTAAAACTGTATTAAAGAGTTTTACTCTGTACTGTCACTTATTGGTAAGAGGAGTAAGTCCAGCTGAGCAAAGGAACAGATTGGGAGCAGGGATGCAAAGAAATCACCCAGAGGATCAATTAGTTTGGCTGAGACATGGGGCCCAGTGAGATGTTAGTCAAGCACAGTGTAGACCAATTCAGCTTAGCAGCAGAAACATCTGTTCAAGATAGAAGCTATATTCATCAAGGAACTTTTATGGACAGCTCCCAAGACAATGTGTGTGTGTGTGTGTGTGTGTGTGTGTGTGTGTGTGTGTGTGTGTGTGTGTATGCTGGAGGTAATAGTTTCAGAGTTGTGATGCCCCTGTCAAATAGATTTTCCTCATTCATGTCCTCTTTGCCAGTTTTCTGTACCTGCTCTCCCGCACCCAGAATGTGTGAGAGAATTATGTGGATTATGATGTATTACGTATTCTTGTTTGCTTTAGTATATGAGCATCTGTGGCTTTATTATTTTGCTTTATTGTTAATAGTTAATAGTTGTGTGTTGAAGAGGATTCAAACTATAGTGGTAGGGAAGGGGTATTTCTAGGGGACACCCCTTCAATGTGGTTACCCCTAACACCCTGATATCATTTGAGTGGTGATCCTTCTCTGAGGACCTATATCTACCAGTCTGAGCTTATGATAGAGCAAAAATCAGTCCAGAGAGTGATTGAGGTCCTAGATTGTAGATACAGACATTCTGCACACATGTTATTTTGATCTATAATCAAAAGAGTATGATAGACAAGGAGAGAGTCAAAGTTTTTTAAAGGAACTGGAGAAAAGAGAAATTATTTTATATGAGTGAACCCAGGAAAATTTTATGGAATAGGTAGCATATGACCTGGCCATTGAAAGAAGAGGATTTGAACATGTGGAGATGAAGAAGTGACTTCAGATTTCTCTAGACAGAACTATGACTTACATGAGAGGACATTCAATTCAATTCAATTTAATGACTTACAGGTCAATTTTGATTTAATAAAGGGAAGAACTTCCTCACTAAAACTGACAGTGGAAGAGGGTGTCCCAAAAGGTAGTGAGCTCTCCATCACTAGAAGTGTTTGAGAAGAGGAGTTTTCTTAGTACTTGGAACCAGCAGGAACTTTGCAATCATTGAGTCTGATCCCTTCATTTTTCAGATGAAGTAACTAAGGTCCATAGATGTGAAGGGTTCACAAGGTCACACAATCGTAGCCAGGATTTACACTCAGGTCTTCTCCATGTGTACACTCCAGGTCTTCTCCAACTTCTCACTTCTCCATGACTCCTTGCTGTAGCATTTGTTTTTCCCATTCTATCACATTACTTTCGAGCAGAGGATGTCAATGATGATACAAAGGAATTTCCTGTATTTACAAGGCTTGATGATATCTAATGCCCTTTAAAATTCAAAATTCTATGGTACAATAAAAAGTGGTATGGGAGAGAGTTCTAGATGTTGATGTTTGGAATCATTCAGACTGAATGCTGGCAACTGAGGGAGGAAAGACTATTTTAACCGTGAGGGAACAATTCCTTGTGCCCTTTCACATTACGACAGGTGGGGCATCTGCCAACTTGACCTTGAAGGAGGTTCTAAGCTGCAGGTCCTCTGGGTTGTGATGCAGGTGGGAGGGCCACTGAGAGGGTACCAATGGCTACTCCTTCCCCGGGTCTGAGTTGAGGGTGTGAACAACCTTAACCTATGGAAATCATACTCATCTCCTAAGGCCCAGCTTATTTGTTACTACTTCTATAAAACCTTCCCTAAATCACCCCAACCAAATTTGAACCCCTCCCTCCTTTTAGCTCTTAAGATTTCATTCATTCTGCCTTTAGAGTTTTTCATGTGTTCTTAACTTATCCTCCCCCTCTAGATTCTGTTTTACTAATTTTTGTATCTCCTAAAGAGCCTCTATCAACATTTCAGGAATTGATTTGGATTTGAGAGTGTAAGGAATGGATCAAAATAAATGAGCTGAATAATAATAAGAGCCAACATTTATAGCACTTTAAAGTTTGCAGAGCATTTTATATAAGCTATGTCTTTTGAACCTCTCAACAATACTGTGAGGTAGACACGATTATATCACTTAAAGATGAAGAAACAGAGCCTCAGGGCAATTAACTGACTTGTTTATGGTTCCACAGCTAGTATCAGTGAAGATTTGAACTTGAGCCTTCCTTCGAAGTCATGCACTCAATCATCTACTTGTGAAGAACTTTCACTTTCCATTCATTTAACTGCTCCTCCCACTGGTTGATCACAGAGTTGAGCTACATAGTGTGTGTTATCTGAATCCCAACATGACCCTCCAGCCGAGAGCTTCTTAAACTTTTCCTGCTCACGACCTCTTTTCACCTGAGAAATTTTTACGTGATCCTGGGTATATAGGTACATAATATAGGTATACAAATTAAATATTTCCTGATAATAAATCATAAAGAAATTTATTTTAAAACAATTCTTTGGTTTACACATAATTTTACCACGTATTAAAGACAAAAGCAAACTTGCATACTAATGAGATGGATGTGCTTGTTCATTTTTACATAAAGAATTAAATCTTTGAATATTTGACATGGCAAGATGTAGAGCATCTTCAATGTTTTTCAGAGTTGATTGATACTTTGATTTTATAATCATCAATGCTGAAATTGATGATTTTATAGTTATCAAGGCTGCATTGAAGTCATGCAATGCAACAAGGGCAAGTGCTGCCAGAAACACCTCGGATTCATTACACAGTTGTTGCACTTTCAGAAACCATTTACTGTTGCCAAATTTTTTGTGGCCTCCACATTTGGTTATACAACCCCCTATGGGGTCGCAACCCACAGTTTAAGAGATGCTGCAGCCTAACCAGCAGCTGTGGCAGCTTCCCTGGCTTCCTTCAAGTCCCACCTAAATCCACCATCCACAGGCAGACTTTCCTTAACCTCTTTAATTCTAGAGCCTTCTCTTTGTTAATTATTTTCAATTTATCCTTATATATAAATTTATTTGTACATAGTTGTTTGCATGCTGTCTACCCCATTATATTCTTAACTCTTCAAGAGAAAGAACTGTCTTTTACCTTTTTTTGGGGGGGGGATTCCTAAAACCTCACACAGTGTCTGGCATATAGAAGCCTCTTAATAAATGTTTTTGACTGACTGAATGACTGACTATCTATTCTTCACACCAGCCAAAGGTTGTATTGTTTTATGTATATGAGCATGTGTGAACACACACACATATGTGAGAGTGTGTATGTGTGCATGTGTGTTCATGTGTGTGTACAGCATTATATTAAGGGAATAACATTTAATCAAATTACTATTATTTTGTTATTTAGATATATTTATTATGTTTATATATTTATATTTATTATATATATTTTTATATATTATATATATATAGTTTTAAGCCATTAGAGTTTAAAAACTGCACTAAGATTTTGGGGATACCATGTTCATGTATCTGAGTCAAGAGACCTGAGTATAACCTCCACTCCACTCCTTAACTATCTGTGTAACTTTGAGCCAGTCAATTAATCTCTCTGAGCCTCAGTTTCCTTATCTGCAAAATTATCAGAGATCACTGATCTCTGAGGTCCTCAGCAACTGTAAAACACTGTACTATTATGCTAACAATCTCTGACTGTGATATGTATATAGGTATAGCACCCTCAGAAGTCAAACCATCCAACACAAAGAATTCATTACGAGAAAGAGAAATAAACAAATGGCCCATACACATAGGCAATGATATCACTTATGTGTATAATAAGATTATATATGCATTATATATTTCATTTAGAATCAGACCTGTGACTTCATTAGTATAGTAAATCTCAGTGAGGAAACTCTTTCCCATTGCAGATCTGTATCTTTCCTGCAGCTGAGAGTCTTAGAGGAATTCCTTGGTTACTGAGATTGTGACTTACCCAGATTTTCATAACCAAGATCTTTAAGAAGTGGGACTTGAAACCAGGTCTTCCTATCTCCTAGGGAGACTCTCTATGTCATGCTATCTCTCATAAGGTTTTATTGCATATACATTTATGTATATATGGTGTTTATATAATAAAACCTAGGCAGTGCAGAAGAAGACCCTTATGGATTCATCATCATAGATAACCAAGTTTTTTCAGATAACTGGAGGTTCACCCCTTTAAGCATTATTTTTTAAAATTGCTTGGAAACTTTCTAAAATATATTTATCCATTTCCTTGACTTATGTCCTCAACAATATGCAGAATAGAACTGAATTCTTCCTTGATAGCTCAAGGTCATCTGTCACTGTACTATACCTAATGCATATATATTGATGCTATCAGAGCTATTGCATGGATAGGCTTGCCCCTACATTAAACGGGCAAGGCTGCCTCCCTCTCTGAGTTCTAGGATATTCTTTTAATGGTGTATCTTTTTCCATCCTGTGGTCAGGCTGTCATTTGTCATTTCTCTGATGTCCACTTCTAACAGTTCTCTCTCTTGCTCCTAATGTGCTGTTTATAATCTATTAGGAGTTGGGAAACCAGATATCCAAAGCTATTAGAATTACATGTATATTAAGAGTAGCAGACCCTAAGTAAGGCTGAGATGCTCTCCTATGAATATAGTGCGTGGACTTTGTAACATCTATGCTTAAGAGGTCCAGGACCTCTTAAGATTCTTTCTTGTTGCTGAGCTTTGTTTTCTAGAAAGATAAGGCTGTTTCTGAATTCCAAGTAGATGAAATATTACTTTATAAAATAATTTGACAGGGAGTTATCAGCTAGAGTTTATTTTAAAGTATCTTCAAAATACTTTATTTTGAGAACATGGACAGAAACACTGTCAATTTGATAATGTAGGAACTGAGTGTATACATACTCACATATTCAGATAAATGAATCACAGAATTGAAGAATTAGAAGGGACCTCCAAGACCATTCGATTGAGCCAGTAACTAAGCAGAAATCTTTTATACAACAGACTCAGCAAGTGGTCTTCCAATCTCTGCTTAAAGACCTCCTGTGGTCTCTAATGGAGATTTGTCCTGATAAAGTCCATTCTATTTTGGGATGGTTTTAATTGTTATGAAATCTGTCCTTATATAGAGCTGAATGCTAATTCTCTGTAACTTTTATTTATTGGTTTTCATGCAGCATTTTGAAGCCAATATGTATAAGTTCAAACACTTTTCCACAGAGAAAATCTTACAAATACATGAATATAGGCATCACCTCCATACCTTTGCTATTCCCAAGTTCTCCACCAACACCCCCCCCTTAATCTCCTGAGTCTTCTCTTCATTAATCTAAATGTACAGAGCTCCTCTGCTTATCTTTATACAACATTATTTGAGTCTTCCGTGCCTTCCGTGCTGTTAGCCCTTTTCTGGACACATTCCAGCTTTTCAATATACTTAAAATGTGGCATCCTCAACTGAACACAAAGTGATCTGATCAGGACAAAGGACAGCAACCCTCCACAATGTGAATATCACTATCCTGCAGAATTAAATTGCATTTTGTTTGTTTTTGTTCTACTTCTATGTCACACTCATATTTCACATAAAACTTGCAGTCTACTCAAACCCTTATGATGCATATAGTAATTCAGACCTCATAGTTTATTGTATCAATGAAAAGAGAAAACTGGAAACTATTGGGTTTCTCTTTTTTTAAAAGAAGATAGTTCTGAAATATAAAGAATCTTTGACTGTCCATACTAATGGAGAGAAGTCATGACATTGATCATTTGAATAATTAACAGATAATCTAAATATTATTTGGGTTCATCATAGAGACAATTAGGTGGCATAATGGATAGAGCACTGGGCCTGAAGCCAGGTATCTCCGAGTTCAAATTCAGCTTCAAACACCTACTAGTTGTGTGACTTTGGGCAAGTCACTTCGTCTCTATTTGCCTCAGTTTTCTCAACTACAAAATGAGCATAATAATAGTACCTATCTCCCAGGCTCATTGTGAAGATCAATTGATATATTTGCAAAGTGCTTACAATTCCTGGAACATAGTAAGTACCATATAAATGCTGTTGCTGTTCAGTCATTTTCAGTCATTTCTGATTTTTTTGTGACCCCATTTGGGGTTTTCTAGGCAAAGATATTGGAGTGGTTTGCCATTTCCCTCTCCAGTTCATTTTACAGATGAGGAAACTGAGACAAACAAATTTGCCCAAGGTCATGCATCTGAGGCTGTATTTGAACTCAGGAGGATGAGTCTTCCAGATCCTAGGCCTGGCACTTTACCCTTGCTAGCTATTATTATTAGCATTAGCAATAGCATTTTACAGGTCTTTTGCCTCCAGCAGATTCATCACCATCCTCATCCTCATCCATTTATATAGCACTTTAAGGTTTGCAAGTAGTTTTACAAATATCTTATTTGATCCTCAAAACAATTCCATGAGATAGATGATATTATTATATCTGTTTCATAGGTGAGAAAATTCATGCACACAGAATTTAAATGACTAGCCCAGGGTCACACAGCTAGTAAGTAGCTATGTTGGGATTTGAAATCAGGTATTTCTGACTCCAAGTCCAACACTCTATTCACTATGCCACCTAAGTACATTGCAAAATTTTCTTCATTTCCTCCAAAATGTATCAAATGCCACCTTCTGCATGCTTCCTTTTCTTATGCCCCTCAACTTCTAGTTGTTATTCAGTAATGTCTGACTCTTCATGACCTTATCTACCATAATGCCCACGAAGTATTCTTAGCTAAGGTACTGAAGTTGTTTGCCATTTCCTTCTCCAGTGGATTAAGGCAGACAGGGTTAAATGACTTGTCCAGGGTCACACAGCAAGTAAGTGTCTGAGACTGGATTTTAACTCAGGTCTTCCTGACTCTATACCCAGCACTCTATCCACTGAGCCATCTAACTGCCCCTCAGCTTCTAGTACTTCCCCCAAAATTACCTTGTATTTTTTAAATACAGTTTTTATGTGCTTTTATGTCGACAAGCTTCACCCAATAGAATGCAAGCTCCTTAGGTACAGGTACTGTCTCACTTTTGCTTTTGTGTGATGGTCCCTACCAACCAGCACAGTGTCTAGTGCATACTAGGCATTCAACAAATGCTTGTTTATTGTTTGATACTTGTCAGACAACCAAGCCTGCATGAAGGCTAATCAGGAAGCAGTGTTTTCTTCCAATGTGATATTGCTTATATCATTCACTTTGCTCAAAACACACAATTCCTCCTTCCTCACTCACATCCTGCTCACCTTTCAGGGCCTAGTATAAGACTCAACTCCTCAAGAAAGCCTTCCAGGACTATGGCAGCCCATAAGAGATAATTCCCTTTTCTGACTATCAACAGCACACATTCTAAACCACACAATCTAGTGTTTACTCAGAGGAAGTCCTGTATTCTTTTCTAAACGGCTTAGGTGCCTCTTCTGAAAGCAACAAGGCAGGGATCTGCTTAAATAAGAAGAGCTAACATTTCTATAATGCTTCATGGTTTGCAAAATGGTTTGTAGCTATTATCTCATGTTATCTCATCTTCTTAGGAGCTGGATAAAGTAGGTAGTAGTACAGATATTATTACCTACATTTCATAGAAGAAACTGAGGTTTAGAGAGGTTTAGTGAGTTGCCCCAAGTCTATAGCTAGAGAATGGTAGACTTTAAATTAGAACTCAAGTCATTGCCATCATCATAAGTGGCATTTATACAGCACTAAGGTTTTCAAAGCCCTTTACATGTGTTATCTCATTTGATACAACAATCCTGTGAGTAGGCACTCTTTTTATTCCCATTTTATAGATTAAAAAACTGAGGCTGAGAGAAGTTATTTTCCCAGGGTCATATTAGCAAGTATCCGAGGCAAGATTTTAATGCAGGTCTGGGGACAGCTAGGTGACCCAGAGTGTCAGGCCTGAAGTCAGGAAGATTCATCTTCCCAAGTTCAAATCTGGCCTCAGACATTTACTAGCTGTGTGACACTGAACTGGAAATGTTCACATTGGTTGCTTTGTATAAGACAAGTAGGCCTGGTGTGCAGGACATATAATTTGCCTTACACTCTCCCCATCCCTTTACTTCCCATGGAGTTCTGGCCTCAGAAAGTAAACAGAGTGAAATTAGAACTCTTTCAAAATGCAGGGTTGATACCTGATAATAGGCTGAATCCAACTAAATCTTTCATACCTCTCTACTAAAATGCCCTCATTCTTTTTCAGAAAACTGGTCTTCAGCCAAGTCTCCTCCTATCTTGAACTTATGAAATCTATTTTTTGACCCTAAGTGTAAGACTTTGTGTTTATCTCTATTAAATTTCAGCTTAATAGAATCAGTCCAATGTTCTATCCTAGAGAGCTCCTTGGATATTGATGTCAACTAGCAAGTTAGTTACCCTTCTTCCAGTTTTGTGCTATCTGTAAATTGGATAAGCATGCCATTTATGCCTTCATTCAAGTTACTGGGTCAAGCATAGATCCTTGGGGTCTCCACTAGAGGCCACTTTCCACAGTGAAACTGAGCTATTATTGATTACTCTTTGTGTACAGATACTCAAACAGTTCCAAATCCACTACACTGTACTCTCTGTCTTGAATCTTTTTCATATTTTCCACAAAACTACCCTGAGAGATTTTATTAAACGTATTACTTAAAAAAAATCAAGATAAACCATACCTATAGTATTTCTATGATCTACTATTATTACTACTACTACTACTGTTACTATGGCTGCTACTAATTACTATTACTACTACTACTAATTGCTACTACTACTATTATTTATTACTATTAATAATAATAATAAAAAGAAAATGAGATTAGTCTGTCATAATCTGTTTTTGATAAAATCTCATTGGTTCTTTATGTTTACCACTTCTCAAATCATCACTAGACATCCCTAGACATTCTAGATTTTTTCCAGGAATCCAACAGAAGATTCTGCTATATTTTCCTTTAAAAAATGTAGAACCATTTGCCCTTTTCCAGTCCTGCTATACTACTGTTGTCCATGATCTTTCAAGGTGATAACAGTGAAGCAATCACATTTTATAGCTGTTTCATTGGCCTGAGTGCAGTGAACTCAACAAGGGCAGTAGGTAATCTCTCACAATTTCCTTACTTACTTTGCATTTCAACTCTCTATTAGTCATTTTCTTCTGTGCTTTTGAGCTCAAAGATCACTCCCCTTGCTACAGGGGGGGAAAATAGAGTCTCTGCAAAATCAGAGAGGCCCTGGGAAGGGAAACCAAGACTCTTTTGAGACAAAAGGCCCTAGTTTCAGTCTTGCCCCACAGACCCTGTTATCTTTATCTCCAGTCATTGGTAGATGCCTCATTCACTCATTTTCTCCTCTACTAAAAAATGAATTCAGTACTGAGTGTTTTCAGGTTCATTCATTCATTCATTCAATAAGTATTTTAATGTTGTTGTTACTCAGTTGCTTCAGTCATGTCCAACTATTTGTGACCCCATTAGGGTGGTATTTTTCTTGGAAAAGATACTGGAGTCATTTGCCATTTCCTTCTCCAGCTTATTTTACAAATGAGGAAACACTAAGCACCTATTGGGCAGCTAGGAGGTGCAGTGGATAGAGTGCTGGCCTTAGAGTCAGGAAGACTCATCTTCCTGAGTTCCAATCTGGCCTCTGACACTTACTAGCTGTGTAACTCTGGGCAAGTCATTTAACCCTGTCAGCCTCAGTTTCCTCACTTGTAAAATGATCTGGATAAGGAAATGGCAAACTACTGCAGTATCTGAAAAGAAAACCCCAAATGAGGTCATGAAGAGTCAGACACAACTGAAAATGACTGAACACAAAGCACCTACTACTGTACATGGCAGGCACTGTGTTAGGTTTCAGAAATACAAAGACAAAAACACACAGCCCCTATCGTCATTGCTTTTGTTTGTTTGTTTTTTGGAAAGTAATGGGGTTAAGTGATTTGCCCAAGTTATAGGATTAAGTGATTTACCACACAGCTAGTTGGTGTCAGGGTCAGGATTTGAATTCAGGTCCTCCTGACTTCAGGGCTGGTGCTCTATCCACTATGCCATCTAGTTGCCTCTCTTCATTGCTTTTTACATGCTACTGTAGGGACTATTTAAATTCCTGTTACTTCCACCAACATACCTTCTATTAACAAAACTAACAACTCAAATTTCTTGTGGGGGAGAAGTGTTCACAAACCACATGGGATGTGAGTATGGTTATCTTATTTTAGAGAGGAAGAAAGGAAGATCGGAGAGATGAACTGACTGTCCCCAGTCACACAGCTAGTAAGCATTTGACTTATGCTTCAATCCCAAGGGTCCTCACTCAGTTTCCTGTGTTCTTTCTTCTACAACACTCATCATGTTGCCTTGTGTCCCATTTCAAAATTCAATTGTGGCTTTACTAGTAGTCTCCAAATTTTAGGCTTAGAAAAGATGTTATCAATCATTTACTCCAATACTCTCATTTTACAGAGGAGGAAACGGAGGCCCGTGTCTCTCTGTCTTCCAGTGGTAACTCTCCACTTTCCATCAACGACTCTGTTTGGTTTCCACTCTAGGGAACATCATGCCTCACCCAGGTTAATAAGTTGACCATTTGAAATCTCATCACCATGCTAATTAACTCAGCTTTTGATACTCAGCACCTTCTCCACTCCATCCATTGCCTCTTCCCTCTTGTTGAAGGGCTAGAGAGTGGAGCACTAAACTTCCAAAGCCTTCCTTTATAGAGGTCTGGGATCTGAACTTTATGGGTAATTCTCCATTTTCTCTCAGCAGCTCTGATAGGTTTTAACTCCATGGAATATGATGTCCACCACACTGGGTAGTAATCCTCCCCACCACTTTACATCTTCCTTTTGTGTATTGCCTTCCCCCCTTAAATTGTAAACTCCTTGAGGGCAGGGGCTGTCTTTCCTTTTCTTATTTGTATCCTCAGTGCTTAGCTCCGTACCTGGCCCATGGTAGGTGCTTAATAAATGTTTATTAAATCAAATTGAACATATCAGTTTAAGCTTTTCCACTATTTGCAGCCTTTTTTCTGAACCTCCTATAAAAGGAAAGGCACTACATATAGCAAGCTAGCTGGTAAAATGAAGAAAGTACAAAGACAGTGGGAATGCCAAAGACCTGATTTCAGATCTGCCTGTGTGACCCTGGACAAGTCATTTAACCTCTTTCAGATGGTTTCTTCATCTGTAAAATAAGAACTATAATTCAGAGAGATCATGGAATAGTAAATAGGGATATGAACTTGGAGTCAGGAAAACCTGAGTTCAAATTCCTTTCCAGATATTTACTAGTTATATGCTCCTGGCAGGTTAACTAACCCCTCTGGATCTCAGTTCATTATTTGTAAAATGAGTGGGGGATGGGAGAGATAGTTGACTCAATGGCCTCTAAGGTTTCTTCCACTTCTATATCCATGATTCTTTGCAATAAAGGAAGATACTGATTGGGCACTATTTGTGTAAGTCATCTTTCCTTAGACACAAACCAGCTGTGTCCTGACTTGGTAAGAAAGTACAGCAATGCAAGATAGTGTGGAAGGAAACACTTTGGATTGTCAGAGGATACACATTTGAATCCTGGCCCTGTCATTAGTACTGTGACCTTGGGAAAGTCACTTCAATATTCTGAGCCTTGGTTTCTTCATCTGTAAGATGGGGATAAGACATGTTCCACCTTCTTCACAGTTTTACATCACAATTGGTGTAAGGAAAGTGCTTTGTAAACCATAAAGTGCTCAATAGATGTCAGTTATTATTTGCATGAAGAGTCCAGATGTAAATCCATGACTATTGCATGTTACAGTGAATGCCTGCTCAATTTATTTTAATCAAAGATTGCATTCACTCAGTCTTTATGTACAGTATCATTTTCTCCAGTGTAAAAAGCAATTTTCATATGAGTTTTCATTGAGAAAATACCATATGTGCACAGAATTAACAAAGGTATATATGTAGTGTTTTAATTTCCCTTTTTTGCCTCTTCCTCTTCAAATGCAATGGGCTTTCTTTGCCCCTTCTGCTTCTTGTGTCTCATTTCCTGACCTCTGGCTCCTGACCTCAATAGCATCTACCCTGGGTGCTTGCTAGAACTAGAAGGGGGGATGGCAGAAGCCACCTACCTATTGGGCCAGCCCTATATACCCAAGACTCTAAAATGCCCAGAGCCCAGCTTCTCTTGCTCTAAGGCATTTATTCACATTTTTATTGGGGCTTCTCACTGTCTCCTGGCTTGGTCACACTCCAATTAGAAATAGTGAGTGAAAACCCCCAAATTAGACCATAACCCAGTTCTTAGAGGTAGGCAATGAGTGTGGTGAGCAGAAAGAGGTTCTTTCTACTATCCCACCTTATGGTCCCTTTCCCACGTGGGAGAGGTAGCAAAGGTCTTAACCTATTTGGTCTAATCTCCTGGGAATGTGTTTTGCTGCTTCAATAAATAATTCAACAGAGTACGTACCCTATGTGCAAGGCACTATGATTCTCAACATGTAACTCATCCTGACAGTAGAACTGCATTTATGATTCATGTCTACTTTATGACCCACCGTGACCCTCAGACTCTTTTTCTATGACCATACTTCTTCCCTATCTCTGATACTATTTCTTCTACTACTCAGGGTTCCCCACTGCAACTCTTTCTACTGACTTTCTTTACCCATTCAGCAAACCCTCCCCCAAATCTTTTCTCTTGCTGCATTGCCCCCTTCAAAACTTATCCAGACTGGGTTTCATCCCCTCTGTGTCATGTTATATAGCTTCAACTGAAAAACAATTATTTCTTCTACATTGTGATAATTATTTAATGCACAGGTCTCTCTCAAGGGTATTTGTAATTTAACAGGGACCTTCAATGTCTTAATCCAAAATATTAATCACTAATAGTAGAATTTCAAGCACTTTAGCAAATGGGTGGAAAAGATAGGGTTATCCTTGTTCTTCCTCTTTGTGAGACACTCTTCTTCTAGTTTTGGGTAAAATGGAAAATAGGAAAATTCCTGCATGTCATATCATTGAAGATCCCTTCCATTCTAACATGCTAGACTTAGAGTCAGAAAGACATGGGTTCAAAGTCTGCCTCTGACACTGAGTAGCAGTGACCTCAAGCAAGCCATGACACCTGTTTCCTCATCTGAAAATGATACCTGCAACACCTAACTTTCAATTCTTATAAGACTCAAATGAGATTACATACATGCATATATATATATGCATATATAAGACTTTGCAAACTTTAAAGGACCATATAAATGTCAGCTGTTATTATTTGATTCTGTAATTATATGACTCAAAGCCTTCATCTAATCCCAATTCTATCACAAGCAAATTTTCCCCATGATTTTCAGGGAGCCCCAAGGGGTGTAGTCCAAATAGCTTATATAAGTAGGTTGCTCAGTAGGTGTGAGATGATAGCTAAGTACAGTCAGTCAATGAGTCTTAACTGAATGCCCAGCCTTGTTCCAGGCATTGTGGATTGAAAGAGAAGACAGACATATGGTCCCTGTTCTCAGAGAGCTCAGAATCTAGTTGAGGAGACGAGATATACACTAACAAAACTGAAAATAATACAGGCTCTTGCCTGAGCATTAACTGTGTGGTTCAGTCTCAGGCTTTAAGAGATGAGAGGAGAAAATATCTGTGAAAGGCTTCGGGGGAGGCAAGCCTTGGTCTCAGCCCTGAAGAATGGGCAATATTTGTACAACACCAGGTGGGGGAATGAGGAGGAAGAAAATACATCGGTAGGAGGGGAGGAAGCTATGAGCAAATGTCGGGTGCAAGAGTTGTGTGTGTGTTTAAATTGTTTTGTGAGGAGATGAGCCTGGTTGGAGGGCCAGAATTACTTAGGAGAGAAAGAAAGAGGCTAAAGAAGTAAGATGAGGTCAGGCTGAGGAATGCCTAACATCTATCAGTCAATCAATCAATCAATAAGAAATTATTAAACACCTACTATGTGCCAGGCACTTACACACCAGGAACCCTGGGTCCTGAACAAAGATGTAACCTTCTCTTGCCTGAAGAGATGACAGAGAGACAAAGCTAGGATGACTATTACACAGCCATTTGCAGGAGGTCTGGATGGCAGACCACAGAGCAGAGTGTGGGGAAGCCAAACTGGGTGGAGAAGGGCACACCAGAATTCCCTAACAGGTTGTCAGCCCTTAGTTGGGTTTGTCATGGATTTTGTTCTCAGCAGCAATGAATCTGACAGTGAAATCACCAGGCAGGCAGTGACAGGGTCCAGGCTGGCATCAATAAAGGAGGCCCTCGGGACGGCCTAAGTGGACAATAATTGCAGGTTATTATATACCAGGCTACAGCAGAAAGCCAGTCAGCTATTAAGGGTGATCAGGAGAAATAAGCAAGAGGAAGAGGAGGCGCAGGAGAAAATGGACAAATCTCATATGCTGAGGCCAGCTCAAGGGATAGGGGCTCAGAGGGGGATTTGGTGGTTGAGGGAGGTGGGCAGAATAGCAACTTATTTCTAAATAAAGTCCCCTTACATTCTGGATGGCAAGGTTTTCAAGATGAATGGATCCTTAGAAATTCTGTGGCCTAGACCCCTATTCTATAGGAGAGGAAAATGAACCCAAAGGAAATGAAATGATTTGTCCAAAGTCATTCAGGTAACAGAACTAAATTTCACAATTCAAATCCAGATCTTCTGCTCCTAAACCCAATTCTCTTCTTATAGCCCTAGGGTGCCTTGGCCTCTCCTTCAATCACCACTCTCCCCATTCATTAGTTCCTCAAAACCTCACAATAGCCCTATGAGAGAAGCTAACCAGAAATTCATATACCCATTTTATGGATGAGGCAATTGAGTTTCAGATAAGGTAAATACCTTGTCCAGGCTCATACCAAAGGCCAGAGGCAGAGCTAGAAATATAATAAATGAATCAATAAAATATCAGAACTGGAAAGGGACCTAGAAGTAATTTAATCTCCCATTTTATAAGAAGGACACTGAGGCTCAGAGAGCTAAAGTGTTCGATCAGGATCACACAGCTAATGATGAATCAGCAGTCAGGACTTGAACCCATATTGGCTCTACAGTCAGTGTCTTTCCACTGCACTATGCTGATTCTCCCCCACACCAACCCCTTCTCCTAGCACATAAAGGTTCAAAGAGTATTGAAGCTCAAAGGGAACTTGGAGAGTATCTAGCTCGGCAATCCCATTTTACCAAGGAGAAAACTGAGGCCAAAACAGATAAACTGACTTGCCCAAAGTCACAACACAAATCAGGGGAATTACTGAGATTAGAACCTAGGACTCTTGAGTCCCATTTCAAGTCTCTTTCACTTTTTTATTTCTCTTCTTTGCATTTGCCCCAAGGAAAAACCAGCATCTGTAAAGACACTGATCTACAATCGTTGAGGGGGGCTGAACTCTCTGGCAAAGAATGACACAGAGCAATGCTTGGGAGAATGAACCAAGAAGTCAAGGTACATTAGATATCAAACAAATTCCATTATTGCCACAAATTCAGTGGATAGGAAAATGGTGGAGTCATTCAAGATAGAAAAGTTTGTTTATAATAATAATGAAAATTGTTGTTGTTGTTGTTTGTCCTTTATTTTTGAAGAGTACCAATGACATCATGAATGATGTCTTAACTCATTCATGAATTGGATTTATGTGAAGCAGAGTTACACAAAGTCATCAGCCTCCTTCTCTTTTCCAGAGTCATGGAAGTCCATTGGCAAGATAAATGTAAGGATAACTGTTGATGACCTGGGATGCAGTAGATGACTATATCTAACCAAGCTCTAACCAATGTCTTCAATGTCTAACCAAGCTCTCAGTGTTCCACCAGCACCTGCTTCAGCCACCTTCATGGCTTTTGGAACAAATTGTTCTCATCCACCCATTCTGCCAGGGGAAGTCTTCACATGCTTACAGAAGATGCCACCCCACAGCTTACCAATGGGTTTGAGGCCTGTCCCCAACCTAGTTTAGCCCATCTGCCAAGACAATTTTACTGTGGTGTGGCTGCTGTGCATGCTATAGATTCTTGGAGTCATAGATGAGAGTTGAGTTTCAGGTGGACGCCAAAGATGAATAAGCAGCCCTGAAAAGAGCTCAGCAGGCCCTTACAACTATGGTATTAGTCCTTCTTGAGTACTCCATACATAATGATGATGCCATATGATGATGACGATGATGATGTCATATTACCCTAGTACTGTACATTAATCAAAGCATATTCATATATACTTATTCAGTTGACTCACACAACCTACATATGAACCTTATGTGCATGGGCTCATGAACACAATTCTGATGAGTCCAAACTCAGTCCTTAGATATTGCTTTCTCTTGGTTCATCTCCTACTTGACTGGTTATTCTCAGTGTCTTTGGCTGGATCTACGTCCATAACACACCCACCAACAATGTGTATCCCATGGGGCTCTCTCCTGGCCCCTCTTCTCTTCTCCCTCTATCCTGTCTCCTCATCTCCCCTTAATTCAATTGTCTTCTCTATGCAAATGATTCCCAGGTCTATATATCTAGCCCTAATCTTTCTCCTAAGCTCCAGCCCAACATCATGAAATACCTACTGGACATTTTCAATTGAATGTCCCGTAGTCATCTCAAACCCAGCATGTCCAAAACAGAAGTCATTATCTTTTTCTCAAAACCCTTCCCTTTCTGTCTTCAGTTTTACTGTCCAAGGTACCAACACTCTCCAGTTTGATGTCATCTTTGACTTCTCCCTCTGACTCACCCCACATATCCAATCCACTGACAAATCTTGTCTTTTCAGCCTTCACAATACCTCTCTTCTACATCTTCTTCACTTCACTCACACAGGCAGCAGTCTAGGGATGGGATTGAGGCTGGACTTGAATTCATGTCTTCTTGACTCTATACCCAGTGCTTTATCTACTGGGTCACCATCTACCTTTATATGGAGGAGCTCCTCAGTCACTTTCTAGTTGTATGACCCTGGAGAAGTCCCTTAACTGCTTTCTGCCTCAGTTTCCTCAACTGTAAAATGGGGGTGATAATAATAGCACCTACCTCACTGGTTATCATGAGGATCAAATGAGATACTTATAAAATGCACTTAGCACAGAGCCTGACACATAGTAGGTACTATATAAATACTTATTCCTCCACTATCCCCCATACACACACACACACAAACACACACACACACACACACATTCTACAATCTAGCCCATTTACTCTTCTTTACACATGATGCACCATCTCCTACCTCCGTATCTATGCACTGGCTTTCCCCCATCCCTGAGATGTTCTTCCCTATCATTTCAACCTGTTAGAATATCTAGCTTCCTTTAAGATTCAACTCAAACACTGCCTTCCGCAGGAGGCCTTTGGAAAGACTGTACATATACTTCCTATTTAAAATTACATTCCATCTACTCTGTGAAGATCTTCTATGTAGATATTTATATAATGCTGTTTCTTCCACTTAAAAGCAAACTCCTTGAAAGCAGGGACCATTTTTGCCTTTCTTTGCATACTCAGGGTAAGCTCTATGGTTGGCACACATATTAAATGCTTAATAAATACTGATTGATTTACTGATTGATTAAATTCAATTGATTCTCCTCAATAAATTCTCACCTATCTCTCTAACTTTGTCTCCTTCTGTTCCCCTACATACATACCCTCTGCTCTGGTCAGGCTGGTCACCTTACTGTCCACCCTGTGCCTTCACCAAACATCCCTCATCTTCCCCCTTCCCAACTCCTAAATTCCTTCTTTGTTTCTCTCAGCCATTAAAAACCCTCCCTCAAGGTCCAAAGCAAGCCCCTTCTCTTCAATGAAGCTTATCCTGACTCCTAACAGTCTTTGATTTCTCCTCTTAAATACACAAAGCCAACTAAAGCCAATATATAATATAATTTGTGGCCACAGACATATAGCTTCCCATGAATTGTTTTATATTGGTTTTAATTGGTTTCATGTGTTTTAGGTTTTACTTGTCCTTAACCGCCTTCCTATCAGAACCAAACTATTTGAGCCTTTTTAAGGTAACAATTAGATTGTCTGATAAAGTTCTCTATTCTTATATGCTGTAGAAGAGGACTGGTGAGAGGGATGTACCTTCAACTAGGATCTTTCCCTTCCCCACCCACCCCCCATACGTCAAGCCTTTAAGGTAGTCCAATAGAATAGTGAAAAGACTCAAAACCTAATGAATTAGAACAGTGTTCAGTTTGAATCTTGTTTCTGATACTCACTAGAAAAACGACTGTGAAAGTTACTTCATTTCTGAGTTTCAGTTTATTCATTATCTTTGCCCTGAAAGGCAGCATGGAGGAGTAGACAGAGGACTAGTCTTTGAATCAGTAAGACCTAGGCTCAATCCCTCTCTCTGACAAATACTAACAATTTCTCTGTTATTGTGTCTTTTATCTTGCAATCTACAATCTAAGACTATAAAAGTTGCCAATCTTCACTGATAGCATTTTCTCACTAGGATTTGCATGTATATAGACATACATACATATACAGATGCATATGTGTATATACACATGTATACACATATTGCACATGCACACACATATGTATATATGAATATATACACATAGTGTCCCAAAAGTCTTAGTACAGTCTTAAGCTTTAATAGTATAGGTATGTGTGTGCACACATCTATAGGGTACATAGAGATACATATATACATTATGTAGAGAGAGGACATGTATAAGTACATACATTGCCTCACAGGATTGGTATAGGGAAAGCTTTTTAAGACCATGAGCAATTCTTTGCACAGGAATCTTCTAGACACAGTAGCCCCACTTTTGTTGTCTTCATAATGACTGTAAGGGGGAGAATTTCAGGCTACCTAAGAAGAAAGGACAGAACTAATATATTCTAGTAAGGGTAACATTTATGAGTAGGAAGGCATTCTTTCCAGCACCTCTCAATTTACATTATGTAAGCCACTACTAACAGCACTATGCAAAAGCCTGGGCCAGAGGTCCAGATCCATGCCTGTCATCATGCCACATTAAGCATGCCCCTCTTTTACTTCAAATCAGCTTTCTGGGAGACGCTCCTCCCCACCCAAGAAACCCCTAATAGAGCATATTTGGATTCACACTGGCTATATGCCTTTTCCTCAGGTCAAAATAAGAGCAAAAACCTGGCTCAACCTAGTATCAATTATCTATGACTCAGAATATGGGTAGACAGCCAGAGAATGAGTCACACACAATAGCACTGACCATTGCCTCTGTGAGTATATATGTTTATGTGCATCCATGTATACATGTTAGTATGAATGAGAGTGCAAGGATATATGCCCACCTATGGCCACGTACCTAGGTATTTCTGTTCCTATGTATGTGTTCTCTAAAACAAATAAGCAACAGCAACAAAAACAATCTAGAATCTCAGAGCTGGAAATTACCTCAAAGTTTGGGTAGGTCAACTCTTGTTCAATCATGAGTCCTGTCTATAGCATCCCTGAGAAGTGATTTTCCTGCCTCATCTTGAAGATCTTTAAAGATGGACAATTCACTCTCCCTAAGGCATCTTCAAACAATTCTAACTACTGGGAATTTTCTACTTGTTATATTATCTCAGTGTTGGAAGGGACCTCAGAAAACATCTACTACAATCTGAACTCTAGAACAGGTTGCCTTGCTAACATTTTTAACAAAGTAAAGCAATAAGCATTTATTAAGTTTCTACTGTGTTCCAGGCACTGTTCTAAGTGCTGGGAATATAAATAGAAGCAAAAGGAAATATAGTCTTAAAAAAGAAAGAAAGAAAAAAAAAATACAGTCCCTCCTTCAAGGAGCTTACAATCTAATTAGGGAAGACAACACAAAAAGGAAGCTGGGGGCAGGAGAGTAGGAATTTACCCATTCACCCAGGGTCATGGTGTTGAAGTCCAGAATGTCAGAAGCCCTCCTAAGAGGAGAATGTAGGTTGGCTGGCCTGAACCTTTCCTCAAAATGGAGACCCCAGGAGGAACTCAAAAATAGAAGAAGGCCAACATAGCTGAGGGATATTCCAGAGTCAGAACATTGCAAGGGGGTGATGTATGTTCCAGGTTGAGATTGCAAAGGAGGTGTGGTACTGAAGTCTGGAAAGTCAGAAAAGCATAGCCAGGAGGTTGTGTTTACAAATGGATTAGTCATCCAGCCTCTGCGTGAAAATCTCTAGAGAGAAGTAACCCCTTACCTCTAGAGGAAGTTCATTCCATTTTTAAACAACTCTGATTATTAGAAAACTTTTTTTTTAATTAGGTCTCCTTATTTCATCTAAGCTGGACAAACATCAATCATTCCTGGGTATCTCAACCCTAATCCCTATAGAAGCAGTTAGAATCTGAAACGGTTCACATCTCCTTTCAAAGCCTAGTCTCTCCACCTTACCCTCCCCCACCCCCAAGCAAGTGTCCTATTGGTCACATCAAATTGTAAGCTCCTTGAGGGCAAAGGCTATATGTTTTGGATTTGCAACCCCAGAACGTGGCATAGGGCCTGGCACGTATTAGGTGTTTAATAAATATTAATTGATTGATTAAGTACTTAGTCTAAACAACCAAGATCAGCTTTAGTTTTACTGTAGCTTAGAACTCTCAAGCTCAACTGATTCACCAGCCTTTGTCACCCTAATAAGAGGGACTACAGGCATGTATCTCCAGGACCCCTGAGATCTTCATATTTAAACCCAGAATCTGCTTCTCTGAAACTTTCACCCATAGCTACTGGTTCTGCCCTCTGTGGCCAAACACAATAAACATAATGCTTCTTCTATGTAACAGTCTTTCAGATATTGAATGACTACTAACCTTTTTCTACCTTAAATCTTCTCCTCTCTGGACCAAATAGACTGAATTTCTTCAATAACTCCTTGTGTGATTCATTTCCAGTTTCCTCATCATCCTAGTCACCTTCTTCTGGATGTGCTGCAGTTTACTTTGAGACTTCATTGAAATTATATCCTTCCTAAAAGACATGACTGTAAGTGAATGTCATACTCCAGATGCAGTCTAATTAGTGAAGAGTATAGCAGGACTATGACTTTCTTCATGTGAAATATTATTCTCCTTAGCATAGCCTAAGAATGCATACTTTGGAGCTATCATGTTACCCTGTTGACTCATAAGGGACTTGCAAGTCTACTGAAACCCTTAGATCTTTTCCCCACAAACTGTTATCTAGTTTTGCTTCCCACCCACCCCCACCTCCATACATGACTAAAAATGAAGTTAAATGGAGGACATAGGAGTCCCACCCTTCTGATTAACAATTATTTGCCCTCTACTTATGGGTCCATCAAAGTGTCCCAACTTGATGTCATCTGAAATTCAGAAAAAATGCTAGTTATTCTTTCATCTAAATCACTGATAAAGATGCTCTACGGGACTAAGCCAAGGACAGAACTTTGTGGCACTCCCTAAAGGAAGGAAGTAGATCAGCATAGAAAAGCAGTATAGAATGGTGAAAAGAGAAGGGACCCTTGGAAAGTGAAAAACTGGACCTAAATCCTTGCTATCATTTACTGGCCTTCTGACTCTGGAGAAGTCACCTAACTTTTATCTGACAGCCAAATTAGAAAATGGCTAAGAAGTGCTCTGTAAACCTTGTAGGAGATAAAGGGAAGCTATCATTATGATGGACTTGGATGTCATTAGCATAAAAAGAAGTAACTTAAAGTGTGCTGGTAAAAGGCACACCTCCCATCTCTAACAAGCCTCCAGGAATTAATCTCACTCAGACTAGAATAATAATATTATTTAATCACTTTACCTTTGATTTGCACCTGTATTCCTATAGGCTTCAGTATTTTTTCCAAGGTGTTTCAGCACCTTCTTTGGAATGGAAGATGGCAGAAGATAAACATCAAGCCTAGGGAAGTCATTATAGTGACCAGTAAAACAGTACATGCCCTGGGCACTCCGTTTCATTTTTACTTGGTGTTGATTAAAGTCCTGGCTCTGCCCTGTACTCTTTGCATGACCTTAGGAAATCCACTTCACATATCTATGCCTCAGTTTCCTAATCTGTAAGAATAGAGATCTAGACCTACAGGCCTCTTTAGCTGTACTTTATATGTCTATGTAACAAAATAAGATTGATTGTCTTATATGGTTTTCAAGCTGGTGGTAAGGAAAATTCCCAAAGAGGAGTTTCAAAGATCTTTTAAGCATTATCAGCTTTATCAAAATAATCATATAGACTTCCCAAATAGCCACTTTGTGGGGGAAATAGCCATTTACAGTAGAGAAACTAATTAATTAAAAGGAGAAACTAATAAATGTGATAAATTCATCAATTGACTTGACAAGATTACAGGGTAAGGGCCTTGGGAAGCATCTGAAAAGCACTTTCCTATAAAGTAAGGCATTCTGGCATCTTGTTGATAAGACATAAGGAACTCAAGATGAATACCTAACTAGGTATGAGAAGTGGAGGTCTTGTCAGAAGACCTGTAGTATGTAAAAACAAACTGTCAGACTAATCCAGTCATGTTCTCTCTCTCTTTTCTTACTTTCTTTGAGAAAACAAGACCAGCCCGAAGTAAAGCAAAGACCAGCATTACAGAGAAGGGGGAAACTAGGGCCCATACATACTTCCAAGAAAAGCTGATGATGATGATTTGAAGTAAAAGTAGATGGAAAAGTCAAACATGTACTTATGCATGACCTGAGAGAGACAAAAATGGACAATGTTTATAAATCCCAAGACCAATAGACTTTGAATTCCCTAAGCAACATGACACCAGAATTTAGACTTCTAGCCAGAAAAGAAGATTCCTTGGGATCTCTAGTTTTGGAAATTGCTTCATTTGGTAACATTAAATTTAAAAATTTCCAAGTTCAAGAGGTTTGACCTCATAGAGACAGAGATTTCCCATTGCACATGATCTTTTGACATCCCACTCCCCCTCCCCCCAAAAAATCATCCTTTTAGTTCCCAAACTCAGCATCCTACTTAAAAAGCAAAGCCAGTCAGTAATATAGCCAGTAAAGGTCTTATTGTGAAGGTAATTATGTGGTTAACTGCCACCCAAAGTATTCCTGCCTTCCATGCCTTCCAGGGGGATTCACAGGACAAAGAGGTACTACAAATCTTAGGAAGACTGCTCTCCTCAAGGGCTCTGAAGAAAAGAGAGATTCACTGGAATATCAAAAGTTTGCCCTAATAACAACCCTCCAGTCAGCTCCGTTTCTAGAGGAGTTGATGGGTTGTTTGAGTACCTGTGTGTGTGTGTGTGTGTGTGTGTGTGTGTGTGTGTGTGTGTGTGTTTTAACTGCTTATAGGTTCCTATAAGTCCTTTGCATTGTAGGCAAATTCTGTGTGGATAAACTAAAGACTATCCTGCAGCCAATATGTATTTTGTACCTTGAGTACTTGTAAAAGATCTCAGGACCCCTTTTCCTTTTATCTAGGAAAATTTAGACAAGAGATAATCCCTGAGTTTGAAGTTATGAGTCAAAGAAAGAAAATAGCCTTCCTAGAATCAGGCCCCCTAGCGTCCAAACCAGATCAGACCAGAGATTTTTTACAGGGCATGGGTTACAGGACTCTTCTCTTTAATATTTTCATGGATCTGTGATTATGTATCACTGTGAGTGCTCCCTTTAGTCTTCCAGCATGCAATCCCTAGCTACCTGAATGGATGGTCTTCATGAACTTCTGTGGCCAGAAATATTCATTACCTCATAGCCAAAGTTCTTGTGATGAACTTCCTTGAACTTAATTAAACTAGTCCTCAGTGGCAGACATCTAACATAGTCCACGTCAAGAAGTACTCAGAGCCTTTACATCTGAGTTGAAACTGCCAAAGCATATCCTTTGCTCCCTTTGCTTTGAATCTATTATGGCCTCCATAACAAGATAAGGCATCAAGGGAAGGATACTAAATGTAGTGGGTTTGTAATAACACCAATCAATCTGGCAAAAGTATTTAAGTGCCTAATACATGTCAGGAAGCATGCTAGGTGCTAGCAATATAAGGACGGTGAAACAAGCCCTATTTGCAATGAGCTTACATTCTAATGAACATGAACAAAACCAACAATATGTTGTAAAGTATGAAGCAAATGATTCAGGGGTTTATAGTGGTTATTCATGACAAGGTCATCCTCACCAGAAATTATTCTTAAGGAGGCCAGAATTATCAATCAATGCAGGTTATGATAAGGAACTATGGAACCTGTAGAATTTATCATTACAATCTGCAAAATTTTGGACTAACAAAATATGTCACCTAGTGACTAGGTTCTTCACCAGAAACTTAGTATCTTTCAAAAACTAATAGACAAGGGGCAGCCAGGTGGTACAGTGATAGAGCACTAGCCCTGGAGTCAGGAGGACCTGAGTTCAAATCCTGCCTCAGGCACTTATTAGCTGTGAGATTCTGGGAAAGTCACTTAACCCCAATCGCCTTCCCTCCCCAAAAAAAAACCTAACAGAGAATAAATTTCCATACCACAAATACAGACCTTAAAAATTCCTCTAGAGTTTAACAAATGAAGTACACTGGAACTAGAGCCTTTGGTCACAATCACCTAGACTTCAAATTGATGAGTAAAAGTTGAAGAATAAAGTTTTTAATAGATGGGCCATACCAAGTGTTGATTATCTCCAAGCTATGTGAAATGAAAAGCCTTCCAAATATTGAGATCTGGCAGAAGAGACTAAAACAAAACCTAGGAACAAGATGAGGTAAATAACATCCCTATCATCTTATCTGCTACTGGAATGGATCTAAAGATTTTTCCTTCAGTGACCCTATAGACATCCCAATACTTCACTTATATATGTATGGATGTATGTGTCTGTGTGTATATGTATATGTGTATATGTATTGTGTGTGTATAATGCACCCATGAAAAAGTCTTCAGAACAGTAACCATAAAAGAATAGCAGGATACTGACTTGACCAAAGCCTATTTCTATCTGAACTCCATAAAAAGATGAAAATATGATTAATAATAATAATAATACAATAGTTATAATGACAGCAAACCATACCTTTGAAACCATACCTTGGGTGAATATTTTTTTTCAATATGGTCAGCTAGGTGGCACTATAATGCTAGCTGCTATTATAGTAGCTAAGAATAGAATAGGGCAGCTAGGTGGTCCAGTAGGTACAGCACCAGCCCTGGAATCAGGAAGATGCATTTTCCTGAGTTCAAATCTGGCTTCAGACATTTTTCACCTACGTGACTTTGGGCAAATCACTTTAACTCATTTTCCTCATCTATGAAATGAACTGGAGGAAAAGGAAATGGCAAACCACTCCAGTATTTTTGTCAAGAAAACTCCAAATGGGGTCACGAAGAGTTGGAAACAACTGAACAACAACCACGAACATCCTTTAATATCTTATGTTTCATTGTAGAACAAAGATTTCTACTTTCAAGAAAAATATACAATTAAGTGGGAAACTGCTATTTCTCTGCCACATCCATGAAATAATAAAGCCATAACCAAGTCACCACCTTCTTAATTCTAAAAGGTAGCCTATGTTAAATATCATTCCTATTGCCATCACTTCAGGGCTAAACTATTTCAAAAATCTCTGAAATGGTCTTAGTATCTCCAGTCTTCTCTCTCTTCCCCTCTTCTCACATCTAATCCATCCTACCCAACCTCACCAAGTTAATCTTCCCAATGTATCATTTCTGTTATATCATGTGCACACACTGCTTCCACCTCCTCCTCACTCAAAACTCTGATTCATCAATTCTTATAAGAGAAAGTTACATTTTCTTATCCTGACATTCAAGGCCCTCCACAGTTTAGCCCAAATCCACCTCTGTTGACTTAACTTCCACTATTCAGGAGATAGCGGAAAGAATTCTGGTTTTGGTGTCAGAGGATGTGGGTTTAAATCCTATATCTGCTACTTACTATTGACCTTTGGCATGAGGCTTCACTTTTCTAGGCTTTACCTTCCTCGTCTATAAAATGAGGATTTGTTGCTATTCAGTTGTGTTCCATTCTTCATGACCCTATTTGGGCTTTTTTTGGTGAAGATACTGGAGTGGTTTGCCATTTTCGTCTCCAGATCATTTTACAGATGAGGAAACTGAGGTAAATTTGGTGAAGTGTCTTGCCCAGAGTCATACAGCTAGTAAATGCCTAAGGCCAGATTTGAAATGATGTCTGCCTGGCTCCAGGGATGGCACTCTATTCACTGCACCACCTAGCTGCCCATAAAATGAAAATTAAATGGTCATTAAGACCCCTGTTAGCTCTAAATCTAAGATTCTGTCATCCTACTTTCCTTGGAAAAGTACTCTGGAGTACTCTGGAGGTTCCACAAACTCCTTGCCCTTTTCTACCACCCTTCACACTACTCCTTCTGTCTGGAATCTTTTCTCTCTCCCCACCTCCAAATCTACTGAGGCGACAGTATGACCCAGTGATGAGGGTATTGGACCTGGAGCCAGGAGGACTTAATTCAAATCCTGCCTTAGACACAGAGTAGGTGTGTGACTCTGGGCAAGTCACTTAACCCATCTAAGCATCAGTTTCCTTGTTAGGAAAAAATGAGAGAAAGTGTTTAGATTTGATGCCTCTAAGGTCCCTTCTATCTCCAAATGTATAATCCATGTCAACATGTGACTGGTCTGTACAATGGCAAGAAATCTGTCAGAAACTAAACTTCTGTTTATGCTGTTTGTTTTGGTCTTGAGGCTAAAACTTTGTGTAACTGGAGGAAGAATGATGTTGAAACAAGAACAATCAAAGATTCTTCTTCTTTTGACCTTGTTACAAAATTTCTCTCTCATACCTATCCCAAAATTCCTCTCAACAATAATTAAGAGCAACTCAGTAACATCAAAAAGTGCACTTTTCTTTGTACCTCCAGTGTTGAGCACAGTACCTGGAACATAATAAAGAATTAATGAATGCTTGTTGCTTATTGACTGACTGACTAAAGTTTTGAAACTTAATCTGGTTCTGCACTTTAACCATTACTATGTAACTAGCTATTACAAGCCATAAAGTCTTTCTTCTTGTCCTCAGCTCCTAGGAAAATAAATTTGATCGAAAATGTGTTTAGTGAAAGTTACAGAAAGTAAAAACAAAAAGAAACAAAAATAGAAATGGAGACTTTTTAATGATGGGATTTAGGAAAATGACAGATCTCTCCAATTGTTGGACTTCAGAACAATAAAAAAAATATTGATCCCCAAAAGACTGACTGATTACAAAGGATGCTTAAAGAAACTTTCTTATAAAGAATGTAAAAGACATGGAAGTCTTGAATGTGAAAAAAATAGGGTAAGAAGCCATCAAAAGAATGAACTTGTTCTCAAGTATTTAATTTTGGAGCAAAGGAAAAGTAATGAAAGGCTTTGTTGAATTTTTAAAAATTCACTTTCAAAAAGTAGCAACTATTATTCAAGAAAAAAAAAACTTAGGAACTGTTTGCTGAAAACTATTTGTAAAGGAAGAAATAAAAGCCAAAATATTGAGAACCTCATACTAAAAGAGGAAGTGAGCTGGGCCTTAATGAATCAATGGGAATAACGGAAAGGGCACTGGATCTGGAGTTATAGCACCTGGTTCTGAATTCCAGCTCTGCTACTTGTGACTGACCCCTGGCAAATCGCTTAATCTCTCTGGGCCTCAGTTTCTTTCAACTATATAATGGAGGGGTTGGACTAAATGACCTCTAAGGTTTTTTGGATTTTTTTTTCAGCTTTGTCCTATGGTCCTGTTACTCTGAAGAATTCAACCTCTCCAATTATCCCTTAATGCTTCCATTCAGACAATTATCTGGGACCATAAGGATCAGAATCCTATTCCAGGTATTTGATTCTGACATTCTAAAGTAACAGAACTGATAAAGACTGAAAAGCTCACAAAATATTATTTATGAAAACAAACATAGAGGCCATCTATGCCAATGTGCCCATTCAGTTCAGAAATACCTCCTGCAGCTTCCTTGACAGGTGGCCACCCAGCCTTTGCTGAGATACCTCCAGTGACAGGAAGCCCATTTTTGAGAGCTAGTGGGTGAGTCTTTGAGGTAAAGACAGAATAGAGATGTTCTGTGTTGATCATGTTGAGGAGTTTCAGGAATCTTAAGAAGAACGAAAATGTCTGAGAAGAATTGTTTGTCCATTTATTGTTTACAGACCAATTATGGCCACGCTGAGGCAAAGTTTATCAATGGCTTGCTGTCATGTAATAAATACAATTTATTATTTCAGTTTCTAAAGTGAGCGTAGTGTCTGAAAACCTCAGGGCTCATGTACAATAAATTAACATAATTAAAAACTAATTAGGAAAACATCACAATTAAATGGACTTGCTACAGCAACACCTCTTAGGAAGGTAAAAAGAGGGACTGGAAATGATATGAGCTGGGCTCCTGAGGATAGGCAACTGATGCTGGTACCCCTTTTCCCCATGCCAGGAAAGGTTTATCTCCCTTTGTGAAAACCTTTAGGAAATTCTTCATTGAGCACTGATTCTATACAGACCTTTTATTAGTTAGCTTTACCCTTGGTATCATTCTCAGCTCCTCACCCTGGCTCATTCAAGACAGTCAAAGAATTTTCAAATCTTGCCAACTCTGCCTCCACAATACCTCTATACAACCTGAAAGGTGCCCACAAGGCCTTCTGACTTTCCCAAAAGCCTATCCATTTCGACTGATATTCCTCCATTTAAACTGCTTTCCTCTGAGTTAATCTTTTGATTTTTCCTCAATCTTTAACCATACTGACTTCTCTATAATATTAAAGGCTGTTGACACCCTCCTTCTGGATTTTTGTGATATTGCTCTCTTGGGTCTCCTCCTGCTGTCTGGCCACTCCTGAGCCTCTTTTGCATGTCCAGTCCCATCAACCATGAGAGTAGCCCTAGGATTGGTTCTGGACTCTCTTCTCTCTCTTCAGTCTCTCACTTGGTGATCTGATCACCCTCAGTTCAATTCCTATCTCTCTTAAATAATTCCCAGACTCATATAGCCACCTTTACTTACTCTCCTGAAGTGCAATTGTTAATTCTAAATTGTATGTTAATAAATGATAACTACTAATAGAGCCTTATCAATCTATTAATTCCTTCACACTTGTGTATCATACACTATTTCCAACTGAATGACTCATAAGCTTGTCAAACTCAACTTGTCTAAACAGAACTCATTACCTTACTGTCTAAATCCACCACTCTTTTGAACTTCCCTTTCCCTATTGAGGGTTGAACTATCCTTCTATTTGCTGGGATTCACATTCTTGGTATCATTCTCAGCTCCTCACCCTGGCTCACTCAAGACAGTCAATGAATTTTCGCATCTTGCCAACTCTGCCTCCACAATACCTCTCTCACTTCTCTTACCTGTCCCCATATCTCCTCTTACAGAGCAACCACCTTAGTTCAGGCTCTTATCTCCTCTTGTCTGTATTATTGTGGCAGCCTCCTGTTCAGTCTTCCTGCCTTAAGTTTCTCCCTACTCCAATCTATCCTATGCTTGGCTGTCAAAGTGACATTCCTCAAGCACGCGTCTGTCCATGTCCACTCTTCTCCTCTATGAAGTCCAATGATTCCATGGTACCTCTAGAATCAAATAGCAACTCCTTTATTTGACACCTAAACCTCTTCGCAACCTGGCTACCTTCTCAGCTTTATTATAATCACTCCTGTTCATTAACCCTTTGACCCAACCCGCCTAGCCTGCTTGCTATGTCACAACAATCTCTGTGCTTTTACACAGACTATTTGGCCTCAGGGTCTTCAAGGTACTCCCTCCTACCCCTAGATTCCCTAGTTCTCTTCAAAGCTCAGCTCACATGATACCTACTACATGAGACCTTTTTGAATCCCCCAGGTAGCATCACCTGCCTCTCCCAGCCTCCCCACAAAAAATTACTTGCTAATTCTATGGCTTCTTATTACCTGCAAGATCAAATATTAAATCCTCTATTTGGCTTTTAGAGGTGTCTAAGTAGTACAGTGCTGGACCTAGAGTCAGGAAGACTCATCTTCCTGAGTTCAAATCTGTCCTTGATACTTACTAGCTGTGTGACCCTGGGCAAGTCATTTAACCCTGTTTGCCTCAGTTTCTTCATCTATAAAATGAACTGGAGAAGGAAATGACAAACCACTCCAGTAACTTTGCCAACAAAATCCCAAAGAGATAGTTGGACATGACTGGAAAATGACTAAGTAACACACATTTGGCTTTTAAAGCTCTTCAAAACATGGCCCATTCTTACTTTTTCAGTTTTCTTACACTTCAGTCCCCTCCTCCCTCTACATACTCTGCTATCCAATGATGTAGGCCTCCTTAGTATTCCTCATACAAGACACCCCATCTCCTAGGTTCAGGCACATTCCCTAGCTATTCCCCCATGCCTAGCATTCCCTTCCCTTTTCTGTTTCCTGGCTTGCCTGGCCTCTTTCAAGTGATTGTGTCTTATCTTCTTCTTTTATACTATGGGCTTACTGAGAACAGAGACTATTTTGTTGCCTTTCTTTGTATTTCCAGCACTGAATATAGGGCCTGGCACATAATATACACAATAAATGCTTTTTGACTTACTATTTATAGCTAGCATTTCTATAGCACTTTAAAGTTTGCAAAGTGCTTTACATATGTTATCTCATTCAACCTCATAATGACCTGATAAAGTAGGTGCTATTATTATATCCATTTTATGGATGAGAAAACTGAGATTAAGAAAGGTCAAGGGACTTGCAAAGGGTCATACAGCTAGTTAAGTATCTGAGTGAGGATTCAAACTTCTTAACCTCAAGTCTTCCTAACTTCAAGTCCAATACTCAATCTGCTATAGTACCTAACTGCCTTGAGCTCAACTGGTATCAGTTTTGTATAAATTTTGTAAATCCTTTTTTGTACATACTTCTGTGTATATGTGTTGTAGGTGACTCCCCAACCCCCGCTATAAATCTCTTGAAAGTAGGGAGTGCTTCACTGCTGCATTTTTATCCCCAGGACCCTGCACAGTACCCAGCACATAGTAGGCATATAAGTACTTGCTATGATTGAATTAGTGATTGACTAAATATGGCCTGCTTCAAGCTTTTCTTTCACAATATTACCCC
Organism: Vombatus ursinus; assembly: GCF_900497805.2. Classification (NCBI taxonomy): domain Eukaryota; kingdom Metazoa; phylum Chordata; class Mammalia; order Diprotodontia; family Vombatidae; genus Vombatus; species Vombatus ursinus. Next base: position 51,662,072 of record NW_020954569.1, on the reverse strand, counting down.
TTTGAGAACCTATTGCATTAAGTCACTTCACTTCAGTGTGAATAAGATTACCTCCATACTAGTACTTATTCTACTCTAGTTGCTGTTCAGTCATTTCAGTTGTGTTTAACTCTT
>NW_020954569.1:51658291-51661918 GCF_900497805.2 Vombatus ursinus | reverse complement strand
ACTTGCCCAGGGTCACACAACTAGTAAGTGTCTGAGGCCAGATTTGAACTCAGGAAAAGGAGTCTTCCTGACTCCAGACCTAGCACTCTATCCACTGCACCAGCTAACTGCCCTTTTCTATTCTTAGCTACTATAATAGCAGCTAACATTTATATAATGCTGACTATAGACTAGGCACTGTGCTAAGTGATTTAAAATTATTACTTCACTTGATCGTCATAAAAACCCTGGCAGATAGGTGTTGTTATTATTTCCATTTCCATTTTGTGAATGATGAAACTAAGGCAAACAAAGATCAGATAACTTGCCCCAGGGTCATACAGCTAATAAATTTCTGAGGCTGGATTTGAACTCAGGTCTCTCTAACTCCAGGCTGGGCATGCTATCCACTGCACTGCCTTGCTGCCCTAAATTTCTCATCAATAATAATCCTTTTATATTCGTATAGCCTCATATATCCTTTAATCATATATGATTCTCATAACATCCCTGTGATAAAGACAAGGAAAGGACTATTAACCTGATTTTACAAATGAGGAAACCAAGATCCAGAAAAATCACATGACTATCTAGTTCTAGGCCATACAGAAAATTAGTGGTAAGGATAAGACTTAAATGCTGATTTTTTTTTGTCTTTTAGATCGAGGGATATGCACTCTGATTCACCTCCCCCTTTTGTTTTCTTTAGTAATCTCAAGCCATAACTCCCTTTACATGTATGACAATACCTCTTCAGAAGGAAGGAAGACAAGGAGAGGGGTCATCATTGAGGACTAAGTTAGAGAGTCTGAAATGAAATCCTATACCTCAATAGATTGTAGGTAAAAACTAGACAAGGGGAAAAAAATTCTTCCTTGCCTTCCCTTTCTGGAGTAACAGGTTTGCGTGTCTTTTGGGTGGTAGACAATAGCAGGAGGAGCCACACAGTTGCCCTCTCCCAGAGAGAAGCATTAGCAACCTCAATCTGTGGTCACTGAGCCATAGGACCTAATATTCTGGGGATGAGTCAGTCAGTTCTACTGGGCCATATAGAATTTAAAGATGTGTAAAGTTTCACAGTCCTCAGAACTCATTCAATTTATTTCAACTCAACGAACATTTATTAAGTGCCTGCCATGTAGAAAGCGTTAAGCCAAAGGCTAGGGATATTAAAAAATATATCTGAATTAGTGCCTGCCCTCAAGGAGTTTATATTCTACTGAGAGTTACAACTGTTACACAGTCATGATAATAGCTAACATTTACATAGCACTTTAAGGCTTGCAAAGTACTAAAAAAAATTTTCTCTTTTTATACTCACAACTATCTGGTGCTGTTGAGCACCTAACAACAGGTACTGTTATTATCCTTATTTTACAGATAGGGAAACTGAGGCACAGAGGAGTTAAGTGTCTTGCCTAGGGACACAAAGCTATTATCTGAGGCAAAATTTAAACTTAGGCCTTCTTGACTCCATATCCAACATTCTATCCACTGTGCCACCTAGCTGCCTGCTACTTAAACAAGTAAATAGAAATTATATACAAAGTAATTTCAAGAGGGAGACAGTGCTAATAACTGGTAGGACCAGGACTTTAGGAGGTATCACCTGAGTTATTCTGTGAAGGGGAGGTAGGAAGGTAATTTATTCCAGAAATGAGGGGTCATTAATAAGAGCATCTACCTCCTCCAGGTTGTTGCAAGAATCAAAAGAGACAATAAAGTGTTTTTCATGCTAGCCATAATATAAATGTGAAGGCATTTCATGTAAAGGCATGGAAAGAGAACATGCACTACTAAGTAAGGGGAAAAAAAAGCAGCAGGCCAGCTTCCCTGGAACAGAGGGGAATAATATAAAATGACTGAATGGGTAAGCAAGAGCCAAATTGTGGAAGTCTCTAAATGCCAAACAAGTAGTTTGAAGTTCATCCTAGAGGCCACTGAAGTTTTCTGTGTCTAAGGCTTGTGTCTGTAGCAGGAATGACATCTTCTCTCCCTCACAGCATAATCTAACAGAGGGTAAAGTCTGCTTTTCCCATCTTCTTATACATCTTACTCCACTCCAGATACTCTGTCATCCAGTAACTCTGGTCTCCTCACTGTTTCTCAAAAGAGATTCTCTATCTTTTGACTCCAGGCATTTTGATGGGGGGAGATAGTATTTTCAGTTCCAAATTCTCTCCTTCCCTCTACCCCCTCCCCAATCCATTGAGAAGACAAGAAATACAGTAACTATTAAACATAAGAAATCATGTAAAACATATTTCCACATTAGCCTTGTTGCCAGAAAATAAAAAATGCAAAAAAAATAAAGAGAAAAAATATGCATCAATCTGCACTCAAAGTCCATCAGATCTCTATCTGGAGATGGATAGAATGTTTCATCTTGAGTTCTTTGGAATTGTTCTGGATCATTATATTGATCAGAATTGCTAAGTATTTCACAGTTGATATTATTGCAATATTGCTATTACTGTGTATAATGTTCACTTGGTTCTGCTCACTTCACTTTGCATCAATTCATATGTCTGCACAGATTTTTCTGAAATTATCCCTTTCATCATTTCTTATAGCACAATGGTATTCCATCACAATCGTATAACATAACTTGTCCAACCATTCTCCAGTTGATGGGATTGATTCCTCAGTTTTCAATTCTTTGCCACAACAAAAAGCTGTTAGAAATGTTTTGTACTTCTGGGTCCTATCCCCATTCTTTCATCTCTTTGGGATAGACACCTCGTAGTGGCATTGCTGTGTCAAACGGTACACAGAGTTTTATGCCCTTTGGGGCATAGTTCCAAATTGCTCTCTAGAATGGTTGGACCAATTCAGAATTCCACCACAGTTCATTAGTATCCCAATTTTTTTTCACATCCCCTCCAGCATTTGTCATTTTTCCTTTTCTGTCATATTAGCAATCTGATGAGTGTGAAGTGGTACCTCAGAGTTGTTGTAATTTGTATTTGTCTAATTATTAGTGATTTGGAGCATTTTTAAAATGACTATTGATAGCTTTAATTTCTTCTTCTGAATACTGATCCAGGCATTTTCTCTGGATGTTCCCTATACCTGGAATTCTCTCTACTATTCTCTGTCTCCTGGCTTCACTAGCTTCCTTCAAGTCCCAGCTAAAATCCAACTTTCTACAAGAAGCCTTTCCAAATTCTCCTTAATCTTAGTGCCGTACCTCTGAGACTATCTCTAATTTATATATCTTGTTTGTATTATTTGTTTGCAAGTTGTCTCTCCCATTAGACTTTGAGCTCCTTGAGATGGAGGGCTGAGTTTTTTGTTTGTTTGTTTTGCTTTGCTTTCTATCCCCAGAGTTTAGCACAGTGCCTGCCATAAAGTAGGTGCTTAATAAATGCTTGTTGCTTTGACCAGAGGCATTGAGTACATACTGGTTGGTTAGTTGACTGTTTGGTTAGCTGGCTAGATGAATGAAGGAATACTTAATCAATATTAAGCATCCACTACATTGTGCTAGACATTGAAGAGAGGAGATAGAAGTAGAGATGGGAAATGAAGGAAGGAAGGAAGAAAGGAAAGACAAAGGAGGGGAAAGAAAGGGAAGGGAAGGGAAGGAGAAAGGAAAGAAGGAAAGAACCTATGGAAAGAAAGAGAAAGGAGATCTAGAGAGAAAAG
>NW_020954569.1:51650533-51658249 GCF_900497805.2 Vombatus ursinus | reverse complement strand
AGGAAGGAAGGAAGGAAGGAAGGAAGGAAGGAAGGAAGGAAGGATGTAAGTTCTCAAGAAGCATATATTCTACTAGAGGTCCACACCAAATTCACAAATCAATGAGTATAAGGTAGTTTGAGAAGGAAGAGAATGTTAACAGTGGAGGCAAACAGCCAGTTAACATTTCCTGGGTACCTCCTGCATGCATAGCCCTCTCCTGGCTTCCCTTCAGCAATCTGGCAAATTCCCCAGGAGGCCTGGCCAAAGGTCTGAGAAATATCCAGGAGCATAAGCCACTACTGCTCTTTTCTTCCCTCCCTCCTTCTCTCCTTACTTCAAAAAGGTAGTTTCCCACAGACTATAGGGCAGACTTTTGAGGTAAAGTAGCCTCCCTCTGCAGGAGATGTTAGGACAGCAATGACACACACAGGTGAAATCTATCAGCACATCCAAAGTCAGATTAGCCAAGAATTATCCATTGAATTAAAGCACTCTTTACTGAGAGAGAACTAACTCTATATACAGTCCTGTTCTAGGTGCTGTGAGAAAGAAAGGAAAATGACAAGATGCACAGGAAACAATTAGTAATTAATTCAAGTATGCAGTTTCCACACCAAAAATAAACTGGTTCAAACAATTTGGGTTGGAGGAGGTCCAAAAAAGGAGGTATCCTTAAAATTGGAGCAGACTGAGAAGACTTCATGGAGAGTGTGTAATACAAGCTAAACCTCAAATGATGAGTAAATTTTGAAGAATAACTAGAGCTGATATAACACTTAAAGGTTTGCAAAGCATGTTACATATATTATCTCATTTGAGTCTCCCAACAATCCAGGAAGATAGGTGCTATTATTAGCACCCTCATTTTATAGACAAGGAAACTAAGGCTAAAAGAGGTCATGTAATTTGCCCAGAGTACCAAGGCTAATAATATATGTCTGAGGAAGGATTTGAACTCAGGTCTTCCACATTCTATCCACTGCACAACCTAGTCATTTCAGGTATGGATGGGGGCAGTAAAGTAGGGACAGCTTTCTCGGTGGGGTAAACTCATGGACAAAGATCTATAAAGTCAAAAGCATAAAAAGATAATGGAACAGAATAAAAGAATTGATCTTGGAATCAGATGGGCTGGGTTCTAGGTCCTGACTCCACTGCTTCCTAAATAAATTACCTTAAGTTCCTCTCACTAATTCTCAATATCCTCAGACATAAAATTATGATGTTACTTGCCCTATCAACCCTGCCCTGGTCTGGATAATCATGTTGGGTTCTAGAAGTCACATTTTGGGGGGGGACAAAAATAGCAATCTGGAATAATCTAGATTGTAATTCAGGCTGTCTGGATGGTGGGAGAATGAGAGACCAGTTCAAGATGTCTTGAAAGAACTGAAGATACTCAGTTTGGGGAGGAGATAACAGTGGGGGACATGATTGCTGTCTTCAAGGATTTGAAGGGATGGTATATGGAAAAGAATTACAATAATTTAGAGCTTTTCAATGACCATGCCTATGACTTGAGTGGTAAAGAATAAGTTGTCTCTATCAAAACAGTGAGGTACTTACTCCGCAACTTATAGTGTCAGAGAGTTGCCTTGGAGCATAGAGAGATTAATTGACTTACCTGGAGTTGCATAGGCAGTATGACACAAAGGGAGGACTTGAACTGAGGTTTTCTTGAATTAGCGGTTGATCTTCTATTCAGTTTGCAACATTGCCTACTTCACTGATAGTATTTTAAGATTCTTAAAAGTGCTTTATGTACATTATCTCATTTAATCCTCATAACAATTCAATGAGACAGAGTCTACAGGTATTCTTATTTCTACTTTATCAATAAAGAATCCGAGACCCAAAGAAGTTAAATGGCTTAACCAGGGCCAGACAACAAATAAGTGTCTGTTAGTATTTGAGATTACAGTATTTCCTGACTTTGGGTTCCCTACCCAGTCCATTCCATCATATTTTCATGTTCTCCTTGGCCCCAAAGAGCAGAATTAGGGGCAACAAATAGATGAGAAAGAGAAACAGGGTTTGTTTATTTTTGTTTTTTGTTTTTTCTTTTTTGATGTAAGGAAATAACTGAAGAAGAGTTAGAGTTGTTCAAAAATGGAATGGTGTGACTTAGAAGGTAATATATTCCTTATCACTGATGGTGGTCAACTCAAAGCTAAAAGTTCATTTCTAGGGATGTTGAAGAGTAAATTTCTGTCCAGGTTGAATTAGAGTAAATGATATCTGGGTTGTGGGATCTCTTTCAACTTTAAGATTCTGATTCTGAAATGCTTCGTAGTGTGAAGTGATTATCAAATGAGATAATGTCTGTACAAGGAGTATTGGATTTGGAGGTTAAAACCTGAGTTAGAATCTCTGTTTTGTCATTTGCTACCTTGCAACACTTCACCTATGTTGGTCTTGTTTCCTCATCTGTAAAATGAGGGAGTTGGACTTAATGACTTTTGAAGCTCCTTCCAGCTCTAAATCTATGATTTTATGAGTGTGTTGGGTTAGCTGACTTCTGAAGTCTCTTCCAGCTTGAAATCTATGACTCTATAACCCTACATGCTTGAAGTCCTCTTATTTAGTTAGAAAACAGAAAACAAAAGTTAAGAATATGTCTGACCTGACACTGACTGATATGCCCCAAAACAACTCAACCATCATACGAGGACTAAAGCGGAGTGGACACTAGAATCCTAACACCTAGATTCTCAAATGAAGTACGTGCCCAATTCACTGCCACATCCCCTTTCCATTATCCATCCCTATTATGAAAATAAAATAGAACAGGAAGAAAATAGTTTAGTTCTGTTTAAATGAGAGAAAGAGCCAATACCTTGTTACATCTATGCTTAATTTTTGTTTGATGAAGAGAGTGATTTTTTTCCCCCAAGCCCAAGCCTCATTAGAATATTCGGGATCCTTTAAAGGAACACTCTGGGCAGATAATAGAATGATTCTCTCTTCAGTCCCATTCCTTTAATTGGCATTCATTTGGGACATCTCCCTGCTTTATTATAGGCACAACAGTTTGCTGTTGTTGAAAAGTACATAAGGGTAAGGGATCAAGTTCTGTGCCTTTAACAGATCAATGTTTTCACCATAGCGGCTCTTTCACAGGGTTACTCAGTTTTAAAGGGGACTGAAGTGGCCCTGTGCTCTTAGTATCAGGTGCTGCCTCTATCTGGGCGGGCCAGCCAGTGCACGCTGGGAGGCCGAGCTTCTCCTTCATCTTTTTTCCCTTCTTCAGAGAGGACCCTTTGTAGTTTGCTAAGGAAGGGAAGCATTGTAGTCCCTACTGAGGGTCAGCAATCTCTAGCATCCAAAATACAGCTTCTCTGTATGATAGGGGGAAAGGGGGACGATGAAATGTGAACTCAACGAGGCTTTTCTGTTCTAGGAAAAAAGGAGTTCTTTGCTGGGTTTGGGTCAAAGCGCTAGAGAGTTAGCCGGGAAAAGCGGGTTAGGAGGGAGCTAGTGATACTCTATATTAACTGAATTTTTGCTGAGCTTCTGAAAGACTGAATTTCCCTTTTTTTCATTAGCCATACCAAGGCGCCACCCCCCTCACCGCTGTTATTTATGTATTGGCTATTATTATTAATAATAATATGAATTATTAAACATCTGTTAATAATTCACACAGGGCTAAGGGTGGATAGGACGGTAGTGGAAGAGAATGGAGGTAGTGGGGAGACACTTGATCTCCCTTCCCCTTTCCTCGGTCCTCACCTTCTGCTGATTCTCTCCATTGTCATCGCTGAGACGGAGGAAAGGGGGAGGGGGACGGCATGAGAGAGCGAGTGAGCGAACCCGGCGTGAAGAATGCATTACGCTTCTAAACTCTGTTGTTATGGCAGAAAATATACTCCATTTGGGTGTGGGATTCCGGGGGGGAGCTCGGTTGCCTTAGTATCTTATATGAGGAGAAATTCCAGGCAAACTTGTCAACCTCTACTGACCTATCGCGGTGAACCTAGGCAGGCATAGGTATGTGTATAAATAGGTGTACTCACGCGGATTTGCCAAACACTCAATATCTCTTACATACATAGTATGTACTTTACTTTACAAATACACTCTACCTACAGACTCGGACATGGTATAAATACAATAATACACACAACTGTACAAACACACATACTGTACACACACTATCTACACAAATATATACACAAACACTCCCTATCTCCTCTACCTACAGTATAACCGCACTCATTCGCATTCACACTTAGACTCACAAAACACCTTTCTGTATGTGTGTTATTTTTTTCCTCTGGCATATACTGTATGTACAATAATATGATGCTATCATGTACACCACGGTGAATAATTGTATATGTACTTGTAAATGTCTATAGAAGGCTATGCTTCTCAGCTCCAATTGTACACTAGGTAAACGAACGTTGACAATTTAAAAATGGAATGATTAGAACTCAGCATTTTTCACATTACTTTGTATCTCATTGCCCCGCCAGGATGAGGGCAGCAAAAGCGACCAGCCTGGGGTTCCAAGAGTAAGTTAAAGCTTCCCAATCTCAGCTGTTGCTGGCAGGAGCCGAGGTGACCCTTAGGAGCCCGGGTGTGGGTTTACTAAAGAGGGTTCGCCTGAATTTTATGTGTGAGGGGGTGCTATCTAATTTTGAAAATACACAATAAATTCAACAGTCTTTTTCTGAGAAGCAAAGACAAACGAAAACAAGGAAAGCAGCGAGAAGCCTGAGGCGGACAACTCCCGCTCCACCAGCTGTAGGGCTGCCGGGTAGGTGATTTCTTTTTAATTCTATTTATTTTGCCTGGGTGGGGTGACAAATGTGAAGGGATCTTAGGGAGAAAGGTGGTTAAAAACACAGTTGCGGGATGGGGCGGGGAGGGGGGGGTTCTACCGCGCCTGCCCCAAGACCAGCAGTATAATCTGCTGGTAGAGAAGGAGACTTGGACTCCTGCTCTGGCAACTCACGCCCTCCCCTGGCTGATCCACAGTCCCCTCGTGGGCGAGATGGACGCCCCCAATTTTCATCATCCCCCTTTACACACGCGCGCGCGTACACACACACACACAACTCCTCTCCCCACACTCCTTTGCTGTCCCCTCCAGCGGATCCAGTGTCAGCCCCCACCTCCCCTCCTGCCTCTAAATGCCAAACGCACATCTGGGGGATGGGAGGGGAGGTGGCGACTCTCGCCAGCAGAGCAGCAGTCGCTGTGCCTCATCGAGCTGGGATCGGCAGCAGCAGGGCTCGCTTTCCAGGTTAATTTATTCATTCACTTATATATTTATTTGGTGGAGGATTTAAAAAGAAAATTTCAATTCAAGCCAGGAAAGCAGAGGAGACCCAGATAAAGTCTCCTTCCCCAGCTCCCGCCTTTCCTACCCCCGGGCAACGCGCCTTCCCCCTCCCCAGATGTAAGGGGCAAGAAGAGCCGAGTGGCGCCCATCCATCCATTCCCTCCACTAGTCACTCAGTGCCCCCACCACACTCTCCTCCCCGCCCAGTGAGCCCAGCCCGGCCCTAGAGGGGCCGCCGGCCCCTCTGCTGTAGTAGATCAACGCCCAGGAAGAGAATCGTACCCAGGGTGGGAGACTAACACATATAGCCCTATCCGAGCTGATGATAGAAGAGGGGGGAACCCCAAGCCTCAAACCTGTCTCCCATCCTGCACACACATACTCCCCCAACAGAGCTGTGCCTGTCCCTTTCCCTCAGGAACCTACACCGATGCCGTGAGATAAAGGGGAGGAGGGGAGGGATTTGTGGCTGCTCTTTGGGATGCAAGGAAGGGAGATGAGAGGAGAGAGAGAGAGAAAAAGAGAGAGAGAGAGAGAGTTCTTATCTATAAACGATCTATATACACGATATATATTAATGTAGCACTTTCTCCATATATTCTTATTAATAAGCGACTGATCCTCTACAACCCGGCAGCCTTTTATATTTGAAATAAATAAATAAATCAGGACGAAGGGGGGAAACCGCCCATTCTACCTCCACCGCTGCCGCCGCCCCGCCCCACCATCCTTTCCTTTCCCTTTCCTTCTTTTTTCTCCTTTCTCCCTCTCTTTCTAGCTAATAAAATGCACCTCGGCAGGGGATGGTCCCTGACACAGACATACACGCACACATGCACACACACGCACTCAAATGTAAAAAAAAAAAAATCAATGTTTTTATATCCCCTCCAAAAAATTGCTGCACCTACTCCTATTACCACAGTACGCAACCACCTCCCCCAAAAAATCAAAAAAAGACAAATACGAAAGACAACCAGCCCCGTTCCTAAAATGCACTCGCTCCCCTTCGCTCACTTGGCCCCCGAATCTCAGCGCCTCCCGAAGAGCCATGCGCCTGGCGCTATTTATAGCCTGGGGCTGTCTTGGAAGGTACCACCGTGTCTCTCTGGGTCTAGCAGACGGGGGGAGGTGGGGGGGCGGGGGAGAACAGCCAACGAAAGCCAGCCCCCACTCCTTCCCCTCCCCACCCGTCTCAGTCTCCCTTGAGCCCTCCCCTCTCCTCTCCCCTCCCATGCCCGTCTCCCCCCACCTCCCCCCTGCACACACACGCCGCCCCCACCCCCTAGTCTGGCTGGGAACTTGAACTGGTCCAGCCTGTTTAAACGGAAAGGACAGAGATCCTGTCTGTTCAATGTAAAAAAAAAAAATCAGATCAGACCTAGGGAGAGAAGAGAGAGAAGAGAGAGAGGGAGGAGAGAGGAGAGAGAGAGGAGAGAAAGAAGAGAGGAAAGAGAGACAGAGAGACAGAGAGACAGAGAGAGAGAGACAGACAGAGAGACAGAGAGAGAGAGAGAAGAGAGAAGAGGTGTAGAGAGGAAGAGACTGAGTGTGTGTGTATGTGTGTGCGTGTGTGAAAACGAGAGAGAGGGCGAGAGAGAGAGGGAGAGGGAGTGAGAGAGTGAGAGAGCGAGAAAGAATAAAAGGAAAGAAGATTTTCTCTATGTATATAAAGATGGCTACGTTAGCAAACGGACAGGCTGACAATACGAACCTCAGTAACAACAGTCACGGCAGCCCGGGCAGTAACGGGCACATGAACGGATTAAACCATAGCCCGGGGAACCCGTCTACCATTCCCATGAAGGACCATGATGCCATCAAGCTGTTCATTGGGCAGATCCCCCGAAACCTGGACGAGAAAGACCTCAAGCCCCTCTTCGAGGAGTTTGGCAAGATCTACGAGCTCACGGTTCTGAAGGACAGGTTCACTGGCATGCACAAAGGTTAGTGGACGATTTCCTTCTTAACTTTGCTATGGAAAAGGAGGAGAGAGAGGGAGGGAGAGAAGAGAAGAGAAGAGAAGAGAGAGGGAGAAGATATCCTGGGGGAGGAAAAAAGAGGAGGAGGAACAGGAAAGGGTGTGGGGGTGTTAGGGGGGATGTTTAGTAGGGGGAAGGTTGGTTTTAGGGGGAAGGGAAAAGATTAGACAGATGGCAAAGAGAAAGAATGGGGGGATAGGATATTCTCCTGAGAAGGCAGGAAAAGAGATGGAGAGCAAAAAGAAATGAGAGCGGGGTTTGATTTTGGTCGGGGTACAGAGCTACTTGAGGGGATTGGGATTGGAAATGGTTAGGTAGAATACACAGAGTAGCAATGTTGAGCGGTCTGGGGATTCAAGAACGGGTGCTGTCCACAGATGTGGTGCTGAAAATACTAAGATTTTTTTTTTTCTCTTCCTCTTTTTGGGTCCATAGTAGTATCAGCACAGCCGCCTAAATGGG
>NW_020954569.1:51645581-51650354 GCF_900497805.2 Vombatus ursinus | reverse complement strand
ACAGAGACAGAGAAACAGAGATGGGGGAAGGAGATCCAGAAAACAGTGCCAGTCACTTGTTAGAGAGACCTGGGTTTGGGAAAATATATGTGGTGATAATACATATTTTCAGAGGATGGACACAGATCAATTCTAAGCCTACCATGCAAGGGGCTTCATAGAATATTTTCTCCCTATCCTTTGAAGCAGCTGTAAGTTCTGGTTGTTGTTACTATCAGGGAAGAGAGAGAAAGAGAAAGAAGAAAAAAACTAGTAACTTTTTATAGGAAGGGGCAATGGGAATTTTCTGCAGCATCCTTTTTTTTCCTCCTTTTTTATTCTCATTAAAGCAGAACCCCAAACGTGCTCAGTTGTAGACCGTGTGTGGGTGGCTGGTGGGTGATGAAATTAGCCCAACGCTTCACTCCCTAACAGTAATGTATAGGATGTTCAACTGGGATTAATAGGAGGCTGAGAGGTGTGGGCAAGTTAAATGCTCTCAGAGAGAGATTGATTGCTGAGGCAGGGAAGTAGCACCAGGCTGAGTAAGTTGTAGATAATGTACATGTAAAACCAATTTTTAATAAACATAAGTATGGAGAGATTCCAAAACTACTGTGTCAGGGCTGGTGATTTCAAAGGAAAAAAATACACACACCGTCCAGCTGGGAAGCCTGCTCCCTTGCTACATGCTGACTATTGTAAGGGTTGATCCTCTAGTACATTGGGTGCTGGGTATGGGGATGTCTGTTTTACCTAAACAGAGGTTTTTATTATCACTATGTTCCCTCTCTACTTCTTCACCCTACCCCCATTCCCAATATCAAGCAGACCTCTACAGCCAAACTCTTATAGTTGGAGTCCCAGAGAGCAGTTTTATTGGCTTTAACGTATTCCAGCTTGCCTGCCGAGTAGTAAATCTTAAAGTTAATGGCATGTTGAGTGGCACAAAAATAGAGAAGAATGGAAATATACTAGTTTGGGTGATGGGGGGTTGTGAGGATTGTAGGGGGTGAAAGATTGCCACCCTTATTCAGTTTGGAGAAAATATCTGTTCAGAAGAGACTGGTGAGATGGAGTGGGGAGAGATAGCTTCCTAAATACTATTCGTTTCCTTCCTTCCCCCACCCACTCCAGTTTCCTGGGGTTAACTGTAGCCTTGTAGCTTTCTCTCCTTTTAATCAAGCTTCCTAGAAGCATAACAATGCTAGTTTCTTATTTTTATTGTTCCATTTTTTTAAAAATCATAGAAAAAAGAGTTCTTTCTCCATCAAAATGGACAGCATGTTCAGTGACGGAAGATTTCAAAGTTTACACACAAAAATATTCAGAACCCACGGAAGAAAAGGGCAGATTCTAAGAGACAGATTTACCATTGCATCTGGAGCAAGAAAAAGCCACTTATTTATTTCTGATCTGGGCAAACTTTGACAATTTACATTGATTTCTTTTCAAATTCCTTGATATGAAGTTATAGATATAATCACTATATGTTGGGTGATAGTTATGTTATTTTATATTTTTCTATCCTGCACACGTAAATAAAATGAATAGCAGTATAAAGGGAAATAGTGCTGTGGTATGGATTTAGATGGACTTAGCCAAGCTGTCTGGGATAGGCAAAATCCCATTTTTATGAATGTTTTGACCCTCAAATTATCTCTACTGACAGTAGTAGGTAAACCAATTGGTGGCCCAGCATGTATTCACTTGGCCCTCCTTACTGCAGCAGCTTACCCTCCAAATCCGGGCATTATTTTCTCCCCTATGAAACTTCTGCATGTCCCATTCCCCTCGTTTTTTATAGAGCAAGTCTCGGCTATGAATGTCACTGACAGCGCTTGGAGCTTCGGGAGAGCTAAATAAATGATACAGTTTCTGAGGTCTGTTTTATTCAGTCCGAGAAGAGTTTGAACTCCTCCTTCTGTGATGCTGCCTGATTTATTAGCTAATCCTGATAAAAATAAGCCTCTGGCTACTGGAAAAAAAAAAAAAAACCTCTCTCGCCATTGGTGATTAATTACCGTTAAATCAAAAAGCATGATGGGACTTTGAAGAATGAGGATTGTGTTGAGCTTCTAGTCCCCCCCCCATCTCTAAATTGACAACATGAGGGAAAATATGAAAATGGTTCCTTTTGTTAAATCAGGGATGAAAGATTGCTGGTGTATCTTGCTCATTCCTTGCTGAATTTCCAACTTCTAATGAACCTAGTTGGGATAGAACTGAGAGATTTGGTAAGACACTAGCCTTGAAAGTTACTAGCTAATGTGTCTATTAACTAAGTGGTAATAAATAAATAACCAAATTAACAAACCAATAAATAAATCAGTTGCCTGATCAAGTTATTTTAAACCACTACCTTCCATTTCATGTAGCTGGGTAAGAGAATTAATCCCAAGAGTTAATGGAATGTCTGTTGGGTGGAGAGAAACCTTAAAAGAGAATTAGCTTAAGTCAAATTGGGAGGTTGTGGTACTGTAAGAGGAGTATTTAAAGGTACTGAAGAAAAAACACCCAGTTCTATCAGAGGAGAGGAGAGCTACTCTTCTAGAGGAGACATTGATGGTGTTATGGCAAGATGGTTTTTAAAGGTACATTCTCACTCCGGTAATGGGACACTAATTGAAAATAAAAGGAGGTCAGAGTGGGCAGACAACAACAAAACACTCAGATAGTGAAAACTCTCAGATTCTAAGGATTTCTTCTTTCCCATCCCATCCCTTCCCATGTCCCACAGCATCAGAAACACTTTGGGAGAGGATTTTATTTTCTAGTCACCAAAGAGGAAAGATTTGTACTACCAATTAAAGAAGACCCAGATCACCTATGTTAGCATTATGGGTGAGATGAGACCGAGCTTAGAGAGACTTCTTTTGGTATGGGGAGAGCTAAATAGCTGTCTTCCTTCTCTTCCTCCTCCTGTTCCTCTCTTTCTCATTTTGTCTTTTATGTATTTCATCTTCATTGTCTTCTTTCCTGGGGTTTGGGTGCAGAAAACGGAAGTGGGAACTACATAAAAACACACATGGCACCCACATATGCAGAGTTATCAAATCACACATGAACAATTTAGCAATCCATTCATAACTTTGGTCTTGTCTAGCAGGGTAGGAGGCTGAGAAGACTGAGTTACTGGGAGACATAAAGACTAGTGCTCTCTGGACAGCCATATTATAATGCATTATCTTTGAAGTCATTTAAGTCCAATTTAAGTGGTATTTAGTATAATATTTATGAATTAATGTAATCTAAATATAGGACTGTCCCCAAAGGTTTAAACAGCCTTTACTACTGATGCATGCTTGTTCACAGGGCCTGTAATGCATTTTAATCTAAACAGCCAGGTCCACCTAACAGTCCTTCTAGTTATCCAGTCAGAACAGATCTGCGCCTGGGTATCCACCCTGCATGGAGATTTTTCCAGCTGTAAGAAAGAGAAGGCATTGCACGGTGGCCTTTGGATATTCATAAGCAAGAACCACTAATCTATAAAAGATGCAGTCCTCTGAGAATTTCACATTTCATATAAAAAGAAGTTGGGGTGGAATCATCCTTTGGAAATTGCCTCAGAGTTTATTCCATTTTAAATATATTCACCAATCCCTCTCCCCCAACTTAAACCTTCATAAGGCAAACACAATGCATCTTAATTAAAAGCAAATTGGGGAAAACCCCAAAAAAATTCTAAGGGGGGGAGGGAAAATATGGTTAAATTTAAATTTCTGTGGGTTCTGTGCTTCACAATATCATGCCTGCATTCAAGATGTGCAATCTATCAGAACATCAGGCTTCCATCCATTCTGGCCTAACTGAGAAGACTTTTTTTTGTTTTGTTTTTTTTCCCTTGTGGATACATGAATTAAAGCTCAAGCAAATCCCCATCAAATTTCAGCATTCCAGAAAGTAAAGGGACAGCAGAGCCTGGACATAAACCCATGACCAATTCAGATGAATGTTTAAAAAACCTCTTTGAAAATGAAAAACCAGTGCTATCAAGGAAAATAGTCCAGGGGAGTGTCTACATAAAAGCACACCCATTTCATTGAAATGGCAGGTTTCCCTTGCAAGAAGCAGGTAGGAAGAATGAGACAGTCAAACAAGGAAATAAACAAACCAACAAATAAGACAAAGTAACTTTCAGTAAGCACAGGAAATTGGAATTTAAAAAATAAAATGTTCCTAAATCAAAGCTCTAAATTGTAAATTCTATATAAGTATTGTCTTCAATAGCAAAGGGGGAAAAGAAATAGATTGATTTATTTCAAAAGAAGGGAAATAATTTCTTGTGTGTGTTTCTCTTTCATACATACATTTTCAGAGTTGGTGTCCACAGAAATAAAAACACATGCATACATGTGTGTGTATGCATTGGCATTTATACATGTGACCTGCACACATGTATCAACTAGTTCTGGACTAGATTATATAGAAACCCAACCAAGAGGTTTTTATTCTCTCTGTCTTTCACAGTCTGAAAATGGATTCTAGATTGCGTTAAAGGGATATCTTTGAGGTCCTGACATTATCTCCATCACCTTTTCAAATTGTTCAGTCATTCATAACTCATCACCAAAAGGTGTCTCTTCAGCATATCCATTTCTTTAATACAAATATCAGAAAACACCATTAAATTTAATCTGAAAATATCACCCTTCCAGGGTGGGTTTTAAAGTTGTTGAGGCTTTGCCGAAGAATGAAATTCCAGGATAATCATCTCAAATGTGTGTTTTTTGTTTAATTTTTCCTCCACATCCCTCCCCCTTTGGTGTGTTGTAAGTGATTGGTCATGTA
>NW_020954569.1:51640091-51645531 GCF_900497805.2 Vombatus ursinus | reverse complement strand
AGAGAGAGAGAGAGAGAGAGAGAGAGAAAGAGAGAGCTGGGTATTCAAATACAAGTCTGAAATGCCACTTCTCTGATTCAGAAAAAAATAATTGTCTCATTTGAGATGAGAGTCTATAAGAAACCATTGTACCCCTTGGCCTCTGTGAGGAGGTGGCCATGCAGTTCCTTGAGATCTAGTAATAAGACAGGATTATGAGATGGATAATGGTGAGTGGAAAGACCAGGGTATGGAATGAATGCCAAAGGGACAGTGAAAGGTAAATCGCCAGAATGCCAAGTGGGCACTGGAAACTGGGAGTATCCAATGGGGCAAAGAAGTTAGAGCTAGAGTAGCACCTGTGCTTAGGAGGAGACTATTTGACCTGAAGGAGGAAAAGAGAGAGGAGTATGAGAGTAAGAAGGAAAGTAGTGAGGAGTTGCAAAAGTTGGAGATAAGGGTGTGTATGTGTATGTGTGTGTGTGTGTGTGTGTGTGTGTGTGTGTGTGTGTGTGGACCTTTGAGTAGTTTGTATATGTGGTAAGTTAAGGTGTCAAAGTTAGTATGAAGGGAAATTTCCTCTCAAAATCATAGCATACTTTTTTGGGGGAGAGGAGGCAAGGCAAGGGGAGAAGGTAGGTGATTAGGAAAATCTGGGGGAAAATACTACCAGAGATTTAACCTACAGACGATGCACCAGCTCATCCCTTGGGTCCATGAGTCTTGACCCAAGGTTTGGGGGTTTCTCTGCTTACTCCCTCCCCACCCTGAATGGGAGGGGAAGATTTTCTGAAGTTATCCATCTGCATCTCCCACTCCCTGTGACCTTTCTTTAGATCTTTATTCCCTTTACCACCCCTCAACTCCATTGATTACATTTTAGAAGTGACCTTCTGGGCTGAGCAGCCGCAGAGGAGTCTCTCTGCAGAGACAATCCTGCCCCTTCTGCATCCCACAGCCCTCTCTTGACACTACACTCCTGTAATACCCCATCCCTTTCTTTATCTCCTGAAAGTGAACACCCTCCATATACCAAGGACTTTCCTAATTCAATCAAGACGGCTCTCCTAGAAGTAATCAGTGTTTTTCTCCAAACCCAGTCAGGGTGTGGCAGGAACCCAGCAGCCTGCCAGTCAGCATCTCTGCGGCATTGGAGGTAAACCCTCTTTGCACCAGGCTTCTTAAAATGTTTCTTTTCTGGGATCCCTAACCTGGCCACCCCAGTCCAGCTCATAGGCTCTGGTTCCACTTGGATGTGTGGATGAGAGTTGAGGGGTGAAAATAAAAGGTCATACCAACTTCCTCCTTTATAAAAAACATATTTCCCATGGATAGTTACACAAATGAATCCCTAAAGCTGAGTATGGAGAGTAAGGGTTGATATTAAGTCTGGTACTGAAGACATTGAAGGCCACAGGCAGGCAGGGAGCAAAAAAGGAATGAAACTGTGGATGAATTCAGCATTGGGAGATCTCCAAAGTTGAGGTGTTTGGCTTCTATCAAGTGAGGAGTGACTAGCTAAAGGGGCTTCCTACTAATCCATCCACTGGACAACTTGGAATCTTCCTCATTTCTGAGGTTAATGTAGACCACATGCCATGGTCCTTACCCACAACAGTGGAAAAGAAAAATGGGCTATGAGTAATCTCTGCTGTGACTAGGACAGAGTTCATAAGAGTTTGGGAAAGGGACAGGGGAGGGGATTGGGTGTTACTAGGGTTTTTATTGTTTTTCTTGCAATTTTCTCTACTTTCTTTTTTCCTCTACCATTATGTGCCTCTCTCCTTCAACCCCAGCTGATTGAAGACTCAAATCAGTTCTTAACAGCTCAGGAACCAAATCTTATGTGGCCATCTGTATGATGTAAATGAATGGGCACCCTTATAGATATAGACATTGTGCTCACTTTGTGAGGAAAGAGCAGCCAAAAATATTGATCAAAGCTCAGGGGGAAAAATTGATAATGAACTGGTCTCCAACAGGACTTTAATTGACAATGACTTCCGAGGCCCAGCTCTGGACAGTGTAAAAACTGACCATGATGTTACTTTATTGCAATACACTCTCCTTTAATTAATTATCACCTTTGTTAAGACTGGCTACAGATCAAAGGTTTTTAGATACTTAACAGATTCTTAGTACAAAGCTCTCAGATGCATTAGGACTATCCAACAGCTCGGCCAATGAGGCAAGAGAGCTTCCCATTTTCCTCTCTCTTATCTGTTTATTTCATCTTCTTTGTTAAAGACAGACAGTCCTTGCTGCACAGACACTGTTGGTTAGGACAAGGCCTTGCTTGGGGATATCAGCTTCTGGGAGAGGGAGGGAACAGAATATGTACATGTTGGGGGCAGTTTTGTGGGGGCAAGTTGCAAAGGGAAAGAGAATATTTGGCTTTGCAGTTATTCCTTAAAATGCACAATTGGGGCTTTAGCTACGGCTGAGTCTCTGGCTGAAATGAGGAATCTGGACACGATGCAGACAGTCCGTGAAAATTGCAAAAGGTGTGCGCGCACGTATGTGTGTGTGTGTGTGTGTGTGTGTGTGTGTGTGTGTGTGCATGTGCACATAAATATTATGAGATCAATAGAGCTTGTATCCTTTACCCATACCTCTTAACTTCTCCCTCCCTTACTTTCGTCTTGTGAACACCTGCACTGATGTCGTATTTCACTCCGGAAAATGCTTGCAGCCCGAGTGAATTTGGGTGATGTTAAATGAAACCAAGTCATTGTTTTGATTCAGTTGTGGAGTCTGGGCGACTGTGAGGATGTGGGCACTAGTTGGGGTAGGTGTGCCTAAAGCATACAGCGCCATGGTACAACAGAAACCTCACTCTCCTGGGAAGGGAGGAGGGGGCTCCAAAACCTACAAACTGACAGGTGACTTACTTGAAAGCGACCCTCTGAGTCATTCTAGGCAGATTTGAATGCCATACGTGGCTGTTTGTTCATTATTCTAATTTAATGATGCAGTCACACCTAATTAATCCATGTCTGGTTTATTCATATGCTATGTCTGAGCATCCAAAAGATTTTTCCAGCTAGCCCAGCCTTCCTTTGCCAGGGAAAGCTAGAGGTATGCCTCTGGGTGAGAGAGTTTCTCAGTCTGAACAAAAATGAATCAATGCAAAATGAGTTGATAAAGCAGCGACATGAAGCCATCTCTGACATAAGTGTTCATGCATGAAGGCATGAAGGCATGTAAATAATAACAAGAAAGCAGACATGTATACACATGCATATGCAGTATGTTTTCTGACATAGCCAACATGGTTCTATTCCTTTTTTAATACCCGTAGGGCCAATTCCCATTACATAATGTGCATTGCTCCTTGGAAACACACCATCAATGCCTTGGCATTCAGATGACTGGGGACTTGAGAGCAAAGGGAAATAGCAGGATCCATTCTCCATCCTGTCCCAGTGGGGGGATAGCTAGGTGGGCTGCTCCCATTGTGCAGGTGGAGAGACTAAGGCCAAGGTCATGTTTGGAGTAGTCCCTGACTTCTTGGCAACTTGCTTCTAGCTTGGGCCCCTTTTTTGGCTGGTGCTGGCAAGCAGGTAAATATCAAAAATAGCAACGACCTAATAATATCCTTCTTAAGATGAGACTCCCTTCGAGATCCCAGGGGAAGAGAATTGTCAAAAGATAAAACAATATACAATGTGTGTATAAGAACTCTCTGATTATGCTATCCCCCCCCATAATACTCTGATTAACTATTTGATCAATTCTAAAAGCACCAGTATCTCTCACTAAGGTTACCCCACCCTGGAGGTTTAAAGGTGAGTGGAAAACACACACTTAAGATTGCATAGTAGTGGATTTATCTATACTTCTTAAAGGAATGTGACAACTACCCTGGGATGATTCAGTTGTCTGAACAAAGGTCAATGTAGTGATATCCATTATTAATAATATCAATACTTTGGTTGACCAATATAACCAGTGATTGTAACACGTCACTGTTGGGTAAGGCTAGAAAGACTAGGCAGCAACAGCAGTAAATTATCCCCATGTAATATTTATCATATTGACTGGTTCTAATAACATACACAAAGGCAAAAATGTTGGAAATATTTGCTCAGTACATGTTTAGTGGCGGGGGGGTGGGGGGGGAGGCAAGGGGAACTCAGTTCCCAGTGGGTTGTATGGACTTGAACCTCCTTGGAAGGTTGCGATTGGGTAGTTACTGTCACTAGATTACTATTAATTATGCTCCACACAACAGTCTTTCTCTAGTTACCCAAAACAAGCTTATTTCACTCTGTCCAGAGAGAGCAATGGATTCACTTGGCTGCCATCAAACCATATCTTTCTGTAAAATCGATACTCTGCATAGCTATATCACCTAAAAGAGGCAAAAAACACCCTCACACCTTACGCTTTCTCGCTGTCCCCAGTGTTTTAATTTTGTCAAAGTGAGAACAAGTTCTGGGGAATGGAGGGGTGGGGGGAGGGAAGGGAAGGTATAATTAATTTAACTGAATGCAAAGCAAGCCCTTACAGTGAGGGTTGACAGGTGCTGAGGAGGAATCTCTACAAGATGCCATTCTGTGTCCCAAAATTTCAGGTACCTTTGAGGAAACACAAAGCCACCCACCCTCACCTGGTGTGCATGAGGTAATAAATCAGTTTATCTTTCTTGGGTTTATATAGTACCTCAAGCCTGAAACTTTCAGGAGTCCCCTCAAACAACTAGGCTGGTCTGGCTGGATGGGCTGGTTTTTTTCAGGTCATTCCCATTACCCTATGTTTGAACTTTTGTGGGGGTGTTTATCTGGAGTTCATCTTTAGTAATAAAAGGTAGAGCAGCCAGATGATTTTTCCCCCATTCATTCATTTGTTAGTCCACTCATTCAGCTTCTTCTTCTTTTTTTTTTTTAGGCAATTGGGGTTAACTGACTTGCCCAGGGTCACACAGCTAGTAAGTGTCAAGTGTTTGGTCTGAGGCCGGATTTGAACTCAGGTCCTCCTGATTTCAGGGCTGATGCTCTATTCAATGTGCCACATAGCTGCCCCCTAGTCCACTCATTCAGAACCACCCTTCTGGTCATACTGTTCTTTGACTGGGAATGGGGGAAGGGGAGGAAAGACCCTATGACCTTAGCTTCTAGGATATTTTAGATTCCTGTTGACTGTGTAGAATAAAACCAGGGTAGGTACCTTCAACGGGAAATGGTAAAATTGGGGTCAGGAAGCAGGAAATTGTGAGAGAAGGGGAGACTCCCTGCTGAAAAGGAGAGAAGAGAGGAAAATAAGGAAGAAGGCACCTTCAACTAAATCCCAATAAGTGTGTGCTCTTATAAACCATCTTTCTACCAGGTAGCAGGGTTGGTGTGACTTTGGAGGCCAGGCTGGTGAACAGAGGGTGGGTAGGTGGGGAGTCATGTAGATTGAGGAGGAGGAAACATTTCAGTCAATCTTTGGTCATTAACAGAAGGGATAAGAGATAAAG
>NW_020954569.1:51629903-51640071 GCF_900497805.2 Vombatus ursinus | reverse complement strand
TGTGTGTGTGTGTGTGTGTGTGTGTGTGTGTGTGTGTGTGTGTGTTAAGAGGCAATGTGCACACCAGGGCACAGGTCACTTTATGTTGTAAGCAGTCTTCTTATTCTCAAAGTGGAAGTCTTTTTAAAAGACTATTTTCTTTCACAGTTGACATTTATACATCACCTTTAGGCTTATAAATGACTTTATTTACATTATCTCCTTTGATCTTGCCAACAAGTCCTTGATTCACTCTGGGGCAGCTGAAGGAAGAAGGCAAGCCCCATGACATCCACCCAGAACAGGTCAGGTTAAAGTATAAGCAATTACTTACACCACTTGTACTTTCTCCTATCCCCCCCCAAAAAAACCTATGGAACAAATCTCCTTCTCCCCAACTCAAGCCAGGACACATACCCTATTGCTTCCCAAGGTGTGTAGCTTCCTCAGGGTCCCACCTCAATCTTTCCCTATTCTCCTTCCGAGTTGCTATTCCAGGTCACACCTTCCCCTACAATATCCAAGGTCTTCAGTATGTTGAAAGGCAACATGGTATAGCAAAACAGTTAGGGGATTTTTTTTTCAATCAGGAGATGTGAATCTGTATCCCAGTTCTATTAACTAACCATGTCACCACAGTTATCACTTCACGGGAACTCAGGACCTCATCTGTAAAACACTGAAACTTGAATAATGACTTATTTTGAAGGTTCCATCTAGCTTTATATCCTTCAATACTATGATCTTCTATACTCAGATTACCGTCCCCCACTCCAATACACAATACCCTGGAAATGGGGAGCAGGCGGAAGAGAGGGAGGCTGAGAGAATGTGTTTCAATGTGCTCAGCCACATTGGGTTGAGCCGTCAGGGACCGCTCAGGGACAGTCTGTGAAGAATTCACCTTTGGCAGGGGAAGAGGGGGGATATCTGGGAGGATAGATTACAGGTCACTGGCCTTCCAGTTCCCCTAGTATTTCCATGGATTCATCAGATATGAGGGTACTTTAGAGTGAGTAAAAGAAAAATTGTCACCTTATTTATATACAGTATTCCCTTTCTTCCTCCAAGGGCCTCAAAGGTTTCTTTAAGCCCCTCTTCAATAAAGAAGGGCATCCCCATCCAGATCTGTTAGAATCTCTCACTATGCTAAGCCTAAGTACAGGCAGAGGCCTTGCTGGCAAACTATCAGGATCACTTCAATGATCTTGGACAACCATCCTGGTGTCTGGACAGAGACACCAAAACGTCTCTACTACCACTCTGTCATGAGGCCTGGTATTCCACCATTACAGCTTCATTCCTTTGGGTTAATGTGGCCCTTTCCTGGTTCCACTATTAAATTGCAAACTTCCCCTAGAATGCAACCAGTCCCCAAAACCTCAGTGTAAATGAATTTGCTCTATGTTTTCTTCTCAGACAAAAGGGCCCAAGAGCAGCTTGAGAACGATGGGTACGGAAGGGAGGCAAAGGGCTGATAAGCACCGAATGAAGGCACTCCCCAGAGACGACACAGGCCTTGCTGTTGTTGTCCACCTCACAGGTTAACAGAGAGCCCGTGCATGTGTTCCTGAGACCCCATAACTGTGCGTTCTCTCTGTCTCCTCAAGGAGGCGCCCTCTGACGGCTAATGTAAGGAAGTCAGTCCTCCATAACTGTTATCCTCTACGCCAGAATAAAATGATTCCTTCCCCTGTCCTCCTGATGGTCCTTCCTCCTCCTGCTTCCCCACTATTCTGTGGCTTTGGCAGAAGTCTGTCGCACTAAAACCCTTCTCATTGTTTGGAGCCCCCTCAGAGACAGATAGACGAGAATGGGTCTAGTTTTCTTCATTTGGACAGCAGCCCACAGCAGGCAGCAAGCACAGTCAGACCTGAGCCTGTGATCCTAGGGATGTCCTAAACCACACACACACACACACACACACACACACACACACACACACACACACCCCCTCCCTCCCAAAGGAACATTCCTAAAGGACTACCCATACATATACACACATATGCCCTTTGCTTGTGCATCCTGAAAAAGGTGTGAATGATCGGTTGATCAATCAATTGAAATTATTTATCACCCAGATTCAGTGCTGGGCACTAGTAGCACTGCTGTTGCATCTTGTTCAGTTTCAGTCTGTGAGCACCAAAGCAACAGAACAACTGTTATTTATTTTTATGTTTTATTTATTGTATTTTTTTAAATAAAGGGAAACAGTGATGTGACGTAAAGAGCATTGGGCTCCAAATTAGGATGCCTAAGAGTATAGACCTGGTTCTGTCGTGACCTGGCTGTGAGATGGTGACTGTCATTTCCACTACGAGGACCTCCCCTGTAAACATGAGTGTACTGGATTAGATGGCCACCCAAGTCCCTTCTGGTTCCCATATTCTATACATCTACCACTTATTAACTATTTAAGAAAGTGCTAGGAAGCAGGGATGCCCTTCGCCTCAGGATGTCATTTTTCTAGGGATAAGGAATATTGTCCAATATTCTTGATGGAAAGGCTGAGGCCTGGGAAGAAAGGAGAGTGGCCCATACTCCAGGAGCCTCATGACTCAAGTAGATTGGGAGTTTGATATCCTCACCCTAAAACCTCCCCAAAATCATGATGATTGCCCCCCCTTTTCATGTCAGGTCTCAAACCTATTCCAGCCTTACATCTTGGCTTTGACAAGATATCTCAAGGGATAGATAGTTTGGGTAAAGATGAGATTGCTCTCCCTGACACTATCCTCAGAGATTTTAGAAGGGACCTAGCTCCCTAGGCTCTTCAAACTTAGGAACCTTTCCTCTGGGGACTTCCCCCCAGCTTTGCTGACACTTTCTATTCCCAGCCTAGAGTATCTTTGAGGATATTTCCAGCCACTATAGCCCTTTAGGGAAGTGAATTCCATCCTATAGACTCCATCTACCATGCACGAAGTAAATTTCTCCAAAGCAGAGAGTAGGTGAATCCTGATCTGATTGATGGGGAAAACCTGACCTCTGCCTTTGGAGAGTTTCCAGTCTTCTTAGGGGTATGAAATATATTTATGACACCCAAGTGCTTTCATGGATTATGATAGCCACAAGTTTAAAATAATTTCATCCAGATTAAATGCCTGAGGACCAAGTGAAAACAGAGAACTTTGAGTCTGGGGCTAGAGGAGGTGACCTAAAGAACAGAATCACGGTGTTTAGAGCAGAAAGGGATCTTAGAAATCTAGTCCAATACACTCATTTCCACATGAAGAAACTGAGACCCAAAGAGAAAAAATTATTTGCCCAAGGTCACACAAATATTAAGTAGAAGAACCAAAATTCAGAGGTCTGGTGCTGTGGGCTTGGAGCCAGGTTTCAAAGGCAGGGAAAGAGAATGCCAAGTGGAGTGGAATGGTATGACCAAAGGCTCCTTTGTGGGAAGAAACAAGACCTGAGCAGAGGGAGGAGGGGAGATGGTGAGTTGACTCACTGTTTCAAGTGCATTAAATTTTGTTTCTTAGAACAGTGGGGGCCAGAAGTTCTGATCTCAAATAAGGAGGGACCTAAGACAGACTGAGGAACAACAGGCAGAGTTTTGGGGAAGGCAGGAAGCTCCTGACAGCTTCCAGAATGGGGTAACTTCACCTCCTGTGGGTCTGCAGTGTCCTTCAGGCTCCCAAATCACAACCCACTCATGTCAAGAAATTACCCATCCATATTTAAACCAGTGACCATGTTCCCTATCACTGGGGCAGCCTTCCAGATCTTACTGGAAGGCTTGGCTGCATTTTCTAAGCAGTAAATTGTGGGGCTTGTGGCACTGGAATATCCTTTTGCTCTCTGTCCCACTCCCCCATTTTCACCCTTCCCACCAAAAAGAGGAGACTGAGAATCTAAGAATGATGATGAACCATTCTTTCCTATTTTCCCAGAAGCCAGGGACTAAGATGTCAGGTGTAAGGTTTCCTTATCAGAATCTAGCCAAAAGTAGTGTTTATAATTCCTGCATGAGGAATTCTGACTGGACATGAGTGCCTTAAGAGGCCAGCTAACCACAGAGGCAAAGTGGCCGGTGGCGGCAGGAGCTTAGGTAGTCAAGGATGCTGAAGGGTCATATTGACTTCCTTTGCTCTGGGAGTACACTGGGAACGTGTACCCTTTCTTTGAGAGATTCAGTCTCTCTCAAAAACAGAGAAATAGATAAATTGATCTCCCAAAACTGAGACCAATTCTTCAACATACTGCAAGGATGAAGAATAAGGTTCTTCTGCAATCCTGCTGTGATTTCTTGCCTTCTACCCAATTTTCTCCACTCCAAATCAAGAGATTTCCCAGGGGAACATGAAGAGTGGTAAAGGTAAAGGGGGGTAAAGGTAGGTAAGAGGTGGTTCCTAGGACCCATTTTTTGGATAATTCAGCACTTTCCCATAATCCCTTCCTATGACAAGTCTTCAGTATCCTCAAGATGCCTTTTGTCTGCCCTGTCGTGAACATTCACAATATAAACCATTTCCTTCTCTCTCTCTCCTATCAAAATTTAACTATGCTATGTCCTGTCTCTTCAAGGCCCTGCTTCCCGATGATCTAATAAACTAATCTGTACAGCTGTGTTAAGCGGCCACTAATGGGTGTTAATGTGTTACCTCTCCCTGGTAAGTTATATGTACTGTATCAAAGGCCTTCTGGAGACAATATCTTAACTCAAAGGAATAATGAAAATAGAGGAAATTTCAGGCAGATCAGAGGTGAATATATTTTATTTCCTTTTGGTCAATCACACCACATAGACAGATAGCCACCTACCCCACAAACGTGTAGGGCTGATCTGTGTGACATTCCATAAAACAGTCTTGAGAAAATAGATGCCCGTGGTTGAATAATAATATGAATAACTTGGAGAGAGCATTATATTTTTTGAAACACATTCACATCTATTTACACACCTGATGTAGCACTTCCATGAAGTGGGCAGAGTAAAATTCAGTACCCCTATTTTACAGATGAGGAAACTGAGACCTCACAAAGGTAAAATGACTGTCCAAGGTTACTCACTAGTTTAACAGCAATCAGGTATTGAGTCCAGGTCACTTGAAATGAACTCAGTACTTTGTCCAAAGGGCAACCTGGCTTCAAAATCGGTGATTCGTCCGAATGGGAAGTTTGTTCTGAGAGTCTAGGCTGTGGACCGTTTAGAAGGTTGGCAAGTGAATGATTTTCTCATTACCGCTACTGCCCCCCCCACACCCCATACACCCTCTGCGGCTATCTTCCATCCCATCATCAAATTTAGTTATTCTGTTTAGTTAGTATTCTTCTCTTTTCCTCTTTAAAAAAAATTTTTTTAAAGCCATCGTGTAAATAATTGTGGTGTCCGTATAAAACAGGACAGCTCCCGGGGAGGGTTGCTGAATCCCTGTCTCCAGCCGTAAGCAGAGCCTGCCAAGACAGTGCAAACTAGCGATTCCTGCCGCTGGGTTTTACCAGCCTAGCCGGGAAAGAGACAACTCGTGCAATTCAGAGATGACGATGCCAAAGGTTTAATCAAATATTCAACATGGTCAGTAAACTTAAACCAACGTCGTATCTTGAGCTCTCAGTCCCCTCCTCCCTTCCCTGTGTCACTGCCCAGCGGAGGCTAGGAGAAAGTTTGTAGCTCTCCCCAGAGCCTCTGACCGACTGGTTTGGGGGTGAAAGGTTGAGAGACTGGGGCGGAAATTTCGACAACTCTGTATGCACTCATACTGGTTGATTTAGGTGTTTGGGAGGTGGGGAGGGAATTGGGGAGGGGGATGTTCAGGGAGCTGGGGTTTATAGCTTTCCTTCTGTGTTCTATTATTCATTCCCTCTGATTTTTATCTAATCTCTCCCTGATTGTCCTGGTGAAACTTAATAGACAAAGTGAATTTTTATTACATCATCAATATAATCTCCAGCTAATCAGCAGCCACGTGGGCCTCAGTGAGCCCGTTAGCTCCTCAGCTGGCTTCATAAAAAATAGGAACATCAGTGCCGGGTCTGGATTTACACCCCCACCCCCACCCCCACCACCTTTGCTCCCAGTTTGAGTTTCCCTTTTTCGGGTTCTATCACACTGCTTTATGCACTCCGGGAGGAAAGGAAGGAAGGTCTCCCAGACCTTTGGGTGAGGCTGATAATCCACCAGGGAAACCTTCTCTGTTGTTATTATTTTTAGTTTCCCCTCTCCCAGTTCCAGGTGTTGAAATCACAGATCTAGGACTTGTGTTGTGAATTCTGGAGTGGCCTATTATTGCCTCCTGCTCTGGCTGGTGCCTGTTGCTGTGCTGGGAATATAAAATATCATTTCACCTAATCACACACCTCACATTGTATACTGCATATGAGATTGGGATGGAGGTCTCATTGTGCAGGGAGCCTGGGTTCTCAAAAGCTATGATCAGAGCACAAGTCCTAACAGGACCTTAGCTGGAAAGGTTTGGGGTATGTGCCAAAAGATAAACAGAAGGGCTGTTATTAGAAGACTACCTGGTAAGATTGATCACCAGGGGCTTAGCTGATGGGTGATTGGGTTGTTTTGGGTTTGGGGTTTTGATTTTTTTTTTTAGCCACAGTAATTTCCAAAAACTTTATATTAAGACATGGAAAAGCAGTGATCTACATTGATGAATGGAGTACAGATGCTTATGAAATTACAGATTTTTTAAAAGGTCTCATGTATGTTATAGTATACAATGAATGCATAAGCCCCACACAAAGATTAGGCTTATTATTTTATAACCATGTTATGCCTAGCACATACTGTAACCTTATATTTGCAGAACATTCAAGTTTTCAAAGCATTCCTATTTATATTATCTCAAGTATTATCATCTGTTCTTTTCAGAACAACTCAGGAAGGTTGTTCCTTTCCTATGTGTGCATACATACATGAAGAATATATGGAGAAACATTATGTGCATGCTCTTGTGTGGCCATGTTTATTTATTTAACAATCTGACATTGCTGTAAAAGAAACCATGGTCAGCTAAGAAGCAAAACATGTGGTGGACAGAGGCAGGTCAGGATGGATTCTACCAATGCTAAGATCAAATAAAGCAGCAAAGCAGGGAGCCTGGTTGCTTTAAAAAGTGGAGAGGGCAACATCCTGTCTCTCCCTCCTTCCAGTACCCTAGAGAGGGGCAATGACAGAAGCAGTCTGTAGGCCTGTGTGTCCCTATTTCAAGATGTAGTTATGAGGTAGGAATACTGATATTTTACCAAAAATAGTAATCCCACTATTCAAATGGGTGTTGTAACCTTGAGAGACTCTAGTCTAGGCTTATTCAATGTATTTCTGGTGTTACCTCCATCCTCTCTAGGAATTGCCTTCAGAACTTGAGGCACATTATTTTGTGTATCTTCAAAGGATGGATGAATGAGTGAATGAAAAGAATGAATGAATAAATGAAAAAACATGTATGTAGAACTTACTACTTGCTAAGCACAGTGCTAAGTGCTGGGGATATAAATACAAAAGCAAAGACAATACCTTCCCCCAAAGAGCTTACATTCTAATGGAGAGAAACAACACATAAAGGGGAGTGATGCCTAGAGAGGGGGTATTTCTGTATTTCCAGCAAATCTTTGTCCTTTGAGGATAGGATTCAACTTTGGAGGAAAGCCTGATGGATCAGGGTAGGAGGAGTGTTTCACTGTGGGTGCCACCATTTGGAATCCAAAAGGAAGCAAGAGGATGAAGCTATGAGGAAGATATTTTTGTGTAGCCAGATTGGTTTAGAAGGCAGTCATCCTCTGTGGATAGACATCCATGGTCACATCTTGGATAGATGGACACAGGTTCAGCCACAGCCCACCCACTGTTTCTGGAAAGCTGTTTTGTGTCCTTTGCCTGTAGCCAAGGCAACCAAACCAGATGCCCCCAGTTCAGGTCTACGAGCAGAAAATGGATGCATACTCCCAGATCATCCATACATGTAATATACTATGTTAGTGACTTCAAAAGGGAAAGGGAGCATGATGTAAATGGAAAAGCTAGGGATGGTGGTCAAGAGATATAGATTCTAGTCCAAGTTGTACCACCTACTCACTGTGTGAAGTAAGGTAAGTTACTTCATCTCTGGATTTCAGCCTATTATTTAATCAATCAAGCAACATGAATTTATTAAGTACCTACTATGTGCCAGGCACTATGCTAGGTGCTAGGGTTAGATAGAAAAGAAGTAGTCCCTACCCTCAAATAGCTTACATTCTTTTGGGAAAGAAATTTACATAAATAGGCATATATACAGGATACATTGCATAAATAAATATATACAAAATCAATACACATATACTATTTTTAGGGGAGGTATCAGCAGATGGGAACATCAGGAAAGGTCTCAAGTAGAAGAAGACCTTAAGCAAATATCATTTGTCCTACCACCCTAACTCACTGAGCTTTGCCATTCTGACCATGTCCCTTCCGCACCTCCCATTCAAAAACCTTCGGTGGCTCCCAATTGCCACGAGAAAAAAATACAAGCTTGGCAGCTTGACATTTAAAGCTTTCCACAATCTGACTCCCACCTACCTTGCCAAGCTCACTTCCTAATGCTCCTCTTTGTGAAGTCTGCAGCTCAGACAAACTGTACTATTATCTCTCTCTTGAACCTGACACTCCACCTCCCATTCCAATCGCACAGGCTGTCTCTAACACCCAGAATGTCCTCCCACCTTCCCTCTGCCTATTGAAATTCCTAACTTGCTTCAAGGCTTAACCTGGGCCATTTCCTCACCAAGTTCTTTCTTGATCCTTTCAGCTGTTCCTACTCTCTCCCTCCTCAAATTATCATATATTTACTTATCCATTTACATCTTGTCTCCCCAAGCAGAATACAAGCTCCTTGACTGTTTCAGTTTTGTATCTGTATCCTGACATCTAAAGAGTATCTTGTACATAGTAGGTACTTAATAAATGTTTGTTGAACTGAATTAGGAGGCATTCCTGCACTGGATGGGAGATTGGACTAGATGACCTCGAAGGTCCCTGCCAACCCTAAGGTTGTGTTATTGAATGATAATGGCTATTATAATTTTAATAGCATGTTATAATAGATAATATATATAATATACTATATAATAATATAGACTCCTCTCAGGGATTTTTATATTTTAATAGAAAATAATAAATCTCCAGAGTGCAAATGAATGAATCTCTAATGGTAGGATTTCAGACACTATGGAGCAATGGAAAATATCTACAGCAGAGAGACCCCTTCTGTAGTCTACCACCTACTGTATCTAAATATAAGACTAGTTCAGTTAACAGAATACATTGGCACTTCTAAGAAGGGTCAAAAAAGTTATAGAGAGGAGTTATAGGGCAATAAAGACCAGGAGAGGAGGTAGAGTATTGATCTAATCCCATTCCAGGTTGAATAGTCCTCAGAGGATGGCATAGTTGCCTTCCTTCCCTGACCCCTCAACCCACCTGGCTTTGTTTATGACTGTGGAAGAGTGTGCCACTCATTACTAGTCAGGATCTGCCACTTACCCAATCATGCTTCTTGATCCCTGATGCTGTCCACCAACATGATTCCAGGGATGCAGTTGAAAGTGGGGAGAATAGGACATGGGGTGGTTTCAAACTGCATTAGGAGCAGAGAGAAAGGGAAGAGAAGTTAAGGGAGGAAATCAGCAAAGTAGATGGACTCTTCTACACATATACAATGAATGAAGGGGTAACTATATTTAGAGGAAACCAGAATTAGGAATAGAAGATCATAGGAGTTCTTTCTTCAGAAATGTATGAAGAACTTGGAAGGGTTAATGAATTTTAGTGGACATTCTCAATACTTCTTGGATCTATCAATGGTCAGAAACGAAGGTGGAAGTAGTAGAACTACTTTAACCATAAGTCAGGGTAATGTCCACAAATGTGAGTTATATGGGGGAATATTGTATGTTATCTTTGAGTGCAGTGTATCTGTTATGTGCCTGTTGTCTAAGTTGTATAAATATAAGTGTGTTTTGCTTTGTGTATCGGTGCTATGTATAGGAAGTGTGGCTATTGCCAGTGTATTTGTTACATGTGTTGCCTCAAAGTTGTATGAGAGCTTTGCACGATGTGGATATATTGTATATGTAGACTATGTAATGTGTCTATGCCATGTATGAGAGTATACAGATGGAATGTGTATACATGTGTGTTGTATGAGGGGGTTGTAATATGTATTCTAAGTATGTATTTCAAGCTTAATACAATGAA
>NW_020954569.1:51597337-51629810 GCF_900497805.2 Vombatus ursinus | reverse complement strand
AAGAGAAGAGAAGAGAAGAGAAGAGAAGAGAGAAATTTCCCTGTGCCCCTACAGGGATGGTTAGCTTTTGTCTAAGATCTGTCCACTGGAATACTCCCAATCTATCCCTTCTTTCTTCTGGCCAACTGTCAGCTCCTACCTCCACAGGATCTGTCCTCCCCTTCTTTTGACAGATTCTGGTCAGAGAAGCCCAACTCCCACATTGATCACCTGTGGGAGGTAGAGGCTCAGCAAGTTTAACTATCCGAAGCAAAGGACATTGCTCCCCTCTTTGCCGCTGCTTTTTGCACTGGGGACTGACAGATGATGAATCCCAGTGTGTGCACATGCATGTGTCTGTGTGTATGTATTTTGGAAAGGAGAGAAAGAAAGGAATAAAGAAAGGAAGAAAGGAAGAAGGGAAAAAAGAAGGAAGGAAAGAAGAACAGAAGTAAAGATGGGAGAAAAGAGAAAGGGGAAAGGGAGGAAAGGAAAAGTGGGAGGAAGATGGAAGAGTGAAGAGAAAAAGAGACAGAGAAACAGAGAAAATGCATGTGTACATGGAGTATGAATCATTGTGGAACATCTGTATCTTTGAAAGAAGAATGTGTGTGTGTGTGTGTGTGTGTGTGTGTGTGTGTGTCATGATTTCCATGTATAGGTCTCAGCCTTTGGGGAGTCCACCAGCAAATTGCATATTTGTGACTGTGTAAATGGAAAAGGGCTGGGTTTTTTTGTCCCCAAGGGTCTTTGTATGTTCACCTGTATATGAGACAGGTCCTTTTAGATATATGTGAGTTAAAGTATTTTTATTGTTTCTGTGAATGCATTTGTAAGGAATAGGTTATATGTGGAGGATGGAGAGCTGGAACAAGTGTGTGATTGGTAGCAGTACCTTGCATATAATAGGCATCCATTAAATAGTGACCGAATCTATAAACGAGTGAAAAAATGAATGATCTGGGCATCAGTAGAGGGGATGTATTGCTTATGATGGACATGTTTGAGGTGCATGCATGCGCTTCAGTAAAAAGTGTATCCCTGGTTCAGTTTTATGGGGGGCAGGGGGTTCTCTGTGTGACTTCCATGTGCCCCACCCTTGTTTGAGTACAAGCAGTTTGTTTGATATTACTCTAAGGCAGCCAACAACCACCCAGAGTTCCCTGTGTTTGCCAGAGCCCTAGAAACATCCTGTATCACATTATCACATATTCTGCCCTCAGGTTCCCCTCCAGATTTCCCTCCAGGATCTCTTGAAAAATTTGGGCTCTGTGTTCCTCAGGGGATAGACCAGAAGCCCGGTGCTTCATGCTACCCATGTGACCCAGCATATCATTGGGAACCCCAAGTGCTAGAGGTGGGAAGAGATGGGGTGTAGAGTGGGGCACCTATTACAGGGAAGAGAAAAAATGCACCCCCTACTCTCTGTTTCCTATACCACTCTGGGGCAGGCTGGAGCTGTTCAAATCCCCTCCAAAAAGGCAAGGGGCCTGGGCTTGGCCCATTAAGTGCAAGGAGAAGCCTTGTGACAAGCTGTCCCCATGGCAGAAGGAAGCGGAAATTCCAGGGTCAGGGGTGCAGGATCCTCCACCTTCTGCGCTGCCTGACACGCTAGAGGCAACACTGCCCCGCAGTGGCAGGTTCCTTTCCGTCCTGTCAAACAGACTCTTGCACATTGTAGATTTATCCACAGACACCACGCACACAGCCATGCCACCTGCCTCCCTCCCCCCACCACACAGACACAGACAGAAATGAAACCGCATGAGGACACCCCCACGCTGACTTACTCAGATGGGCGCTATCACAGGCATGTCCACAGGCATGCGTCAGCTTGCACGCACACACTCCTGCCTCCCCCCTCCAAGGGCAAACTCCTGGCCTGATGCTTCAAATGCATATTTTCTCTTCTTGCGCTTTGGGGCCAGAATAATTTTCTGAAAATGCCATGCCCATTACACAAGCCCCCTTCTTCTCAAGTAGCTCTTTCCTACAGGATATGGTCAAAATTCCATACCCCGGTACTTGAGGCTCTCCATACAGAAACCCAGGCCCAGGCAAGTCAGCTCTTCCCCCCGCTCCCCATTTCCATCTCCGTATCTATGTTCATGCTGCTCTCCCCAGCTAGCGTGGCCTCTGCTCCCTTCACATTTAACATATCCTGCCCATCTATCAAGGCCGAGTACAAATCCTATCTCATCCATGAAGCTTTTCTTGACTCCTCCAGCTCACATCGATCATATGTGAACACATTTACCCGAGGTGGCATCATAGAGCAAATAGAAAACCAATCCCTGAGAGGGTACACATCCTGCTGGCTGTATTACCCTGGGCAAGTCAGTTAGCCTCTCAGTGTTTTGGACACCTCTCAGAGTCCATAAGGAGCAGAGCAGGAGGTGCTAATCTCTTTTGGTAGAGAGGATTTCCTCATCAGGAGTCCCCATGCCAATAAAATCACAGTTCTAGTCCAAAGACAAACTAACAAACATGTAACATGCACATTCAACAAAAAGAATACAATACACGTTCACACTGAGGTAGTCTCGCATAAAGAATGCTAGATTTGGAATCAGAAGACCTGAGTTCAAATCCCAACTCTGCCACTTACTACTTCTGTGGCCTTGGGCACTGCTCTGGGCCTCAATTTCCTCATCTGTAAAATGAGGGGAATGGGTTAGATAACCCCTAAGATCTCTTCCATCTCTAGTTCTATGATCATAAGACAGATCTCCCCTTTCCAAGCTTACCCACCACTTGGGATATGTGAATTCCTGGTACCTCTGCCCACAGTAGGTCAGATAGGAGGCTCCCAGGAAAGACTAGGCAACTAATGGATAGGTCTCTATAGGATACTCTAAGCTGTATCACGGAACACCAGTAGCTAATGTGAATCTTCTGAATGTTTCCTCTTTGCCTAACTTTGTGGTAAGTGAAATAGGAAAAGCAAAGGAGACAAGTTCACTTACTCCTCTGAAGGATTCTGTAGTCTACATGGAAACTACATAAGACATGCATGCATGAAATTCCTTGAAGGTGATTAAAAATCATAGTAATAATACAAATAATACAATTGCTGGCATTTAGGTAGCATTTGCAAAACATACATTATCTTATTTGATTCTTACAGTAATCCTGTGAGGTAGGCAGTATATTATTATGCCCATTTCATAGACAAGCAAACTGAAACTCAAAAAGATTAAACAATGTGCTCAGAATCATTCTGTTAGTAAGAGGTAGAACCTGGACTCAAGCCCAGACCTTCTCACTCTCATTCTGTTGCTCTTTCTACTACATCTCAACGAATACATGATGTATTCAAACAATGTGTGCAAACCAGCCATCAGAATACAATTTCGGGTTTAGTGCTCATTCTGTCATAAGGCTGTGGCTGGTGTTAGGTGCCAGCATCATATTGCTGTGAACAGGGTTAAATCAGTTTGTGATTGGAATGAGGGGCTAATTTGTGACTTAGAGTTAGGGTATTAGGAAGAATACAAGTTGGTCTGTGTAAAAGGTTAAAGTATCCATTGGTTTGGAAATCAGTTTGTGACTGGAGCCAGGGGCTAAGAGGACTTGAATAGGATTTGAATTAAACAGGAATTGAACCCTAGACCTTGACCTCATTATCACCATGTTCTAACCAATGAAAATTGAATATATAAATGCTAAGTGTATGTAGAGTAAAAAAGGGTGATCTGTCTGCAGTTGGGTTAATCAGGCTAAGATACAAGGGAAATGGAGAGAAACCAAGTCTATCTATCCTTAGAGCATTCATTTTAGGCCATTACTTGGTTCTCACTAGGAACATCACCTAATTTCCTTTAAAGCTTAGACAAAGTAAACTGAGTTGACATATGGTACAGACCAGTGTTGTCAAAATCAAATAGAAACGCATCCCTCTGAGCTGCATATTGATTTAGAAAACCACATGTTCACATTATCTATGTTGTATTGTATTTTCATTTATTTTGTCAAACATTTCCCAATTATATTTTAATCTGTTTTGGGCTGCATTCAGGAGTGAGTTTTGCTGGCAGCTTGGGCTGCAAGTTCCTCATCTCTGGAGTAGATCCTCACTACTAAACAATGATAACTGATCCCAGACTACATGAATGTGAGTTAGTCATAGGATGGAGACAAAGATTTTTTTTTTATTCAACTAGCCCTACAACAAGTATTTATTAGTACTAATAGAGAGGGAGACAAGTAGCTATAGAGAGCTGTTCAAAGCTTCCTGATGGCAAACTGAACATAATGCAAATGCCCACTACCTCTGATTTGAGATAAAGGTGAAAATAAGAATAAAACCATTAGAAGACACTTTTGTGAAACATACAGGCTTTGAAAATTCAGATGATTAAGAATTACTATAGGAAATGGTGACAGAACTTCTTTCTGCCTAAGTGGACATGACTTTTTTTTTTTAATTATTTTTCTTAGCTCAAGTCAGAGGTAGCTTGACATCAGCGTTAATCATGCCTCTTTCAAATTGAGCTGACATCGCAGTGGTCAGTAATTCTCCAAACTTGGATACAGTTCTTGTGGCCACTTATAAATATATAAACACCTACCTGTGGATAAATAATGTTCTATATATGAACTCTAAAGGTTTGTATGTATATGCCATGACTAAAGATGAAATGAAAGTTGGTGTTGCAAACATGAAAGAACAATTGCCCAACTCATAAAATCTGGTAAGCACATAGTAGGAGTACTTGTTTATTGATTGTTTCTATTTATCTATTCTCAAAGTTAATCATATGAAGAAAATTTGTTAATTGAGTCAATTATGTTAAGAACTCTTATTACCATTAATAAGTAAAAGCATGTTTGCATTTCCCAAAATACATTTGAATTTCAGGAGCCTGGCTTTTCACATCAGGGGTCTGGGTCATCAAACACTTCCCCGTGCCCATAACTCTACTTAAGGCAAAAATATATTTGATAAATATCATTAGTTTTGGAAATAGAAGTCCAAACTCCATTCATTCATTCACTAAAAAAAATTCATCAATTTGCTAATTGTTCTTTGTGGACATAAACCTCATTTATGTCATTCACTATGTTGTGTGCATATGTCTGTTAAAGTCGGGCAAAGGATCACAGATCTGGAAAGATCCTGATTAAATCAGTCTATCCATTCCCCAGCCTCTGGATAATTCTCCATTTTAAGCCATCTCAGATAGATTACTTTGTACTTTCCCCCTTTTTCTTCAAGATCTCCAGTAAAGTGGACATCCCTATCTGCCTTTAAAATTTTTCCCAGAGTCAAACAGCCTTTAATGTCAGAATATCTTTCCTGGTGGGGGGAGGGGAGGGTTTGAGGTGGGAAGGGGTGAAGATAGCCTAAATCCTTTACACAGCAACTTCAGCCCCTCTGGCTTTTGTTTCCTTGACATGGATACCGCCCTCCCTCAGCCTCTCTTTTTAAGACTGCCCAGTTTCTTTGCACATTCTGTGGTTCTCAGCAGGAGGAGATAGTTGAAGGAGGCCATTGGGGCCAGGGACAGATTACTGCAGCGTCACATACAGCGGACAGCATTGGTGACTCAGCCCAATTCCCAGTGCTGTTCAAGACTGAGGAGATGTAGGTCAGCCAAATGCCCTTTCCCCCTCACCCCTCCTTCTGCCTCCGAGGCCTCTGTCTCCCAGCCTCTCCTTCCCCAACCCCTCTGCCTTGCTCTCCTCTACCCTGACCCCAAATCTCTGTCAGGCCTCCCCAGAGAGGCTCTAGCTCACCTCACCATTTCATTTTTTATGAAATATTGAATGAGAAGGGCCCTTCAGGAACCTGTATCTGGCTCTGGGAGCCACTGCCGAATGCCTGAGGCAGAACTGTTTCTTTTTTTTTCTTTTAAAGGAAAAAAGAAAACACCCAACACGTTTGCACCGAGGAGAGGTGATATTTCACTTACAAATTAGAAATGAAGTCACTGACCCCAGCCACTTGAGGGGGGAGGCCACAGAGGGAGGGGAAGGCAGGGAGGCAATGGTATCCACTGTCTAAGCACTTTCCCCTATCCAGTGAAAGTAATTCCCTCTCACTACCATTTCCTGAGAAATAGGATGGGTTCTACAAGTCAATGCAGCAGGTGGCCACCCGATGTCACCAATCAGTAATAAGTCAGACAGTAAAGGTGGGGCCATTATTTCCCCAAGGTCCCTGGAGCTTCTATCTTATTATCGACATTAGTAAATAAAAGGATACCAGTACTTTTATATGAGTGTCTGTAGTTCTCTCCCATTGACACATCAGCGTAAGTTAGTCTATCAGATAAGTGAGCTATCCTCTCAGGTCAGAGGGAAGCGGGTATCAGGCTGAAACATTTTATAGGTGTTTTATTGAGGGTGGAATGGAGAGGAGAGAAGGAAAAAGAGGACAATTTCAACTCCTAGATTCAGGGGTCCATGGAAATGTCAAGTAGAAGAGAGGCAGAGGAATCTGGCATTTTCAGATTTGAGAAACATCTGCCTGTGTGATTATCTGATTGTATGTATGTGTATGTGCTCATATGTGTTCAGATGGGCACATGATAGGTCCATGTATAAATCACACGTGGTTGCTTTTATGATAATATATGTAGGATATTGCTATGCTGTGTCTGTTTATGTGTGTTTATGGTACACATGCAAGGGGTGTGTGTGGTGTATCTGTAGAAATACATATGCATGTGTGCATTAACATGTATTATATATAAGCCTGGAGCCAGAAAGACTCACCTTCCTGAGTTCAAATCTGGCCTCAGACACTTAATAGCTGTGAGACCTGGACAAGTCACTTAACTCTGTTGGCCTCAATTTCCTCATCTGTAAAATTAACTGGAGAAGGAAATGCCAAGCCATTCCAGTATCTTTGCCAAGAAAACCCCAAAAAGGGGTCACAAAGAGTCAGACACAATTGAAGTGACTGAACAACAAGACAAACATATGTATGTATACGTGTATGTATCATAAGAGAATAAGACAATGGGTTAAATGAAGTTGATAGATGAGGGGAGCCAGGGTCAACAAATGTCCCTCCCTGAGCGTGGCTTTCCCTTCTTTTCCCTCCCAGGAAAAAGTTCCAGGGGAATGTGGGAAGGGGAAGGTGATTAGGGTCAGGGCTCAGAAGGCAAAGAGAGAAGTCACATCCTGCCAACTTGCCCCCGAAGAGGGGTGGTCTGTTGTGGTTACTGCTGTTGTTGCTTGTCCTTCATTCTCGAAGAGGACCATGACATCAGAGAGGTGAGGCCATGACATGCAGGCGAATTGTATTTAAGCGAGGGAGTACTCAAGAGAAGCTGGGTGGTGTGTAGGGCTTAGAATACTGGACTTGGAGCTAGGAAGACATGAATTCAAATCCTGCCACAGACACTTACTAGCTGTGTGACTCAGAGAAAGGCCATATAACCTCTCTGTGCCTCAGTTTCATCACCTAGAAAATAAGATGGTTCAACCTGATGGCCTCTGTGGTCCCTTCCAGTGTCAAACTTATGATCTTATGGAGGAGGTAAGGGGAGGTATTATGCCCTCAGTTTCCAAGGCTACTATACTCACTCTTCTCAGACTCTCCCAGTTCAGTTCAAAGTCCTGTCAGAGGTGGGGCAGAGTGCAGTGAGTGTGGCAAAGGAGACACAAGGACCATAGCACCTTAAACAAAGGAGGAGGAGGAGAACAGCTTCAGAGAGAACACTTTCTCTACACCACCACCCCAAGCACCCACATGCAAGTGGCCTGGACCACTGAGATGGAGGACAGAGAGAGGGCAAGCACAAGACAGAGACAGAGGCAGACAAAAAATAACATGAGAGGGAAAGTAGGTATCAAATAAGAGACAGAGGCAGAGAAAGATGAGATAGGAGGAAAGAAATGTAAGGACAGGAGACATAGGGAAAGATGAGACAGTCACACAGAAGAGGTGAAAAGAGAAGGAGAACAAACAATAATCCACGTCTCTGTTATGCTTTACATACAGAAGTGGCTACCTCCAGAGTGCACAGAGCTCTGGGCCTGGAGTCTGGAGTCTGGAAGATGTGAGTACAAATCCAGCCTCAGACACTTACTAGCTGTGTCTCCCTGGACAAGTCACTTTGCCTCTCTCTGCCTCAGTTTCCTCACCTGTAAGATGGGGATAATAATATTACCTACCTCTCAGGGTTATTGTGAAGATCATATAAGATAATAATTGTAAGAAGTTTAGTACAATGACTGGCATATATTAAGTGCTATGGAAATGCTAGCTATTATTACTACCGCCCAGGTTCAAATGAGATAATTGCAAATCTTTAAAAATACTTGCTATTATTACTTTATTGCATTATTACATTTGATCCTCACAACAATTCTATGAAGTAGATGTCATTATCACTCCCACTCCCTAAAAGGAAACTGAGGCTGAGGATATTTAAGTAACCTGCCCAGGCTCACAGCTAGAAAGAGTCTGAGGTAGAATTCAAATCCAAATCTTCCTAAGTATAGATCCAGCACTCATTCTATCTGCTTTGCCATGATGTTTTCAGGAGAGGGTTGCAGGTGAGGCAGAAAGAGGAAAGGGAGTTGGAAAGACAGAAGGGTAAAAGGGAAGGGAGGGAGAGAAAGACAGAGAGACAGAGATAGAGAGAGAGGAGACAGAGAGAGACAGAGAAAAAGAGAGACAGAGAGAGAGACAGAGAGAGAGAAGATTCAGAAGAGGACAGAGATAGAAAAAGACTGCTAGAGACAGAGAAACAGAAACAAAACGTCTTTTCCCACAGGATCCCCATACCGTATTGTCTGTCCATTTCTCTCAGAGTATTTCATCTCTTCTAGCACCACTTCCTTCTTCTACCCGATGACTTTCATGATCTTCAGTCATCTCCTTCACTTGTGTCACCTCCTGCCTATGGGCTTCTTTTCACTGCAAGTACCTCTGCACAAGACATAAGGACAGTCCCTTCTGAGGGTGGGTAGTTCTGTGAAGGGGATGAGGCATGCCATTGAGATAAGAGAAGGCCTTGTGGAGGAGATGGCAGCATAACAAAACTTCTTACAGAATCTGAGGCCTTCAGTAGCAAAATCCTGTGGGATGAGGGCTGTCTCATGCTTGAACCCTTCTCTGTAGCATGAATACGGATGTGGGTGTAGATAAAGCTGGGACTGGGACTGTGGATGAGTTGGGGATAAAGATGGTGATGGTTCATTATTAGCTTAAGGCCTGACCTATCCATATGGTTCTCAATGTAGACCTAGTACTTAGCCTGAAAAACTTATTCCCCAGTGAGAAAAACTAAGAGGGAGGGAAGAAAATCTCTATATTGACATTTTCAAAATAGATGTTCTCTGCTTAGCTCTTTCTCCTTACTGTGCCCGCATCTTCTTCTGTATCTGCCTCCCTTTCTGTGTCTCTTTCTCTTTATGAAAAAGGTTTGTCTCTCTTTGCTTATCTTTCCCTGACCCTCTTCTTGTCTTCTCCATCAGCCTCTGTCTCTCTGTCTACTTGCCTTATCTTTCTATTGCTAGTTTTCTCTCCTTCTCTGTCTCTGTCTCAGTCTCTGTCTCTCACCTCTATGTTGAAGACTGGGTCCAGAACCATTGAACAGTGAAGGGGAGAAGCTTGCTCCTACCTATTGTTACAAATATACTTGGCCCTCCCTGATGGTACAGGAGGAGTGCTGGGGGTCAAAAGATCTGGGTTCAAATCTCTGCTGTGTGACCTTTAGCACAT
This sequence comes from Vombatus ursinus, assembly GCF_900497805.2. NCBI lineage: Eukaryota > Metazoa > Chordata > Mammalia > Diprotodontia > Vombatidae > Vombatus > Vombatus ursinus. Next base: position 51,620,149 of record NW_020954569.1, on the reverse strand, counting down.
CTTTTAAACTCTATAGGCATTAATTCCTCCATCCGTAAGGAAGATGGGACTAAGTGGTATCTAAAGTTTTTTTTCCAATTCTAAGCCTCTAATCCCATGACCCTGAAATGGTCCACTGAAAAGAATTTGTAGCCACTAGATAGTATGGAGTAACAAAAACCACTGGGCTGACAATCAGAAGACCTGGGACCTGGTTCTTACTCTGCCACTAACTATCTACATGATCTTGGCCAAAATATTTCTCCTCTCTGAGCCTCAGTTAATTAATTTTTAAAATAAGAGGGTTCTTCTAGCTCATACGAAGCTTCATCTAGCGCTGACATTCTAAGTTTCTATGCTATTTCTCTTCCTTTTTCTTCCTCATCTATTTATTTTTCTAGACCTCCTCCTCCCTCCTTCCTTGTACCTCTTTCTTCTCTTTGCTGGTTTTCTCCTTCTTTATTCTTTTGTTTCCTGCACCAGGATAGGAGCTCCATGCCAGGCTGTCCCCAAACCTCAGCTCCTGTCTCCTGATGGAAGAGGCAAGCTAATGGAGACCCAGAAGAAAAGTACACTGCATTTCAGTTCAGCATTTACTAAAACACCTGTCCTGGGCACAGCACTCTGCTAGGTGCTGCAGATTTGAAGTTAAAAAAGCACAAACATACCATTTTTGACTCTTAAGAATCTAGTAGAAGGCATAAGAAGTATACACAAGTAACCATGTCATTTAATGCTACAAGGATCCATGGTATCTTTAATGTGCATACTCTATCCATTAATGTAGGTTGCCGCCTTTCCATGTCTCAGTAGATAGTTCCATGAGTCATTAGGACTAAAATAATTCATCAGCTGGTGGCCTACCTTCAGGTGAGGAGTTTCTCCAAACTTAGCTAGGCTAGTCTTGGACAGCAGTCTATCACTGGCCCTACCTCACAAGGTTGTTATGAAGATGAAATGAGATAACATTTGTTTAAAAAAAAAAAAAAGCACTTAGCACAGTGCCTGGCACATAGCAGTCACTATATAAGTATTTATTCCCTTCTCTTTCCCTTTTACAGCTTGGCAGTACCTGTGTGGATTCAAACTCTACTAGCAAAGCCTTAGAGGTTATCTCTAAGAGGTGGTGAGGCATTGGAGGAGGAAGAAATAACTACAATATAAAGTAGAAAAAGATTAAAGGAATGGAAGTCAGATAGCAAATAGAAATTTAAGGCCGGGGGCGGGTATCAAGGGAAGATTTCAAAGAGAAGGAAACACCTGACCTGGCCCTTGGGGAAGGGGAAGAATGTCAATTCAATTCACTTCAATTCAAGAAGCATTTGTTAGGTGGAAACCTGTAACCATGGCATCTGGGCCCACTCCCAGCCCAGGCAGCTGCATTTCACTGACACCTGCCATTCCACATCTGCAGGTAGATGATCATTCGTGGATCACCCATTCTGCATTTCAAATTCATCTCTCTCCTCCCCCAAACTGATAGCAACCCAATCTTATTTCATATGCACTTAGGTATCTGCTAATCAACAAATGAGCCCGGAGGGGAATGCTTTTGTAAAGGGAAGTCATCCCCACCATTTTCTCCCCTGAAATGTAAATCTAAGAGATTCATATATTGGCTTTGGAGGGATTGGGGGTTTGCTGGGTTTGGGTTTTGAGTTTTTACAGTGGATCCAACTTGTGATGTATCCAGTTTTGGGGGAGCAGGACTGGTCCTCAATAAAATTATGAATTCAGTTAAGTTTCTCTCGGGTGCCACCAACCTCATTCCTATTCACTTTCCCCCTTTTCACAGAATCATAGTATCCCACTTGTGGAAGGAACCTCAAAGGTCATCTTTTCTAACCTGTATCTGAATAAGAATCCACTCTACAATTTTCATGAGAAGTGACCAACCAGCCTTTCCTTGAAGACCTCTAGTAAGGGGAAAACTATTTCCTCCCAAGGCAACCCATTCTGTTTCTGGATATGTAAAGACTTTTCTTATATCAAGCCTAAATCTGCCTCTGAAACTTCTAGCCACTGTTCCAGTTCTGCTCTCAAGGGATCTGACCCCTCTTTGACAGGATAACCTTTTAAATATTTGAATACAGCTCTCATGTACCTCCTTCCTCAAAGTCTTCTCTTCACTGGAAGGAAACACCTCCAATTCCTTCAACCTTATTTCATGTGGTATGATCTCAAGACTCTCCACCATCCTGTCTGTTTTCAACTAGAAGACCTCTAGTACATTAAAATCATTCTTAAAATGTGGCGGCTAAGAATGAACACAACACTACTGGACACTAGTCCTCTCAAAATAGAGCCTACACTTTTCTTAGCTTTTTTAACTGTCATGTCACACCGTTGACATATATTGAGCTTGCAGTTCCCTCAAACTTCCAATTCTTTTTTTTTTCAGAAGAGTTCACATCAAGCCATCTCTCTTTATGACTCGTGAAGATGATTTTTTTGTAAAACTCGAGTTTAAGAGAATGTCATGATATTAAATTTTATCTTGTTGGGTTTGGTTCATTGTTCTAGGCTGTGGAGATCTCATTGGATGCTGAATCTGTAATTCAAAGGAATAGATCTCCCTATCAGCTTTGAATCATTTGTAATTTGATAAGCATGTATCTACGCTTTTATCCAAATCATAGATAAAAGTGTTAAACAGTGAAGGGACAGGCACAGATCCCTAAGGCACTCCACTAGAAACTTCCTTTCTAAGCTGACGTATTTTTATTAATAACTGTTCTTTGTGTGTGGTAATTCAACCAATTCCAATCCATCGAAATGTAATATTGTCTAGCCTACATCTCTCCATCTATTCCACAGGCATAGCATGAAAGACTTTGCCTGTGCTTTGCTAAAATCTGAGTAGCTAAAGTCTACAGCATTTTCTTTATCTACCCTATGTAGTAACTGTCAAAAAGAAAAATGAGCTTGGTCTACAATGTTGTTTATTAACCATTCCTTAAGTAACAAGTACTAGTTTTTTGGGGTTTTTTTTTTTAGGAATCAAGTCAATTTCACTGACCTATTCTTTGCAAAATTTATTTTCTTCCCCCTTTTGAAAATTAGAACATGTATCCTTTTAATCCCATGGAACTACCCTCATTCTCATTTATCTTTCAAAATTGCAAACAGCAATGTCATCTACCAGTTCTTTCAGTACTTTGGGATATCATTAGCCTGGTTGGGGCTGGTCAATTAAACTCATCAAGGACAACTAGGTGCTTTTTTACTGTTCCCCTATTTACAGATGTTTTCAACTATCTATCAGTCATTTTTATTCTAGTATTTCCAGTATAGAATTGAGTTCATTCTCCTTGACAGAAAAGATAGAAGCATAATAAGAACTGAGTAGTTTTGCCTTCTCTCTTTCATGGATCATCATTGTCTTATCCAGCCCAGAGCTTCTTGGAGTCTCTATTTTATTCCAGTATAGCTTAAAAAAATAACTGTCACCTAAATGAAGCTCTTTCCCCTGTTTCTACAGTAGTGAGTTCCTTCCTGATTTTATACCTCTCCTCTCTTTAAATCTCCCTTCAGGAAAAGATCCAATAAGTTCATTTGTTCTCAATTACTCAAAATTAATTCAACAGTTTCAAGACCCTCCCATGGGTAGGAGACAAGGCCTTCCACAATAACAGTGCAATGCTAGGCATCGGTGGGGGGAGTATGTGGGGAGGGAAGCAATGAGAACTGCCTGGAAGCCCTGAAATCAAACTATATAATGACCAGTAATCCATCTTGATAGAAGAGCTTTTTTTCTCAAGGCCAAGGCAGAGGAGGTGTATTTGTGGCATTCTATAGCAAATATTTTCCCAAAAAACAATGGTATAATTGATTCTCTGATACTATTAATATTCTAGCTCAGCTACATCGTAGCAGAAATAGACTTTTGCAGGCTGGCCTGAAGCTAACCACCACTTGTCACACTATTTCCATCAGAAAATGCATTCTGAGGTTCTAACAAATAGATTACAAATGTGATTTTAAAACATTCCCTGTATATATCAGAACCTGCCCACACTCCAATCACTCCCTGATTTCCCTCTTCTGCACCTTTCTTTACACTGTCCTACTCAGTTAAAATGACCATTCTCATTTTTTCCACTCTTCAAATCCCATCCATCCTTAGGTCAGAGTTCAAGTCCCATCTCCTGCAGGAAGACTAATGCGGTTTTTCTATCTCACCAGTGATCTCCATTTTTTTGCCTCCTATAGCACTTAGTCTCTGAACCACATACTCTAATATTTGATTTTATTCATTCTTGCATTCTCCACTACTCAAGTCATTATAAGACAAAATTATTATGGGACTTTAGCTGGGCCTTGAAAGGTAGATGTTTGAGACCTAAGCAAAAGAGTGAGAGAACTTGGTGAGGGAGCAGAGAGCATGTGGAATGACATGAGAGAAGGCAAAGAGATGGGAATAAGTATAACATGTTCTTTTTTATTTCATCTCCTTCTTATGTAATTTAATATTTTCCATCATCAAAAATTTATTTTTTTTCTCTCCTACCTCCTGCCATCACTCAGGGGAAAAAAAGAAGGAAGGAAAAATAAAGCCCTTGTAACAAATATTCAAGAACAAAATTCCCAGGCAAAACAAATTCCCACATTGGCCCTAGGCAAAAATGCTTGTCTTACTCTTCATGGTAATATATCATCTCTCTGTCAGGAGGTTAGTGGCATTCTTCATCATTGGTCCTCTGGAATTATGCTTGATCATTGTATTGATCAGAGTTTCAAAGTCTTTCAAAATTGTCCATTTTTACATTGATGTTATTACATAAATTATTCTCTTTGTTTTGCTCATTTTACTCTACATCAGTTCATTGAAGTCTTCCCAGGTTTCTCTAAATCTGTCCCTTTCATTACTTCTTACAGGAGAATAGTGTTACATTACATTCCTATATCATAATTTATTCAGCCATTCCACAATTGATGGGCACCCTCTTAGTTTCCCAGTTCTTTGCTGCTACAAAAAAAGCAGCTAGGATATCATTTTTAGAGTAAATGGGGAGATTGGACTAGGTATAGTAAAGGTATGAGTTGGAAAAAGGTAAATTTGCTGTCCTAGGAAGGCTGATAATCCCACAGGGGACCTAAGATTCATATTACATGAAAAGGTCAGTACCAGTGTATGCATTATACACTCTAAGTACTATACGAGAGACAAATGCACAGTAAAATTCCAAGCAGGCATACCAACTTCCTCATAGGAAAAGCTGCAAAAACCAGAGTAAGAGAGGACTTGGGCCTCTCTCTATGCATCTCAGGTGTACAAATACATTGTCATTTGAGAGTCATCCAGCAGAGGGCAAGAGGATTATTTTACAGAATGGACCATAGAGTTGGTGTCCCTGGGCTCCTGATTTGACATGGTGCTGGTATATGCCAACTTACAGGGAAGAAAGTGAGAAATGGGAGCCCTGTGTGATCACAGCAGGAGGGATGCTTGCAAAGACTGCTTTTCTTCAGGAAGGGGTGGGCGCGAATTCCCTAGGACCCTTGGCACAAACCTATAATGAGAGAAGAGCTATGGGGCCCTATCCATGTATAGCCATCATTGTGTTATAGATAAAGTAGAGAATAAGAAAAAGTGAATGAGAAATAATGAACTATCTGTGACCCAGAAATTAGGAGTTACCTATTGTTCCCCCTTTCTGTTTCACTAAAGGGAAAGAACTGGGTTATTGCTTGCTACTTCTGGCATTCTTTCTTGACTCTATTGGAACCGTTCAGCTATGTCCATAGTGAGATCAAGTTGAGAAGAGCTGGTGTTCAATGGCAGCGAATATGGATTGCAAAAGGTTTCCAAAGACAGATAGACTGCTTGTGCTCAAGCGGCAGCAGAAACTTGCCCAATGAAAGGTTACCAGTATAATCTTCACCAGCCTGAAGATAAAGGTCATTTGTTTTGATGCCCAAAGGGCCTGCCAAAGTGCTTCTCAGTGGTTTGTTTTCTTAATAAGGTTGCAAGTTATGCCTGTGATATTGTTTGTACTATTTATTTGGTCAGTATTTAATTCAACAAGCAATTATTAAGTCCCTACTGTGCTAAACACTCTGAATACAAAAAGAAGAAAATTGCCTTCTCTCAAAGAGTTGCCCTGACTCAGAAAGGCCTGGGTTCAAGTTTTGTTTCTGACACATGCTGAGTGTATGACACTGGCCAAGTCACTTAATTCTCTAAAACTATAAGTTACAAAGTAGTAGTTGGTCTGCATTGGTTGCAGACATTTCTTGGTTAGGAGACCCCTACCCACAATGGAAACATAGGTCTAGAGGAAGAAAAAAAAACAGAGTAATTTGAGGGTGGGTAGCACTAACACTTGAGAGGGTCAGGCAAGAACTCTCATGGGTGGTGGCACTCTTGCTGAGCCTTAAAGGGAACTAAGGATTCCAAGAGGCCTCTGAAGTAATGACAGAAAGAGAACAAGTAGGATAGTTTGGTTGAAATTATGTGTGTGAGGCAGTGTAATATGAAGCCAGTCTGGGAAGACAGGTTGGATTCAGATTGTGAAGGGCTTTCTAGGATAGAGGAATCTGTATTTTATTCTAGATGCAATTGGGAGCCACTGAAGTTACTTGAGGAAAAGAGAGACATGGTCATAACTTAGGAAATGCTTTAGGAATATCTTTTTGGTGGCTGTGTGGAGGAGAAAATGGAGACAGTGGGGAACTGGAAGCAGAGATGCCAATTAGGAAGCTATTACAGTTCTCCATGTATATCCAGTGAAAGATTTCTTTTCCTGCAAGACTCAGTTCAGGTGCCACCAATTTCACGAAGTCTTTCTTCATCCCTTCCGATGAAAATGACCTCTGCATCCTCATTATCCTAGAACAGTTTCTCTGGTTTCCTTCCTTTGCCTCAAAACTCATATTATGATAGCTGGATCACCATTAAACTACAAAACCCTTGAGGATGCCAGCTGTGTCATTTCTCATGATCTTATCTCTAACACTAGCACAATGTCTTGCATGCAGTGGATGCTTAATAGTTGCATGTTGATTAAATTGGTACCAGGGGAAAGTAAATCAAGGCAATGATCAGAGATTACTAGATATGACTTCCTGGTAACATATATAAGAATCTAAAAGAAATATAGATGATCATCTACAGAGTTTAATTGGGAGGCACTGATAGAAAGCACTTCATGGATAGATTTTCTGTTGGACTGAACACTTGATCGGAAGGAGAAAAATAAGGGAGATAGAAGAGGGATAGGTCGAGGGATAGTGAGAAACACCTTACTGTCTTTGAAGAAAAGAGTTTGAATCTGTCATATAAAGAAGTTTTCAGTCATCTAGTTATTCAATAAACATTTATTAAGTGTCCACTAGGTACTAGATGTAATTGACTCTCAATTACCTATTCTCAGAGGCAACTGGGTTGAGGTTACAGAAAGTACATGGTAGTGGAAAAACTTCAATGATGGAAGTTTAAGACACTTGAATTCTAGTTCCCATTTCATTACAAACTTGCTTTGTGACCTTAGTGGTACTCAGCTGGCCTTTCTTGGTCTCAGTTTCCTCCTCTACAAAATGGTCATAATACTCACCCACCTACCTCACAGAGCAATTATAATCAGATGAAACCATTATCATGGACTTACTTCATTTGGATAAAGCCCTGTGGGATTGTGAGGAATTCAGATTCCAAAGTGGGGGGGGGGGGAAGTGGCAGTTAGGGTAATTGTCATTTAGCTAAACTACCCAAACAGGGCCCAAAGTTAAACATCAAAAAGAAGTATGGAAAACAAGATTTGATGGAAATGGTCCTTATTGCCTAAGGAAAGGCTTCAATAGAAAATGGAACTGGAGCTGGTATTTAAAAGATGAATCCAAAAAAATTTAGTCCAAAAAGTAATAAATCCCAAGGGATAGAAGAGTGTAGAGGAAAGTCTGATTGAAGAGACACAAGGAAGCAAAACCATCACCTATGATTATGTAGCACTTTAGGAACCATGCATTAACTCATTTAATTGTCATGACAATGCTGAGGCATTCTTATTATAGCTATTCTACTAACTATGGAATTTTATAGTTACTATAGAATTCTATGTAACTGTAGTATAACAACAAAATTCTAATTCGGTAGTAGGAATTCTAATCCTAAATGAGGAAGTTCAGGCTTGAAAAGGTTAAATTACTCCCTATTGTCACATATCTACTAATTGTCAAATTCAAGGATTTAAACTAGAAGGTCTCTTGGCTTCAGATCTAGAATTCTTTCCATGATACCATTCTCCTTCTTCAAATGTGTGGAAGGGACAATGTGTTGGGGGTAGAGTAACATTGGACTGGGAGTCAGGAGCTCTGAACCTTAGGGAGGGATCTGCTGTGTAAACTTGAGCCACTAACTTACTCCCATCAAGCCTCCATTTCCTCAGCTAAAAAATGGGCATATCAGTACCTGTCCTGTGCTTATAACACACTTTGAAAGTGCAAAAGCACTAATCAAGTGTGAGGTGTAATTACAGACTCCAAAGTTTCTAACACATGGCTGGGCACATGGTAAGCATTCCATGAACGAATGCATTTTAATTGAAAGGTAGATGAAAAGGCTTATTATTCAGCAAAGTAGCTTCTAAAGACACTGTGACAGTCAGACTGCAATGAAAGAAAGCTTCTGCTTTGTATAGCTTCCAGGCCTGCTTTCCACCCCCAAAGCCTAGCCCCATTTGGTTCTTCCAGGAGACAACAAACCATATACCCAACAGGGTTCCATGTAGGCTCAGCCTTTCTCAGGGGAAATGGCCGCCTGGCTCCCCCCACTGCAGTAAACAGCTGTGCTTCAGAGAGAAGTTCATTTCCAAGGAAACCAGAAAAATTTCAGGCATCAGGGGAAATTTCCACCACAAAGAAAGTGATTCCAAAGGGGTTTTGATAGTGCCTTGGAAAGAGCTTTGGTGGATGGAGAAAGATAAACTAAGGGCATATGCACTTAGGTACCAGGAGGGAGATAAATTTACCCCCAAAGTGGAAATTAAAGTTTTAACTTTTTCTTTTTTTCTTTTTTTATTCTTTTGCCATAGGGATATTCTTCCCACTAGAGTGCCACAAAGGGAGGAGAAAAAAAATAAAATTAGTGGAGCCTTATTATTAGGATGTGACTAACTTCAGGCACAATTCTGCCATTCGGATCTGTATGGCCAGTCTGAATGCCTGTTGTACGACTGTCCCTGAGTGGATGGGCCTCCCTTTGGGAAGGTTAGAAAACTAAAGCCGAGCTTCTTCACGCAGATAGGATAACTGAGCCCTGTCCTCTCTGTCCCTAGCTAGGCTCAAATTTAAACACATACACAGAAATCTGGCCTCTGGTATTTAGCCCACGGTTACAGGCTTCTTTTCCCAAGTCAGTTATCCATCCCCACGGAGATCACTTTACATGTACAATATTAAATAATATGCCAGCTTACAAAACAGCTAGCTACAACAGACACACACATGCACGTGCATGCACACATGCACACACAACCGTGCATGGCATGTGAAATGATTGATTGAACTAATTTTTCCTGTTACTATCATTTTATCCTAACGTGATAAAGTGAGTCAGTGTCTGTATCTCGCTATGTACGTACGTCACGGAGTTGTGTGGGGACCGAGAGCTGGTCTGGAACTATGTAATTCAGAGAGATGTAAGACATCGTGTGCTCTTTGGAGAAAAAGACACTGTTGCCTTCACAAATTGTTCCAGATTACAGAATTACCCTCATTTAGCATTTCTGAAATTCTCCGTATTCTAGCTGTTGTACTGAATAGGAAAAAACACACACAAACATATGGTGTTTGAACGCTCTCAAGGAGCGTTCACCCTAAAGAGACCGAATTGTACAGACATCCAATATGAAATAAATTACATTTAAACGTATTTCTATAGACTTCTTTCTTCCCACCATTGTATGCTATGTAACCCTGAGAGTCCCCATCTTCTCTTTACTCCCCCACACCATGCAAGGGGGGAATAATAATAGCAATTCCCATTTCTAGAGCTTTCCTCAAAGCCACCCTATGATGTTGGTGCTCCAAGTAACACCAGTCCTATTTTACAGATTTGGAAGGGAAGGTCCAATAACTTGTCCAGGGTGGTGCAGCTGGCAAATACTAAAGCCCAGGACTCCTGATTCTCAGACCAGGGATCTTTCCACTGCTCCCCAGTGACGAAGAACGAGCGTAGCTATTCAAGAAGACTCAGCTTAGGGGGATGAAGTCACTAATTCTAGGTCCCACAGCAATCCGGTTTTCCACAAAGGACTAGCAGGGTCTTTGAGGTGGCATGAGTCAAGAAATGAGTTAGCAGAGTGGGTAGTGACCAGCCTGCCAGGCAGTATCCCAGAAGACTTCTTAGCACCTGGGCTTTCATTCTCACCCCATTCTGAAATGTGTTGAGAATGAAATTTGCCCCTTGGTGACTCAAGAGAGCATTTTGTAAACACCAGGCTAGCCTACTCTACTCTTAATTCCTAGTTCTTTCTCTCCCTGACGAGAGCCACCTAGAACAATAGGGTAGGGCTAAGAAGTGTCTGCATTCATATTCAATCCTCTGTTTTCTGCTTCTCTCCTGCCTCCCTCCCCCCTCCCTTCCTTTTCTCCTCCCGCCCTGGGGATGTATTTTGCATCCTTTAAATGATCTTGTTTATTCTATGTGTCGGGAATATAGTTATCTGAATATTAATTATGGCTTTAGTGAAGTTCATCGGTTGAAAGCAGGAATTGAGAATTCCTCCTTCACTTTCAGCCACCTGCTTTGATTTCTCTGTTTATCTGCTTGACTGAGCTGAAATCAGTTTCTGTAAGTGAAAGTCGGCTGCTCAGAGCAGATGTTAATGCTCAGAAATAGTGTACGGTCTGCTATTACCATAAGTAGCATAATACTAATAAATAGAGGCATGTATCACCCTGGAAGGTGGGGCAGTAAAGAAGAGGGTCCCAGATGAGGCTGTCAAGGCACAGAAAAGGGGAGAGGCCAGAACTAGCCCAGACTTGCCCCCACCTCAGGATGGACTAGGGCTGGTCCCCCACCTGCCACCAGCACCCAGGCCTACAGCCCAGTTCTCTGCATGTTCCTGGCAGATGATTAATGATAGCAGGATTTGTAACCAAATTGTAGTGCCATTAGCACCAAGTCACGACTGACAACTAGATATATCATCACTGAGGTTTCTATCCAGCTAACTAATTTAACTATGTGAATATGGGAAATGTTCCCTGCCAGCCACACTGCAAATATTTCCAGTGCATCGGAAGCCCATATTGGTAATGGAAGGGATATGGGGATTTCAGCAGGGGTGAGTCTGCTCACTAATGAACCATCCAGCCTGGCTGGGGTCACCAGCATTGCCATTTAAAAAAAAAACAAAAAACGTTGTTTTTCAAAGGCTTTGTAATAAGTCAGCCAGAAATAGAGATGAGGACAGATAAAACATAGGAACCATGCAAACCAGATTCTCCAAACTCCTGAAAAAACAAAAACATGTTAAGGTTGGTGGTCTTCCTTTGAAACAAGAAATGAATTCAATTCAGTAGTGGATTTTTTTTTCCCTTTCCATTTTCCCCTAATTTCTCCCCAGCTCTGTAGCTCCCAGCTTTCTCCAGGAGAGGGACTGCCAGGCACACTAAATAGATACAGGTGGGCCTCGCTTTACATAGTAGCTCTGTTGCCTAATGTTTGCATGTAAATTAAATTTTTTGTAAAGTAAATCCTATTTTAAATGCACTGTGGGAGCTCATTAGAAGAGGCCCCATGGGACTCCTTTTATAAAGTGAAGAATCCTTTTTTAATAGGAATAGTCTCCCCTTAATTGATCTGGTTTGCACGTTGGGATTTATGCATAGCCAGGTTTCTTAAATCAGGGTCCAACCATATTCCCTTGGGGGCCTGCCTCCTGACCTTCAGAAAGTGCAGGCTGAAGTTCTCTCTTTAGCTCGTTGGTGATAAAGCTTCCTCCACTATCCTCATAGCATATCTAGTCAGCTATGGAGAGGCTACACTAATCTTGTGGAAAGAGAAAGCATTAGATGACGTGGGTTCAAGTCCCACGTATAATTTTGGAGAAATCACTTCTTATCTTTTAGCTTCCTCATCTGTAAAATGGGACTAATAATCCCCAGTTCTACTTGTTTCATAAAACTATTGGGAGGATCAAATGAGTTAATTGATAGGAAGGGGGGTTTTAAAAGCACAAGATACTATCCAAGTGTAAGTGGTTATTATCATTAAATGAGGACCTCAGCTAAGAGTCATTCATTCATTCCTTTCCTCCTCTCTCCCTCCTCAGTGCCTCAAAGCAGGCCCTGGGGAATGAGGTCAGTCAGCAGAGTGGCCCCAAATTGGTAGCAAGCAGCTCTTGCTTCCCAAGCCCAGCAGTCGGTCAGCCTATGTCTATACCTGCCAGTCAAAGGGAAAAAAATCTGAAAATTCATGACAAATACATCACTTCCACCTGAGTTAACAGGAAAATTGGCAGGAGGGAAAAGTATGCTTGGGACCTGAATAATTGTCTCAGTACTCCACTTCCCTTGGGAGGTGGGGGGTGGTGGTAGGAGGGGTGTTAGATTCAGCCTCAGGCAACATCATCTGCATTCATTATAATAAACTCTAACACTGCTATAGCATTTTATGCTTTTCAAAGTATTTCCCCATCTATTATCTCATTTGATCCTATACTGTAACTGTTAGTTGTCAAATTATCCCCATTTGACAGATAATAAAACTGAGGCCCAGTTTAAATCTTGAGGCAAGGAAAAAATTCTTTCCACACATACATATAGGTTTATTTTGGTCACAGAATATAACCCAATATGTTTGCATTTTTTTTCTTAGTCAGAATTTAGAGAGATAGTTGGAGGGTAATGGAATGGTTACTGATCTAGGAGACAGGAGTCCTGTCTGTCTATCCCCATCTCTTCTTTTTTTTTTAAATTTATTTTATTTATTTATCTTTTTAGGCAATTGGGGTTAAGTGACTTGCCCAGGGTCACACAGCTATTAAGTGTTAAGTCTGAGGCCAAATTTGAACTCAGGTCCTCCTGACTTCAGGGCTGGTGCTCTATCCACTGTGCCACCTAGCTGCCCCTTATCTCTATCTCTTCTTTACTTAGCAGAATGTGCCTGACCTTAGAAAATCTGAACTCTTTGGACCTCAGGTTCTTTAGCTTTAAAATTAAAGAGATTAGCTTCTAAATTACCTTCCAATTCTAAAACTAAATAAGTCTTCAGTAATCATAAGTAGCCCAAATTTAGCTAGAACATAAATTATGGGTTGGTGAACAGTGGGAGATAAAGCTGAAAAGGCATATTGGGACCAGATTTTGTAGAAATCCTTGAATACCAAACCAAGGAATTTGGATTTTATCCTATAGACCTGAGGTGTCAAATATATGGTGCATTAAAATATGATTGGGAAATATTTCATAAATAAAAATACAATAGAACAGAGATGATGTTAATATGTGATTTTCTTAGTCAATATGCAGCCAGCTGGGATCCTTAGGGCTGGTTTAGTGGCTCCTGTTTCTATTTGTGTTTGACACCGCCACTGTAGACTTCTGGTCTCCGAAGTGAGGGCTGTGGCATGACCCTAAAGAGGTATGTAAGCAACTCACAAGAAGATGAGAAGATAGGTCTCACCACCACCCCCAAATCTAATTATAGACTTATTTTCAACACAGCAACCACAGCCGTACCTTTCAACATTCCTTCACTCAACCTTCTTCTACCAATGGCTGCTAGCATTATGGGTCCCTCACAGGGGTTTTAACCTACCAGGACCCAACCAAACCTTCCTGCTCTACTTTTTATTAATCTAGGCAATGGACAGTGAGCAAGTCCACCATCTCTCTTCCCTCTCCCCAACTCCACACAGACCTTCCACTTATCAGTGGGAGAACACAGAATGAGCAGGTTCCAATTGCATTACCTCCCCCACCCCACACCCCCACTCCAAACCTAACTCTTTCTAACTTCCCTAATTCTGTAGAGGGCATTGAGTGCTTGTTATGTGCCAGGCACTGTGCTAAGCTCTAATGATATAAAGAAAGGCCAAAGCACAAGAAATTTCATAGTCTAAAGGAATTAGATCACATTAAACAACAATTAGATAGGTATCAGATAAAGGTAGTTAGAAAATACTTTCAGATGGTAGGCATTGTCCTTCTAATCACCCAGGAATAAAACCTCAATATTATCCTTGAACCCTTACTCTCCATCACCCCACATAAGGAATCATTGGCCAAGTTAAGTTCATCTTGACATCATTTCTGGTATGCATCCTCCCTCCACTCACTACTCACAGGGTTACCACTCCAGTTCAGACCCTCACCACTTTTCTCCTGAATGACTGCAATGGCCCCTGAATTTGTCTCCTCTGCCTCATGCCCCCTCATTCCTCTCCACACTCCATTCAGCAGCCAAAGGGACATACCTAATGTGCATGTCTTACCATGTCATTCCCCTGTTCACTTAACTCCAGTGGTTTCCTGTTACCTCTAGGATCAAATATTATTTCTTATATATGTCTTCCCTTTTATTTAGATTTGTTTGTTTGTATTATAATGTACAGAATTATTAGCCCAATAGTGCATAGATAGAGATAGTAGTGCAGCGATAAGGGTAGGACCTGTGACTTTATTGATATGGGGAACTCCTAGGTGAGGAACCTCCCTCTACCAATCATAGTTCTCTGTAGTTTATAGCCTTGGGGAGGTGCCTAGAGCACTGAAAGGGTCAAATGCCAGAGTCAAACAACCAGTATGTGTCCATGATAGAACTTGAACCCAGGTCTTCCTAGTTTCTGGGACAGCCCTCTAGCCACTAAGTGCCTCCCTAATGCATGGATTTCATTTATAAATAAGCAAATATATGTGTATTGGCTGTTTGTGCTCAAAAACTTTCTACTAATAAAGGTGCATGATTCCAAAAGTTTGAAGACCACTACTGAAGTCAATGGGGGACCCCCAAAGTTTCTTGAGCAGGAAATGACACAGAAGAATTATGGAAATATTTATCTGCCAAGGATATGCAGGAATAAGTGAAGTTGAGGAGGCAGGAAGATCAGTTAGGAGACTGGAACAAAGTTTTGAGAAACTGAAATACATAAGGTCACAAAATCATTTACTGGTAGAGTCAGGATAAAAACTGGGGTATCCTGATTCTCAGTCCCATGTCTTTGGGTTTTTTTTCTATTCCACTAATGTTAACACTTATTAAGCCCCAACTGTAGTCAGAGCCTTTAGGAGGCATTGTTTTAATCTCATCTAGTGTCGGATATGATCAACATTCTGAAAACAACAATGAGATAGAAATCTTTGATGACAGGATTTGGAAGTGGACGGAACCTCAGAGATCACCTTGTCCAGCTCCCTCATTTCACAAATGAGAATACATCTGGAGACTTAAAGTGACTCACCCCAGGTCACACAGTAAATAAATGACAGGCTTTGGATTTGAAACCCAGTCTTCTCACTCCAGCTCTTTCCAATATACCATGCTGGTCCTGGGCCTGGCCCTGGTCCATAAGAAGAGCTACTTCATGATAGAAATTATTCTTATCAGAATAGGGACACCTAGGATTTAGAGGAAGCAGTTTGAAGACCAAATCAGGTCATGGTCAATGGGCAGTGATTCACTGGGGTATCTCTGGAGATGAATAAGAGTTAAGAAGGGCTTGGGGAAATCCTCACATAATAGGTCACCAAGGGAAGTTCAAGGGAGCCATCAAAGTGAAAAGCCAACCCCTCAGAGGCTCCACTAAAACTAGGATCAAGGGCTCACCTTGTTACCTAGAATTGAGGGGCCAGATTGGGAGAGAAGGCCAAGGGCTTAGGAAAAGAGGGAGATTCTTTTCTTGTGCTAAAGGTGAGAGTTTCTGAAGGCCTCTGCATCAAGCCTTAAATCAGCTTCATCCCCTTGCCATTAGCTAGTCTCATCTCATCTGGTGCCTGTACTATTGCCCCAGCCCTTTGATTATAAGCAGATAAGACACCTACATACCCTCAACTACAATTCTCACCCCTTACAAACCCTTCCCCAAGCTTGAAGACAGCCCTGGTAAATGTAAAGGTTTTAAGATCTAGGACTTGATTCTTCTAATCCATCCATTTTTTATTTCACTGACTTTTTTTCCATCTTTCCTTTCTTTATTTTTCCCCTCTCCTTTCTGTACTTATTGATCCCAAACGAGGAAAAAAGTCTATTAATCCCGAACCCAGAAAAGATGAGAGATAAGACCAAAAAAGCGCTTGTCAGTACAGAGCAACACAGAACACTATCTCTTGGGAAAGGTGACCAAGTCGCCCCAGTGGGAAGGAGGAAAGAGGGGAAAAAAAAGAAAGAGAAAGTAAAAATAAATGGCACAGATAGACAGTAAAGCAAATTATATTAGAGTAACTCATGTAGGGGTCTTCTTCTTGGACGCAGCACAAGAGCCTGTTATAATCATGGACTCTTAGAACTGGAAGAGATCTCAGAGGTCATCTCATCCAACCTCCCACCCAAGGCAGTAATCCTCCCCTCAACAAAATCCTGGACAAACGGCCTTCTCATCTCTGCTTGAACACTTACCTGGGTGGGGCCAAGCAAAGCAAATCTGGTCCTTCTTCCACTTGACAATCATTTGAAGTTTGTTATTATACCCATTCCCTATCAAGTCTTCTCATCTCTGACTTTCTAAATATCCCCAGTTCTTTCAAGTATTCCATACGCAACATAGTCCTGATGGAAAATACAGAGAATCCTAGAATTTTCAAGCTGAAAGAGACCTTAGAAGGTCGCCTAAGCCAACTTAACACCAAAGAAAAAAGAGAGGGAAAGAAGAGAAGAAAGACAGGATTGTGGAAAGCAAAGATGATGGTTACACTAGTCCCTCCTTTCTACACTGATTGATACTTTTCAAAGCATTTTCATGTTTAATACTTTCATATCCAATACTTCATTGGTCTTCCCAACTTCTCTTTGAGGTAGGTAGGACAGGCGGCACAGTGGATAGGCCTAGAGTTAAGGAGATGATTTTCTTGAGTTCAAATATGGCCTCAGACACTTAGTAGTTGTGTGACCCTTGGCAAGTCACTTAGTCCTGTTGGCCTCAGTTTCCTCATCTGTAAAATGAACTGAAGAAGGAAATGCCAAACCACTGTGGTATTTTTTCCAAGAAAATCCCAAATGGGGTCATGAATGAAATGACTGAAGGACAGATGAGGAATGTGAGACCCAGAAGGCTGAAGTAGTTATTTAAAGTCACATAAAAAGTCAGTGGTGGTTCTAGGACACTAATCATGGCTTTCTGACTCCATTCAGGACTTTCCACAGTAACACCTTGTTAAGGGGAGCTCTCCCCTGAACTTAAACATAGCACTTAATCATATTCAGTCTTGTATTATTCTCTATTTCATGAATCTGTTTCACCTCTTCAACTGTACTAAGCTCCTAAAGGACACAGACCAAACTTTCTTTTCTCTCCCAGTACTGCCTAGCACTTGACTGGGAAACACAGTAGGAATTCTTTAGAGAGGCAGTTAGGATGTACAGTGAGTAAGAACACTGGACCTGATGTCAAGAAGACCTGAGTTCAAATCTGGCCTCAGAAACTACCTGTGTGACTCCCTCACGATATTATTGTGAGGATCAGATGAGATAATATTTGTAAAGCTTTGTGAACCTTAAAGTTCTATACTATAGATGCTAGCTTTTATTATCATAAATACTTCTTAAATTATACTGAATTGTTTTGAACCGGCTACAACAGATCTTAGGAAAGAAGGATGAAAATACCACTGGCCTACAATATAACCAGCAACCACCACCCCCCCCCAAGCAAATAGCATACATCTACTTTAAACAAAAGAACATAAATTAGGGAATGATTCTTCATTTTACAGATAGTTCTTCGCTCTACAAGAAGACTCACTAGAAGAATCCTTTAAATGGTGATCTTTCCGTGCATTTTGTAATTTAAAGGGATCTTGAAGTTCATTCAATCCGCTTCCTCATTTTATAAATGGTAAAATAGTTATGACTTGTTTTACCCAGTGCAAAGATCTATGGGCTTTTTTTCTTATTAGGATCATAGAGATAGGTCTAGATAACTTTAGAGACTGTCAAACCCAGCTCCTTCATTTTACAGATGAAGAAACTGAGGTGTGACTTCAATCCTTCAAGGATCTTTCACCAGGGCTGGGGACTCCCCAGACCAGTTCAGGTGACAACCACTCTGTGACTTAGTGAACGGTCCTTAAGTGTTGTGATGGTGGAAAAACCCATCCAGCACCCTGCAGTTCACCTGGGAATAAACCTCTCCAACCTTTGCTAAAGAGATTCTCTAACAGCCTTTGAGTCAATCACCACGTTTAAACTCATACTCTTATCAGTTTAGTAGATTCTGCCAAAGCTTATATTCCACAGTCCTAGCCTTTGAGAACCCAGGCTTACTTCTACTCCAAAATGAGGCACTGAAGGAGGACTTTAATGAAGGGGGTGTGACCTAATTTACATAACCAATTAATTTTACAATTGAACTTTTCAGGGAGACAGTAATTGTAAAGCATGAGGTTCCCTTGTGGTTTCTCAGGCTTAAGTGTTAGAAATTATTATTCCCCTACACTGAGTGCAAACGAAGGGTCTCCCCAGCGGCAAAGGAACCCCTAACCCTAACCCTACTCCCCCAAAATTTCAGTAGCTGCTTAGGCAATGTCTCAAGAACCCAAAAAGCTCAACTTAACCTTAGGCAGAGCAAGCAGTGACCTATCATGGAGCCGTGTGAAGAATACCAACTTTTTCACCTCCTTCCCAAAAGTTATCTCCCCCAATAGCCTATCCAGTCAATGAAACACTACCAGCGTTGTACACTCCTGTTAAAATGCAAATCCTCCTGAGAGGGAGAGCAAATGAAGCCATCATCACCCAATAACATCTGAGTGTGAATGAGCCTATCAAATTCTTCCCTATGTAACAGCTAACTGAAAGCAGGGCTTGATTGGAAGGTACAGATAGGATAGAGAAAAAGAGATAGGTCCAGAATATAGGGCACTTCCCAGGAAGAACAGACCTAGGTCAAGGGCCTCAATATTAGAATACTTCGTCCTAGGGGATCTGGGGAAAAGGAGAATAGGTAAGGTTGAGAATGTCAAAGACAGACTTGTTGGACTTTTTGTAGTAGTTTGTCTTTGAGACCCAACATGACACATACCCAACACAACACACACACACACACACACACATAACTATTAAATTCACTTTGCACATTTAAGGAGGGGTGGGGGAAGGAAAACTCTCTTAGGGAGAAAAGACCCTTATATTCCTTTGGCACATTCATATAATGATGAAAGGGATAGTCCTTGCTCTCCTCTCAAAGCAGACTCCCAAATGGACTAGATTTCTCCTCTAGCAAGCTGGATGTCTCCCCAATGCACATGGTGTCTGGAGGGCTAGATATTTTCCCAGTGCTCTGGGGATACAGCAGGTTTAGTGTCTCTCCAGTGAAAGAAATATGTGGCAGACGGAGAGCTGGGACTGGACAGCATTAGTGCTCCTACTCTTGGGAATATGAGATCCTATGAACACAAATGAAACATTAGCATGCCTTCCTAATGCTCTCTCCCTCATAATGCCCTGCCTTCTCTTTTTCTGGATCTGGGAGTCATGGGGACTATGGGGAGGATTGGGAAGAAAATTCTTTTCCTACTGCTATATTTTGTGACTCAGACTCAATGTTACAAAAGTTCAGAAACTGGAAAGACCAGTATGGATCAGAAGAGTTAGGAAAGGCTTCAAGGAGAAAGTAGGGTACAAGATGGGCCATAAAGGATGGGCATGTAGTAGTGTCACCTTGGACATGGAATTTGAACCCAGATCCTCCAGACACCGAGTTCAGCTCTCTCTCACAAGGCAATACTTAACATAGGAACCTTCCATTGTTATACACAAACTCAACATCAACCTCCAAACATCTGGGCTATATGTGTATATATGTGTGTATAGCTCTATTTTAGACTAGGCCTGGGAAATTCATTGGTTTATAACACTCCCATGTTTAAAATGAATTCTTTTCTAAGTCTTTCTTCTCTGCAATCTCATATGATTCTCACAACAGCTCTGAGAGGTAGTTAAGATGTATGGATGTTATTTTTCCCTCATTTTATAGTTATTTTCATTTCCAGAATGCTTTTAGCTTGGCAAAGTACATTCTTCCCAACCACCCTGTGAGAGCAAAGTCCCATTGTACAGATCAGAAAACTAAGGCTTACAGAGGTTAAGTGATTTGTTCATGGTCACACAACTAGTGAAGTTTCAAAGTCAAACCTGTTTAATCCAAATTGATTCCAATTCATTGCTAAGGGACATAATGGTAATTCTCATTCCCCTACTAGGGCCCCAAAAGGATCAGCCTAGGCTCTCTTAGCTGAGCAGTTACCAAGTCAGAATGAGAACCTAGTTCCCCAGATTCTTGGTATAGTGTTCTCATCCTCTCTTGCTACAACCATAGTTCTCACCTTCATTGCCTGGGAATCAATCCTGAGTCAACTGGTTAGAATTCAGCTGCACTACCAACGTACCTGAGGGTACTGAAGATAGCCCTCCTTAGAGGCAGGTAAAGGACCATATTCATTGTCGTTCTGACTTTTCATATCCCCATGGACCATGTTGTCGATGGGGTTTTCTTGGCAAAGATACTGGAGTGGTTTGCCATTTCCTTCTCTAGTACATTAAAGCAAGAGGTTGAATGACTTGCCCAGGGTCACACAGCTAATATCTGAGTAGCTGAGGCCAGATTTAAACTCAGGTCTTCCTGACCCCAGGCCCAGCACTCTATCCACTGAGCCCTCTAGCTGCCTCAGAACCATATTACCCGTAAAGATTTCTTCTCCGTGAAACCTTCCCTGGATGAATTTGATCATTTCCAGTCACTCCTTTCCCCTTTTACAGACTCTCAGGATTCTTGTCTATACTATCCAGTTGACATATGCCTCTGTGTCTCCACAAGGAACTCACAGTCCAGCTGGGGAGACAAGACTCACACATATGAAGCAATGAGGAAACTGTATCAGCCAAAGTAGCATTGAGGATGAGATGCTATGTGGTCTGAAAATAGAGAGGAGAAAGGGACTAGAATAATTCAAGAAGGCTTCAGGGAGGAAGACGGTTTGTAGATGTGAAATTAGAAAGGACCTCAGAAGTCATCTAGTTCAGTGGTATCAAACTCAAATAGAAATTTCAGTTTAGTAAAAACAGATTTTCATACACATGTGTACTTAAAATGAAGTCAACCATAGGGAAGCACCCAGTGGGCAGTGCTACTAAACCAGACATAAATCCCTGCCAGCCACATATTGACTTAGAAAACCACAAATTAACATCATCTATGTTCTTTTGTATTTTTATTTATTATGTTCAAATATTTCCCAAGTACATTTTTAATCTGGTTCAGACCCACTTATGAGTGACAGGGGCCCATGTTAGACACTTCTGATTTAATCCAAACTCTTCATTTTATGGCTGGGAAAACTGAGGCCCTTAAAGGTTAAGTAACTTGCCCAAAGTCATACATGTAGAAATTTGAAGGGCTGGAATTTGAACTCCTGAGTTCCCATGGAGTCCTCTGACTTCATATCTAGTCCTCATTTTATTGTGCCATGCTGCCTTTGGCTTTAAGCTGAGCCTTGAAAAGTGATATGTGTCCATTCTACATTACCAGTTGTAGCTCAGTCTCTGAATCTTCTCTGCAGGGGCTTGAACCCGATGAAATAACAGGATAATTCAGGTTGGTCTCGGGGCACATTAGGATATTCTGACCCTATCAAGTTTCAGTTCCTATTCAGGCAGGTCTTAAATGTGTTTTCTTCTTCTTTAGAAAACTTTGGTTCTGTTTAGGATTGTATGGTGGGGGCAGTTATCTTGCCTTATTAAATTGATCAGGAAATGGAGTTTCTTCTTAACTGATTGCTCAAGGTAAGGGGGAGAGTTAAGTACAGTATCTGGCTCTTAGTAACCACTTAATAAAAGCTTGTTCATACTATAATAGTATCATAGATCTAGAATTGGAAGGGCGTTCAGAAGCCCCCTTCATCAAGCCCCTTCATTTTGCACATGAGGAAACTGAGACCCAGGAAAAGGTAGCATCAGAGGTAGAATTTGAACCCAGATCCTCTGATTCCAGAGGCAATGCTTTCTCATTGTGATAAATCAATCAGCATTTGGTGAGTGCTTTCTATATGAAACCCATTCTATCTACTGACCATCTAATCACATCTACCCTTCAAATAAAAGTCAGTATCTATTCACAGGTCAGTTGTATCCCTAGCAACTAAATTAAGAGAATCATTACATTTCCACTTCCACACAGAGGCACACACTCACAATCCTTTCACACAAACACACTCATAGATCCACACACGCCATCTCATGTAAACTTTTATGTCTACTTCCAGAGTCCATGATGTCTGAGCTAGATGAAAACATATAAATTAAAAATTAAAATAAAAAAAACATTCAGAAGTCATTAGCCCCAAATAATAAATGCCTATTTCTTGGTTCATATGAGGAATGATGGGTGTTGATAAGCATGAAATCTTTAAAAAGAGATTTGCCATTGTTCCATCCATCCAAGGCTGTCAGGGCTACCCTGATCGGGTAATCAGAACACACTCTGGATAATGGGGAGGAATCAAAAGCCATCTTCTGGGCTGGCAGATGTATGTATACAATTTGGCCAGAGAATAAAACAGACAGACAGATAAACAGCATTAGGGAAAATGGAGGCAGGGGTGGGGGGGCAGGGAGGGGGGAGAATCAATATAAGCGGAGAAGGGAGAGGCAAAGAAATGAAATTGACAGACAAAAGA
>NW_020954569.1:51587104-51597299 GCF_900497805.2 Vombatus ursinus | reverse complement strand
GAGAGAGAGAGAGAGAGAGAGAGAGAGAGAGAGAGAGAGAGATTGGGGCAATGAGACCAACAGAAAGCCAGGGGCAGAGAACAAGAGTGGGACAGATGTAAAGAGGGGGTACCAAGAGGAAGGGGTAGGGGGAGAGATGAAAAGGAGAGAGACAGGCAGAAAAGAGCTAAGAAAAGGAGAGGGTGGTGGGCAGACAAAGAGAGACAAAGAGAGAGAGGCAGCTCGTCTACCTCAGCCAGGCCAGGGAGACAGAAAAATAAGGAACGACACAAAGGCAGGAGGAAGCAGGCGCCGGCTGCCCTCTTGGCTCACTAAGGTCTGACGTAGTTACGCGGGCACCACTTTGTCTACCTTGTCATTCCAATAAAGTTATTGAAATTGAAAACTGAAAGCCACTGAAGTGAGAAGAGAGTAGAGTCTATGGCTCACTTGTTATGCCTTGGAGAGCTTGTGGCTTCCCCCTCCCTCCTGCCTTAGGGGCTTGTGGGACAGTCGCCAGGGGTAAAGTGTTGGGGGCCCCAACCCTTCCTGCTCACGTCACGTCCCAATACCAGCCCTCCACTCCCCCAGCTCCCATCACTCCACACCTTTTGTTAATGACTCTGTAATTGATTGTTCCAACCTCATATTTTTACATCAGGACAGCCGTGTGCTAGGTGAGCAAATATCAATATTTCCAGCAGATGCTTCATGGTATAAATCCTCCAGGCTCCAGTCTGGCCCAGCCGGCCAGAGAATTTACCTTTGGTTTAACAAGAAATAGGAGCTGAGTCAGGGATTAAGGCATGTCAAGTCAACACAAATAAAAAGAGAGAGACAGAGAGAGACAGAGAGTCAGAGAGAGACAGAAACAAGAGAGACAGAGAGAGAAACAAAGAGAGACAGAGATAGAAACAGAGAGACACAGAGAGAGAGACTGAGAGAGATTCTTAGAGATGAATGTAACATAAGAGAGCTGGCTGTTAATTGTAGGGAAGAAGTGGGGAGGGGAGAAGGAGTGAATGGAAAGGAAGGGAATCAGGAGAGAAAAGAAAGAAGATAGGTAAGAGAGTAGGAGGCAAGACAAGGCAGAACAAAATAAGAAAATAAAGGGATGAGGAAAAAAGGGAAAAGAGATTAGGTAAAGCCCATTGCCAGCCATAAAGAACTATATATGGAGTGTCCCAAAAGTCTTAGTATAGCTATTAAAGCAAAAGACTTTTAGAACATCCAGTATAAATGTCATCTGTTATGCTCTTCATTATTATCATCGGCATCATCATCAATACAAAGAAAGTCCACACTTGTTCAGCATTTAAGGCTCTTCAGTAATCTGGCTTCATCTTCTTTCTCCAACCTGATCTATCCCCAACCTCCCCAGTACTTCACCATTCCAACCAGGATGTTGTCTTCACTACCATCGTGCACATCATATTATTCCCATCTGCTATTTCCCCTACACTGATCGTTCTCTCCTCTCCACCTGTCCAAGTAACAACCACCCTTCAAGGGCCACCTCAAGCCCCACCCCCTTCTTGAAGTTCACATTGATATGCAACTTTTTTTTAACCTCTTACAACACTTCAAGTTTGGACCCTGTAATCTAGACTTTGATTTCACTATTCTCTCTCCTTCCTCTAGTTCTTATCTCCTGAATTAGGATTTGAATTTTTTGTCATCAGTAATCATGTCTTTTCCTTCTTTTGTATCATTCCTAACATTTCCCTCTTTTATATCATTCCTAACACCTTTCACAGAGCTGGGAATAAATGTTTGTTGAATTGAATTGAGATAGGTCAGTGCTAAAATGGATTAACCAAAGAACAGTTGGATGGATGGATTGTTTGCTACTGAAAATTACTGGAAATCCATGTGCTTTGTCACAATCAAGATTCAGGTGAGACATCAGGGTAAACTGAGTGAATTGGTGGAGAAAGGAGTTGTGAGACAATGGAACTAACTACCTAAGAGTTGGTGGAGAAATGTCTTAGCAAGTACCTTGGAATTCAGATCTCTCTCTCTCTCTCTCTCTCTCTCTCTCTCTCTCTCTCTCTCTCTCTCTCTCATTACCTGGT
The DNA here is from genome assembly GCF_900497805.2 of Vombatus ursinus. NCBI lineage: Eukaryota > Metazoa > Chordata > Mammalia > Diprotodontia > Vombatidae > Vombatus > Vombatus ursinus. The sequence continues at coordinate 51,595,245 of NW_020954569.1, read as the reverse complement.
CCAGTAATAACATGATATTTCAAGATGAACCTATTGGGAAACTCAAATGTTCAAGTGGATCCATGAGTTTATCAATTTGAGAGTTTCCTCTAACAATGCAGATCGCAACCTAGCCATGCTGGCCAATGCCTCCTGACTCTTGCCCATGTCCTCATGATCTGGTTGTCCTCCCCAAAGTTCAGGTTCACCACTAGGGGGCCACCCAACATTCCAGCAGCTTTCCTCCCTTTATCCTGGCATCTCAAGGGTACCAGTGGAATGTTCTGGCCATGAACCTGTCATCCCTCACTCTTGCCATATGACCCACACATCTTTTCTCTCTGTCTTAATAGTTCTTTGATGATATCCTTTACTCCTGCTCTTCACAGTTCTCATTGGTTTTAGTTTGCAGCCTGTTCATACTAATTGGTGTCTTTCCACTGGTCCCAGTCTGATGCTGTTCTTTAACTCTTCAGACAGTGGTGTTCCAGGTCTCACTAGCATAAAGCAACATCAGTAAAATGTTTGTAATGACTCTTACGGGCCGCTTAAAGGCAGTAAAAATAAAAGAAGGAAGTAAACAAATATTTATCAAGTGCCTACTACATGCAAAACACTTCTACAAATATCTCATTTGATCTTCACAACAACCTTGAGAAGTAAATGCTATTATTATCCCTATTTTACTGATAAGGAAACTGAGGCAGATAGTTAAGTGATTTGCCCAAGGTCTTATAGCAGTAAGTGACTGAGGCTGGATTTGAACTTGGGGTTTCTTGACTCCAAGGTCAGCACTCTATTCACTGCACCACCTAGTTGCAGTGGTTTACAACTTCCCAAAAACAATCCAACCTTCCCTCTTCTTCCTTTTCTATTCTAGGCCCAGAGCACTATTCATTTGTATTATCTGTTCCAAATATACATACTATTGGACAAGCTCTGGAGGGCATCCACCTGGAGTTATGTTGAAATCTGGCCAATTAACATTCTTTATCCAATTGGTCTTTTCTGTGTGGATGTACATGCCACACTTCTTTGAGTGAGTGAAGATCTCTTCTAGGAAGCTCAACAATGCTTTTTGGGCTTGATGCAATCACCACAACATCATCCACAAACATGAGCATCTGGAGGACTTCACCAGAAGGGAATCCCTTCTCAACCTGGCTTCTATACTGGATCTCTTCCATCACTGTAGTGAATATTTCTGGCAAGCATATGTCTTTCTGTTTTATGCTTCACCTGATGTTTATCATCAGAGGGTCATTGAACAGAGTTATTTCTGTTGTTACATCTTTCCAAGGAATTTTGAATGATCTTGATATATGGAATGGAGGAACCTTGTTGTAAAAGGGCTTTCAAGGCAGCATTTTGTTCTGCCAAGTTGAATTTTTTCCTGGTAATCAACAAACAATAAACACAATGGAACCTTACATCTCATCTTTTGATCAATTGTGAGATGGGAAAGATGTGGCCCATTGTTGAATATAATTTGTGAAAGCCAACTTATTTTTGACTAATACCCTCATCAAGGATGGCTTCAGTTTATGTATAGTTGATCTTCATAAAGATTATATATAGATGGGAAAGTAGAAAATATAGGTCAGTTGTTAATGTTTTATTGGTCAATATTTGTTGATGTTAATAAGGGCCAAAATTTTTTCCTCATTTCTTTGGTGTCTTCTTGTTTAGATAGCTTATAAATCAGTCCCTTAATGCTTTCCAGTATACATCTATCTATATGCATATATATGTGTGTATATATATATATATATGTCTATATGTATTTACAAGGAATCTCAAAAGTCTTGGTGCAATTTTAGACTTTAGTAGATTAAAACTGCACTAAAAATCTGGGGATAATTTGTGTATCTAATCTAGTCTGGCTGCTTTTCCTATCTTTGTTCTCTTTTGTACCATTTCTATTTCCTCTATCAGTACCCCAGAGACTATGATGTTAAGATCCAAGTATGGTAGTTCAACTATACTTGATGGAAAAAACAATTTCTTTCAATATTTTTTGCAAATCTTTATTTTTTTTCTGTTTGTGTTCTTTTTATTTTTATCCTTGATTGCCCTTAGAATGGCTTTCCTTAGTTGGATATTTTGCCAAGAGGTCTTCAGAGTGACTTTGCCCTCCACTACTCTCTGCTTTATAGAATGACATTGCTCATAAACTTCCATAATCTTCCTTCTTCACCAGATTTTAGAAATGAGTTTATATTATAACCCGGTGTTGTCTTTGGCAACCCTTCTCTCCATATGGCAAGGAAGTCAGATATTTGCTAACTAAGGCACATTCTAGGCTCTTTAAGCCTCCTTTTTAGCAATTAATTTACCTTGGGTTAACCTCTAAGAGAAATCATAGTTGGTAGTGTTGTCATTTCTGTTGTCTATTTCTCTTTTTTGACTATCAATAGTTTGTTTAAATAATTCAGAGTTAAATATTCTTAATTTATGTCAAACCTTTTTCTTGCTTCTGTTATTTCTTGTTTATTATAAATTCTGATCTTAGCTCTGATAAGTCAATAGTCTAATTGTACACAGAGAGCTGACTCAGGAAAAACTGAAAGTTGCGGAAGAGGTGCTGACCTGCAATAGTAGAGGGAAATTCCTCATGAGGAAGGTCTCTATATCAATGAAGTCACAAGTCCGGTCCCTAATCCTATCAATAAGCAGGTATTTCCTGAATACCTACAGTGTACCCAGTCTTGTACTGGCTTCTTTAGGAGAGACAGGAGAAGAAACGAGCCCTATGGTGGAGTTCACATTCTAGTAGAAAGATAAAGCTCATACACCTGAAACAATTAAATAACAAACCAGGAAAGCACAGGCTCTGAAACTTTATGTGAAGTTTCAGAGAAGGGTTGATCAGTATGGGCTGTGGAGTTCTGGGAGGGCTTTGTAGATGAGGTGAGAGATTTGAACAAATGAAAAAGAGTTGGGGATGAATGAAATGCTGAAATCTAGCAGGCAAAAGAGGTGAATCAGATGAAATTTGTGTCAAAAATAGGAAGAATTATGGGGCCATATGTTATCTCTACCACCCCCATCTGTGGGGTGATGAGAAACCAGTGAGCACAGATAAGCACAACACAGCTTCTCAATATAGTTCTACCTGCATCCCAGTCTTGTTACCAGGCATAATAGGTCCTGATGCAATCAATGTGATGGCCTCAAGCCAGTTTCCCATTTAAAAAGAAAAAAGAAAAAAAAAGAGAAAAAAACCTGTCCCTACAGAAAATGACTTTTCCTCTTTTTGTTTTTTTGATTTTTCAACCTTCCTGGCTGACTTGGGAAAAACAAACCAACCAATGAAAGAAGCTCAATTAATTTGGCATCTTTTACACCTTCCACATGTCTCTCAGTAGAGAAGTGAGAACACTGGCCTGACCTGGCAGAGTCTCTGCAGATAGAGAACAATTTTCTCCACTTGTACATTTGATTTCTTATTCCCAATTTCCTTTCATCAATCACCTTGTATTTATCAAACATCTAGCTGCATACTCAGCCTTATGCTAAACACTGGCTGGGGAGTCAGGGGAAGAAAACAAGGTCTCTGTCTTCAGGAGGCAGGTAGATGAGTTGGTGAGACTGCCAAGATTCTTGCACACCGCACAATGAAAGAACAAAACTAGTCTGTGACTTCACACTATGGTACAAGTAGAAGTGCTAGAGGTGTTCTAAGTAGGGAAGGATCAATATGGCCTGGAATAAAAGCCTTTATTGAGGAGCTAGGACATGAGCTAGACCTTGAAGGCTGAGCAGGACTTAAGTCAGTAGAACAATGATAGGAAAGAGGGCTTCCTAAGAACAGGTACAATTTTTCATGCAATCCCCTTTTTTCCATCCTTTGTATATGAAAACATTCATGTTTGTTCATAACTACCAAGTTAGTAATTTAAAATAATTAAGAGGGAAAAAAAAGAACAAGCCCAGCCCCATATGCCTAGAGTGATCATTTACCTGGAGGCAAGGGGTTGGATGAGATGACCTTTAATATTCACCTTTGCATGTTTGTTTCCCCACTTGGCAGAATGAAGGATGGGCTTTCACTCCAAGGGGCAAAGAGATGAAGGGTCACCACTTACGAGTTCAAACCTAGTTTCAGTCCCTGCCACACAGGTCTGGCATGTAGTCTGATCCTCTACTGAAAATGTCACCAGAAGACAGGTTCACTCTGATCTTTCTCGGAGCTTCGGCATCTGTGATGACATGTGGGCATCAAGATTTGCATATTTATTATAGATAAGCTGTCAAAATGTATGTTGTCAATTTCACCTTATACTCTGGATTTAATGATGCACGTAAAGGACAGAAAATCTTTAATATTAATATTAATATGATTTTAGATTATAAGACTGCATTGTAGATATCAATCAGCCAACCCTTAAGGACATGTCACTCAAGTTGATATAGTTTATAGAAAATTAATGTAATCCATCCCATATGATCTATTGCAGGGAACAAGAAAAAGGAAAAGGGGGGGGGGAACCATTATTATTGCCACAATCTTCCAAATGTGCTAATTTGTGCTCCTGCCTGAAACATTATAAAATAGAATCATTGTATTTCAGAGCTAGGAAGGACTTTAGAGAGCATCAAGTCCAACTTCCTCATTTTAAAGATAAGGAAACTGAGGCATAGAGGAGTCAAGTGCCTTAACCAAGGTCAGGCCAGCAATCAGTCAGCATTTATTAAGGGCTTACTTTGTACCAGGTACTGTGCTAAGCTCTAGGGACACAAAGAAAGCTCAAAAGGGTGGGGGGGGTACCCTTAAGACATTCATATTCAAATCTGGTAGACAATCTACAAATAACTATTATATACAAGATATTTAAGTAATCTAAAAGAAGAAGACATTAGTAACAGGCAGGCCTCTAGCATAAGTTATTCAGCCATAAGCCTCCAGGCTGGATTCTTGGGGTACTTTTCAGCAAGCAGATATTTTGGTTTCTGCTCTGCAGTACTGGATAAGGTATACCATTCCTTTCCTGGAGCTTAAGTGTCGAATCCTCATTACAAAAGAGAAAGAGAAGAAATTGACAACAGTATTCCAATGGAATGGAATATAGAGTCCATATACAAGATTTGCCCCAGTAGCCAAGCCTTATATATGTACTCTCTCCACCCCATATGTATCTCCTTCCACTTGCCTGTGATGCTTGAAATGTCATCATTAGAGTTCATTCACCAGAAATAGATACTTTGAAAAAGCCATGATCTTACCAGTGGGGGCACTTCCTCTACCAGTGAAGACTGGAACCATTCTAAGTTTGATGAGTTTCCATGGTCAGAAATTCATTATCTGATTACTGACATTGATAAGGCTCTGTAAACTTAACTGTTATCTTTGGACAATAGGCATATAGTCTACTTTGGGCTCCATATGCAAAGCCTTTTCAGCTTGAAAAAAAGCTACCAGATGTTTATTCCAGTCTGTTATGACCACATGACAAAAGGTAAGGCTTGACCAGAGATAGTAAGACCATAACTGACAAAGTGACACAAAGGGTTTCTTTGTTATTGTTTTTTTTTTTTGATCGTGAACACCCTTACCAAAGCCAGAGCATTTTACAAGCCCCTCACCTAGACTCACGATGCCATATTGTTCCTGAGCTGCCATTCAGGAGGTAGCTTTTATGAACACTTGACTCTGCTATAGGTCCCCTTAGCTCAAAGCCTTGGCGTCTTTTCAAATGTAAATGTCCCTGAAAAGAAGAGTGAATTAATATAACAACCTAATCATAAAGAAAATCCTCAGGGACCCTGTGTCCAGGATTCTTGTCCTGCCTGACAGCTTTTGCCTCCCACAGGGCTCTAGCCCCCCCAGTGGAGATATGTCTACTGGAGGATACTGACAATGTAAGAGCTCAGTTGAAAACTTCTGAGGGCCCTTTAAAAATAGTTGGGGTTGGACACACTGGGTCAGCTGAGCACATACATAGGCCTGAGCTACCCAGGTTGACAAAGTCCAATTGTTCCCTAGCTTCTGTTGGAGTAATAGCTACCATAGACTTCTCCTACTTGCTGCCAGCCCAGGCTTCAGCCCAGGCATTGAGTTCTTTGATGTTAAGTCAACAAGCAAGCATTTATTTAGCACCTATTGTGTCCTGGGGTACACACTAAGCACGCTAAGCACTGAGGATAAAAAGGGGAAAAAATAGGCCCCATTCTGAAGTAGGAGTCTTACACAAACAACCATGTACAAACAAGATATATGGGGAATAAACTGAAGATAATCTCAGAGGGAAGGCACTAGCATTAAGGAGGACCTTGGACAGCTTCTTAGTGAAGGTAGGATTTTAGCTGATACTTGATAGAAGCCAGGAAGTAGAGATGAGGAGGGAGAGTATTCATAGGGGACAGACAGTGAAAATGTCCAGAGTCAGAAGATGAAGTGTCAAGTGTAAGGAAGATCAAGGGGACCAGTGTCACTGTCACTGTCACTGCTGAGTGCTCGAAAAGGAGTAAGATGTAAGAACACTGGAAAGGTAGGAAGAGGCAAGGTTAGGGAGGAATGGTTTTAAGAGGCAAGCAGAGGTAACAGGGAGCCACAGCCTTTGGCACTGCCTCCTGGATGTCAAGACCACAGACTCTTGAACTTCTATGTCCTCTCTGTGGGTGCTCCCTGTCCTACTCCCTTGTCCTCCGTTGGCTAACTACTTGCACACCTGCCTCAATCCTCCTTCTTCCTCAGTACTAGGGTAACTGACCTGAGACTCAGATCTCTGGCTGGACCAAAAATAAGATTTATTGATATTCAGTTTTAAAAGGCAGTGACAAGGACATGTAAGGCTCATCCTCCCTGACCTGGCCTTCCTGTTTGGCCCCACTATCAGTGACTTAGGACTCCTCCCAGATAGAGCAGACAGGCCAGAAGCCAATTAACAAAGAGGATACCCTGGAAGTGGGTAACTGAAACTATATTCATGTTTATAAACCAACAGGCACAGCTCTGTATGTGCACCTGTTTAAAGTACATTGAGCAGAAGGTGGTATTATATACCTTCTCCAAACTTCCCGTCCCTTTTATCACCTGTTCCAGGAATAGCCTTAGGAGTAGGTGGAATGGGTTTTCCATAGAATCTGATGTTAGGTTGAGATCAGTGCCCTGACCCTCAAAATACATTTCCACCCCCTCCTACTTCCTGATGTGTGAAATTCCTCCACCAAATGATAAAATATTTTATCCCACAATAAGAGTAGAGGCTTCAAATACAAGGATGTCCAGAAGGCCACAATGATTTATATTTACACTCAGGTGTAAATGACCAATGCTACATCCTTTCCTGATGTGGGCTTGAGGGTCCTGGCTTGGGAAAGGAGAGAAGGCTCTCTAGAATGGGGGTAAAGATATTATTTAAGACAAATTTAATTGACTTTACAACTTTGAGAGCCAGCTCTATACTGTTCAGCTTTTGATATTTTTCCCCTGACCCATACTGATTTCATGGAAATATGGGACTCTTAGTAAGAGACTTTTTTCTACCACCCTAACACTTTCTGATCTTAGAGAGTTAACCGGGGGAGGGGGAGGGACTGAGAGGTTATGTCAATTGCTTTGCATCCCATAGCCAGTTTATGAGAGAGGCAGGACTTTCCAGACTCCCAGATCAGATATCCATCCACTAGGCCATATTTTCCTTCATTCTTCATATTCATAGTTCATATTTATATAGCACTTTATCACTTACAAAACATTTCCTTCTGAGCTACCCTGTGAGATAAGCCGTACTAGAATTATTATTCCCATTTTACAGAAAAAGAAACTGAGGGTTATGGTGGTTAATAGGTTATTCATAGTCATATGGTTAGGAAGTGGCAGAACCAAAGGTGAACCCAGTTTTCAGATTTGAAGCCCAATGATTTTCCCACTAACCTTATGGCAACCATATGGCTTTGGAGAAAGACAGAGAGACAGAAACAGAGACAGAGAGAAACAGAAAGAAATAGAGAGAGATAGAGACAGGCAGAAAAATTCAGAGAGATGAGGGATAAACAGAGGGTGAGAGAGAGAAGGGGAAGAGACAAGCAGAAAGAGAGAGAGAGAGAGAAGACTCACAGACAGAGACATAAACAGAGAGAAAGATAAGAGGGAGAGACAAAGAGTGACAGACAAAAAATTGAGAGACAGAGAAGGAGAAGGGAGGAAGAAGAGAGGC
>NW_020954569.1:51570648-51587080 GCF_900497805.2 Vombatus ursinus | reverse complement strand
GAGAGAGAGAGAGAGAGAGAGAGAGAGAGAGAGAGAGAGAGAGAGAGAGAGAATTTTGTATTTCAGTGAGGCTTTGCAAAAAAAAGAATATCTTTTGTCAGACCATACATCCTCATTGGTCTCCACAACTGTACCTGCCATTTTATACCCTCATGTTCCTCTTGCTTTAATAAGAACCCCAGGAGCCTGGGAGCTGACATGGGGCACTGAGGAAAGCATGGGGGTCCCCAAGAAGAAGTAGTGTCAGACACAAAATTCAACCTACTTTGAAATTTTTCAGGGCTTACTCTTGAAGAGGAACAATGATAAATGAGCATGACCAGAAGAGGACAACTAGGATGGTGAGGGGTCAAGAAACTATGTCCTTGGAGAGATCTTTGAAGAAGCTAGGGATGTTTAGCTTAGAGAATAGAAGAATTGGGGAGGGGAAGGAAGTAGAAGCTGTCTCCATACAATGAAATGGCTGTCATATGAAAGAGGGATTAGACTTGGTCTGTATTAATAGAGAGGACAAAATAAGAGCCAGGGGTTGGAAGTTACAGGAAAGAAGAGTTGCCCAACAATAGAATAGGCTGCTACATGAGGCAGTGTTTAAATGGTCTGGGATGCTCACCTCTCAGGAATGCTAGCAAGGGATTCCTAAAATATGTGCAAGTTTAGACTAAATAACCTCAGTAGTTTCTTCCAACTCTAAGATTCTCTGATTCTGAGATTCTGGTTCAAAGTTTGGAAAAGAGACAAAAACGCGGAAATCTCAAGTCTGCCTTCTATTCCATGATTTTCCAACTCCTAGGGCACTACTTTAAGGAACCTATCTCCTTAATTGTTGACGTCTTGAGCTGTAATTTGCCATGTAACCTGACCATGACCTCTCTGAGCCTCAGTTTACTCATATGTCAGTTGGAAATAACTGCTCTAATTAACAGGATTGTTGTGGGGTTGGAAGGATGTGAAAGTGCTTTGAAAAGTATAAAACACCAAGGCAAACGTGGGAGGTTATTACTGCTGCTCTGTGCTACGAGCACACACATAGACACAAACTTGGAAGACTAGCAAGTTTCTGGACCCCCTTAGGAAACCAGGTCGAAGCATAGGGAGATGTACCTATTCTCACCCCAACCCAAAATCAATGGGTAAGTGTAGAAGTAGTCAAGAACAGCTCCTTTTTTGAAGGAAGTAAATGTTCGCAGCCTGATCATTTGGTCCTAAGGCTAGAGTAAAGAACATTGTTCTTGGTTGGACAGTCTCATGTGTCCTGCAATCTCCCTTCTAAACAGACTCCACTTCCAAGAGGCCTCAGCCTTTTCTGGCTGCTGCAGGATCGGAGCCTGATAAAAGATGGGACCAGCCTGCAGGATCGGGTGTTGGTTCTGAGACCAAAGTGTCCCGGGTGGGATCTTCCCGGCTGGGGAGCTCCCTAGGGATGCACCGATGGTCCAGCGCTCAAAGGAGAGACAGCATCTTCCACTGGAGCCCATAAATCTCCGGGCTGCTCACAAATCCAGGCTCTTGCCTCCCCCTCCACCCCTTCCTTCCAGGGGGGGCCCCTCCCTTCCCCTTCGCACTCGCGGGGAGGAAATCACGAAAACCCTGACTGGTGTAGTTAGTTACCGCTGGAGTTTATATACATACACACTTCTTATCTGAAATAAGACAAAGCCTGGCTAGGCTCAATAAATCAAACCCGGGGGAAGAGCGGGGGAGGAGGAGGAGGAGGAGGGAGCGGAGGCAGCGGAGGGAGCACGCCTGGGATCCGGTTGCCAGCCCACCCGCCTCCTCTGCGACTTCTAATGGGGCCGAGTGGCTGGAGCCCGCCGAGCTCTCTCTCACAGGCCCGCAAATAGGCTGGCATCTTATTTACATACAGAAACCGATGGGATGGACACCTTGAGCATTACGATTACAAAGCCTCCTCGGATACCTCTGTGTTAGCTCCGCTGTAACAATGGCAAAATGCTGATAGGAACGGTTTTTATTATTATTATTATATTTATGTTTTTTTAATCTTCCACTTGAGGTTCAGGGAACGATGACTGGGAGGGGGAGGAAGGAGAGGACATTCTCCTCCCTCTCCTCCTACACACACACACACACACACACACACACACACACACACACACTCCCGGAGGCAAAAATAAATAGGGGGAGGACTCACTCGCCTTAGGGCTTCTGTGCTTTTCCCCTTAGTTTAAATCGAGGAGAAGGCTTGTTTGCCTCAGGGGGGTTTCTCCATAGCTTTCTTCCAGTTTCCTTGGAACGCCTCTCCACCTACACCTCCTTCCCTCCTCCACACTTACTCCAAAGCTCGAGCTACCCAGAGCTGGACAGCTCATATCTCTGCCCTGGGGTTGTGCCTGAGGTCATTTATCTCCAGAAAACGGGACACTGACAAACTATAGGCATTCAAAGAAGGGCAGCCAGATCCTGAATTGTAAACAATGTCAAAAAAGGATCCGATGAAGGAGCCGGGTGTGGTTAGTCAGGAGAAGTGAGGATTAGGGGTCTTGATGACAGTTGGCTTTCAGTGTTAGACCGGTAAGTGGAAGACGGGGTAGCCCTTATGTAGGCTTCAGAAAAGCAGGAAGAAATAGACAGAACTTAGGTCCAAGAGTGGAAGCCGGGGCGGGAAGGGGGGGGTAGTTTTCTGTTGAATATTAGAGACAATTTTCTAGCAAGTTCCCCATCTGTAAAACGAAGGGATTGGACTGAGACGGACCTTCCGGCTGCTTGAAGTCTTAAGGTCTATGATCCTATGAACTAGCTCCAGCTGATAATGGAATGAACTGACTTGTAAAGAAGTGAGCTCCCCATCCTTAGAAATGCTCAAAAAGAGAAGATGGATGAGCCTTTTTCTGGGCTTCTGTAGAGATTCCTGAATTAGGTAGGAGATTGGATTAAACGACCTCTAAAATTCGGTCAGATTCAAAGCTAGGACTCTAAGATCCTATGTCACCTGCCCCCCACTTATTCCCAAGTTAGGTAATGTCTTTATCTCCCTGTTGCTAATATCTACTTTTATCTATTCGCATGTATCCGTCCCATGTTTTCTCCCTTAATGCCTCTTGTTCAGCTGAGGATAAACGGGGTCATAATTACACCATAAAGTGAGGCGCACATTCTGTGTCGCTTATTGCTCAGGGGTCTGCTAATTGGAATTTATAAAGTTCAATAAAAACCGTAATCCAATAAGGGCCGAAACTCTTCTTCATTTATCTTAGGGGTAATATCCTGCCTGCCTGCCTGCCTGCCAGCAGTGGGGGGCAAACTCTATCCTATACTTGTGTGTGTGGAAAAGCCCAGCTGTGCATACATCTGGAGACACCTCCGACCTTATCTAGGGGAATAGGTAGGGGTTGGAAGGCGGGTATGCACCAGAATTGCTAAAATTTTCTAAGCATGCATGAAGAACAGGGAGTGGAGACCAGGAAATATCAGAAAGACAAGGGGCAGTGGAGGAATTGAAGGGAGAAGGGGAGCCAGAGCAAGGAAAATTATTCCATAGGCTTAAGACACATAGCCAGCTGTCATAGAAAAGTGCTTTGAATAATAATAACAACATCTGGCATTTATATAACATGTTAAGGTTTGCTAAGTACTTTACATATGTTATTTCATTTGAGTACCACAAAAACCCTATAAGGTAGATACTACAACTTTTATTATCATTATTTTACAGATAAGGAAAATGAGGCTTAGCAATGTTAAGTGATCTGCCCATACCCACGTAGCTAATAAGTGCCAGAGGTGGGGTTCAAACCCTTGTCATCCTATCTTCATGTCTAATACTCTATCTACTATATCACAACACCTCAACAGGGAAAGTGATATAGGGATGTTATACCTTATCATTTTTATGATACCTTCATTGAGGTCCTCTGTGCTCTCACCCCAGCCCACTTTATTTCTCACTATACAAACTCTATTTCTAGCTAAGCTGTACTATTCATTGCTCCCCAAACATATCTTAAAATTTCACATCTCTGTTCCTTAGTGTGTGTTGCTCTCAAAATCTAAAATGCTCTCTCTGCACCCCTGGTTCCATCTGTCAAAATCCTACCCATCCTCCCAGACCTGCCTCAAATGTGCACCTCAGTTTATGATAAAGTTAGTACCTCAGTTGAATAAAAGGTAATCAGAAACAGTGTGATGCAGTGAGAAGAAAAATGGACTTGAAATCAGAAGAGCTGGGTTCCCACCTCTGCCATGGACTAGTCATGAACTTGACCTTTGATGAGATATTTAAACTAGGTGGCTCAGTGGATAGGATACCAGGTTTAGAGTCAGGAAGACTCATTTTCCTGAGTTCAAATTTGGCCTCAGGCACTTACTAGCTACGTAACCCTGGACAAGTCACTTTACCCTGACTGCCTCAGTTTCCTCATCTGTAAAATGAGCTGGAGAAGGAAATGACAAACCACTCCAGTATCTTTGCCAAGAAAACATCAAATGGGGTCACAGAGAGTCACACATGACTAAAAATGACAGAATAACAACAAAATTAGGAAAAATAATATCTACACAGTTATCTCTTCCACATCACGGGGGTTAGGGGCATGGCAACCCCCCATTCCACAATCTGGAAAATCTGCATAAAATTTTTTGTCCTTCCCTTCATAGCAGAGAAGTCTGAATTTTTTTGTTTTCTTTTATGCGGTGTTTACAGTACCTTGTTGTATAATTTGGGTTGATATTATACAATACTAGATATATTTTATGCATTTTTGAGTTTCTAAACTTTTTCTGTGTCATCTACTGGCTTTCTTGTGTTGTCTGCAGCTTCCACAAAACTCCCAAAATATTTCCGTTTAATTTTTTATGCCAAGCCCCGATAAATGCTGTGATGTAGAAGGGATAACTGTAGAACAAACTTCCCAGTGTTGTTGAAATAATCAAATAATACATTGTAGGTAGAGTGCTTTGTCAGCCTTTAAAAACACTGTAAGTGTCAGCTGTTACTATTATGCTACCTCCTTACTGAAGTCTTTCCTGACTGCTGGAGCCTATATGATCATCCCTCTTTCCTCTGAGGCCCCCTCAGCCTTCGTTTGCCACCTTCCAGCTTTTTGGCGTGCCTAGCTGTTTGTGTACTTCTCTTGCTTGCTTGCTGCACTGGAAGCACCTTGAGGGAAGAGATGGCTCTAATACATCTCTATGTATCTCCCTCGAAGCCTAATATAGTATCTTGCATAGTAAGGGCCCAATAAATACATGTGTAATTGAACAGAATTGAATAAAATGTTCAATATTGCAGGGAACAGTATCTCAAACTCTGTTTTTCATGGCTCACCTGAGGTGATCCTTGTTGGGCTGCATCCTAACCAAAAGCCCAACCTCAAGGAATTTTCTTCCGTGTATCAAGTATAAGTGGGAACGTGAACATGGGCTCATGGGACCATAGCTTTAGAGGTAGAAGGAACCTTAGAAGTCTTTTAGTCCAACCCTACATTTTACAGATGAGGAAACAAGGGTTCAGAGGGTTTCAGTGACTTGCCCAAGGTCACATACCTAAGAAAGCACTAGAAGTAGAACCTGACCTCAGATCTTTCTGATGCTAAGGACAGTTCTCTTTTGATTTTGATTCTACCACAGTGGACAGAACCCATTCCCAATGGAGGATGATTAGAAAGGGATGCCCATGGATTTGCTCTTCCCAAGTCAGAAATCCCTAAATTCCCATTGCAGCCTAATCAGGCTCTTGTTTCTTCAATATATCAATGAAAACATGGTATTACCAAAGTGGTTACTCCTTCCATCTACACTGTACCATCCTGTTTGATTCTTGTCCATATCCTCCCATAAATCTTCCATAGAATATTTACCCAAGGCCCTGGATAGAGGTCTTCCACTAAGTTGTTATGATTCAGTGAGTACCAGTGCAGGCTCTAGACTTCCATCTGTTATTCCTCACTGTCACTACATGACTGATCCACATCCTTTTTCAATCATAATAGAAGATATCTTTTATACTGTTTCTTGCATACAAGCCATCTCTGCTAGTATTCTGCAGTCTACTTATACCCATCACATAACTCTATATTGTCCTTTAGGACATGAACAATTTTAATTCATCAGATATTGATGTTCTATGATTCTAACAGATGTCATTAGTGGGAAAATGTGTGTTAAAATATGGTTTTTGTGTCAGAGAGCAATTTAGGATTGTTGAAACCACTACACAGTTTCTCAAATGGAATATCGCTTACTTGTTCTTTCCCATTCCCTTCTGAGATCAGAAGTGTGTAGTGCTTGTCCAAGATATATATCCTGAAGAACTAATTCAATGGACTCCTCATCCAAAATGCTTGTCATAATCTAAACAATAGGCATTCTTCATCCATTTGGTTTTTCCTATATTGATTGTTAGGCTTATTTCTTTTAGTGGCTGTGGATCTCATTGAGAAGAACCTATAATATTCCAGGGCTTGATGCAATCAGCACAATATCATATGCAAAGAGAATCATCTGGAGGACACAGTTATCTATAGGGAATCCCTCTTTCATTTGAATTCTATGCAGTACGTCCTACATGACAGCAGCAAACACCTTTGGTGAGCATATATTTCCCTGTTTTATACCTCGCTTGATATTGATAATCAAAGGATTATTGAACAAAGTCATCTTTTTGGTTTCATCTGACAAGGAACATTATGTAATCTTTGTGCTTAATAAATCTGAAAATGCTATAGAAAAGTGAGCATTATATTAACATATACATAAGAGAAGTCTTGTCGGGAGGGGAGGGGGTGAAGACTACATCATGCTCTAACAAGTCATATTTTAATATAATCAACAAATAATAAATGCAACAGAATCATGTATACTCTACACCTTTTGGCCATTTGTATGACTATGAAAACATAATCTGATATGGAAAATTGTTTGAAGAATAATATCAGTTCCCTTTTTATGTTTTCATCTAGAATGCCATTGTATAGATTATTCTTACAAGGATTTTCTAAAGATGCAAAAGTAGGCCTATTGTAAAGATGATGCTGGGTGCATTCCAGCAGGACTCTCCCCAAGGGGCCAGGTTATAAGACCGAGAAACCATAAGATCAAAGCATCACTACTGCTTCCTCCATACTGAACAAGGGACCACTAGACAAAATTCTCAATGTGAACTCAGCACAACTGTTTCCCCTGCAAACCAGCAGGTACTAAGTAAACACATGTTGTCTTGATTTAATGGGATAACCACCACGAAATTCCCCTAATCTCATCCATAGTTATATAGGACTTCCTCAGCTTCTCCAAAATAAGTAATATAGAGCAGTGAAAGATTCATCCTCTCTGGGGAACCCCATGAGTCCCAATAGCATGGTCTTGGACAAGGAAGGCATTGAAGCTTCCTCAGCCTCAGTTTTTTCATAAAAAAAAGACAATTTCATTGATATGGGGAACCCCTGTCTAAGGAAACTCCTACCAATCATATTCTCTTCTTTACAACAAATAGTCCTAGAAAGTTGTAGAAGAGTACTCAGAGGTTGTGACTCACCCAGAGTCAGCCAGCATGCGCCAGATGTAGCCCTTGACCCCAAGTGTTCTAGGTTCTGATGCCAATTCTCTATCCATTACACCATAATGTCTTTCTTTAAAAAAAAAAAGCTAAAAATTATAAATAAAAATTGCTTTAAACAGCTCTTTTAAATGCCAGGTATTGGTATGCATTTTAAAGAAGAAAAAAATCATTCAAGAATTTATTGAATACCTACTATGTGCCAGACACTGTACTAAACTTGGGGATGCTAAGAAAGGCAAAGGTCCCTGACTTCAAGGAGCTTAAATTCAAATTTGGGAGACAATATACAAACAACTATGTAAATAATATATGTAAAATGGAAAGTCATCTCAGAAGTAAGATCCTCGCGGAGAGAAAGTAGTTAGGAAAGATCTTCTGCAGAAGGTGGGATTTGAGCTAAGTCCTGAAGAAAGCCAGGAAAGGCAGGGATTAGAGGTGAGGAGGGAGAGTATTTCAGGCATTGGAGACATCCAGTGAAAAGGTTTAGAGTTGAGAGATTTTCTATTTCATCCTGGAGTTAATAGGGAGCCATTTGAGTTTACTGAGTAGGAAGGGTGTTGTGGTCAGAACTTTTGTTTTTCAGTCATTTTCAGTTGTGTCCAAGTCTTTGTGACCCCGTTTGGGGTTTTCTTGGCAAAGGTATGAGAGTGGTTTGGCATTTCCTTCTCCAGCTTATTTTACATATGAGGAGCCTGAGGTAAATAGGATTAAGTGACTTGCCCAGGGTCACACAACTAGTAAGTGTCTGAGGCCAGATTTGAACTCAGGAAGATGAGTCTCTAGGCCCCATGCTCTATCACTATGCCACCTAGCTTCCCTTGATAACTGTATTTCAACATAATTTCTTTCCTTTGTAATCCTCTGAATTTTGTGTATTTAAAAACATTCTAAGAAAGGGTCCATAGGCTTTACTATACTCCCAAAGGAGTCCATCACACGCACAAACACACACATGATTAAGAATTCCTAGTGTAAAGGAAGAAAAGAAAAGGTCCCTAGACAGACCTTAAGGTATAGCTACTGTTAGTAATCATGACCTGGCTAAAGATCCAATAAAAGAGATTAAGAAAAAGCATCAGACAGGGAAGGAGGTGAACCCAGGAGATGCAGTATCAACACAAACTCGGAGGACAGAATCCAAGAGAAAATGGTGATAAACAGTGTCAGAAGCAGCAGATGGGTCAAGAAGGATGACAATTGGGAAAAGGCCATTAGATCTGGCAATTAAGAAATCATTTGATGACTTTGTAGAGAGCACTTTCAGTTGATTGATGAGGTTAGAAGCCAGATTACAGAGGGTTTAGAAACAAGTGAAAGGAGAGGAAGTGCAGTCATCTAATGTGGATGGCTTTCTCAAAGAGCTTAGCCAGGAGGAGACCAGAGAGATATACGATGGTGGCTTGCACGGATGATCAGATCGAGTGAAGGTTTTGTTGTTGTTATTGTTTTTAAGAATGGGTGAGACATGGGTATGTTTGCAGGAATCAGAGAAGGAAACATTAGGTTGGGGAGCACTTGAAAACTAGAGAAATGATAGAGGGGATTATCTACTGGAGAAAGAATCAGATGGGGAATCGAAACCAAACATTTTCACTAAATAATTTTGTTTACTTGTTTTCAGTTGTGTGTGTCTCTTTTGTGACCATTTTGGGGGTTTTCTTGGTAAAGATACTGAAGTGACTTGCCCAGGGTCACACAGCTAGTAAATATCTGAGTCCAGATTTGAACTCAAGTGGTCCTGACTCTGGACCAGCGCTCTATCCACTGCACCACCTAGATGTCCTTGAATAATAACACGTATCTACCTTACATTATTTGTGCCTAAGAGCTCTACAAAGTAGTTAAGTGTGTAATTTTAATTGTATAGATAAGGAAACATTTTCAGAGGAATGAAGTGATAAGCTAGTAAATGGCACAACCAGGATTGAACCCAGGGCTTCTGACTCCCAGTTTCAGTACTCTTTATAATACTATTAATTATTGAGCATCTACTTTCAGCCCAGGCCTGCTATAAGTACTGCTGGGGAGAGGGGAAGTAGAAAAGAAAGAGATGAATGAGTTCTTGCCCTCAAGGTCTTTCCAGTTCTTTTCAGTATATTTATGGAGACAAGTCTCATTATATATGTGAAACAATTAGAGGGTATCTAGGTGACACAATGGATCTGGCTCTGGAGTCAGGAGGACCTGAGTTCAAATCCAACCTCAGACACTTAATAGCTATGTGACCCTGCACAAGTCACTTAACCCTGTTTGCCTCAGCTTCCTCATCTGTAAAATGAACTGGAGAAGGAAATGGCAAACTGCTCCAGTACCTTTGCCAAGAAAACCCAAAATAAGATCACAAAGAGTCAGACACAACTGAAAATAATCGATAGGTGGGGGAAAGAATAAAAAGTTGGACCTAAAGTCAGAAAGTCCTGAATTCAAGTGTGACCACAGATATTTACTAGCTGTGTGACCCAGGGCAGATGATTAAACTTTCTATACTTCAGTTTCCTCATGTGGGAAATGGGGATAATAATAGCACCTACCTGCCAAGGTTGTTATGAGGATAGAATGAGACAGTATAGTGTTTTGCAAACCTTAAAATTCTCTCTTATTAGAACAAAACCACAGACTCTTAGACTTGAAAGGAATCTCAAACTCTAAATAGCCTAGCCAATACAGGAGAATTTCCCCTACAGCATATCCAACAAATGGACCTGCTGATTATCCTTGAAGATCTTTTGTGAGACAGCCCTCCCACTTTTGGATGGCTCTAATGGCTAGGAAGATTTTACTTACATTGAACTTAAATTTAAGTGTCTGAATCTTCAACTCATTTCTCTCATTTCTGTTCTTTATTTTATTTTTTTTCTAACTTCTGTTGAGGCAAAAGAATAAATCTAATTTGTCTTCCATGGGACAGTCCTTAAAGGACTTGAAAAGGGCTATCCTATTCTCCCTAAGACTTCTCTTCTTTAGGATGAACCTCTTCTTTGGCAATAATCAATCCTCACAGGGTGTGATATTGAGACCCTTGACCATCCCAGTTGGTCTCCTCTGGATTCTCTCCAAGTTATCAGTGTTATTCCTAAAATGTGGCAACCAAATAGAACAAAGTACCATAGATGGTGTAGGTCACTGGATTGGGAATCAAAGGACCTGGGTTGTCACTCCCCTATGTGGCCACAAGTGTGTCATTTTACCTCTATGACCCTCAGTATCCTCATCTGTAAAATAAGGGAGTTGATCTAAGAGATATCTTCAGAATTGAAGTCTATGATCATATGAAATCCGGTTTGAACAGACAGTTTTAGCAGATCTCTTGCATCCCTAGGCCTAGGTACTGGGAATTTCAATGCAACCTAAGAGTGAATCACCTTTTCTCAGGGCTCTAGTGAATTGTAGACACAAGAAATGTTCAGGCTACTAAAAACCCCATATAATTTTCTTTTTGGGGGGGGAGGGCACAAGGCAATCAGAGTTAAGTGACCTGTCCAGGGTCACACAGTTAGTAAGTGTCAAGTGTCTCAGGCCGGATTTGAACTCAGGTCCTCCTGACTCCAGGGCACCGAATAATTTTCAAAGGTACAACTGTCAAGTCATATTGTCCCCATCCTGCACTTGGGAAGTTGGTTTTTGGAAATAAGATTTAAGACTTTACATTACAATTCAAGCAGTATTTAATCAAATAATATATTGAATATAATCAAGGGCAAGTGTATTGTTCTGGTAATAAGTGTTGTACAAAATCAGAAAAGGGATAGATTGGTAAATTGTTAGGCAAGGAGGATCTCAGAGAAGAAGTGAGCTATGAACAGGGCCTTGAAGGATGATCACATTAGAATATCTGGACAGTGAGGAGGAAGACAGACCTCTCAAAGGGATCATTGTGACCAAAGACACAAAGGCAGAAATAAATAACAATTCCCATTTATATCGTGCTTTGAGAGGACGTGGGGAGCTGGAGAGAAGATTAGGGAATAATTTTTTTTCCTTTTTTTTTCTCTCCACCTCCCTCTCATTTTGTCTCTCTTGTTCCCTCTCATTCTCCCTTTCTTTATTTCTTCCTCTCCCTCTCTTTTGCTTTCTGTCTGTATCTCTGTCTCTACCCCTTTTTCTGTCTTTCTCTTTCCTCTGTTGCTCCTTCCATTGTCTCATTCCCCTTCCTTTTCTTCTCTCTCCTTCTTTTACTTTCTGTCTGTCTTTTTCTCTCTGGCCATCTTATCCATAATTAATACTGACATAATAATAATAATAACTGACATTTTGTAGCACTTAAGATTTTGCAAATCATATTACATCAGATCATAGATGTAGAGCTAAGAGGGACCTGGTCCAACTCCATCATTTTATAGATAAGAAAATTGAGGCCAACGGAGGTTGTGACCTACCCAAGGTCACACAGCTAATAAGTGACTGAGGCAGGCAGGATATGAACCAGATTCTCTGACTCTGAAGCCAGTGATCTTTCCCCTGAACATACTCACTAACTTATTAATTAGCCTCATTTTACAAATGTGGAAACCGAGATACATGGAAACATATACATGAAACACTTAGAAAACAATGAGGTGGGGAAATGAATAGAGAATTGGACTTAGAATCAGAAAGTCCTGAATTCAAAATGTGAATTTTACAAATATGGAAACTGAGTCAGAGATATTTAAGGAACTTGCCCTGGTCACATAGCTGGTTAATTATCAGAAGTGGGATTTGAGTCTGTCTTCCTGACTCTGGGTTCAGCCCTTGCCACTATACCAGGCACTGTCTCTGGCAAAGGCTCATTCATTGTGCACTTGCCCCAGCATCCCGTCCAACTGACCGTCTACTTGTGGACCAACGCAAATGGCATCATTTTGCATCAACAACAAATTTAAGAGTGTACAAAGGCCCCGCCCTCACCCCAGGTGCTAGGAGTGAGAAGGAAGGTGATTGTGGTGACCATCTGAAGGAAGTGAGGACTCTCCCCTTGAGTGTTTTTTTTTTAAACTCAGTGGCTCAGACCATTTTCTACACACTTCTTCTACCGCCCCACATCTTCCTCTAGACCAATCTTTCCCACCCCGCCCCTCCGGCTGGGAACAGCACAACAAACAGAACTTGACCTCCCAAAGTTCAGTTCCTTGAGGGGCCCTCCACACTCAGATTGGCAAGCACTCTGGGAACTCCATTCCCCGTGCCAAGCCCCTGCCATGCAACAAAACCGTGCAGTTTTCTCATTACCCTCCAAGAAGCCGTAATTAGTGAGCAAGGCAGCTGTATTCTCTCTTGCCCTCCTGTTCTCTCTTTCTCTCTCAAAAATAAAATAAATCCCATCATCAGGATAAATGCCTTTGCCATGGTCCAAAATGTAGATCAGCCAGCTTTTGCCTCCCCAGGCCCAAGCTTCAGGGACCCTCCAGGCAGGGATGAGGGACAGGTAGCTGAGCTAGCCTCCAGAATGAAGGCCCCCCAAGCGGCCTTCCCCCGCTGCAGCCATCCGCCAAGGGCAGGGTGGGTAGGGAGGATGATCTGCCGTGGCACTCTGCCAGCACCAGGCCACACTGGAAGGACCAGAAACCCATGGCTAGTGCTTCAGTCAGGAACAGGCCAGGGCTATGCACCCCCTTCATCTCTCCCTTCACCATCCTATCGGAAAACTCAGCCACCATGTACTAGGCCCTTCGGAGAGAAATAAAATCCATGGTTCTTATCCATAGAGAGCTTTAGGTCTAAAGGGGAACTCATAGATCCTGGTCTCTGGTCCTGTCCAGCCCTGTTTCCCCAACCTCTGACCACCTCCTCATGGGAAATAGAAGACTTCCTGCCTCAGCTGCTTGCTACTTGTAGGACCTTGGGCAAGTCATTTTCTGAGCCTCAATTTTCTCATCTGTAAAATGATACTTGTACTCTCTTTCATAGAATTGTGACAAAAAGAACTTTATAAACTGTAAGCACGATACAAATATAAGCTTTTATCATGATCAGCAAGCACTCATTATCCCAACATAGCACAAAGTATCTACTAATAGCTCCCAGAGGGAGGGAAGGCTGATGGACATAAGGTGAAATGTAGTTTGAGGACACGAATGCCCTGAGTTTAGGTGTGCTAACTGCACTCTTCCCCATAGGTTATTCTGGCAGGATCAGCTAACAAGCCCTATTTGCTGCCTGAATTTCTTCACCCCTATCCCACCTCACCCATAGTTCATCCCCTTGATATGAGTACTACAACCATACTCTTCCAATGCTTGAAATCCATTTCTAGCAATGGGGATGAGCTACAATGAGCCATCTGTATTCTACCATCCTAATTCTACCATCACCCTGTGACATCCTAATGCCAGACAGACTGTGTTTATAAGATGCCCAGGCACAGTCACTGGCCAAAGGTAGGGGGATAAGCTTAGATTCAGTCTAGGTTTGAGTCAGTCTATAGCCAGATCTATGAGTCACTCCATGGAGGACTATGGAGTAATTCTCGTGTAAATGTATAGGTTGTAACTCTGATCAACACTAGAGATTAGTTTGTGTTTTAGTCTACCAGATTAACTTGCGATCTGGGTTAGGAAGTGTTCTTGTGGTAGGATCCAAATGTCAGAGTGTGGCCAGGTGAAAGGTTCAGTCAATCCATGACAGTTTAGTGAACAGTTTGGAATCGGGATTAGGGAATCAATGTGAGGTCAAAGTTAGGAATAGTCAATAGTCAGGGATAAGAGTCACTCCATGATTGGTGACAGGCAGGTGTGATTAGGTTCGGGGCCAGTCTATATCTAGTTTCAGGGGTTATACTATGTCTGGGATTAAGGATAAGTCAATAACCTGGGAGTCCAGAATCTGAAGTCCATCTGTAGTCAAATTTGGGGGTCAGTGTAGGGCCAGGATATGTGGGGAGGAGAGAGAAATCAGACTGTGACAGGAGATCATTCTACAGAAATGCTGCTGGATGAGATTTCAGCCTGTGTCATAAGTTAAGGGTCAGTTAGTATCCAGGGTTAGAAGTCATTCTGAGGCCAGGGCTGAGGGCCAGACCTTCTCCAAAATTACTGCTGCTGCTACTGCTTAGAGTACCAGCTGCATCCTAGTTTCTAAATAAATATTAATGAGGTTAGAGGGCTAACTCAGCTTTGGTGAATTCCCATAAGACAAGAGAGGAGACTCCAGACTCAACTTGCAATACCTAGTACCCTAAAAGAAACACCATCCCCCTCTTATCCTGAGTGCCCTCTTTTCTTTCCTTGGCACTGGAGGATGAAACAGAGGAGTAATGCAATTTTTGGCTCCTCCTTAGGTTTTTAGAAGGTGCTTAGGGACTCTTTACCCCAGCTGGGCTCTTCCCATTTGGGACTGTGGCTCCAGAGGGATCTTTGGCCATGGAGGGGTTTAATAGCTATTTTAATTGGGGAAAAAGAGGTTTAAACCTATACTCTACCACCCAACAAATGGAACCCACTTGGCAATCAACCATCTGGAGCAAAAATATCTCTCTTCATTCTCCTGATTTGACTTTATCTCCCCCTCCTTCCTAGCATGCACTGTCCACTACAACTTGACTTTTCTCTTTCCCCTCCCCTGTAGAGACCATGCCCAATCCCATCTCTCTATCTTTGCTCACCATACTTCTACCCTTCCCCAGCCTCTGAAATACTCTTACTCCTCTTCACCTGATAATAATAACAACAGCATTCACATTATATCTACTATGTGCCAGGCAGTGTGCTATGATCTTTAGAGACATCTCATTTGATCCTTACAACAACCCTGGGAGGTTGTTATTATCCCCATTTTACAGATGAAGAAACTGAGGCAAACAAGTTAAGTGACTTGCCCAAGGTCACACAGCTAAGCAGTATCTGAGACTGGATATGAATTCAGGTCTTCCTGACTCCAAGCCCGTTCTCTATCTACTGTACCACTAAGCTGCCTAATACAAAGTTCTCAATGCCCAGCTGAAGTCACATCTTCCTCAAAAGCTTCTCTGACCACAAAAATCTTCATGGAGTTCTAACTTATGTACGGGAAAACAAAAGGCTGTCTCTGATATTAGGGATATAATGCGTGGTTAGGGCGGGGTAGGAAAGGATAAAGAGGAGGAGGAAGAGAGAAAGAAATCTATTAACACAACTATTAGAATCATGGTAATATTAACAGTTAATGTGTGTAGTGGATTTCATCAGAGGGCTATGCAATACAAAAGGAGGTGGTCCTCTCATGCAGTGAGAGGGAGGGATAGCCAATGGGCATCTCCCATGCTCCACTGGTGTCTACTCAACATCAAGGGATCTAGGGAGAGTCCTTTAGCAATCTAATTGCATTCCCAGGATGAGAAAATTTAAATGAGTCACAACTTCTATTATTTGAGGTCACAGATCCATGTAAACATCAAGGTTTACAAAGCACCTTAAATATATTATTCATAGACCTATAAAGGTGGAAAGGTAGCTGTAGCATGATGGACTGAAGACTGGCTCTGGGTCAGAGAATCTAAGTTCAAATCTCAGCTCTGTTACTTATTAGTTATGTAATCCTGGGCAAGATGCTTCCCCTCCCTTCGTTTCAATAATCTCACCTATAAAGTAAGGGGGTAGGATGGGAGTTCGATTAGATGACATCTATTATAACTTCTATCTTTAAAGCCATGACTGTGGGGATAATTTAGTCTAATTTTTTCATTTTTACGAATAAGGAAACTGAGAACCAACCTTATTTTTTAGTCCATGATCATATATAGCTTGCTACAGTTCTCAGTTTCATGTAAACCGATCTTACCTACTCATTTAAACTGTTAGCTTCTTGAAGGCAGGAACTGCATCTTCTTTTCCATTATACTCCAGTCCCCTAAGTGCCTAGTATGAGGAATACTGTGAATACTTACTAAAGATTAGATTGATGATTAGATGTCCTCACCATTTGCAAATGAATCCTGGATCCTGGAAGGGGAGTGGGGTG
>NW_020954569.1:51550013-51570621 GCF_900497805.2 Vombatus ursinus | reverse complement strand
GAGAGAGAGAGAGAGAGAGAGAGAGAGAGAGAGAGAGAGAGAGAGCACTAAGTTTCTTATACAGACTTGATACATGGAACAAAGATAATATCAATTTTGCCCAGAAAAGCTATATGGGGGAGGGTGTAAGTATTTTAGCCCCATTTAAATCCTGGGAGGGTTGGCAACTTGTAGCCTGGCAGAATAAAGGTCTTCTAATCATGTACCCAAGATGTGGAGAAGCTTACAGGGCAGAAAAAGATGGACAGATGCAGTAGAAAGGCTAGCTGCATCATAGATTGATTTTTAAAAAGACAAAGAGGAATCACAGAAGAAGTAGTTGGAATAGGCAAGATGGAGAGAAATATGAAACTGAAAGCTCAGTTACCCCCTCCCTGCACCTTAAAGCTTTTTACTGTACTATAAAAACCACTGCTATACAGCATGCCTGCTTGATGACAAAGAGAGATAATTGGCTCTCATGCAGATTTAAGCCCAAAGTTCTCAAATAATAATCACATGCAGAAAGAGAGGCAGGCAAATGGGCCTAGAGAGCTGCCTTTTCCAAAGGACTGGGATTTGTTAGAAGTATCTAAATCATGCTCCCACAATGGAACAGGGAAATGGAGATTTTTTTTTAAAGAAAAGCTTTTCTTTTAATGCTTGGATACATTCTTTAAAGTTCCTTTGTAATTAGGGCCGTAATTTATATAATTTATTCTTAAAATATCTTTTTTTTAATTTCCACCCGGTCCAGTTAAAGTTGAACTGGAAAGCCGTGGTAAATGATTTTTTTAATAAAACTGTTTAAAGGATCCCCAACCTGAAACAGAATAAATATGTGGATTTTCAGAGGGAAGGGAAAAATCATATATTGAAAAAATAAATTTCCTTACCCATTTTACATCCTAGACTTTATTACAACCAGAAAGTTTTTTTTTAATTCCAATTCACTTTCAAATGAAGAAGCTGCTTGTTTATAGCTGGTTGTTCCGGTGGTAAGTAGGCTAAATAAGTGAACTTCTAGGTGTGTTATTAGCCTATTTTAATCCCAACTTCATATAGTACTTAACCTATGTTATATTGCATTATTTGTCTTTTTATGAATAGGTCCTATCTCCCCAACTAGATTGGAAGTTCTTTGAGGATAGAAACAAACTCATAGATTTTTATATTCCCTACAGCACTGAGTACAATGTCTTACAGATGGCAGGTACCCACTAAAAATTTGATAGGGAGGAAAACGAAGATGATCACTGGTGTGCACATCTTTTGAGATGGGTGTGCTGGCATACCCCAAGAAGACTTCCTATTGGCCCTTCCCCTCAGGTCAAGAGCAAATGCGAATGCTCCTCTAGGGTGTGCCTACCCATCCTCCATGCTCACCTGTAACAACGATGTTAATATGCAGAACCAGAGGTAACATATAAATGCAGGAAGTCCCAGCGGACAAGCGCAGCATCCAAGTAGAAGTCTATCAGTGTTGGGAAGATAGAGAAACTAGAATGACTTGAAAAAGAACATGAATTGCTCACAGAGCTGGCCCTTTGCCCAGGCCATTGACAGCTGCTTACATGATATAAGTAAAAGCTTCAGGAAGCCTTTACATACATTACATACATTCTTCATTCTTCCCTTTCTAGTAGTGGTACCTAAATAAGATGTGTCAAATAGAACGTCATTCCTTTAGCTTAAGGTTTTAACCTCTATTCAGATTCAGGTCCCAATCAGCAACTGTTCTCAGTCATTTACTCCTTAGTGTGAAAGAAGGATCCAAGAGCAGGTTTTGTCAAAGGAGAGAAAATGAGAGCAGTGTATGACCCAAAAGAACAGGGCTCCACAAAAGGAGACTGACTGCTGTGAAGACAAACTTGAAAAACATACTAATTTTGCCATAGGCCATCCCTGGATATCACAACCCTGGGTAGGACTTTGCCAAAGGTTGCATGCACTTGAACCAGGCTTGTTCCAAGATTACTGTCCCTGATTTAAAGGGCTTCTGTCTCCAAAAAAAGGACAACATACATCCACTGGTGAGGAAGGCGATTATAGGTCAACTACCACCATCCTCCTTCTCCTCTTCCTCCTCCTCCTCCTCCTCCTCCTGAACACTCCCTGGTCTCCACAGTGTGGGCCTCTAGAAAAAGCACTGGACTAAAATTCAGGAAATGTAATCTTTAGTCCTGATTCTGTCCCTGGAATAACCCTGAGGGAGAAAAACCATGGAAACAAGACTGAAACATTCTGACTCTTCATTTGAAAAGATAAAGGCTGAGAGATGCCAGAAATGAAGTTTCCAAAGGCTCCGGAGAGGAGGATTTGAGGAAGAGAGAAGATGAGATCAAGAGGGCAGGTGAGGAAACACTAAAGCAAGGCAGGGACACATGCCTTTCAGAATTCTAAAGATGACATACAACACTTGAGAACAATCCCTCTGTGTTTCAGTTTCTTCATCTACAAAATGTAAATAACAATCAGGAAGGATTATGAGGACCCAATAAAATCATAGTGGGAGTGTTTTCAAAATGATGAAGTACTTTAAAGCAGGTGAGGAAGTGAAAGGAAATAGATATGCACAGAGAACAAGTAGGAAAATCAACCACAAAAATAGCATTTATATAGTGCTTCCGGTTTGCAAAGTGCTTTACAAATAGTATTTCATTTTAATCTCTCAACAACCCATGTTACAGATGAGGGAACTGAGGCAGAGATTAAATGATTTGTTCAGTTTCATCTAGCTAGTACCAGAGGCTGATTTGAACTCAGAGCTTCCTGACTCCCAGTATTTAATTAAGGACTAGACATGTAGCTCAGTCAATTTAGTACAAGAAGAATTCAGAGAAGTGAGTGATTAACGCAGGCTAGATTTGTTATTGGTGGCACTCAAATTTTGCTCTAAAAGACAGTCAGAATTTGGACATTGCAAGGGAGTGAGGAAGGGAAGACACTCCAGGCAAATGAAAGGGCATCACCAAAGGCACAGAGATAGCAATGAGAGAGCATGGCACATGCAGGGGACTGTGAGGCAATCAGTACAGCTGGAGCTGAGGGTTCAGGAAGGGGACAAAGGAATGATAAGAGCATCTTTATGAGAATCATCAGATTTTTCCTATCTGAAGTCCCTCTTATGTGTCTCCCAGGACGACTCTCTCAGAGGAGAAACTGAACTCAGATTCAAGGAGGCAGTCATTGTAGGATGCAGTTGGTGCTCACCAAGGAATCAGTGTTGATTTCACACCTTCCCACTGGAATTAAGCACTCACTGAATGGGGGTATAAAGATATATACATAACCCACATTCTGTGACCTCAAGAAACTTACAGTCTAGTTGGAGAGGAGCCCCATGGAAG
Organism: Vombatus ursinus; assembly: GCF_900497805.2. Lineage (NCBI taxonomy): Eukaryota > Metazoa > Chordata > Mammalia > Diprotodontia > Vombatidae > Vombatus > Vombatus ursinus. The sequence continues at coordinate 51,567,292 of NW_020954569.1, read as the reverse complement.
GGTGTACGATTCCCATATATGGAGCAATCAGGAGCATTTTGTGCTAAGCTAAGCATCAAAAGTACAGACAGGAAGTGCTCCAGAAGCTGGGATAAGAGAGGCATCAGTGAGGCAGAGGAAGTTATAGAGAACAACTCGAGGAGTCAGGACTGGAATAGAACCTGGAAGGCTGCAGATGATTCAGATATGGGAAGAGATGTCATGGGGGTAGAGGGATGGCAGCAGCCTCCGACCGACGAGTTCTTGACCTCTCTCCTTCCTCACATCTGGGATAGACAATTTTCTCACAACCGTTTGGGAAACCAGCAAGAAAAATATCACGCTGAGCTCACACACGAAGACTAAGGCTATATTTGCACATGAAAGAAACGTATCTTCCATTGCTTCACCAATTTTGCCTACTTTTCCTGAGCGTCAGGCAAAAGGGGGAGGGGGAGAGCTGATGTACAGCCCCTAGCCAAGTGTTTCAAAAGCAGCGCACTTTTAGGACCTAAAGACAGGAGAACAGATTCTTCCAGCTTCCTTCTGCATAAAATCATCCCATCTCCTCTTCTTCGTTGTCCCCCCAGTCACTCAGCACAGCACCTCATCCTGCTTCTGGAGATTTGGGGTGTTCACAGTCTGTACATATGCAAGCCCTCCCTTGTAAAGCTGGGAAGTTGGTCAAGTTGGTCTGTGGACCCCTCCTACCTGCCCACCCTCCCAGGTACTCCTCCCGTGTACAACCTTGCTCCTCCTCCAGCATTCACCTTGCCTTCTCTCCACCCCTATCTCCAGTGTTTGTCCTCCCTGGATAATAGCCCATACCCCAGACTAACCCTATGAGACTGGCAGCAGGGAGAGATGGAGACAGATACCTTTCCCCCAAACTCCATAGAGGGATAAAAATTCTGCCTCTCCAGCACCTCAGCCCCCAGCTGCTTCTCTCCTCTCTCAGGACTGCAGGAGCTGAGGGGCCCTCAGGCCACCACCTTGTTGCCAAGGAGACAGCAATTACTCTGGAAGGGTTTGTTTTTTTGTTTTTTTTTCCCTTGAGATCTGATGAACTGCCCGCCATTGCCCACCTCCCAACCTTCCCACCCCCCTCCCCCCAGTCACTGACTTTGCATTAAAGGTCACGTTGAGCAGTAAATGTTTGCCTGCTAAAATGACAGATTCCCCCTGTTTGGGGGTAAGCATGGCAAGAGAGAAACCATTTGTCAAAGTATTTATAAAGTGGGTCTAGATGCTGGAGTTGCATTCCCTTTAGGTTAAAAAAAGAAGAAAGAAAAATAATATAAAAACTTCAGAGCTGGGTGGAAAAGAACAATCTAGTTTAGTCTAAGTTGTCTTGCGGACCAACTTTTGTTTTTCATATGTGTTATTTCCTTTTTAAATTTAAATTTAATTTTAATTTTTATTGATTTTATTTTTAATTTATGAAATAAAACAAGCATTCCTATAACAGTAGAATAAAAAAAGATGATTAACTATGATCGGCTACATCATTTCAACTATTATAAATACCCAAATTGACTACAAATGACCTATGAAGGAAAGTGCTGTCTTCATCCAGAGAAAGAACTGACAAACAGAAGTATGTATAGAATGACTCTACATATATATATATATATATACACATATACATATACATACACATACACATACACATACACATACACATATACATATACATATACACACATATTTGTGTCTAATGGTAGCCATGGAGGGGTAAGGGGTGGAAGAAAAAAGAAGCATACATGTTTTTTTTCTGAGCATTTACTATATACAGGGTCTTATGATAAACTGGAGTGGGGGACATTAAAAAGATGAACAAGGCTCCCTGCTCTCAAGGAGTTGACAGTCAAATAAAAGAGACGCTGCTCATGACAACAATCAAAGGGGTCTTATATTAAGTCCCAAAGGAGAGAGCCCTTTAAGTCCAAATAAGGGAAAGCAAGATCAAGGTGAGCTGGAGGCATTCAGGGAAGACTTCTTGGAAGAGGTGGGATTTAAGCTGGACCTTGGTGAATAAGTGGGACTTGGATAAGTAGATAAGGGAGAAGTTATTAGAGAATGTTGGGGAAAAGATGCTAGGAAAAGCTCAGATGACTCAAATAACATCTCCAGTGGGATTGCAAAGAGGGTCATATAATGTGAGAGTTGGCAAACTCCTTAGAGATGAAATGTGGTAGGTTTTCCTCATTGGACAGATGAGGAAATAGGTCCAGAGTAGGAAAGTGATTTACCAAAGGTCACACAGGTACATCAGTGGCAGAGCTAGGTCTCTTGACTTGCTCCAATTCTAGAACTTTTTCTTAGTCCAAATTCTGAACTATTTTCTGTTTATTGGGATTCAATTTGCATAAATATGGGTTTAACAACGATAAGCACTATAACAACAATAGTAGCATTTATATAACACTCTAAAGTTTGCAAAACATTTTGCAAATATTATCTGGTTTTACCCTCACAACAACTTGTTGAGTTATTATCTCCATCTTACAGGCAAGGAAACTGAGTTGGACAAGATGTTAAGTGATTTATCCAGGGTCACACAGCTAGTGAGTGAGGTGAGGTGAGATTTGAACTCAGGTCATGGTGTTAGAATCCCAGGCTCCCAGAATTTTAAAGCTGGAGGAGACTATTAACTGTTTCTTTTACACAACACTCATCTTCTGTCCCTGAGATTTTGAATCAGTAGGCCCCCAAAACTAGAAAGCAATCCCCACTCAAAGCACAGCTCAGGTGCCACCATTCGGATAAAGCCTTTATAAATTTCCTAATATCTCAACACAGCCTCAGGAAGGTTTGGGATTCCAACAGCTGGAAATGTGGGGCTCACAGTGATGGAGCTGCTGATGGGTGATACAAAACAAAGGGCTGTCAAGGATAATGGTGGAGATGGGTTTCTTAGACTCCTAGATGGATGGGCACCACACTATGACTCCACAGGAAATAAGGCACCCTTTCCCAAACCAGTAACAGTCTGGTGAGTTTTTATAGGGTTCTTATCTAACAGGACCAGGCATTGGAGGAAAGAATGGAGGAGCCTGGACCTGGGGAGTGAAGCTGATTCAAGATGGTTAGGGGAGCAAAGTCTCCTAGGGAATTGGAGGTTAGCTGATATTCAAATTCCCCAGTGACCTGAAAAACGGCTTTGGGCCATTATTCTGGTCTTCTGGTTTATTTGGTTTGTTTTTGTTTGTTTTTTTGTTTTGTTTTGTTTTTTTATTTTGTTTTCTTTTTAGCTTCAGGGACTGCTTTGTTTAGCAAGTCAGGGAAGCTAGCTACTGTGTTCCTCACAGTTACTTTGTCAGGTTGTCTCTCTGTCTTTCTGTCTCTGTCTCTCTGTCTCTGTCTCTCCCTCCCTCCATTTCTCTCCCCCCCTTTTTCTCTCTCTCTTTGTTGGTTTTTTCTCTCTCTGTGTAAAACTGTCTCTTTTGTTTTTTCTGTCTCTGTCTTTTTGTCTTTGTCTCTCTCCCCACCTCTTTAAATTAATTTGTATAATTGTCTTAATACTTTTTATTTACTTATCTGTATACATTTTGTATCTCCCCACTAGAATGTAAATTTCTTGAGGGCAGAGGTTGTCTCATTTTGGCCTTTGTCTCCCCAGCACCTAGCACATAGCTTTGCACATAGTCTGTGCTTAATAAATGTGTGTAGAATTTAATTACAGGTGAGGAAACAGTTTCAGAGAGGGTAAATGCCTTAGCCAGAGTCACACAGGTACTAAGTGGTACAGTCTCTCTTGTTTTCTGGACTTTCCCCCTTGAAGAGCATCTATTATCTCTAATCGTCCATGTGTGGGAAGCAGTGCACGTGCCCTACTAAAGGGAATAATTATTGTCTCGTATCAGGCACAGTAATGTGGGGCAGAATGACAGCTGGGAAGGATGACAAAGTCACCAGATGAAAAGATGTTGAATAGTAGTATGCTAGAAGGAAAGAAGGTTTGGGGTTTGGTTTAGGTTTGGGTTTGGGTTTGGCTTTTGGTGGGGGTGGGGCGTTTCATAAATGAATAGGTTTGTAATGGGTGTCCTAAACCAGCCCAGCATCAATCACTCTCCCACACAAGAACTCTCCCACTTCCTCCTTACCCTCCCAACCCCTACAGAGAAAGGGCTCAGCTTTAAAACATTCAAAGAGGATTATGGGTCCTCTCAACCCTCCCATCTAAGGAGGCTGCCTCTGTTCCCACTTCCAGAGTGTCCTCCCCCAACAGGCAAGAGTGTGGGTGCCTATGAGCTCCTATGCGCGCGCGCGCGCGCGCACGCACACACACACACACACACACACACACACACACATACACACAGGACAGGAACAGCTGGCCCAGGTTCCACGTGGCTGTACCCATAGCATTTGTCAGCATAGAAGAGGGCCAATCTACCTGGGCGTACCTGGCACCATCCATCAGCGCAGCAGGGAGCAGAAAAAATGGGAACCATGCTCCTCCTTCCCCTCCCCCACCCCCACCACACCCTGAACAGGCCTAAACAGCTGAGCACAGGATGCGAGCCACAGCCTGAGTTCAGAACACCTGCCCCAGATCTTCTGTCAGGTAATTAGCAGAAGCAAATGGGTGGCTGAGGAACCAGCCTCCCCTCCCCACCACCACCTCCACCAACAAGGAAGTGTTCCCCATCCCCTGCTTCTTCCCATTGAATCCATCCTGCATATCACAAACTGATCTTTTCAATGCCCAACTCGGAGGACCAGAGCCCTAATGAGCACAAATCAAATGAAGCTTTTCTGCAGGAGGCTGACGATGTTGAGCTTGGGGGCAAACCCCCCCCCCCCCCCCCCGCCAAGGTTACTGCCATTCCTTTGCCTCACCTTATGGTCTTCCAAAAGACTTAGAAGGCCATGCAACAAGATCGTCTCTAGCTTACCACTCCTCCCAGGAACCAAGAGTACTTTGCAACTGAATTTCCTCCTGCTTCTCTTTCTCTTCCTCCTCCCACCCCTTCCCCTTCATTCACCTTCCCCCTCGCCCTCCTCACCCTTCTTCCCTCCCCCTCTTCCTTTCCCTCCCCTTTCCCCTCCTCCTTCCCTCCTCCTCCTTCCTTTCCCCCTCTCAATTATTTTTATTCTAGGTAAAAATATTACTAGTTTCAGCTTTGCATAGGATCACAGATTTTGAGATCGAAGGACTCTTAGAAGTAATTTACAATAATCCCCCCATTTTACAAATAAAATAGCAGTAGCCTAGAGGTTGTCAGAAATCACATAGGTAGTAAGCAGCAAATTCAGGTTTCACATCAAGGTCCTTTGACTTCAGATCCCGTGTTCTCTCCATACTCCTCTGCTCACAAACCTTCAGTGGCTTCCCATGAGCAGATTGAAGCAGATGTTCTCAAAAGACCTTTCCAACTCTAGATCTGATCCTCCTCCCTCCACTCTAGTCCAACTGAACCTCACATTGACTGACCCAAGAACTGCTCATACCTGACTTGAAACCTCTGCTCACACCCATCTCTCCTCCCTATCTATCCAAATCTTATCCCTTTAAGGCTCATCTTGAGCCCAGAATGCCTAGAGGTAGCTGGTGACGCTGGACCTGATGTCTGGAAGACCTGAGTTCAAATTCCACATTAGACTTGCTAACTGTGTGACCCTAGTCAAGTCAAGTTTCCACCTAGTCTCATTGTCCTCAACTATAAAATGGGGATGATAATAATAGCACCTACCTGGCAGGGTTGTTGTGAAAATCAAATGAGATATTTGTAAAAAGTGCTTAGCACAATACTTGGTACATAGCAGGTACTTTATAAATATTTATTCTCTCTCTCCTTCATCTGAAGTCCCATCTCCTCCATGAAGCTTTTCCTGAATATTTCATGGCCAAGTGATTTTCTCTTTTTATGAACTCCTTTTTCACTCATGGTCAGAATCCCATAGCTTAGCATGTCAATAAGTTACCTTGATTCATATAAATTAATTCATTCATTTATTCAATCAATCTTTATTGAGTGTCTCCTTAGGGTAAGCCATTATGCTAGGTAGTATGAGAGGCAGGAGGATGGATAGATACTCTGCCTTCACTGAGGCTACAATCTATTGAGGGGAGAAGAGGGTGCTGGAGAAGGACTGGGCCTGTGATCTCATTAGGGAGAGAACCCCCACACTGGGAGGTTAGATTACAGATTCAAGGCCACCCAAATCATGAGTGTCAGAGACTTGCATGCAGGTCTTCCTGATCTGGAAACTATATTTTATTCTTATCTTTTTCAGTGGGATTCCAAAAACAGTGTTCCTGGGAGGAGTCAATATTCTACTATTATTCTTTTATATTTAATGTTCTGCAGACTGTTCACAAGTGGATAAAATCACTGCCTTTTTGAAGTTAAATAAAAGTATTAGCATGTAAGCTCATCCTCTCTAGGCTCACAGAAAGCACCCACAGCACAGCTCTAGCATTAGCCTGTAAAAGAGATAACTTGCACCTCATCCTGTTCACACGTGAATTTTTATCTTCCCTGCTAGGTCTCTATATTTTGAAAACTTCCCATTCCATGTAGCTTGGAAATCATGGTGATTTTGTACAGCAGCATCTATTAATCATGTTGTCAAGTTTTTATGGATCAATGCCATGTCTGGGCAACCGTGGCAATAGTTTGGTCTGTGATAATGGGCAGGTTCCAGGAGAGTTTATTGGTTGAGATCTCAAGGAGATTTTGAGGTTCATATTTGTAGTGTGGGGATTTCTCATTTGTCCATCCATGAAAGTTAGTGTACTTCTGCTGAATTATTCTAGCCACCAGATTGTGTGTGGCTAGGGATTCAACAGGTGTTGAATTTTTATATCCTTCAATGATGTGTTGCAGTTTCTATTGTTTCTATGGATAACATAATCCCTAAATCTAGGTCCTGTAATCTCTACTAACGGGAACCAGGAAGGCTGAGACTAATGGATTGCTTGAGTTGGGGAGTTCTGAGCTATTGTGGGCTAAACTAATCCAGTGACACCACTAAGTCAGCTACAAAGTTAGCCCCTGGAAGATTGGGGAGAGGGAGAGGAGAGGGAGGATCATCTGGCTACCTAAGAAAGGATAAATAAAACTGCTCAGGCCAAAAATGGGACAGATCAAAGTTTCATGGCATCAGACCCACGAGGGGCTTTTGCACTTTCAGTCTGGATGAGATAGGGATAACCAGTCTCAAAAAAAACCTCAATAAAATAACACTTTTCTCATTTCTGCTGACATTCACCTGGTCCTTAATTACCATCATAAACTCCTCTGTTTCCATGAACAAATCCACATTTGTTCAATGTTTTTTGCTGACATGCTATTGACTGAGTTCATATGGATTTCAACCATGCTGGGCCCTTTTATTCCATTCTTGGATCTTACCCATTTCATAGACTCTATCCAAAGGTAAATCACTTTCTGTTATTTTCAACAAATGCAGTGAAGTGTACCTGATAGCAGTTTTGACTATTACTCACTGAAATATGTCTACTTGATCCAAAAGGATTTCTGGAGTTTATGATCTGTTTATCATGTAACTTTGATGTCTATCAGTCCTCTTTCTCCTTTTTGTCATGGGAGTGTTAATCTTTCTACAGCTGCCTTAGGTTGATTGTCACTATGTTTCATTAATATTGTATGGGCTTCTGTTAAGACTTTACAAATTTGTCATGGTCCATTTTTCAGTAACGAAAGTATACATTAAAATTGATAATGCATAGATATTGATTGACTTAAATGTACTCTTTATGTTATTGTTATTTCATTCTCATCTTTATGTTTGATGAGGTTTCAGTGAAAGAAGACCCTAAGAAATCACTGTCCTACAATTTATGTCTAATGTTTGATGAACGTTTGATGAACAATATCTCAGGTAGAAAAATTATTATCATTATGGTTATTTGTAATTGAATAAAAGTATTGGGATACAAGCTCCTCTTCTATAGAATCACTGCAAATATCTTTAGGACAACCTCCCTCAACTACAGGAAAATGGAGGTCGTTTATATTTCCTCCTATTATGATGTGGTTTGTATTTGTTTTGCTAGGTCTGTATATTCTGAGAGTTTTTCATTCCCCATGACTTAGAGGTTATCAACATGTGGTATGCTGACCTCTATTAAAAATGATATTCTTAAATTTCTGCAGTTCTATGCATTTTAATTGTTTTTCAGTCATGCCCAACTCTTCATGACCCCATTTGGGGTTTTCTTGGCAAAGCTACTGTAATGGTTTGCCGTTTCCTTCTCCAGCTCATTTTACTGATGAGGAAACTGTGGTAGTCAGGGTAAAGTGATTTGCCCAGGATCATACAGTTAGTAAGTGTCTGAGGTCAGATTTGAACTCAGGAAGATGAGTCTTCCTGACTCCAGGCACAGCACTCTATGCACTATGGCACACCTATCTCCCCAGGTTCTGTGTTGTATCCAGGAAGTTATGGGCAATAGTTTTACCTGTGGTGATATTCTGGGTCTAATAATTCTCAATTATTATCTGAGTTCTCAAGGATATTTGAGGTTTGTACATGAGGTACAAGGATTTATAATCTGTTGTTTTATGAAGAACAGCAAGCTTCTAATGTATGATTCTTGCCCCTTGAACAGTCTTTAGAGGTATTTGGCAGGTGCTATATTTTTGTAGGTCAGGAAGGTGGTGCAGGTAGGGGTCACAGAGTCAGATGCGACTGAACAACAACAAAAATGTTTTTGCAACCTTTGCTGATATGTTGTGGTTCTCATCATGTGTCATCATCATCATCATCATCCTCATCCTCCTCCTCCTCATCCTCATCATCAGTTTTTGTCCTGTTTGTATGCAGTTCAGATAGAAGCAGTCCTGGAAAAGTCACTATCCTGATATTGTTATTTTTCACTGCTCTAAAGACTTTTGCATAGGCAGATAAAAAGACTGCTTTTGTAGCTAAATAAAAGTATTGGACAATTACAGCAGCAGCAGTAGCAGCATAGCAATGGACAACTGCCTTGCAGCAGACCTGGATTCAGAATCTTCCCCAGGCAAATATGGCTGTGTGACCCTGGACAAATGACTTAACTTCTCAGGGCTGCTAAAATTGTGTCAGAGAAAGTGCTGACCTGCATTGGTAGAAAGAGTTTTCTCATCCATGAATTCCCTCTATAAATGAAATCACTAGTCCAGTCTCTATCCCTAATTCTACTAGTACTATTTGTCCTGCATTAAGTGGCTCAGTGGATAGAGTACCAAGTCTGGAATCAGGAGGACCTGAGTTCAGATTTGACCTCAGACACTTACTAGTTATGGCAAACCACTCTAGTAGCTCTGCCCAGAAAACCCTGAATGGGGTCATGAAAAATCAGACACAACTAATTGACTAAACAACAACAACTATTTGTACTACCTGTGACCTGGTCAGATAGCTGATAAGTGGAGGAACTAAGTCTAGAATCCAGGCTTTCTGACTGATTTCTGGTAGAGTGCTTTTACCACTCTACCCTACTCATGCTAAAGAAAAAACATGCCTCCCTGAAGATAAGAATTCGCTCCCTTCTCAGACACCAGATACAGGAACAGTCACAATTGTAGCATTTTCTAGTACAGGACAGCTCACAGATCTCTGGGGTCCTGGCTATCTACCCTGATGTGAGAGAATCATAAATGCCTGACTGGTGTGTGGATTCACTGGAGAGGACTTCACTTTGCCTTTCAATGAATAAAACCAGACCCAGCTAATGTTTCTAGTTCTGATGTCAAAGAAATAAAGAAAAACTTGCCTGTGGGCCCAGAGAGGCCAAAAGGGATTCTGGGCATGAAAACATCCAGCATGGCTTTTTTTTCCTCCAACTGAATCTGTTTTAGTCCCTCTTTCTTCTTGGCTGTCCAGCACTGTGACTGTCACTGGTGCTCCAAAGGAAAGCTTTCTCTGCTCCAGAACAACAAAATGTTCCTTAACAGGTAGGGTTCTTACTGAGTTATCTTAAGCCAGAACTTGAATCAGTAACTATGCCACTGACCTCATTTTGAAAATGCATTCATTCAGCAAGGATTTATCACGCATCTGCTGAGAGTTAGTCTCTGGGCTAGGTGCTAAGGATACCAAGTACCTAACAACAAGCACCACTGCCACCACCACCCAGCATTTACACAGAAGAATAAATATAAAATATGCACAACATAGGAGCAAAATGATTTTTTTTTGTCAAGGAAGGGCACTAGCAACTGGGAGATGAGGATAGCTTTCCCATAGAAGATGATGTTTTAGCTGAGCTTTGAAAGAAGTCAGGGAATCTAGGGGGAAGGAAGAAGGAGGGAGTGCTTTCCAAGCCTGGTTAATGTCAGGTTTAATGGAAGACTTTGGATGAGATGACTTGACAGGGGGTCATAGTTAATATTACCCAGAGGGTCAAGGAATCTCTAAAGTCTTTGGAGACCCTGGAAAACTGGATTTTTTTTAAGAACCCATCTCTTTCTGGATCATAAGGAAGCCCCTAAGTTTCAGAAGCCCCTAAAATGAGGTTGAAAGGATCAGCTGAGTTCTCAAAGTGAAAAGATATCCTTAAAAATAATAGCTAGCATTTATATAGTGCTTTAAGACATGCAATGCTTTTTACAAATGTTATTTCATTTTATCTTTACAATAATCCTGGGAGGTAGGTGCTATTATAATTATTCCCATTTCACAGATAAAGAAACTAAGGCTGACAGGATTGGCCAAGGTTGGTAAGTCACTGTTTCTTAAGTGACTTGCCCAGGGAAATACAGCTATTGTCTGAGGTAGGATTTGAACTCACGTTTTCCTGACTCCAAGTCCTCTGCACTATCCACTGCACCACCTAGCTATCTCACAGGTAACACTAGCAGACTCTTTTCTCTCCTTTTCTTTGATAGTTACTTTATTTTTTTAAATAATTGTTTCATTAGCGCCTTTATTTTCTCTTACATTGCTGTCACTCGTCCATCCTAAAATTCTCCTTTCTAACAAAGAAGTATAGCTAAGCAACACATTGACCATATCTTGACAACATATTCCTCATCTCTCACCTGTAGTCCACCACCATCTGCAGGGAGGAGGAAGCATGCCTCTTCACCAGATCTATGAAGATTGGACCCTGCATTGACCAGAATTACATTACATTACATTACTTTACATTATTGAATACTTTTTTCCCTTAAAAAGCTTAATCCATCATCACTTGGATTTAGGACTTAGAACTAGAAGGTACCTTGGAGATTATCTACTCTTAACCCTTCACTTTCCAGAAGAGGAAACTAAAGAGCAGGAAGGGAAGGCACTTGCCTGAAGTCTCATTGGTAGAAAGTCATAACACTGGGAAGTTGCTTTGCCTCCAAATCTAGTACTTTAGCATCCACAGCAAATTGGGTGAGATAACAGGGTCACATGGCAACAGGGGCCATGTTTGCTTCTGTATTTGCTTTATGTCCCCTGTGAGAGTGTGAGATCCTTGAAACTATGGACTGAGACTTTTCTCATTACTATTTTCCCCTTACCCCCACCTCAACTCCTACATATTATATTAATTAATCAGCATTTATTAAGTACCCACTATATGCCAGACTCTGCCAAGTGCTAGGGATGTAAAGACAAAAATGAGACAGTTGCTGTTCTCAACAAGCACATGCAAAATAAATACAATTTCAGGCAGAGTGGCACTAACAGCCTGGGGAGATGGGGTTAAAAGGGAGATCAGAAGAGGCTTCATGTAGAAGCTGACACCCATGCTGAGCCCTGAAGGAAGCTAGGGATTCCTAGAGGTAGAGGTGAGGAAGTGCATTCCGGGCATGGGCTAGAGGCCGTACAAAGGCATGCAGGACCAGTTGGGCTGAACCATAGTATATGAAAGTGAATAATGTCTATGGACTCAACACATGTTTGCAGAAGTGAATTGGATGTTTCTATGTGGCCCTCCCACACTGTGCTAAGTACTGTGGGAGAGACAAGAGAAAGGAAAGGTCCCTGCTCTGGGGAATCTCACAGCTGAGTTGGGGAGACATGATTAAGACATCATGAAACAATTGGGAAATCATCCAGGAAAGAATATAATTAAGACAGTATTGTGGAGGGTAGGGAAAGGAGGGGTGCTGGGTAATGGGAGAATATGGATCCCAGAACAAGACCACAGACAGCATCCACATAACCCCAGCCTTCTTCCTGGTCATTTGACAAAATGAAAATCTATGTCCTCATAGGGCACTGTGCCATCTAATGGAAAGAGTTAAGAGATTTGAGTTCTGGTCTTGATCCTGAATTTGCCACTTGAGGAAGTCATTTAATATCCCTAGGCCTGGGCTTCCCCATTTGTCAAGTAGGGACAAACATTCTTCTCCTCCCTACCTCACTGGGTTGCTGTGAGTATCAAATGAGATCATGTCTGTAAAAGCTTTAGGAAACATAAAAGTGTCAAGAGAGTGACTGGTCTTTGTAAAGTTAAAAGCCCTATCCTAATTTAATGCAAGGTTTTAATACTGGTTTGGGGTCTGGCTTCCCCCACCCCCCACACCTACATAACAGATTGTCTGGGGGAGTTTCACTGAAGCTAAACCAGGCCTCTTTTCGGGCTCTGGAGCTTGGATAGTGCAGTAGGGAAAAGCCCAAAACCCTGAAACTGGGAATTAGAAGAGCCAGGTTCTTTCAAATCCAGGATCTGCTGTTTAGTAACTGCTTCAGTTAGTCCCTTAACTTCTCGGGGCTTCAATTTCTTCTTCTTCTTCTGTAAAGGATACTGCCTACCCCACCTTGGTGAAGCTCAAATGAGATCAGGGATGCTATCTGCACAAGAGGGATGATGAGTATTTATTTCCCTGTCCTTCTCCACAGGCTACCAGCTTTGGGCTGAGCAGGCTGTGGAGCATTGCAGGCACGGGCAGAGGGCATTTATTGTAGGCATTACGAGGGCAACCACTCATGTCAATACTCAGGTGAATACTCGGGTGGGTCTTAACACACCAGGAGCCAATCAGTGGGCATCTCTTGGCCCACTTGGTTTTTTGGGTCCGTTGTGTTTCCCCAAACAAGCTTATACAATTAGTTTCTTCTTGTTTCCTAAATTATTTTTGCCACTGCTAATTATTTCACACTCCATATACAAGAGTTATTGGGGTGGGTAATGGGAGGCGAGGGATCTCTTCAAAGGAGCATCACCAGTTCCATAAGGTTCAGGCAACTCTGATTTGTTTTTCCGCTCAACCACCCAGAGAGAGAACGTTAAAATGCCGACACAACAGGGGAGGAGGCAGAGAAGAAACAAACATTGGGTCTGGCTTTGAGGGGCTAGGAGGAAAGCAGGTCCTTCCAACCTCCAGCCAGTCGTGATGATGTCTGGGCATTGCAGTGTCTTCACCTAGAAAAGACAGTGGCGCTGCTTCCTTGGCCTGAGGAGCAGGGCTAAGTGCAGGGTCGGGGAAAACGGGTGGCGGGGACAGTGTCCTTTCCCTTCTGCACACACGAGAAGAAAAAAACATGTCAGTTTGGGGAATCTAAGGGACAGCATTGGAATCTGTGATGGCATCGAATGCACAGATAGGAGAGCTACAGCCAGTTCTAAAAAAAAAAGGGGGGGGATGAGGTGGCACCTGATGATGAAGCCTTCTAAAGGCAAGGAGAAGGTCATTTGCAGCCCAAGCTGAGTGGAAGAGATCCTGAGGGAATCATTTTTCCCAGAGGTAGCCCAAACTAGGAAGAGAAGCCGTTTTAGAAAAGAGAATTTATAGCCTGACCCTGCTCCATGAGGACAGGGTCCAACACAAATTCGAAGCCATCCTTCAAGGCTATATCAGAGATAAGATCCAAGGTAGGGAGATGAGAAAGGTGAATCACAGAACTAATTCAAGAGATCATCATCCCATGTGGCATTAGACAAGTTACTGGACCTCAGCTTTCTTATCCGTAAAATGGGCAGGAGTGGGGGGGAGCAATCCCGTACAGGTAATCTCTGAGGTACCTCTTGTGGGCTGCTTACATCATAATTAGCTTTGTAGATAAGCCCTGCCTGTCACAGGGACTATCCTCTGCCGTGAGACCCTTTAAAGTCTCTGATACTTCCCTGTGAAAGAAGCCCAAGATGGTTTTAAAAAGTCAGTATAGAGGCAAAAGCTGACTCTCAGAATAATAGCTATTCCACACTCAAATACACATGCAGAAAATAGTTAAGAGTATACAAACACCTGGTATTTGTATTAATACTTTTCGAACACTGCCTTCATGGATAATATTCTATTCATTCTCAAAACATACAAAGAGTAGGGAGTCTGGTATTATCCCCATTTAACAGATAAAAAACTAAGCCCTGAGAGATTAAATGACTTATTCCAGTACACATAGCTAGTAAGAATTAGATCTACTGACTACCAGCCTAGGAGTCTTTTCCACTAGACAATTAACGAAGTACTCATGCTATTTCATTCTCCTGGGACTTGCTGGGATTAATCTTCCTATCTTAGAGGATAGAGTTCTGGGCTTGGAGTCAGGAAGACCTGGGTTCAAATCCTGTTCATATCCTTATTAGAAAAGTTACTAAAAGAAAGTCACTTAACTTTATTCTCAGCCTCAGTTTCCTCATCTGAAAAATGGGATAATAATAGTACTGCCTCCAGGTGTTAATATATGTAAAGTGCTTTGCAAACCTTAAAAATGCTCTGTAAATGTAGGCTGTTATGGCTACCATCATGGTGTCCAATTCTAGCACCTGTATGGTTTCTCTTTTTTTAATCTTGCCACTACATTTTCTGTGGTTTATTGACAAGAAGGGAAAGTATAAATAGAAACATTATCTTTGAGGACAAGGTCTGCTCACTTCACTGTTATTATTGTATCCCCATTATTTAGTATAGGGAATCGCACACAATGAGCACCTAAAAAAGTAGAACTGAAATAGACAGTACCATCTAAAAGATTGGATGAGGCATGGAAGTACTGGCTAAATTTTTCTTTTAACCTATAGCGGTTTGGCCCCACGATCCTTTGTCTAGACCAGAAGCCCACACTACTATGTGCTATTGGTTTACGGCCCCTAAAAGACAATAGAGACGTTCTATGAAGAATACTACCCATGAATTTTGAATTCATTGACATAGACCTAGCTCACTTGCTAGTTTACAATTCCATGTTTAGCCTCAGTCAATCTGGAATATTTGCTATTAGTGATCAACCCATATGCTTAGGCGATTATTATGCAGTGGTTTCTTCCCCCTCACTAATCTGTGAGGAAAGAAAAGCACTCACTGAAAATAATATTACAGGTGTGTCCATCACCCAAAACAGGAATAATTCAGCTCACTTAATAGCTGACATTTATATAGCTCTTTAAAGCTTACAAAACACTTTGCACATATAAACTCATTTGATTGTTAATACAAACTTGTGAGGAAGATTCTATGGAATTATTATCTCTGTTTTACCAATGAGGAAACCCAGTCTCTGGGAGGTTAAGGGACATGCCCGTGGTCATCACACAATGGCAGGTTTCAAACTAGGCCTCTGCTGACTCCAAGTTCAATGCTCTTTCCATCATATCACAAATAACAATCCTTTTTTTTATTACATTGGATTTTATATTCTTAGGGAAAACTAAGAATTCCCTACTTGAAATATTCAAAGAGAATGATGAGGGGTTAGGGAAAGATGGAAAGATATCTCTGACATCTGCTAATTGTGAAAGAGATCAAATAAACCCTGCGTTCCACCCCTCATAGCTCCCTGATTGCCAGGACTCTGGATCTGTTGGTGTTGGAGTGAAGGATAGTTTGAAATGAGGTCAGGATTACCTTCCTAATGTCTTCCTCCCACATCTAAGTCAAACTCTCTGAACTCCAGGTAGGGATCTATCCTGTGGAAACATTCTTAAACACTCCCTGAGCTATCTTGAGTGTGAAACTAGGTAAGATACATTGCTTACTTAGTCAAGTATGGGAAAAGAGGAAAGGGAAAGTGGGAAGGGGAAGAGAACAAACTGTTAAACACTTTACAAATATGTCATTTGATCCTCATAACCACTCTGGAAGGTAGATGTATTATTATCTCCATTTTACAGATGAGGAAACTGAGGCCATAGACATTAAGTGACTTGCCAGGGTCACATAGCTAGTCAGTGTCTGAAGTTGGATTTGAACTTAGATATCTACATCTCTAGGTCTGGTGCTCTATCAACTGTGTGACCTGGCCATAGAATCCCTGTGGGATTGAAATAAATTGGCAGAAGCCATGAAAACTGTACAGGAGGACTTTGAATACTGAGATATCCTTGAGATAAAGAAGGGACTGTGAAATTTTGTAGCAAAATAGAGGAAACCAAACCTATGTGTATACCCCTGAAGAGCCACATGAAAAAGTATTTTTGATAAATATAATTTTATATTTCCTACCAGAACCTATATTCACATCATGCAAAATTTACACATGGTTCAATTAAGGAATGATACAAGAGAGATTATAGTCAACTCTTGGAGGATCAAAAGTCAGAGAAAGGTCCTTGGATGTGTTGGTACTTGGGATGGGCCTGGAAGAATGAATAAGCTTGGATTAGGTTAAGTGGAGGAGAGTCAAATAAACATTCCAGATGTGGAGGAAGAACAGATGAACAAAGGGGGAAAAGTTTGGCTTGGTAAATAGGAAATCCTCAAGAGAAGGTAATCAGTGGGGTACAGTAGATAGCTTACTGGTTTGGGAATTAGAGGATGTGAATTCACATCCTATTTCTGACATTTACTTGATTTGTGATCTTGGTCAAGTCCCTTCACCTTCTTGCCTCAGTTTCCTCATCTGAAAAATAAGAGATTTGAAATAGATGATCTCTGAGGTCCCTTCTGGCTCTAGGAATTCCTAGATTTCTGATTAAGAATGTTGTAGAAAATATTCATGTTCAGTTCAGAGGCTCCTTCCAACTTCGTAATTCTGTGATTTGAGGAAAGAACATAAGCATGTCAGGGTTATTAAAGTAATTAATCTTGTTGAAACAAAGGAGGAAGAAGAGAGAAAAGGGAAGGCTAAAAGAAAGGGGGAGAAAGAAAAGGGGGAACAAGATAATTAAGGGTTGACTCTATTTTTGAAGACCTTATTATCTTATAACTCATACCCACTTCTTCCCCAGATGAGGCAAGGGAGGTAGCTCAGGATGAGGACAGATCCTATCTCTCTCTGTGTAGCTGAAGATAATGTAGGTGAGGAAGTACATGATCAAGGAGCAACATGGAACCTGGTTCACTTCATTTTAGGCTCAATGGATGAAAGAAGAGACAATATAACCTGACATTCAATGTTCCCTTTCCTATTGTCATATTGTTTTATAAGAGGCTATTGTATGACTTTTTTTTTTTTGAAGAAAGAGTGAC
>NW_020954569.1:51492331-51549859 GCF_900497805.2 Vombatus ursinus | reverse complement strand
AAAGAAAGGGAGGGAGGAAAGGAAGGGAGTAGAAAATAATACAACGGAAAAAGAAAGAACAACCTTGTTCTCCCTGCCTCCTGGCCTTCTTGCTTCCCTCCCCCTTTCTGTTGCTAAGTAGATCGTAGGTTTATTTGCGGCTGTCAGTTCCCAGTAGAAAAATTCTGTTTTGGAGAGCCGCCTAGATGGAAATGGCTTCAGCACCGATTTCACGGAGAAAGTCTGCACGGTAATTAGTGTTCATGAGGGAGGAATTGAATTGGCAAACTCCCAAGAAAACTACACCCCAAAAGTTAGCTCTAGTCCAGAGGGCCACATCAAATTCAACTCCAGGACATGTGTCTCTACTGCTATATATAGATGCACACTCACAAACAAGCAGCTCTGCTGCTCTCAATTTGTAATTCTCAGGCATTCTCACAGGCAGCTTTCTCATGGGGTAATGGGAGACAGGAGCAGGTTTTGGAGGAATGAAATTCACAGATACTCCCCAAATTTAATTTGAGGCAATAGTTTTAAAATACTGGTCCCATCCCACATGCTAGAACTGGACATATTGATTGATTGATTAATGTGAAGGGGGGGGTCAATGAAAGAAGAAAGGAAGGAAAGAAGGAAGGAAGGAAGGAAGGAAGGAACGAAGGAAGGAAGGGAGGGAGGGAGGAAAGAAGGGAGGAGGGAAAGAAGGAAGGAAGAAAAGGGAAGAAAGGAGTGAAAGAAGGGAAGGAGGACATTATGATCAAAGTCTTTTTGTATTTCTAAAAAACTTAGCATCTTATATCTTATGCCCACTCCTCTCCAATACATGACCTTTGTTCTAGCCCTCTAGTATGTGTGTTCCTTGAAGTCACTATATCTTTGCTTGTGCTATTTCCTTTGCCTATAGTACCTCAGCCTCCTCTTCACCTATTTGAGCCCTGCCCATCCTTCAAGACCCTGCTTAAGTCTTTTCTCCCCCACAAAGGCATCCCTGACTTCTCCAGCCCACAGCACTCTCCCTTCTCTGACCTTCTATGCACTTGATGTCCAAACCATACCAGGAGCACTTAACTGAACCCTATCCTACATTGTGCCCCTAGTGTTTTATTTGTGAGTCTTTGGTCCCCTATCTAGATTGTGTGGGTGAGTACCCTACTCACAAGCAAAGACCATCCCTTTCTGCTTCATCCAAATAACCTGCAGTGACTGATACAGGGTTAGGCACAAACAGAAGGGGCTAAGGAGATACAGGTTAAATTGAATTAGATAAATCAGTGTTCTAGTGGCCTGCCAAATGCCAAGTGAAAATACTCAACTTAACCTCTTGCCATCTGTTTTTTTTTTCTTTTAAAGACACACTCCCTGGGTCATGAGCAGCTAGTTTGGAGGGATAGAAAGAGAATTAAAGAGCACATCTGGGCTTGCTTTCTACATCCCCTTCTGGGTGGGCAGCTGGAGAGCTTGTGGCCATGAAACCCACCTAGGGGTATCCTCTTCTTCCTAGAAGAAACAGATGATCTTAGAATCAGCTGTTGGGAAGCAGCTGGAGGCAGGATGGGAACACAGTTGGAACAGTCTGGGAGTACAGATGGAGTGGTCTGGGAAAAGATTTGGAGTGGTCTGGGAGCACAGCTGGAATGGTCTGGGAGCATGCCTGGAGCTGTTCCAAGAGCACAAGACAGACTGGTCTGGGAACATGGCTGGAAGCAGCATGGGCTCCCCAGCTGGCTGTTCCCCTCCATTCCTTACCATACCTCCACTGAGAATTCATAGCTCTTCTGTCGGAGATCTTGAAGTCAGCAGTTCTTCTCCCCTCCCCCTTTCTCTTGAATGGGGAATTGTTAGTATAATACTACAGCCTTGAGCCAATTATTTAAGAGCAATAAGTGATCCTTTCTGACAGGCAGTGAAAGCATATGGGGTACAGGTGGGTTCAGATCCAGAAGACATGGGCAGAATATGGCTTTAGTGGCAGCTCCCCCTGGATTTCTCTAGGTGGGTTAATCTCTAACAAAAGCAGTCCTCTCCTGGCCTAAGGTCTTTTCTATAAAGGATATTCTTTGTCTCTTCCATAATCAGCTACTTCCCCCACCCACTGGGGAGACTGGGAAATTGGCCTTGCCCCACTCTAGCCTTGGGTATATCCCTGCCAACCTGCCCATAGGAAGCAAGATATAAGAAAGCAAGACAAAAAGTAGCTGGCTTGCTTCTTATCATTGGATCAACCCTGTCATACCTCTGACATGTAGATCTGTTTCTCTTGACATGCTGGACATTGTGCCCATCTTCTCTGCCTGGCATCTACTTCCTGCCCAACCTTTGTCAATGGCCCTCTTCTGTGGATGCCGATCCCAGTTTATTTAAAATTCACTTCCAATTCATCTCCTCCAGTTCTGTCTGATTCCTCAGAGGATGATCTCAGCCTACTTGTAGGGATTCTGCTTCCTGACTATTGCCTCCCAACTACATGGTACTCATGCACCCTTCCTCAGAGCAGCTGTTTCCTGAGCCGTGACCCAATGCCTACATGGCACTCCATGATCAGCAGAGCACAGTGGGAAGAACATTAGATCTGAAGTCAGAGGACCTGGGCATGAATCTGAGCTCTGTTGCTTATAATCTACAGGACCCTAGCTACATCCTTTCGCTACTGGGGTTTCCTTTTCCTAATCTGAAAAAGGAAGGGGTTAAATTAGATTATCTCTAAGGTCTCTTCCACATCTAAATCCATGATTCTGTGGGAGTTCAGAGAAGGAAGAGAAATACGTGGGCTAGAATAATCAAGGGAAACTCCATAGAAGGGGGACCCTGAAAGATGAGGAGGATTTGTCAGCCTGAGAGGAAGGAGGATGACGTTCCCCCAGCTGGAGGAATACAAATGCTAATCAGAAACAGGAACGAACATTGTGTGAAGTAGAAACAGTGAGAAAAATAGCCTGGATGGGACAGAGGATGCATTTGGGGGAAGAGAAAAAATCAAGTTAGAAAAATAAAAACATAGAGTGAGGTGGGGGCAGTTCACCACAGACACAGCTAGGAACCATACCATGAATAATATTAGGACCCTGACTCTGTACACCCTAGTCAGCTCCCCTTTGGTCTAGAAACTGTAGGGCCAGAGAAGTACTGGTGTTATGGGGATGTGTTCTCAGTAATTCCTGCTTATTCCCCAGTGAAGACTTCGCTGAGACCCATGAGCTTGAGGAGAGAAGATGGAATAAAACTGGAGCTCTGGGGAAGATAAGAAAAATGTTTTAACCTCCAGAGAAGAAAGAGGAGTTCAGAAGTCTGTAGATTTTGGATTCCAAACCTAATTTTTTTTTTCATGTGTCACTTAGAGGTCTGCAATGCTAAACCCAGGCAATACTCTTTAATACTGAGTGTTGAGGAGTGGAGTGGGGTAGGATGAATTGTTTCTGTTTCTTTATTTGTAAAATGGTCTAGGCAGACACTCGAGGGCACATACACTCAACTAAAACCTCAGCAGATCTATGAAACATAAACCTTTCATAAATGTCCTACTGGGACAACACTATATCTCCTAAAGTCCTGGACCTGATTTCTGGTAGGGGTACCAATGCTTGGTCATCTTCAGGCAGGTTATCACCTCCCCTAATACCATCCTTCTAGGACAGGGATTGATTCAGACAACCTGTTATTCTTCCTTATGAGAAATTAAGAATCCAAACTCTTCCTGATTCTTTGTCAGTTTTCAGTTTAGACAGCCTTTCAAAAGTAGCCCCTGGTGTAGGAGGAAAGGTAACCTGGGATTTTGTGGTCATCAAACTACTCCCTTCCTACCATAGTGAGAAGTTTCAATTTTAGCCTCTAGAGTTTTAAATGAACCTCAGTGTTGGCTCACCTTT
This sequence comes from Vombatus ursinus, assembly GCF_900497805.2. Taxonomy (NCBI): domain Eukaryota; kingdom Metazoa; phylum Chordata; class Mammalia; order Diprotodontia; family Vombatidae; genus Vombatus; species Vombatus ursinus. Next base: position 51,546,014 of record NW_020954569.1, on the reverse strand, counting down.
TAAATCCTTCAATCTTATTTCTTCTTAGCCCTCTTCTCTTTAAAATTCTTCCCTCAAAGCCAAGAAGGACTGTATTCAAATCCCACTTCTGACATATGTAACCCTTGGCAAATTAGTGCTCTAGACATTTTCCTGTAGCTCTGAGTTACCTAGAAGGTCTTGACCTGCATTGTTTGAGGCAGTTTCCTCACCAGGGATTCCTCTATATCAGTGAACTCACATGTCTAATCCTTATCCCCCATCTTTATGACTTAGGACAATAGGTTTCCCAACCCCAGTAAAAAGAGTGTTAAGCAGAATTAATGGTTGGCCTGCAGAGATCAATCAGGTTCCAATTCTGCCACTTAATCCCTATGTCACCTTAAGCAAGTCATTTAATCTGTCTGTTCCTCAGTTTACTTGTACGTAAAATGAGAAGATTGGACTAAATAATCTCTAAGGTACCTTACTCCTGTAAATCTATAAACGTTGTTCAGTAGTTTCAGTCATGACTGGCTCTGTGACCCCATTGGGGGTTTTCTTGGCAAAGATACTGGAGTGGTTGGCCATTTCCTTTTCATTTTACAGATGAGGAAACTGAGGCCAGCAGGTCGGGTGACTTGCCCAAAGTCACACAGCTAGTAAGTGTCTGAGGCTTGATTTAAACTCAAGTGTTCCTGACTCCAGGCCCTGAGCTCTATCCACTTCACCATCCACCTGCCCAACCTATAAATTTAAATTGTTTTTTTTTTTCCATTTTCAACAGACTACTTGGATTTTTCAGTGTACCTTTGAAGTTTTGAGAGCTCCAGGTCTTTGTTATAGAAATGCATCTAGGTTGTAGACTGTCTGCCCCTAAATTCCCCACATCTCTTCAATCCTCCCCTCTTCCTGTCTCCCTCCCATCTTGTTCCATCAGCCTTGGCTTAGACCAGAACATTGGAGATGTCATCTTTGCAGTCCATATCCACTGGCTCCTCCTACCTTTAGGGTAGGTATTCCCTGTAAATCAGTGATGAATTACTGATGACCTAACCATGGCTCTGGTCCATACTTACAAGTCCAGCCAGTTGGCTGGAAGACAAAAATCCAAATGCCCACCCAGTAAAGCCTCTCAGAAAAAAACCCAAAATGAAATGAACAGAGGCATATGTGGTATCAGTACTACCCATCTGTGAACTAAGACTCAACCATTCAAGGGCATCACCCCACCACCATTCCCCCTCTCATCCTCTGAAGCAGCCCTAAGGCTCAATATTGCTAAGTGCCCAGATTTAACCTATACTATTGATGTTAGGTTAAGCTCAGAGGCTATATGTGACAGTTGCTTAAAAAAACTGAGCTCATTACTGAGTAAAGCACTCTAGCTTAGGCCTGTGGCATTGTTTGCTTTGACGATGTTTTGTTTTCTTCAAAACACACATGTGTACACACACATACATACATGCACACATACACATACATACACACATACATACATGCACATTTCCCAAATACTGATAATACAATAAAGGACTCCTCATATCCCTCCTTCTAAAATGACCCATCGTTGATTAGAAGAATAAAATTAACTTGGTTAGAATCCTTTCTTGTTTCCTTTTTAACACAAATATTTAAAGGATCTGTAACTTTTGTCAGCATGGAAATATCCCATGCCAAGTGATCACAATCTATGACACAGTAGATCAGTCCTAAGAACCTTAGGGTAAAGGACTTGCAAAGGTGTGTGTGTGTGTGTGTGTGTGTGTGTGTGTGGCCCAGGGTCACCTAGCTCACAAGTGCTTGATTCCAAGCCCAGCACTTTGCCTCTGATTATATTTTAAGTGAATTTAATGTTATGAAAGAGGAGAAAGACTAAAGTGTGAAGTAAAGAGAGAATGAATTTACTACCCCTAGTTCATAGGGAGGCAGACTGAGAGTTAAAAGCCTTGGGTTTGAGTTCTATTTTAGTCATTGCTATGGACAGTGTAAAATGAGTGTATTGGACAAAGTGATCTCTAAAGTCCCCTACAGCTCTAAGATTCTAGGGTAACAAGTCGACTTGTTATGGACTTAACAATGAATAGTAGTTAATATTAATATAGCACTTTAAAGTTTGCTAGGCACTTTGAGGGAAGTAGAATGAGAAGGCAGGGTCTCTGCCCTCAAGGAATTCACAGTATCATTAGATTTAGACATAGAAGAGAGCTTGGAGGCCCTCAGGTCCCACTACCTTAGTTTATAAAATAGGAAACTGAGTTACATAGAGTGTAAGTGGGTTACCCAGATCCACACAGCTAGTAAATGTCTCAGACAGGATTCCAACCCAGATGATCTTGATCCCAAGTCCAGGGTTCTCTCTACTATGCCATGCTGCCTTTCTTCAGTTGAAGGGACAAGATCTACACAGAGAGAAAAGAATGAGATAAGCCAGAATATTATCAGGGGCTAAACTATGTGGTTCATGGTCAGTTAGGTGGTGTAGTGGATAGAGCACCAGGCCTAAAGTCAGGAAGACTTCAAGAACTCGATCTGGCCTCAGATACTTAGTAGCTGTGTGAACCTGGGCAAGTCACTTAACCTTGTTGGATTCAGTTTCTTAATCTGTAAAATGAGTTGGAGAAGGAAATGGCAAACCACTCCATTATCTTTGCCAAGAAAATCTCCAATGGGTCAAGACGAGTCAGACATGACAGAAAAACAACAATAACAAAACTATGTGGTTCATAGTCCAATAGGTCAGAGCAGGGTGGACTAGAACAGTTAGGGAAGGCTTCATGGAGGTGCAGGTACTTGAGCTAGGTAGGGAGAGAGAATAAGGACATTCTGGCCTGAAAGAATAGTGTAAATAAAGGCATAGAACCAGGAAAATACACGTTTGTTTGTTTTGGGTTTTTTTTTTTTGAGGGGGTGGGGGGAGAAGAGAGCAAGAGCCAGAGAGAAACTGGGCTGGTTGAAGTGCGCTGGAAAGTCTTAGGCAAAGACTGCTAAATTCTAACTACCTTTGTCTCCTGCCTTCCTTGAGCAATCACCCACTCCTCTTCTACTGCAGTTTACTCCCCTGAAAGAATGGAATAGCAGTAGTGGCCGCTCCCTCCCTTCCTCACAAGGACATAGGGAGGTTAGATGAGATCATGCTTGGAAAGTCTGCCGTCCCTCCAGAGAGAGCAGCTCTATCGATAGGAGGAGGCAGAATTACCTTCTCTTTCTAAGACTTGAGCGAGTAACAGTGGCAAGGCTCCTCTGCTTCTTGCCTTTGATGCTGCCCTACAAAAAAAAAAAGTTCCTTGGGGGGGAGGTGGGGAAGACCCTTCCCCCTTGTCTGAACTGGCTCTTGGTCATTCTGTTGAGAAGCAAGGAGAGTTTAGTTCAAATCAACAAGTGCTTATTCAGTCTTCTTCCCCCCCTGGCCTTGTGCAAGGTCCTATGGGGGATTTGGAAGAAGACAATCCGTGGCCTCTTAGAGGTCATAGTTTGGCAAGACAGGCAAGAGGCAGTTACGTGGTAGTCATTCAATTCGTTCAATAAGCATTTATTAAGTGTCTGCTATGTTCTCTAAGATATTGGTAAAGTAGTATGCTGGGTACTGCGCTGGATTGGAATTCAGGAAGGCCTAACCTTGAACCCTACCTCAGACACTTACTAACAGTGTGATCCTGGACAAGTCACTTCATCTCTTTCACCCTCCATTTCCTCATCTGTAAAATGGGGATAATGATTGCACCTACCAATTAAGGTTGTTATGAGGATCAAATTAGATCATGGATATAAAGCATTTTGCAATCTTCCCGGTGCTATTTAAATATATACGCTAGCTGACTTTTGTTATTATTGTATGACACAGTTGGAGAATAATGTAGGACAGATTGTCCCCCAAGGGCTGCATCCTGGTGTTTCAACTCTAGGCAGTGCTTTAAGAGGTCAGAGAAGTGTTGGAGAGTTCTTCAGGAAGGCATGACTTGAGTGAACCAGGTCCTGAAGGAAAGATTTAGACATGTGACAAGGTGTAGGAAGGGCATAAGAAGACGAAATAGCAAGAACAAAGATTCAAAAGAAAGAACAATATTTTGAGACAGGCAGTGATTTTACCACATCGATGCCTAGACATGGAGATCACGAGATTGGATGCACATCCATCTGTCTCTGAAGGCTTATGGATGTATCTGTCTTCACATTTCTCCACCTAAAAAGTTTAATGAGTCCACTTCATCAGAATTTACTGGATATGTGGAGTCCTATTTCAGAAAATCTAACATAAAAAGATCCAAACTCACTTATCAGATGAGTCTAGGGAGGGGTATGTTTCAGAAAGTTTATCCAATTGTAGAAGATCAGTATCTCTTTAATAGCAAGATCTCATTTCTAGTATCAACATGGCAGCACTGCTCACATCCCCAGCCACTGCCCAAGACATTAGAATAAGCATGCCTACATTTATATCTTGAAAAGGATCCTTCTGAGGATAGCAGGCTGCACCCACAGCCCAGAAAGCCAGAAGGAACCACACCTAAAATGAAAACTCTTGTTGACTAGATAGCATTCCATATTTCTTAGAAAGAAAGGAACCCAATAAAAGGAAGGCAGAGGAAACAAGAAGGAAATGTACTGGTCAAGAACATCTCTCCAAAGACTACTCATTCTCTCCATCCATTTAATTTTTAAATCGAACCAATAAACTACCTATGCCCACACCGATGACAGTATGATACAAGGGAAACAGCACAGCTCTGGAGTCAGAATCTGAGTTCAAATCCCACCTCTGATGCCCTCTGTATGACCTTACCCAAGTCATTTAATTTTGCTAGTCCTCGGTTTCCTCATATGTAAAATAGGAAGTTGGTCTACATGGTCTCTAAGATCCCTTCACACTCTCAGTCTATGATCTTGTGACAGAGAAAGAGGCTATGTTCAAGAGACCACATGGAGAAATTGCCCAACAAGTGTTTAGGAGACCTCGGTCCTTTTCTCAACTTTCCCACATAAACTAGGGCAATCATTTCAAGTATCTGCACCTCAACATTTACGTCTGTAAGATGGGAATATTAATCCCTACCATGTCTCCCTCCTTTGAGAGTCCAATGAGTTAAATGATATGGAAGCCTAACATCAGCAAAAGGAGTGATGGTGGTTATCCTAAGAGACAATGAGAATGGCCAGCACAGAGAATGGAGGAAATCCTTCTCATGGCTCAGGGCCTAAAGTTATGACTGAATGCCAGAGTCCTAGAATGGCTGTAACGCTGAGGCAGATGTGAACAGCTAGAGTAGGTTTGACTTCTCTGATAGGCCGGGCTATTTAAAAAGCCGACATCTTTCCCTTGCGAGTCCCCATGGCCCTTAGCTGCTCATGTCTGTGCTGCCTAGAGACGGAGGGAGAAGGGAAAGGCCCATCAACATGTCATGTCCACTTTTTGTCCTTTTTTAAGGCATTGTAAAGGCTGAGCAGCGAACACCAGACATGTAATTCTCAGCTTTTAAGATGTAAGCGAGGGCCCACTTGCAAGCAGAGACATCTTTTCAAAAGGTCCTGCTCTCCCCATTTTTAACCCTTTGGATACCAATAGAATTCTTTCTGATCCAGAAGATAGTGAGGCTGACACAGTGATGGTTTTGGATTAACAAATATTTATTAAACATCGACAGTGTGCCCAGATGCATGATAGGCATAGGAGAAAGCACAGATCCTCTTCTTCAAAACTCACAGAAATGAGAGAAGTAGAGAAGCAGCTGGGTCTAGTGGAAAGAGCACTGGATTCAAAGCCAGCAAACCTGGGTTGAAATCTGGGCTCCTCCACTTAGTCGTGTGGCTCAGAATGTGTCATTTCATCTCTCTGGGCCTCAGTTTCACAATCTGTCAAATGAGAGGATTGTATTCAATGATCTCTAAGGTCCCTTCTAGCTCTAAATCCTGTGAGTTAGAGAGTAATTAGTGTTTAACTAGGTATTGTTGAGTAAGAGAACATGGAGATCACTTAACAATACTTTCCATCTATGTCACTATTTCCCACGCATTGCCTCATTTCCTTGAAATGAGAGGGCCAAACTACTCTTTGGATCCTAGAATTGAGTGATAAAATGTGCCTTAGAACAGGACTTGAATTCAGGAGAGACTTGGGTTGGAATCCCACTTCTAACGCTCCCTGACTCTGTGTCCGTAGACAAATAACATCCCTTCTGAGCTTCAGTTGTCTTATCTGTAAAATGGAGATTGTTCTTTTTCAGTCTTTTTTAGTTATGTCCTACTCTTTGGGACCCCATTTGGAGTTTTCTTGGCAAAGATACTGGAGTGGTTTGCCATATCCTTCTCTAGTTCATTTTACAGATTAGGAAACTGAGGCAAACGCAGGTAAGTGACATGCCCAGGGTGACACAGCTAGGAAGTATCTGAGGCCAGATTTGAACTCAGGAAGAGGAATCTTCCTGACTCCAGGCCCAGTATTCTATCTACTATACTACCTAGTTACCAAATGGAGGAAACAACAACAATAATAACAATCCTTGTAGTACCTATTTTCACAAAGTTGTTGTGAGGTTCATATACACATACATATGTATATAATGTGTATATATATATATATACACACACACATGTACACACACATACACACACACATATGTATATATATATGTATATATACAGAGAACTTTGTACATCTTAAAACATTTCTTAAATGGCTGCTATTATAATAAAGTCCAAGTCCTTCATTTTCCAAAGGAGAAAATTGAGGCCCCAAAAGCAAAGTGACTTGCTCGACATCACACAGATAGAAAGTGTACAAGCTGGCACATGGAACCATGTCTTCTGTCTCCAAACCCATCGCTCACTTCCCTATACTACGCTCTCTCCTTAGTTGATGGCTCAAGTCCCTTCCAGCTCTGACAGTCTACAATTCTAAGCCCTTCATGCAACCCCTGATAAGTTCATCCCTACTGAATAGGTAGGGACTGAATGTGTTCCTTCTTAGAGGGTGTCATGACAGATACGGGTTCAATGACCAGTGAAGCTCAGAAAGTAGTGAAAGGAATAAAACCTTGGGCCAAGGGCAAGGTCTCCTGGATGCATTCCAAAAACAAGCTGACGCCCTTAAAGTTGAACTGATCATCAAGGTCTATGGCACAGAGCAGGATGTTTTCCATAGGGCTATTTGGATTTAAAAGAGGAGTCTGGAGAGGGGAATGCTTAATTGGAATGAGCCCCTAGTGGTAGCATCTGAGGAGCTGCGGCAGGTCAGTCATGTGGGGCGGTGGAAGGAGGATTGAATTGCGAATGAGGAGACCTGGCACTGAGATGTTAATGAGCGATGTGCCCGCGAACAAATCACTTTATTTCTTTGAGCCTCAATTTATTCATCTGTAAAAAGTGGGGATGAATACTACCTGTACATCAGAGGGCTATTGTGAGAAAAATGTTTTGACCGCTTTAAAGTACCATAGAAATGTGAGCTATTGCTATTTTTTGAATGGGGAAGGAGAATTTCTCTGCTCATGCATAAACCTGGCTCTGCTTCAAGTTAATTTGCTCCCCTCTCACCAGGCCTCCTGTTCTCCTTCATTCCCAATTCTGCCCCCACCCACCTCTTTGGATCCTTCACAAAGGAAGATGGATGACTTTGGTTAATACAGGGGGCCCGAGAGGACATCCCCAGCGCTCACTCCCATCATCATATCCTCGCCACCCACCCCAAGCCCACTGCCTAGTCAGTTGCAGCCCTTTAATGTCTCGCTATTTCCTTTATAGGGTATTGGGAGCAAAGCACATTGTAAACCTTAAAACACAATCTAAATGTAAGTTTCATCATCATCATTATTATCTGACCTGCTCCACCGCCAAGCAGGTCAAAGAAAACCTGGAACCTAACGAATCCTGGACTCCGTAATGTCTTTCATTTGTGTAATGATGGGCAAACTGTTGAAGCCTTCAAGAAATAGATACCAGCTACCATGAACATCACTGAGACTCAGTTTTCTCATCTGTAAGGTGGGGATGATGATACTCATCCCACCTACCTCACAGGATTGTTTTGAAGAAAGGGCTTTGTAAACCTTAAAATGTTATAGAAATGTGAGCGGTTATTATTCTGTCATCTGACAAACGGTATACTAACACTTGTCCTCCCTCCGTCGAATGTGAATCTTCCCTGATGAGTATCTTTAAGTTCTATTCAAGTGTAAGGTGTTATTAACCTTTCCTTTGGCAAGCCTGGGGCTCTTTCCATTACCAAGTCTTAACACTAGAAGGAATCTCTTTTTGCTCCAAAAATGTTGTTCAAGTTATTAGCTCTATTTTTCAACTGTAGGGGGAGGCATTGTGGTATACTGGGAAAAACACTAGTCCTTGTTTCCCAGGATCCGGGTTCAAGTCCCAGCTCTACCACTTACTACCTGTGTGACATTGGGCGTATTTATCCTTTCTGGGCCACAGGTGCTCGGGGGTTGGACTCAGTGACCTCCAACATCCTTCCCAACTCTAAATCAATGATGCTGCGCTTTCACAAGCCAGTCGTTGTGCAGAAGGTCAGGCTGGGCCACTCCTGGTGCTACAAGTGCTGGCAATGTTTACTGCCTGGCTTGCCATTTGGATGTTGTTACTCATGATACCATATGGCACTTCTTTGTGGCCTTCAAGGATCTTCCCAGGTCCCCAGTCTTATCATCAAAGGATATCAGAACAAGGAAGAACCTAAAAAAATCATCCATGACAACCCCTCCCCATTTCAGAGATGAGATGACTGAGGTCCAGAGATATGAAGTGATTCATTAACTCAGGGAATAAATAGCAGAATGCAGAGGTGGATGAAGGCCTTAAAATCATGGATTTAGAGCTAGAAGGAGTCTTTGAGATTGTTGAGTCTGATCCCTTTAATTTTCAGATGAGGAGGCTGAGGGCCAGACTGGTTCAGTGTCTCCGTAGAGTCACACAGCAAGTAAGGATCTGACCCCAAGTCCAGAACCCTAACCACTACACCATACCTCCCCAAACCAGGAAGAAGCATTTGTTAAATGATAATGCAAGTTGAAAGGCCTTGTTCCCTGCCTCTCATGAGCATCCTCTTTATGTGATACCATGACCGAATGGAGAGGGCTTCTCCAAACAAACATCATTTACGCAATATTGGCGTGATATGCAAACTCACACTTTAACAAACATGAACAATCCAAGGCAGGCTATGTCCAAGTCAGGTACATCATGCAGACTGTAAGTGCTGTGAAATTTCAGAAAAGGGAAAGATCAACGAGTACTGAAGACATCTGGAGGAGCTTCCTGGAGGAGGTAGAGATTGAGCAAGCCCTAAAGGATAGTGGGACTTGAATGGGCAAAGAGGAAAGGAAAGATGTCCTTGAAGCAGGACATAGTTTGGTTACTGTGGAAAGATCAGTGGTTCTGGAGTCAGAGGAAGGTGATTCAAAATCCCCTCCCACACTTTTGGATTATATCCTTTAATTTCTATTGGCCTCAGTTTCCTCATTTTTTTAGATGAAGGGATTGGACCAGATGACTACCAAAATCCCATCCAACTCTAATTCTATGATCCTATGAATACTAGCTCCGAGTTAACAGCAACGTTCATTTTAAGCATTTATTTTTTTTTTCTAGCAGAGACAGAAAGATTTGAGTTATATCCCAGGAATGGGAAGTCACTGCTTCTGTTTCATCAAGCTAGTGGATGCTTTCTGGAGGAATCTCAAGGACCATTTGAATACTGGTAGGGTGCTGGCTTAAAAACATGGAGCTCAGGGTGGGGAAGGTTATTCAGAACACAGAGTGTGGAATCCTTTGTCTGAAAGGAAAAGGAGAGAAGCTGTCCATGGAGCAGGAGAAGCCAAGGAAGGGATAGGAAGGGCTCCCACACCCAAAATGAGGATTTTGGATCCTCAATGCAGTGGGACAGCTGAAGGACAGTATAGAGAAAGGTGGTGGGGGTAGGGAGATGGGATAGGTCATGGTCAAAGTGACAGATGGAGAAAATAACTTTGGCAGCTGCACTGTGGGCAGGAGGCAGGGAGTCCAGAGAGGAGAAGGTTGTGATCATTCAGGAAGAAGATGGCTAGGACTTGGTTTGGACAGTGCCAATGGTGGGGAGTGGGGGAGGGGGAGGATAAGTCCCAGGGACAATGAAGGATAAAACAGAAGGATTTGGACCAAGGACTAGAGGTGTAGAGAAAAGGATATTGAAGACATTGACATAATGCTGAGGTCTTTTTCATGGTGGCTTTATCCACAAGTATTCAGCACACTTCATGCATTTAATAGTAACATACTGTGTGTAAGTTTCCCTAGGGAATACAGAGTCCCTGTACCTGATGAGCACACATTCTGGGTGGGGATGGAGATGCACACAAAACCAAGAATCACAGAGAACAAATAAGTTCCCCCCATGAGTGGTACAGACAATAAATGCTGTAGGATTTCCAAAAAGAGAGTACAGTGTGGGCTAGAGTAGTGAAGCCTTCCTAGAGCATAGACCTTTAAGGATGGGTAGGATCAGGACAGATGGAGAGGAGGGAGGGAGGAGGGCATTTCAGGCCAGGAACAGTGTGAGCAAAGACACAAGCTGACAGCTCTCTCTTCACCATACCTAGTGTGAGTAGGGAAAGAAACATTGGCTCCAGGATATCTGGGGAGAGTGACCTCTGTAGGCCTGTATTTTGGAGGACAGAGAGCTCAGAGGTGGATGGGAAGATTAACTTAGCTTCTATTTATGATGAGTTCACTCTAGCAGAGGGGGTGACTTCTCCTTAATCAGTTTCTTCTGGGACACTTCCAAAAGCCAAACCTGTGACTACTGCTTTTATTTTTCTTGTCCCCAAAGAGGAGTGATAGTTCTTTTACCCTCCACCTGCCTGAAACAGAAACTAGTTTGGGACATCTTTGAGTTGAGCTAAAACAGTGAAAATTAAACTACAATGGACTGAATACTTGCCTCTACCATGTCACTCCAAGTCTATTTCCTCTCCTACCCAGATCATAGCCTCTCCTTCTTCTAGATTAGTCTCCTCATCACCCCAAGAACATATGTGGTAGATGCTTTCCTCCAAATCACTTGCTCATTTTATTTCATTATTGGGAATACCCTCCCAAATCTCCCTCTTCGACCCCCAGAGTGTAAATAAACCCTTAGATAGGAAAGCTTAAAATACGTATTTTTAATGAAGCAAAAGTGACTGTATAGCTTGGGAATTTTGTTTATTTGTTTGTTTTTTGATCTGAGACTGTGATTTCATCAGTAAAATGAACAACTGGTGTGAAAATTCCCTCTGTCTGAGTAAATCAATGACCCAGCAGTTTGGTCCTTGTCGTCTTAGAGAGTTGCCTAAGGGTCACTTAGCTAGTACGTTGTTATTGTTGGTGGCTGTAGGTAGTCCTTATTCTTATTCTCAAAGAGGACCAGTGAGGAACTCAAGGCTTCCTGCTCCAAGGCTAGCCTTCTAGTCACTACATCATTTTGTCTCCCATTAGGTGAATATTAAAATTCCTTGGGCAGGGTAGTGACATAATGGAAATAGTGCTTTATGAAGATCAGTCAGGAAGGAAGATGTAGCAAATGGCAGAGGGGGAGAGACAAGAAGGCCGGGACTGGTGTAGTACAGGTTTGGGACAACCTTCAACTGATTACATGCCAGCCAAAGTGGATTGCCTCCTGTTCTCCTTCCTTCTATAACATTACTGCATGTTTCTATAGAAAGAATAGTATATTTGGAGTCAGTGAACCAGAGATTGAAATCCTCAGCCTACCATGTATTCCCTATGTGACCTTGTGCAAGTTAATGAACCTCTCTGGGCCTCAATTTTCTCACCTATAAAAAGAGTGAATTGGACTAGATCAGTCTGATAGGTCTTTCCATCTCAAAATCTATAATCCAATGACCTTCCCTAATTCCCTGAATTGTGATGACTTACCCCCTTAGAAGATACATAGAATTTTGTTGTGTGCTTCACAAAAGCAAGGTATGGTATGATATTATAGCTGTTTGTGTTAATATCTTTTTCCCCACTAAACTAAAATAAGCTCTATGAAAGCAGAGAATGCCTTATTCATCTTACTATCCCTAGCTCATAGTACAATGCTCTGCATGTGGGAGGTGCCAAAGAAATTTCTATTATATTATTATTCTAAAGGACTGATTTTTTTTATTTTGCTTTTACTACATTTTGTATGTTTGCACATGTCTTATCACCTATAAGCTCATATGGACAGGAGTCACATCCTACTTTTTTGCATGCTCTCCCTCAACCCCCTCCTCCACACATGTTGCTTAGCATAGGACTGTATATGTAGTAGGTGTTCAGTATGTTTTCCGAAATTGAATAAATTGTATAGGATTAACCTGAATATCGTCATTATGCAGGCTGAGATGAACCAACAGAAATGGGCCAACCTCAGTAGAGTAACTCATTGCTGGCTCAGGAGTCAATGTGGCAAAAAAAAGGGGGAGTGTAGGTCTTACAGTCAGAAAAACCTGCTTTTAAATCTGACCTTAGATGCCACTAGCTGGGTGACAATGGGCAAATTGCTTCATCTCCATAAGCATCAACTTCATGATCTGGAAAATGGGGATAATAACAATGACTGAGCCTATAGGATTATATTATTATGAGATTCACAGAAGGTACTGTGTGTACTATGCTTTACAAACTACCAAGGACTACATAAATGCCAGTTCTTATTTTACTTGTGTTAGCTGGCCTATACCCAGCAGCAGCAGGCCCTCTAACCTGTGAAGTTGTGGTCTCCTTCTGTGGAAAGGGAGGTATAGCTCAAGTGGATAAAAATCTTTCTCCACAAACTTTAAACAACCAAGGTGATAACCTGGGTCCACCATACCACTCCAAGTATGTTTCCTCTTCCTACCCAAATTATACCTTCTTCTTCAGCCATATTCGTCTCCTCTCTGCCCCACGAACATGTGTGGTGGATGTTTTCCTCCAGTGCTTTTCTCATTCTATTCCATTATGGGGAATATCTTTTGGAGATAGCTCCAAATGATGTCCAAAGATAGGGAACTAGATGAGATCATAGGATTTTGGAAGGGACTGACCATAGCACGTGGTACTGACTCTAAGGGCAATATGAGAACAGAAGAAGGAGAGAGCCATGTTATGGGAACCAATGGAGAAGGTTTCATGGACAATGTGGGAGTAGAGTTGAACCTTATAAATTGGGTAGGATTTGAACAGTTGGACAGGATAGTAGGATATTCCAAGGGAAATGGAAAGAAATTGGACCAGCATAAACAGAGCCACAGATGTAGGAATGAGTAATTTCACTCATATTGAAGATAATGGGTAGAATGGCCTGACTAGAGTGAAGGGGGCATATTGGATTACAACGGGAAATCATGTTAAATAGCTAAGGTATGGCCAGATCAAGGAGGTCCTTGAAAGCAAGGCAGAAAAGTTTAGACTTGATGTGGTAGGAAATAGGGTGGCAATATAGGTTTTTGAGCAGTGAAACAAGCATTTGAGGGAAGATTACTGTGACAGCAATAGAATGGACTGAAGAAGAAGAAACTATGGGCAAGAAAATGACCCAGGAGATCACTGTAGTAATCTAGGCTTGAAGAGACTGGAAGAGGGCCCTGAGGATAGAGAGGGAGGGGCAAGGTTTCTAGCTAGGAAGAATGGTGGCTTTCTTGGCAGAAATAGGGGGGTTGGGAAGAAGAGACAATTCTGTAGGAAAGACCACCATTTTGGGTGTAAACATTTTGTGGTAGGTTGAGCATTTATAAACACAAGCAGAGTAGAGGCAAGGTATCAGGATTGTAATGGAAGAGAGTTATTAGCAGAGAAAGGGTAGTGGAAAAGAATGGATGGACTCCTTAGAGAAGAAGGAAAAGGGTCAAGGACAAAAGTGGAGAGGAGGAAGTGCTAGCAAAGGAGATGGAGAAGAAACGGTCAAAAAGTGAGAACTAAAGTGTGTCAATGCCACAATATCACAGAAGACATGGGAGAATGGGGCGGCTGGCAATGGTATATGCTTTAGGAAAGTCAAGGATTAGGAGGAGCATGGAAGGTTCATCCCCATTCTCTAGTCTTCTCAGACATTCACCTCACAGCTCCCTATTTGGAATTCCATTCCTACAATTCCCTTGTCTTCAGCTAGCTGTCAATCCCATCTAAGGGGTTAAGTACTAAACCCAAAGGAATGGAGTTCTAAAAGTGAAATTGCATATATAATATCTAATAGGGATTATCATTTCAAGGGGTTCTTCCCCATGCCCATAAGTCACACCAAAGGTTTCTTCTTCTTGACCCCCTAAAGCAGAACTAGAGCAGATGAATAGAAGTTACAGGAAAAAAGCTTTTAAATCAATGTAAGAAAAACGTGAGAGTGATACAAAAATGGTATTTTGTGGAGTAATGAGTTTCCTGTCACTGAAAATATTTAAATTCAAACTAGATGACAAGGTGACAAGTATATTGTAGACACAATTTATTGGTAGTCCTTCCAACTCTAAGATTCTATAACTCTTAGGCACCTTCCTATTTCACCTCCATGTAAGGCCTACCTACCTCCTTTCCCCTTTCCCTTTGCTAATCTACTCCCTTGTTGCTAATTTATTCCCTCCCCAAATTCCCTTCTCCAAGGCCAACTGAGTCTAACCACTCCTCCTGAGACTTTTTTCAATTTGATAGACCTGATGTTTTATTAAAAACCCATATCTTCCCTCTGTAGAACTGCCTTCCTTTGGTTAATTCTGTAATTCAATTAACAGAAGGTGGGCCATTGGGGAGGTGAGTATGTGTGTTAAGGAGGAGGGGTAGGAGAGACTTGAGGATATGAATCCCTCCTCCTGAGCTGATTATGCCATAGGCTTTCTCATTCTGCATTTCTCAGGAAATTGTACTTCCCACAGGTCATGACAAGAGCCTTTTATTCCTAAAACACAGAGAATTTGTCAATTACTGAGATCTCCATGAAATTAATTTTACTGGATTATTTGTTCTCTACTTCCCTCTTTGCACGTGCATGAGCATGCACACACATACACACACACACACACACACACACACACATACACCTCTAAGTTTGCATCCTTATACTTTCTCAGAAATCATCAGCACCATTCCACTTCCATTCCATCTGAGTATTACATCTGCTAAATAAACAACACCCTCTCTGTAATCCCCATGCTGGACCAAGGTCCAGCTGTAATCTCTAAGGTCTCTTAGAGCTCTGGAGATATCTAGAATAATAGCTGACATCTCTTAGGGTTTGCAAAGCACTTGGAATTATTTGGTCCTCTCTACAGATCCTATAAGGCAAATACTGCAGGAATCACTACCCTCATTTTTTCAGATGAGGAAAAGAAAGTTTAAATGACTTGTGGTCATATAGCTAGTGAGTGTTAGGGACAAGATTCAAATCTACATCTTTACTGACACAAAGTCCTATGCTCCTGTCACTATGATTCTAATACCTCCGATAAAATATTTGCCTTCCTTCAACTACAATTCTTATGTTCCTTTCTGTCTCTATGCAATATCTTCATCTTCTTCTCTATTCCTTTTCTGTTCTCCAAAAATTTCTGTTCATTAGAGCAGAAAAAGGGCTTTAGACAGTGGTGTCAAAATCAAAAAGCATTAAACCATAGATAAGGATACCTTTAGGTCACATATTGACTTAGAAAACTGCAAAATAACATTATCTATGTTCTATTGTATTTTAATTTATTTTGGCAAATATTTCCTGATTACATTTTAATCTGGCTCAGGCCACACTGAGAGTGTTGCAGGACCCTGTTTTTGACACCTCTGGCCTTAGAGACCATAAATTCAACAGCCCATTTTACAGAGAGGGAAACTGTATCCCAGAGATGTGAAATCACTTGTCCCTCTCTCATCCCTTTGCCCCTTCACCTCCTACATTCTCTCTGATTCTCTACTCACTCTATGATCTAATGCTAGTATTTTCCCTCACCCTCTTTTTCTCCTATATCTTTTTCTGCCTTGTCACTACCCTCCATCTCTTCTCTCATTTCTACTACAGAATTTCAGATGATGGGGGATAATATAGTTGAAAAAGCAGTAGCTTTGAAGTCAGGAGAATTAGATTCAAATCCTGGCTCCTTTTACTATCTGTTTGACCTTGGACAAACCACTTAAATCCTGTGAGTGTTGGTTTATTCATTAGATTGGATTAGATGAACTGTATTGGATTAGATGATCTCTAAGGTTCATTCCAGCCCTAAAGATGCTGTGATTCAAGATCCATTGAGATATTAGATAAGATGAGGACTAGAGCTGTGATTTCATTGGCACAAGAAACCCCCTCTACCAATGCAAATCACACCTTCTCTGAAACTCAAAGTCTTAGAGAGTTTCCCAGAATACTTAGAGATTAAGTGATTTTGCCCAGGGTCACACAACCAGTTTATGTCAGAAATGCGACTTGACCCCAAGTCTTCCTGGCTTTAAGGCTAGCTTTTTCTCCACTATGTCACACTGCCTCTTGAGATCTTGGATATAATAATGATTTAAAAACTAGAAAATATTATACAAACTTAAGGATCATTAATAATAGATTCATTCTCTGGGTCTGTTTCTCCATGTGCTAAATGAGGGAATTGAACCACTTGACTTCTAAATTCTATCCCAATGCTAAATTGGGGAAGGCTTCTGGAACGAAGGAAAAATGTTTAATATTCACATATGTGGACAGGCAATGACGTGACAAGCAAAGGGAGAGGTTGAAGACATAGAACTGAAAATCAGACAAGAGGAAAGGGTTGGACAAACAAATGTGGGTCTTCACATAGAAGTGATAGTTTGAGCCATGACAGTAAAGAAAAGTATAGAAAATAGAAAAGATTTGACAGACTCTTTGGAGAGATTCCCACAGTTAGCAGGAAGGAGAAAGAGAAACTAGTAGAAGATAATTAGAAGGTCCAGTCAAGAAGGAGGAGGGGTACTGGGAAAGTGTAATGTCCTAGAAAACAAAGAAGCTTTCCTTTTTGCAAGAACAATAGTAGCTAACATTTATATAATGCTTTTTAAGGTTGCAAAGTGCTTTACAAATATTATCTCACAACAACCCTGCAAGGTAGGTGCTGTATTAATCCCATTTTACAAATAAGGAAACTGAGGCACACACAGACGTTAAAGTGACTTGCCCAGGGTCACACAGCTAATAAGTTTCTGAAGCTGGAATTGAACTCATCTTCCTGACTTCTAGAACTTCATTTTATTCACTGTACTACCTAACTGCCTCCAGTAATTGGCATTTCTGGCCTTCTTCTCTCACAGTTCACTGGAAAATATGTCATATCTTGGACCTCAGAATCTTAGGTCTGAGGACCTTGATTCAAATCCAAGATCTTTGACCTACAGTGTGACCTTGGGCAAGTTCCTTAACTTCCTTAGGACTCAGTTTCCTAATCCATAAAATTAGGGGGTGGACCAGATGGCCTTTCAGGCTCCTCCTGGCTCTAAATCTATCATCCTATGATTCCCTCCTTCCCCTCAGTATTTAATCCTAGTTCTTAATCCCATTCCATTCCTATGATTTCCTTCTTTGTCAGGCGTACATCCTTCCATAAACATTATTTTTCTCGGTGCCTCTTCTATCCATCATGACACTCTCTGGCATATGACAGCAGGTTGTAGGGCAAGTGGCTGGGGCATGTTTGAAGGAAATTTGGTTCACAAAAAAGTCTGGTGATTGAGAATGAAATGTTAGTCTGTCGTTTCCCATCACTCAGACCTTGTCAAAGGCCCTTGTCCTGGTGAAGGGAGCAGTTTACAGCTCTCTTGAATTAGGGGTGGGTCAGTGTTTGTGCCCATGGAGGCAGCCATGAAGCTGTTGAATTTCCAAAAGGTCACCTGAGCAGTGAGCCATAAGACATTTCCTTGAAATAAGACTCACTGAAAGCTGATGTTCCTAAAGATCCTCCCCAGCAAGAGGTCACTACTCTGCTAGCACTGTCTGAATTAGCTTCACACATAAGTTTCTGTCTCTCTAAATTTTGTCAAGACCCAACCCAAGTTTCTCCCTGAAGAAGCCCTCCCAGCTACTCCAGCCTCTGAGTATGCTCATTCTCTGACCCACAGCTTGTGATGCTTAACATACATTGTCTTAAATAATTGCTTAACCCTTTACTTCTGTGATGTAGTGGAAAGAGGATTGAAATGGAATTCCCATCTCAGTGACTAAGAAGCTGTGTAACATAGGCAAATCTGTTTGGGCCTCAGTCTCCTCATCTATAAAAAGGAAGGTTTTTCCTGGATGGTCTCTAAAGCTCACATCTTCTAACTTTCTGTGATTTCATGCTTCTGTATGTGAGTTTTGTCTCCCAGCTAGAGTATAAACTCCATGAGGGAAAAGACTGTATCATGTCCTTCTTTGGAATTCCTTAAAGTCCCCAGCACCAGATTCAAATCAGTCTTGTTGAACTAAATTGAATTGAACTGTATTCACCTTCTGAAGGAGTGGGCTCCCAGCCACATAGCTCACTGGCCCTGGCCTCTCTCCTGAGCTCCTTTCCCACACCTCCAACTGCCTAGTGGTCATTTTATACAGTTTGTTCCATAAACATCTCAAACCAAACATGTCCAAAACAGAATTCATTATCTTTCTTTTAAAAATATTTTTATTCTGACAAACATCAACAAACATGAATATTTCCATATATAAAGAACAGAAAAAAGGATTGTATACAAAGCTATGAATCACTATACTTGCAGATTTTTTAAAGTATATAATAAATTCAATACATTAGTTTCATAGCTGTCCTTCCCATCTATCTCCCTCTGAGTTTCCTTCTTATCTAAACTATGCATTTTAAAAAATGCTTCCATGAGTCTCTCTTTTCTTTTTTCCTTGGTATCAATCTGAATAACCCTTTTTTCACTCCAATCCCTTTTCCCCCACAAAAAAAATAAACCAGTCGTTTATAACAAATATGCATATCAAGCAAAACAAATCTACTCATTAGCTACGTCCAAAAGCATATGTCTCCTCTGGTGCCTCTAGCCCATCAACTCTCTGTCAGAAAGTGAGGGAGTTATGACTGGTCACTGCATCGATCAGCATTATTAGGTCTGCAAAAGTTGTTTTTCTTTACAGATCATTGCTATCATGAATAGTTTTCCCTGTTCTGCTCATTTCACTCTGCATCAATTCATGCAAGTTTTCCCAGGTTTCTCTCTATGTGTCCCTTTCACTATTTTCTTACAATGCAATAATATTCCATTATATTTATATACTATTTGTGTATATATTACATATTTATATATTACATTATATATACATATATATATATATAATATAAACTATTTCTTCAACTATATCCTCATCGCCTGATGTGCTACAATGCATGAGGTCACAAAAAGTCAGACACAACTGAATGACTGAACAAAAACAAAATATCCCTATTAATGAGTCTCCTTGATTTTCAGTTCCTTGCTATAACAACCAACTGCTTCCATTAATAATTTTACTAAAAGGATCTTTTCCCTCTCTCTTTGATCTCCTTTGGGCATACGCCTAGTTATGGCATAGCTGGGCTAAAGTATATGCAGTTTAGTGACTTTGGGGTATAGCTCCAATTTGCTTTCCAGAATGACTTCAGCAATTCACACCTCCACTAACAGTGAATTAGTACATTTGTCTTCCCACAGTGCCTCTGACAGTTGTCCCACTACCACCTTTTTTTTTTTCCTCCATCTTTACCAATGTTATGATTTTGAGGCGGAAACTCAGCAATTCTTTAATTTAGATTTCTATCATAATTAGTGACTTGAAGCATATTTTAATGTGGCAATAGATAGCTTGGATTTCTTTCCTTGGAAACTGCGTATTCATGTTGTTTGACCATTTATGACTCTTGTTCTTATATATTTGGACAAGTTTCGTATATATTTTGAATATCAGACCTATTTCAGAGAAACTTGCCACAAAGATTTTTCCCAGTTAACTGTTTTCTTTCTAATTTTAACTGTACTGATTGTGTTTGTGCAATTTTTCAATATTGTATAATCAAAAATTATCTATGTTATCTCCTGTGATCCTCTCTAGATCTTCTTTGGTCAATAACTCAGCTTCTATGCATACAATATTATCACCAAATGAAGTAATATTAGCACAGTGCCTGGCACATAGTAGGTACTTATTAATGCTTGTTTCTTTCTCTTGTTCCCTTATGAAAGATACCTCCTTTCTTGTTCATGTGGACTCTTTATATCAACATCATGTAAGCATTTGGAGCTTAATATGGTATATGATGTCAGATGCTAATCTTAATCTAATTTCTACCAGCCTGACTTCCAGTTCTCCTAACAGTGCTTATTTAATACTGAGTTCTTACCCCAGTAGTTAAAGTCTCTGGGTTTACTGAACATTATGACCCTATGTTTGTTTCTATATATTATATACTTAATCCATTTCACTGAGCAGCATTTCTGCTTTTTAATCAGTATCAGATAGCTTTGACAATTACTACTTTGCATTACAGTTTATCTGGTATTGCTAAACCCCCTGCCTTCCTACTTTCTTTTTTTTTCTCATTCTTTCCCTTGAGATTCTTGACCTTTTGTTCCTTCAGATGAACTCTGCTATTATCTTTTCTAGCTCTATAAAATGACCTTTTGGTAGTTTGATTGATATGGTCCTGAATAAATTATTTTACATAATATCATTATTTTTGTTATGTTTACATAGCCCAAAAATAAATGACTAATCTCTCCCAATTATTTAGGTCTGGATTGTTTTTTGTAAAGAGTATTTTGCAATTATATTCAGGTACTTCCTATGTTGTTGTTGTTGTGGTTTTTGGTAGGTATACTGCCAAATACTTTATACCTTTTATAATTATTTTCAAAGGAATTTCTCTATCACTTGCTATTATTTTGTTGGTAATATACAGAATAGTTGACAACACATGCTGCTATCCTATACTTTGCTGTAGTTGTTAATTTTTTCAATTAGTTTTAGTTGAATCTTTAGGATTCTCTAGATCCCCATCCATCTAAAAAAGTTATCATTTTGTTTCTTTTTTGCCTATGTTTATTTTCTCAATTTCTTTTCATGTATTTTTGCTATAACTAGAATTTCTTACCCTATATCACATAACAGTGGCGATAGTGGGCATCCTTGATTAACCCAGGATCTTATTGGAAAGGCCTCTGTGTTTCTCCATGATGTACATTGCTGGCTTTTTGCTTTAAATAGATGCTGTTGACTTTATTAAGGAAAGATCAATTCATTCTTATGCTTTGTAGTGTTTTTAAGACAAAAAAAGTATTATATTTTGTCAAAAGTATTCTCTACATATATGGACATAATAATGTGAATTTTGGGTTGATTTTTTCATTAACATGGTCTATGCTTATAATTTTTAGTATGTTACTATTTCTGGCTTTGCTTACTTTTATTTATTATATTTACATCAAATCCATTAGGAATATATAACTTTCTTTCCCTGCTTTCTCTCTCCATGGTTCATGTATCAAGATCATATTTATATCATAAAAGAGAATTTGATAGGACCCTTTCTTTTCCTATTTTTGCAAACCATTTTTGTAGTACTAGAAATATTTTTGAATTTTTGGCTGAGTTCATTTGTAAATCTATCTGATCCTGGTGCTTTTTCTTTGGAAGCTCATTTATGATTTGTTCAATTTCTTTTTCTAAGATTGGGTTGTTTAAATTATTTATTTTTTGTTCTGCTAATCTGCGTATTTTATACTTTGGTAAGCATTCATCCATTTCATTGATCAATTTTGTTGGCATATACTTGAGCAAAATCGTTTCTAATAATTTCTTTTATTTACTCTTTATATGTTGCGGATTCTCCTTTATTTTTGGCATGTCTATGCTCAGAGAACTGGAAGTTTTCAGATGCCCTTTGGTTGTCTGGGTTCAGAGTGCTATAGTCCTCAGGTCAGAGTGTGGGTAACTCACTGAACCCTGGGGAGTCCTGGTGTGTGCAATCAGCTCCCGGACCCACATCCAAAAACTGTGGTTTTGTTCTTTGGCTTTTCTTTTTGCTATCCTGGAGCTTTCTTATCTGAGTACTTCAGTCTTCCTATCACTGAATACAGAGTACTACTGGTTTCAAGTGCCCCTGGAGTATCTCTGACACATTTTAGAAGGATTCCTTTTTCATTTTGTTTGCCTGCACTCAGATTCCTTTTTCTGATGGGAACCCTTTCCCAATTCCACAGACTTGTGACTGTCTTTTTATTCAGTCCTGATCTGGATAAAGGTGCTTCCTATTTTCTTTTTTTTTTTTTAATTCAGGCTGGTACTCTTCTTAGACCTATGAGTGAGCTCGCCATCCTAACCAGAAGCAGAATTATCATCCCCCACAAACCCATCCCTCTTCTGACTTTCCCTATTTTAGTTGAAATGCTACTATCCTTCCAGAGTCACCCAGGTTTCAGAATCTTGGTGACTTCCTTGGCTCCTCATTCAGTCACTACACATATCCAATTAGTTGCCATATCTTCTTGTGTCTACCTCCACAAACTCTCTCACATCCGTCCCCTTCTCTCCACCCACACTAGTTCAAGCCCTCATCACCTCTTGCCTGGACTATTGCAATAGCCTTCTAATCAATCTCCTTAACTCAGGTTTCACCCTATTCCAATCCATCCTTCCCATGGCTGCCAAAAGGATTTTTCTAAAGCACAAATAGAATCATGGCACTCCCATATTCTGTAAATGTGAGAAACTCCCCATGACTTCTAGGATGAAAGAGAAACCCCTCTATCTAGCATTAAGATTCCTTCATAACCTATTTTTCCAACCTTATTACATACTGCTCCCCTTCATACATTCTCTGATCCAATCAACCTGGCTTTCACATTGTTCCTCATATGTAACACTCTGTTTCTCATCTTCCTATCTTTAAACTAGGTGAAACCCATGTCCAAAATATATTCTCACCTCACCTCTCTTTCATAATCCCTATTTTTCTTCAAGATTCAGATTAAATGTCATTTTCTATATGAAACCTTTCCTTAACCCCTAAGCTACAAGGGCACATCCTCAAAAACCACTTATTTGCATCTAGTTCACATCTCTTTGTGTGTTTTGTATGCATGCATACAAATATACATACATACATGCATGCTTACACGTGTATTGTCTCCTCTGATAGAATGTAAGTACTTTGAGGGGAGAAACTATCTCACTTTGGTCTTTGTATCCACACTATCTAACACATTGACTAGCACGCAGTAGGTGCTTAATAAATGCTTATTGGTTGATTGATTGCTCACTTACTACTGTGCTAGCAGCTTGTGATTGGTCCTCAAACTCCTTCATCAATTTAGTTAGTATGCATGTTAGTAGGGTGGAGGACCCCTATGGAATCTCAAGTTTGGGGGATAAGGGAAAGAGAATTTTTTGGTCTCAAATGTTATCAAAATTTTGTAGTATTTAAAAGACATTTGTGTTTTTCCTCCCTGGGGTTTTGGAGCAGCCAAGAACATTCTTTTCCTATTCCCTTATCTTTAGGCCTATTTCTTCTTCCCAACCCAGCCTCTTTGCTTTTCCAAGACCCTGAGCAAAATGGCAAGAAGGAGAAAAGATCTATCCAGTTTCCACCCCCCTACCCCCACCCTGGAGAAAATAGGCTTGACCTTTGGGTTTCCTCTGGAATTATGGGATCCAAGATTTAGAATGGAAGGGGCCTGAGAGGCCATCTAATCTAACACCTTCATTTTACAGGTGAAGATATCAAAAACTTAAGAGGTAAAATATCTTGTGCAAAGTGAGACAGGTAGTAAGGACTAGGTGGATCTAAGTCCAGGGCCTCTGACTTCAGAGTCAAGACTTACCCTTATACTATCCTGCCTCTCCCACAGACCATGCTTCCAGGCTGAAGCCTGATTATCTTGAGAACATCCTTAGAAAGGAAGACATAATGACTATAGAGCTAGGGGGCTATTGGAGGGTAGATTGAAATCAAAATGTCTTTGCAGTCTAAAACCAAAAAGAAGACACAAATGAATGCAGTTGTCATGGATGTGATCCGAACTTCAGACCCTGTAAGTATAAAGAATAAAAGTGAGGTAGTGTAGGTTAGTGTAAAGGGTGCTTGACTTGAAGTTAGGACAGGCTAGATTCCACTCCTGACACTGACACTCGGTGAATCATCCTGGGCAAGTCACTAATCTTCTGCAAACCTCAATTTCTTTACCTGTAGAATGGGGAATGTCTTTTTACTACCTACTTCTTAGCTATTTTTTTTTAATAAGGAAAGTGCTCTGTAAGCCTTAAAGTGCTATAAAAATTCAATTCAACACAAATTTGTTAAGTATCTATTACAGGTAGGTTCCAAGGGCAAATAAAGAATCCTTTGAAGTACGCACATGTATTTGAA
This sequence comes from Vombatus ursinus, assembly GCF_900497805.2. Taxonomy (NCBI): domain Eukaryota; kingdom Metazoa; phylum Chordata; class Mammalia; order Diprotodontia; family Vombatidae; genus Vombatus; species Vombatus ursinus. The sequence goes on along the minus strand of NW_020954569.1, from coordinate 51,521,730 downwards.
TTCACACTGTTCAAAGTTATAATTATGTAAAATGTGTTTATTGGTTACAACCCAGTGGAAATAGTGCAAATTTAATAATGCCATCATTTTACAGGATTTATTATTTATATTAATTGGGACCCAGCTGTATGTGCAAGGTACTGTATGTTAATGACCGGGGAGACAAAGAGAAAATTTAAACAATTCTTAGCCTTCAATGAACTTATATTCTAATGGAGAGGGGGAGTGTTGTAGTCAATTAATCAATAAATGTTTTAAGTGCCTACTATACACACTATATGAGATATCAGATCTCCTGTAGGAGATCACAGATAAGCTATACAGTGAAGGACTAGCAATTCTAGAATTGGGTGTGAGGAGAAAGCACATTCTATATATAGAGGACCCCTTGTAGAAAGGCAAAGTTTTAGATTCACTGGAATGGAAGAACCTGTCTTGTTAAAGAAAACAGAACGAATATAACATTGGTTCATATGATCACAGATTTAGAGTTAGAAGGGACCTTACAGATGAGGAAACTGAGGGAGAGAGAGATAAAGTATTTGTTCAAGGCCAGGAAGGAAATAAGTGGCAGAATTGAGATGTGAACCTGGTCCTCTCATTCCAAATCCACTGCAGGCCAAATCTGAGTTATTAGTTCTGCTATTTAGGGGAGGCCATGTAGTATTTCACAAGGCAGTACAAAATGCACAGTCAAAGCCAATCTGCCCCAGGTTCTATCCGAGAGCAAGCTGATATCCATGAGAACTGATATTCTTGCACTCCCTCAAAATGGAAAGGATTTATCAATACACCTACTCTCACCCAGGATTCCACACACACACACCCATTCAATTCTTCCCCACATACTCCAGCTGATCACCCCATCCTCTGACCTATCAGACTCAGATGAACCACACAACCTAACACCCCATCATACACCCTCATTAATGAATTTTTTAAAAAGTTTATTGAAAGGCAGCTAGGTGACGCAGTGGATAGAGCACCGGCCCTGAAGTCAGGAAGACCTGAGTTCAAATCCGGCCTCAGACCAAACACTTGACACATACTAGCTGTGTGACCTTGGGCAAGTCACTTAACCCCGATTGCCTCACAAAAAAAAAAATGTTTACTAAATGCTTACTATGTGCCAGGTCCTGTGCTAAGCACTAGGGACACAAATACAAGCAAGCAAGATGTTCCCTGCCTTCAAGAAGCTTACATTCTAATAGGGGAAGACGACACACAGGGGGAATGAGTGTTTTCGGTAATCCCGATTCAATTAATGTTTTAGGACCAGATTTAGAAATGGGGGAGAGGGAATAGGAGAAACATCAGCATGGCATGAAGATGGCCAAGGAGTGACATAGTGAGTCTGAATCTAGCTACATATGATGAAAGCTAACCAATCAGAAGCCCAAGGTGTCAGAGTGGGAGCTTAGAGTGCCAGGACAAAGGGGGATGCTGGAGCCCTGGAGCTCTGGAGCATGGTTGGGAAATACCATGGTAGATCTGGGTCTGGGCCAGGTGTGATGAATGGCCACTGATCAGGTATTGGTCTTTTGTTTCTTCCATGAATCTTGTCTCTCCAGATTGCCTCCCCTAGGATAGGGAGAATGTTTTCTTCTCCTGCCCTTTTCCACCCCACCTGTGGCACCAGGCACAGGAATGGACACACAGGAGGTATCTACTGAGGATGGGGTTGAATTGTACTTTCTAGGCTGGGATATGCCACATACCCTCAGGTTCAACTATCAGGGAAGAGTGCCAAAGCTACTTGACACAAGACAGCTACCTATATGCCAAGGGGATATGGGATTAAAAAAAAAAGAAGCAAAGAAAAACAGACTGATCTGAGTTTCATCAGGGAAGACATCCTAGGAGAGTGAGCCTAGATATGCAGAGATAGGAGAGAGAGGTATGGCTAATAGAGGAGGGGGAGGCTTTTCAGGCTAATGAGCAACAGGAAGAATGAAGTTCTGACATTGACTGGCATTAACAATACCCTGTATACCATTGGAAAAGTCATTTTAATAATAATAGCTAACATTTATATATCATTTACTATGTGCTAGGCCCTAAACTAAGCATTTTATAAATATTATCTCATTTGATTCTTACAACAACTCTGTGAGATAGATGCTGTTACTATCCCCATTTTTCAGATGAGAAAACTGAGACAGAGGTTAAGTGACTTGCCCAGGGACACATAGCTAGTGAGTGTCTGAGGCTGGATTTGAATTCAGGTCTTCCTGACTCCAGGCTCTATCCACTGTGCCACCTAGTTCCAAAGGACTCAGCTTTCCCCATGTGGAAAATGAAGGGATTGCTAATGATTTCTAAGGTCCCTCCAGCTCTGAAGTTCTGTGGTTCTATAGGCTCTTTTAAAGTCCCTGCATCCCAGTCAAGGCAAATTACATATGGATGGGCCTATCTGCCTTCCTTTTTAGGGATTTGTCTTTAGGTTGGAAAAGTGACTTCCTAGACAACTCGTATTTATAATTAACCATCTCCTCCACCACACACACACACACACACACACACACAGAGTTAACTTCATTCCACATTGTCACTGCTATTCCTGAGGAAAATAGGGAAGTCAGTGAAAAAAGTAGATGTCTCTCACACCTCCCTAGATCCCACTCAATAATAACTCACCTTTCTGTAACCCTTTAATACTTACAAAGTGCTTTCCTCACAATGATGCTGGGTGATAAGTAGTGAAAGTACTATGATTTTATGGATGAAGAAAGTCTTAGAGGAGTGAAGAAATCTGCCTTTGATCACACAGCTGGTCTGTGTCAAAGTCAGGGTCTGAATCCTGGATTTTGATACTTTAAGTCCAAACTCTTTTGCCATCCCATATTACTTCTTAAGAAGTTTAAATCTGGTCTCAGACACTTACTAGCTGTGTGACCTTAGGAAAGTCACTAACCCTGTTTGCCTCAATTTCCTCATCTGTAAAATGAGTTGGAGAAGGAAATGGCAAACCACTCTAGGATCTTTGCCAAGAAACCCCAAATGGGGTAATGAAGAGTCAGACACGACTGAAATGACTCAACAACAACAATTCCTTATTGAGTGTCCTTCACTTCTGATCCTTATAGGGCTGCATGTATCTAGGAACCTTACATCAGCCCTTGTCAGTCTAGGCCAGGCATTCTTAACCTTTTTTTGTGGTATGAACCCTTTGGGGAATATGACAATGCCTATAGACCCTTTCTCTGCACAAAGTTTCTAAATACATAAAGTACATAGGATTACAAAAGAAACCAACTATATTGAAACACAATTATCAAAATGCTTTTTAAAATAAGTTCATGGACACCATAAGAACTCCTGGTCTAGAGCCTCCTTCTCTGTGACTCCACCTTAGGCAGGCTCATTCTGGAAAATTTTTCTTCCTAGTCGAATCTCACATTTCCTCAGGGTCATGATTATATCTAGCTATGGAGACAGAACTGATGCAATAATCTAGTTCCCCTTACAGGTGCTAATAATTGATGGCCTGACACCCTTCCAGACATTTTAACAGGGAATGATGCCTAAACTCAGAGAGTTTAAGCTCTCAGCACCACGGTAGGCTGATAGGGAGATAGCTGAGGGTGCCAGGGCCTTCCCTGCACTCATCAGAATATACTAAATAGGTAGTTGCCTATGTGCACAGGCCCAGTCCTACCCTGTATTAACACAGCTCCCTCTTCTCCAGCCCCCTCTCTCTGGCTGCTGTTTGTGCTCCTCTTTCCTGTTCTCTTCAAAACCTCATCTCTCCCCAGGGACTACTTCAGAGATCCTCATATTTCTAAGTGACTACAGTTCAATAGGTTGAGGATGAATTCCCAGCTGGGAGCTCCTAGATGGGAGTAAGTAAGCCCGGGCCTGAAGAACTACACACCTGGAGAAGTGTACAGCTGCAGGAGGGCATTAGACTTACTGCCAGTAGATCCTATGATGCCACTAGACCCCAATTAGTGCTTGGGCAGCTGAAGGAAGAGCCCCACCCCCTTTCACATTCATTAATCCATGGCTTTAAAGATGAAAGGGATCTCTACTTTGGGGGTTTGTTTTTAGAGGACATCTGAATGAAAATGTAGGGGAAGCCCATTTCAATCAGTGTGTCTGTCTGTCTGTCTGTCTGTCTTTGGAGGATCACAGGCCTGAAAGCCTCTCGGTTATATCACTAATCCCTCTGTTTCTAAGCAAGGATATTTCTAGGCTAGATCAATGTCTATGCTTTTCTTTAAAGGGGGAAAAACCCTCTGGAGGATTGATATGATAACATCACATTGTACTACATGGTCCTTCTCGGTCTATACCAAAATCTCATCCTGCCCTTACAATGCCTCATCACTCTTCCAAATGGATAACCATAATCTATTTTACCGCAACTATAGTCCATTTCCTCTTTTGCCTTATGAGTGGAGATTTCAGTGGAAATTAAGCAAATCAGCTCTCTGGACCTCTCCGTCTTTTCCCTTCCTCTGTTTCTTCCTCATCCCCTATGTCTCCCACCCCCTCACACTGTCCTTCCTCTCCATCTCTTTCTGTGTCTCTTTCCATGTCTAGCCCCTCCATGTCCATTTCTGCTTGTCACTGTCTCCATCCCTCTGCTTCTGTCTTTTTCTCTTTCACAATCACATACCCAATTCAGGAGTCCATATTTCTTGAAGTCAGAACTATGAGGTGTTTGGTGAAGCCATGAGCTATGTCACCAAGAATGTGAGAACAATCATGAATGAGTCATGGAGGATAGGGGTTGGCAAGGAATCGTGACTGAGCTGCTGAATGTATTCCCTATTCTCCCTTCTCTCCTCCCTTCTAGAAGATTCACAGACACCTCCTCCCCCATTTCTGTGAGTGGGCCTTTCTCATAATCTTCCCACCTACCCCCACTAAGACTGAGAACAACTGGCAGAAATCAAGAGCTCTTAAGAGCTTAAGGTACCCTTCCTTTGGCTCTCATATGTCATTTATCACTACTCTTTAACAGTTGGTTTTTCCATGCATAATTGAGGGAGGAAGGGTACCACAAGAAGAAGTGTTTCTTAGCTACTCAGTGAACAGTGGATTCTCCCACTTCCCATTTCTATGACTTTTTCGTCCCTTCGGGCTCTACTACCCACTTACCCAAACCCTTCATGAAATTCTAGGCCACCCAGAATCCCCTACTCTAGATCCCATCTAGGCTTGCCCAACTGAGCAATACTCTGTGACCTCTATATTCACCCAACACATGCACTACAACCTCAAATACCTTAGAGTTCTAATCTCAGCAAATTGTACCATTATAATAAACAAATTCATACTGAGGTACACGTGGCTGATAACAGATTAATGGATTGTCCCTCCTCATTATTAGTCTTTTAATAGGGGGCTTCGGTGCTTTATAAGATGGATCATTAGTAGTAGGACTTTAAATAATGGGGCAAGCTAGTAAGGGAGATATTTGGGAGTGACTGAAGCCTTCTCAGAGCCTTCACACGACAGTTATAATATTTCTCCTATCTATCTCCTTCTCTCCATTCATGCAATCACCATGCTAACTCAGGCTCTCATCTCTTGCCACAAAGACCATTGCAATAGCATCCTTGGTCCTTCTGTCTCAAGTCTGACCCTGCTCCAATTCCTCTTCTACACAGCTGCCAGAACAATCCCTAAATTGCAGGTCAAACCACGTCACTCCTCCCCTCCCTTCTTCCAGCAGCTCCCTGTGGCCTTCAGGATCACATACAAGCTCCTCCATTTGGCATTTAAAGCCCTTTACCACATGGCTATAGCTACCTTTCCAAGCCCATCATACATTACTCCTCTTTATATATTGCAGAGTCCAGGCAAAATGGCCTCCTTGCTACTCCTCACTCACAATACTTCATTTCCTATCTCAATGTTTTTGCACATACTATCTCCCATTCTTGGAATGCACTTCTTTCTGACTTCTGCCTCTTAGAATATCTAGTTTCTTTCAACATTCAGCCCAGAAACCACCTTCTACATCAGGGATGGGGAACCTGCAGCTTCGAGGCCACATGTGGCCTTTTGACTGAGTCCAAGTTTTACAGGACAAATCCTTTTAGTAAGGGGATTTGTTCTGTGAAGTTTGGATTCAGTCAAAGGGCAGCACTAGAGGACCTAGAGGGACACATGTGTAGCCTCATGGCTGCAGCTTTCCCACTCCTGTCCTACATGAAGCTTTTCCTGATTCCCAGATCTTCTAGTGCTTCCCCAACAAAATAACTGTATATATGTATATATGTATATATGTATGTATGTATACATACACACATACATACACACACATATATATGTATCTCACCCCTTCCCTACCATCATATGTATATACATTATATACATATATATCTCATCCCTTCCAGCTCTAAACCTATGGACCTACAATTATAGTTATACATAATACACATATATATGAGTATATTCTGCCTCCTATAGAATTCAAACTCCATAAAAGTTCTCTATTCTCTTTTTAATTGTATGCCAGTGCCTAGTGCCCAGCACAATGTTTGACATGAGGCAGGTGATTAATAAATGCTTGTTGGAGTATTGATTGACTGATGTGTGTAAGGCCAGCCCTCAAGGTGTATTGAAAAGGAACAGATTTTGAATTCCAGGTGTCTTACTTACTATAGATATGACTTTGGACAAGTTATTTCCCCACCCTTAGCTTCAGCCTTCTCATCTCTAAAAGGAGATGATCAGGAAAGAATTTTCTTCTAAATCTATAATTTAGAAATCCCTCAGTCATGTATTACAATATAGAGTTAAGTTGACTCTATTACAGTAAGGTTGTTTGGTTTCTCTCTGTCACTCTCTCTTCAGGAGTTTTCTGTGACAGGTCCTTTTGATTCAGTCTTGGTTTTCCCTGTCATCCAAGTTGTGGCCAAAAGGCCCCAGGACCCTTTTAGCCCTTCCAACCCAACTAGGTCTCCTCACACCCACCATGTTATCCCCATCTCCACACCTTTGTTTATTCCATTCTCCTACATAAGAATGCCTTCCCTATTTCCTTCTACCTACCCAAATTCTAGTCATCTCTTGAGGGTCAAGTCAAACCCCACCTCCTCTATGAAGCTTTTCTTGGCTTTCCTTTCTCTGACCTGATATTTCACTTAAAAGTTGAACCACACAATCCAGACTTTGATGATAAAATTTCCTGTATTCTAGCACCTTGCTCCCAGGGTTATTATGAGGATCAAATGAGATAATATTTGTAAAGTGCTTAGCACAGTTCCTGGCACATAATAGGTGCTATATAAATGCAAATTATTATTATTATTATTATCATTACTGTATGATTCTCTGTTTCAGAAAGTGGGCATCTTGTCACATCAACTATATAGTGAGGTTTTTGGGTGTAGAAACACTGTCCTAAAGATAGTCACATGGCAATTGCTCAGATCAGTCTTGTTGATTGAGGGAGAAATCAAGGCCTCATTGGGGGATTCTCCCTTGTCTAAGAATTCCTCTTGCCCTCAGGACCATGACATGATCTTCTGAACTGAGTCTTAAGCTGTGTTTTAATGCTCATTCCAATGCAGAAGGTACCCATTTACTAATCCCAAACGTGCCAGTGGCTTTCTTGTCTGGGGCTAAGTGTTCTCACCTTTAAAATCCACAAAATGGTGTCTGCCCTGTACTCTCTATTCTGAGATACGAAAAATAAAATGAAATTATAGTTCCGAAAATGCTTTGATGAAATTAAAAGGCATTTAAATGCCAGGCACTATTGCTAATGTTTCATTTGTATAATATTAATGTATGTGAATTGTAATATATTATTGAGGGGCAGCATATAATAGGGGAAAGAAGTCTCAACTTCAGAGTCAAGAGACCTGAGTTTTAGGTAAAGCTCTGACATTTACTAGCATTGTAACCATAGTTAAGTCATTTCATAACACTGAGACTTGATCTCCTCTTCTGTATAATACAGGTAATAATACTGACTTTGTGAAGGAGTTATGAAGTACAAACTACCTTATAAACCTTAGAGTGCTAGATAAATATGAGTTATTAATATTTTTATTCACAGAACTAACTTTATACAATAGAAGTATTCCTGAAAATGTGTGCACAAATAAAATATTTGTATTACAAATTATGTTTTAAATGAATAAGGGAAGGTGGCCAAAGCACATAGTGTATAATCAACAAATCTTTATTGACTTTAATTAAATTGAAAGGAAACTCCAATGAACATTTCTGCAAAGTGAACAATGAATTTCTGTAAAACGAATAATCCCTTTCCCTCAATTTACCTCATACTAGAATCCACTTATTCACAGAGCATTGGCATAAAGTGGTGATCAGCATTTATGAAATGTGGATGGCATGATGAAACAGTCAGGACAGCATTAACGGGGCAGATGTGGGGTGGGAGTGTGACTCCTTGGATGTCAGTATCTTCAGTCTGAAAATGAAGTCTGTTAGTTCTCATTCTTTGACTGGTGTATGGGAGCCAGGGTTTAGGGCATAAAGCTAACAATAATAGCTGATATTTCCATAATGCCTTTAAGTCTGCAAAGCCAAACAACCCTCAGAAAGTTTCTCACATTCCAAATGAGAAAACTGAGCCTCAGAGAGGTTTACTGAATTGTCCAGGGGTCACCCATGTGGTAAGGATAGAAGCAGTATTTGAACCCAAATTTTTCCTAACGTCAAGGCTTGCACTCATCCTAACTATCTCTCAATTGCCAAGTCCTGACCATGCTAAGCACACCACAGCATTGAGTGGTATAGTAATCTCTGCCCTGATTCTTACTATAAAATGACCAAGCTGAAGAAGTCACCATGTTAGACAGCTGTGATGATAGCAAGGAGATATGATTGCTCTGTATTCTGAAGCAGAGGTAAAAGAAGCAGGCCTCTGACATCAGTAAGAGGGTAGAGATGGAGCAGGCTGTGTTAAGGAAGGAGGACACCACAATCTATGGAGAGGTTTTGTGGAGCACAGATATAGCTGGGCACCTTCAAGCAACTTAAGGTGGGGTGGAGTGCACATGAGGGCCCCGGGTGCCAAGTTAAAGGTTTATGAGACTTGAGACTGGCTTGAGTCTCAGGCTTTCCTTGGGAAAGAAATCTAAAGAAGATGGGAGACCCTGGGAAAGTCGTTTAACCCCAATTGCTTCCAAAAATAAAAATAGGGGCAGCTAGGTGGCTCAATGAATAATGCACAGGCCCTGGAGTCAGGAGGACCGGAGTTCAAATCTGGCCTCAGACACTGGACACTTACTAGCTGTGTGACCCTGGGCAAGTCACTTAACCCCATTACTTAGCCAAAAAACAAAAACAAAAACAAAAATAAATGAAGAGGATGGACAATAATCCAAGTAAGAGAAATCTATTTCCTAGTCTGTATAGCTAACTTTTGGTAGCAGTAGTGGGATATTGGTTCCAAGTTCCCTGTTTCACTATGGGGTTCTCAATCTTTACTGGGGGCAATAAAAAGAATGAGGGGTGCTGACATGGGAGTTTGAGACTGCCAAAGAGAAACCTTGCTGACATTTCTGTTTTCCTTTGGAAATCTAGAAGGACACAATGGGACTCACCAAGGGTCAGATTCAGAACTCTTAGAAAATGTGGTCTCTACTCCCTTGGCCTTCCCACCTAGGTTGGAATGAGATAGAAAGCATGCAGCCCAGCATGTGTTTGGGGTGTGCAGATAAATGGCTCATAGCCGCTATCCAATCAAATTCCACTCAAAAATAATTCATTATGCACCTACTCCATGCCAGGCACTGTAGTAGATATTGGGGATACCTCCCTCTCCTCCCAAAAATGGAGTGTCTGTCCTCAAGGAGCTTCCATTCTATTTTGAATTTCTGAGTTTGCCAGAACCTGCCTCCTCTAAGCTATTAGCACCTATTATGTCCCTTCCCAAGGTCCCTTGCTCTCAACTGGACAAATGGTTGAGGAAAGGGTAGAGTCTGGGTCTGATATCAGTAAGGGAATGGAAGCATGTGATGTTTCCTTATTGTCCAAACCCCACAGACTAGGATCTGCTCTCCTCCGTAAAGATCTGAGGGGAGTATTTAGGGCCCAGTTTCAGGCTGTCCTCACACACACACACACCCCTCCCTTTCCCTGTGGCACCTTCATTTCCCTAGAGAGCCCTCAGAGACAAAAATAAAGCCTTCAAGACCCAAAGGAAGTGATGCTGTGATGGTGGAATTTCAGGCGCTGTGGCAGGCAGGTGAGGAAGAAGGCTGTGATGTGGTTCTCTGCTCCACACAAGTGCCGCTCTATACCTCGGTCTCCTTAGGGGACAAGCATCTTCAAAGCTGCATTTCAACATTCCCTTGCCTGCCTGCTGGCCTGCCTCTCTCCCCACCCCACCCCCCTCAAAGTAAATCAATTTTAGGTTGAAAAGGAGAAATGGATTCTTTCAATTAGGGAGGGGAAAAAAATTCCTCATGGCTCTAAGCCGGTCTGGCTGTGCTCGCTGAGCACTGTTGGCTCGCTTCTGAGATGCTAACTGAGCGCCTGATAAATGGGAATGATTTGAATATCCTGAAAAGACTCAGCCCAGGGCCAGCTCCTGCATGGGAAGGATAAGGCTGGCCAGCTCTCCAAGCTTTTCTGCCTCTGCTTTCAATGGCAAAGTCAGGGAGACAAGGAGGGTCCTGGAGGGCAGCTCATTCCTCTTCCCTCATGCACTATGTCCTGGCCCTCCCAGGCCACAAGAAAAGAAGCTGTCTTTAGTGGAGGATTGCCCTCTAACTGCTTCTTCACATGGAGTGGTGGCAGGAAAGGATTGTGGGTAGGAGGCAAGGGATGTATATTGTAAGAAGCTTGCTGTAGCTTATTATAAAATTTTTTGGGGGGTGAAACATGTGGAACTTAGGAATTTCTAAGCTCCTTGGTGTAGACATACACCCATATACACACAGGCCCACCCATGTAACCATATGTACCATATCATCCATACACACACATTAACACACATACATATCCATATCCATGCATGCCTATATACACATAGGATTTCATAGGATTTAGAGCTAGGGAGAGCCTTAAAGGTTATCTTATCCAATGCTTTCATTTTACAGTAGAGTAAAGACAATGAGAGAATGCAAGTGACTTGCCCAGGGTTGCACAAGCAGGGAGCAGCCTACCTGCACCCTACTACCTACCAGGTCCTCTGACTGCAAAACCACTGCTCTTTTCGCTATACACAATGGGTCTTATAAACAACCCGCCACTTATATACAGGTGCTCTGAAAGCACACTCACGCACACACACACATATACATACATATATATATATGAACACAAGAGAAATATACACCCCCATGCTTGAACTCACAAGCATACTACCTAGACATACAAATACACATATACATACACCATTGTCCATCTGTCACATACAAATACACAGGTGTAAATGCCCATGCATACACATACAGATCCATACCTACATGCTCATGTACTAGCAAAGTATATATGCTTTCAAACATTTCTTGTCTAGACACACCAACTATTTCACAGGTATACATAGACACATACACCTCCTTTTTCCTCTCTTTCCTGGAAGGCAGGGCCAGCTTAGTCCATAATTGGTGTAGGTGACATTATTACTGTTCAGTCCTTTTCAGTTGTGTCCTACTCTTCTTGACCCCATTTGGGGTTTTCTTGGTAGAGATACAGGAGTGGTTTGCCATTTCCTTCTCCAGCTCATTTTACAAACAAGGAAACTAAGGCAAACAAAGTTAAGTGACTTGCCAGGGTCACACAGCTAGCAAGCATCTGAGGCCAGATTTGAACTCAGAAGATGAGTCTTCCTGACTCCAGGCCCAGCACTATGTGCCCTGTACCACCTAGATGCCTACACAGCATTATGTGGAGTAAGCCTGATAGGCGCCTCCCATCCCAATATATCTCATATGTCCCCTTGTCTTGGCCTCTGAAATAGCACTATCCTAGGGGGTAAACACTGATATTTCCAACCTTCTCTTTAGAAATACGAACCTCACTGTCTTTCAGTCTGCAGCTACTCAGTGTGAGTATACTAAGTAGAAAAGATTGCTATGGGCTTGTGTATTAGAAATAGCTCTGAATTTGGAATCAGAGGACCAGGGTTCAAGTCCCCACTCTGCTACTTAATACCTATGTGACCTTGGACAACTCACTAACCCCTGGACTGACATTGCCTACAAAATGTAGGAGGCTGGACTAGATAATCTCTAAGGAAAATTCCAGTTTTACATCATACAACGCTATAGTGTTGTGAGAGAACCCTTCCTGGAGGAGGCAGATTTTTGATCCTGTGGTAAACAAAGGGAAAGCACGTGAATTTATAAAGCAGACTGAAGGAAGTTCACGTTAGGACCATGTGGGATGGACTTTGCAAAGGCATCTCCAAACTGATCTAAGAAACACAGAACATCAGACTGATGCTGCTTTCTTCCTCCTCCTCCTCTTTCTCTTCTTCGGCTCAGGGGTCTCTCTAGTAATTCAATTTCATTGAACCATTAATTAAATACCCACTTCTTGCCAGGTCCTGTAGTAGGCGAGGGGATTGCAAAGACAAACAACTTCTCCTCTAACACTTTTCCTGAGAACATCTTCAGATTCTTATTTGGCTCTGCCAGCATGCTTTGCACAGAGGCACTTGAAGCTGGAGCCTCAGATGTCAGTGGAACCGACAGCCAGATGACACAATTGAGGGGAAGGGTGGAAAGACACCCCAGGGAGAGGAGGGCGACAGCACAAGGGAAGACGTCAGAGAGGCCTCTGACCACTATTCATTTTCCTCCCCGGGTGTCTCCATCAATAACCGTCTATGGAGTGGATGGGGGAGGGTAGATGCTGCCAGGTATGATCATCAGGGATCGGTGGTGGGGAATGGGAGCAAGGGAGATTCTGCTCCAGGCTGGCCTGGCTCATTTCAGGAGGATAGGGCCACGTGAAAGGGAGAAGGAGGGAAGGGGGGCCTAGGAGGCAGCACACCTATATGAAACAAATGGAAAGTAATTGTGTTCTGTGCCCTCCAACAAACCTCTGTTTTCTCTCCCTTCTCTCCTTGTCTGTCTTTTCCCCCTCTATTTCTTTTGTCTTTTCCTCATTCTCTATTTCCTCCCCCTCTTCCCTATGTTATTCTCCATGCTTCTTTCACTTTCCCCTTCTACTTCTTTCTATCTCTTCCATTGTCCCATCTCTTTGTCTCTACTATCTTCCTCATCTCTTTCATCTCTTGTCCCTGTTTCTCTCTGTCTCTGTTTTTCCTCTCCTCCAACTCTCCTCTCTCTCTCTTCCTTTCTCTCTCTGTTTCTGTCCATCTACCTCTATCTCTCTGTCTTTCTCTTTCTCCCTCCCTTACTCTCTCCCAATCTCTCTCCCACCTTGGGGAAGGGAACAATGAGATTTGATACTGAGAAAAGGTTTAAATTTAATTAAATTTAGCCAGTCTTCTCTGTTTTCCATGAGCTTATCCCTGTCCTAGGAGCTATTGGGGAAACAGAAAAGAAATAGTTCTTGAGGAGTACACAGTTTCTCTGGAGAGACAAGATTCATACACATTAAAGAAGTAGACATAGGACAATGTGTGATCAAGGGCTGGATCATATGCTTCATGTTCTAAGTGCTGTATGAGTTCAGAGAAGGGGAACTCAGAACAAAGGATCATAGGAACATAGATTTAGAGCTGGAAAGTACTTTAGAGATAGTCCAATCCAAAAGCTTCATTTTACAGATAAGGAAACTGAAATCCATAGAGATTAAATAATTTTCACAAAGTCATGTGGGTAGTAAGCAGGTAAGTAGAGCAGGGATTTTAATTCAGATTTCCGACTCCAAATTGGGTGTTCTTTTAATACCAGGTTGCTAGAGAAGACTTTCTCGAGGAGGTGGGCCTTGAAGGATGGTTAGGATTTAGCTAGAATGAGACAATAAGCTTCAAGTGAAGAGAAAACTTAATCAGAGACCTGAATGCTTATGATATGCTCAGGGGAAAGTGAGGCAGTCAGCCCAGCAGGAATACATGGTATAGCTCCCTGAGATGTATTTCTTAAGAGCTCTGACCTCGCTTCTGATATTGAAAATTTTTGCTCACTGGCAGACCTATAAATGTAGGCATTACCATCTAGCCAAATTCAACTTTTCTCCGAATTACCCTAGCCAGGGCCTGGTCTATTTAGCAAATAAGTAGTTAACTACATATACAGGGTTCTAGGAAGATGTTCTTACTTATCCTTCTTTGCTCTGTCACAATGACTAAAATTATACAATTAGAGAGTCAGGGAGCAATTCTTTTGGGTTAAGGCTTTGTCCCCAGTTAAAAGGCAAACACGCCTTGAAAGGGCAACTATTAAGTCACTAACATTTGAGTATAAATGGGATTATCAGATTATTTTGCCCTCCATTAAGAACAGCTTGGAAACTAAATGTCTGGGCAGAAGAGGGAACAAGAAGGGAGGTGGGAGAAAGGTCCTAGAGTTGCGGACCAGAAAGAAGAGACAAAATGTCTAACCACCAAGCAGAGCCTTACTACTGAGCCCTCTCCTCTCTTCCTTGTGGGAAGCAGAGATGGGCATCCATGGAGACATTGTCATTCTATGTCACCACAAGAGGGCGCTGCTGCTCTCACCTCATGGTCAGAGTGAACCCAGTGGTGAAAGAGATCTCTGGACTCAAGAACTGGGCTCAGTGAATCTAGTGTGGATGTCTGCATGTGAAGTCTTGTGTGTGTACATGTAGGCAAGCATGGGTGTATCTGTCAGCACATCTGTGGGTACAAATAGGAGTACACACTCTAGGGGGCTGGGGAGTGGGGGGAGGCTAAGTCCTTTAGGCATAGAGATTGCAGCAGCAGCTTTTACGAAGGAAAGAGAGAGATAAAGGCAGAAAAGTGAGACTTTCAAGAGGAAGAAGAAGTACAAGGAGAGGGGGAAGATGAGAAATGCAGGGAGAGAAAAGTTGGAGAAGAGATTTAAAGAGAATGAAGAGGGATAAAGGACACAGAGAGATGGGAGATGGTGAAGAGAGAGACATGGGGATGAGAAATAGATGAGGAAAGGGACAAGATCTGAGGAAAGAATCAGGAAAACAGAGAAAGAGAAAAGGAGAGAGGTAAGAGAGATGGACAGTGGAGAGAGAGGCTATGAGATAGTGAGAGACATAGGGAAACTTGGAGGAACATAAAGAAATATGATGATAGAGAGAAACTGAAAAGAAAGATGGAGGGAGAGGAGAGAGATTGCAGTGGTGAGATGGGGAAAGAGAATAGTGGTCAGAGAAAGGAGAAAAATAAGGAGAGAAGAGAGATCCATAGAGGAGATGGGGAAGAAAGTTCAGGTCACTGCCTTGAGCTCCCTAGCAGAAAGACCCAGTCTTCATATAGCCTATGTCCAATCCTCTGAGTCAGCTGCCATTACTGACCCTTTCCTCCCTTTCTTTTCCCAGGCTGTGCCTTCCTCACATACTGCGAGCGAGAGTCAGCCCTGAAGGCCCAGAGCGCACTGCACGAACAGAAGACATTGCCCGGGGTGAGTCCAGCCTCTGCATCACCAACTTGGGTTCTCTCCTATTTCCCTTAGGAGCTGGGGAGGGAAAAGGCACAGTGGGTATGCACAGATACCTAAGACTATGGACTCAAGGTAGCATTGCTGACATGTTGGTCCTCTCTCATGGCTGTCAGTGGAAAGTAGACGAAAGGCAAGACCAGAGCTGAGGATGTGACATCCTAATGTACTCAATTCCCCTTCCCTGAGCAAAAGATGGCGGCAGTACTGGGGACATGTCCTCAACTTCTCCCCGAGATATCTGTTCCACAAGATCGATAGACCTGATAGCCTCTTCTAACTTACAGGCTGATGGTACAAACAGGAAGACTTGTGAGATAGGACAGAATGGAGGGGTGAGAGCCGATGAACGTAAAATGAACCAGTGGAGTTTCACCCAGCACTAAGAATAGGTGCTTTTCTATTCAGGAAGACTTGGGATGTGAGGTGGGGAGAGTGGCCTTGGAAGAATAGACATCTCTGCTTACACTTCTGTATGTCCCTCCCACTTTCCATACTCCTGAAGTCCTCTGGGTTGATGATAGCTGTCAGCGAATGTAAGCTGTCACCCTAACCAGATCTGGTAGAGGTGAGGCTTTGCATTGCCCACATATGCAGCCCGCAGCCCCCACCCCCACCACTGCCTGGTGACAGCACTGTTCTAATCAGTCGTCAGCTACAGTAGACTTCATGGAACCATGGGATAACAAGGAGGGCTTGTTTTCTTGTGGCCTTGAAAGAATCACATATATGTTTCTTCCTTCTACTCCTTCTTAGCTCTGACTTCAGAGAAGCGAGAGGCAAGAAAGATAAAGGTATCATCTGTCGATGGGGCCCGAAGTCTAACGGGGGAAGGAAACTCTTAACTCTAACTCTTAGAGCCCAGTGGCTTTTTAATGAAATTGGCCTCTTCAAAGGCCAGCCAAGAAGAGGTTTCCTTGATCCCAGGGCAGACACCAAACATGCTCCGAGCTCCTTTGCAGGGGTGTGAGATCACCTAGGTTTATTTAAGGAGCCAGCCGTTGTCTTTGATAAACTATTGTGCCCTGATCCTGTTTTATAGCTTCTCTGAGTGGGAGAAGGAAATTATTTATGGCCCCCCCTAACTGGGTGTGATATCAACCACTGCTATTATCTGGGCGAGTTCATCATCATAAAATAAGAAGCATTCTTCAGGTCAAGGGTCCAAGTTTTCTCTCCGAGTGCTCAGTGACAGATATAGATATAGATAGATAGATACATATATATATACATATATATATATATATATGGTTCCCTCTGTATTTAAGGATCAATGGATAGATGTGTATGCACATTCACATATATCTAATGTATATATGACATGTACATATGTCTAATACACACCACTGTGAGGCACATATGCACTACATGTATGAGGACATGTGTATGGTTCTATGAATAGCTTAAACACAAAGAGGTGCAAGTGAATATAAACTTGTGTATATAGATAAATACATAAACCTACATTCCCTTGCCCCTGATGACAAACAGTGAAAGGGAGGAGGCAAGAGCACCATTAACAAGGGTGGGAGGGGTTAGGAGGAAGATGCAGCACAGTTAGAAGACCTTTGAATCAAAGATCAGTTGGTTTGGCTTTGGGGGGTATTTTTTTATTTCTGAATTATACAGTGTCTGCCCTCACATTACCACAGCCTTCCTATTTGTTATTGCCAAGCACGGGCTGAGTCATTTTAATAATATGCACATGGATGCAAATGTATGGAAATGATGCGCCACGCAGATTCTGTTCAAAGCCTGGGCTCAGGCATGGTGGCCGTGTATGGTTGTGTGTTTTAGTGGAGTGGCTTCTTGCACATATTTTACAGTAATTACTTTCTGGATGTGCTCTGTGAGGTGACAGAAATATGTTCCACCTCATCCCATGTTATATGTGAAACGTAAAGCCATATTGTGAGATAATCAAAAGACTTCTGAGAAGGTATGTGTTGATTAATAAAGTGTTTATGGTACTTTGTTTTGGGGAAAATTGTGATAGATATTTTACAGCAACCAGAATGGAATTGAAAATATCACATTGTTATGGGAGGCCCTTCATCAGCCTGCGGGAGATTGCTGGAGAGTTTCAAGATTGCTAAAACCAGGGAATCAGACGGGGATAAGAGAGGAAAGGCGAAGAGATGTGAAGAGGGGGAAATTCAGGAAGGTGAAGGAGTGGAGGAGGGGGATTGCCATGAGGAGTCCAGTGGTGAGGAGAGGGGGTGGGGCAAGACTCAGGCCTAAGTGTTGATTGTTCAGGATCCAACATTAACTTGTGGTTGTTTATTTTACATATAATAGAATAGCTGAATGATGGAGTGTATTAGTTCTTTAATAATTTATAGAAATACTTTGATGTTGCAGTAATTACATTAAAGGTCACATATCAAAGGTAATTTGGGTGAGCAGCTGTGATGGTTTCTCAGAAGCAATCAATATCACTGTCCGTGGTGCTGATTTCACCAAGGGGCCTGCCAGATTAAAGAAGGCTTATTACCAGGCAGGAAGGCCCAAGGGAAATCAAGAACACACTGGAGCGACGCACTATCCTCTTTTTCCACCGATAATTAACACTGTTCACCATAATCTGTGCTAATCCTTCATACTGGAAAATCCACTGGCATTTTCCAACATCACAAAGACAAGTTGTGCAAGTTTGGGGAAAAGGAAAGGAAGCAGTGTCTGTATGTGTCTGTTTGTAGGTGGGGGCAGATGAGAAAGGACAGAGGCTGGGGCTGGGGGAAAATCTGAGTTGATAGATGTTATTCAAGGCATTAGGGTAAGGAATAGATAGGAAAAACGTTGTGGTTGCAGTTTGCCGTTCCTAGAGAATGCTGCCCCCACAGACTTACCCAGGTGCAAGCAAAAAAAAAAATTAATAAACAAAAATGATGCTTTAAAGTAGTCATTCTGATTACAGATGGTGGAACTGTTATTATTATTATTGTTAGTCTAGCCCCCTCCTATGAGGCTCAGGTTAAGGGATGATGCTAGGCTATGCCAGATAAGGGGCCTGATTGCCAGATAATCGGTGTTCCTGCCAGCTGAGTCGAGGGTTACGTTGGCTGTCATGGTTGGGGGTGGTGGGATAGACCACTTATTTGAGACAACCACCCCTGAATGCCCCAGCCAGACCCTTTTTTATAAGACTCAGGGGAACAAATATGAAAATAAGAACCTGGAAAACTGGTAACCTCAGGGATTTAGGTTTTTTTCCAGACTTCAAAATCCATTAAAATCAATCCATTAAAATCAGCCTTACACTTCCCTACTGAGGGGAGGGAGGGGGAGAAAGGGGGGAGGAAAAGAGAAGGGGGAAAGGATAGTATTAACAGCAGATTCTGTTTCTCAGCAAGTTACTGAATTGGCATCTCGCCTCTAATAGGAACAAAATCTGTTGCATTTCTACCACACACACTCACACCACCAAAGAAATAAAACATGTAGCACTGTGTCCCACCCACCCTCAGTTAGATACAGAGAAAGGAAGGTGGTATTTTTCTCTGGGAGATTTAAAATACTGAAGGAAAACATGTACAGGGCTGTTCTTGAAAATAGGGGCAGGTGCAGATATTACAGGCCCATCAGTGGGAACAACCCTTACCAAAAGCTGCATGCCAGCTGAGAGAGTCATTTCAGTGCCAGGGTCACAAATGTATTATGATTTCAGAGCCAGAAATGATTTGGGAAGAATGGGATTACCAAACCATGAAGCTTCATCAGAGCCTTTCCTTTGAACACAACCTTCTGCCCACATCCATGCAGGGTTACTCTACTTTGTCTCCTCTCCCTCTGCCCCTCCCTACACTGCCATCCTCTTCTATTTCCAAAGTTATTGTCACCTCACATATCGGTTCACAGTTCAGTCTGGGGCAAGTTTTCAGTCAGTCAAGAAATCAACAAATATTTTTCAAATGCTTATTACGTGCAAAGTGTTTTGGAAGTTACAAAGAAGACTGTTATTCAGGTCCTGTCCTCAGGAATCTGCAATTTATTTGGGAAGGCATAAGAAGCATGAACAGATGACTAACAGTACAAGGCAGTACATTCTAAGTACCAAATGAATGGCAGAAATGTAGCAGGCAAAGACAATAGAGGAGTAAGTCATGAAAACCTGGGTCTGAAGCTTGCCATTCATACTTATTATGTGACCACTGGCAAATCATTTGGCTATTCTGAATGTAAGTTTCCTCAGTCATAAAATTAAGGTTTTTACACCTGTAGTATTTACCTCACAAGGCAATTGTGATGCTTTTATGAGATAATCAATGTAAAAGGCTTTTGCAAACCTTCAAAGCATTATAAAAATATCTATTATTATTACATTATTGTTACACATAATAGGTGCCACAGGAAAGAAAAAGAGGTAGGGTCCAGCTACATTAGTTGAAAAGGCAACACAAAAGAGGATGAACTTTAACTGAGCCTTAAGAGAACAATATTCCTTAAGGGAACAATATTACAGCACAAGGAATATGATCAAAAATAAGGAGGGGACTGCTATGTAGGGGATGGATTGGGTTTGTTTTGCTTTGCTCAAGTTTGTAACAGGGTCTACTGGATGGGTGTTATTACTTTTCCACATTTAGAGGTCTTCAGGCAGAAAGACACTACTGTCCAAGGTACTATGGGTAGCATTCCTATTTTGGAAGTACGTACTATTAAATGATAATAACAACAATAATAATAACTACTCACATTTCTATATCATGTTAAGGTTTATGTGGCATTTTATTCACAGCTACCCTATGAGAACGGATGTGTAATTATGATCCTCATTTTTAGATGAGAAAACTGAGGCTAACATAAATTAAGTGATTTACCCATTGTCATACAAGTGGCAGAGTTCTAGGGTTCAAATGCAGGTCTCCTTATTACAAACTCAGAGCTTTCTCCACTACTTCATTCTGCCTCCATTCTGTCACCCTGTCCCTTTCCAGCTCGAGGATTCTCCTGGTATCCTAAGGTAGCTTGAGTGAAGTTTTGAGGGTTAGGGGATCAACTGGGAACATCAAGTTGCAAAGGTCATTTGGGGATAACTTGTGGAAGGCCTTGAATTCCAAGTTAGGTCAGCTTAGAAGAAATCTATTAATTAAAATAGCCCCACTACATGCTTCTCCTGTCTTTTGGATTGTGAAAGAAATCATCCTCCCAGGAGAACATGTCTGTTTCCAAATTAAAAACTGAGGACCCCAAAGGAGCAGACCAGATGTGAGGAAAGAGCAGATGCTTGCAGCCTGGGCCCCCAGTGTGAGCCTGGCAATGGGATGGAGTGAGCAGCCAAAGCTCTGGGCAGCCAATCACTCTGCAAGGAAAAGGCAGCCTTCCTCAGTCTTCCTCTCCTTCTGCCCAGGAGATCAAAGGTTTTGGAGTGTCTCTGGGGAAGGGGAAAAGAGGAGTGGTGTTCCACTTAGCAAAGGCCTCCTACAGTTTGATATTGCAGCCTGGCAGCTCATTGGGCTCCGGGGGAGAGGGAGCTTCTATCTGCTTGGTAAACATTAAAGTTCCGATTCACTAGTTAAAGATTGGCTTTTGTGTCCTCACTCTGGCAACCTCTGGAATACAAAGCAAACTAACACTCCCTCTCTGTCTTCCTCAACCCCCTCATGTCAGTAGTGACTGACATGGACCATCCCTGACACTCATCCCCCCTGAATCAGGTCCTTTGTGACTTTAAAAGGGTCATTTCCATGGAAATGCCATGTGGTCTTCTCTGAACTTGGGGGGGAGGGGGAGAGAGAGTGCACAGAAGTTAACATGGTCAAAATACACAATCATATTTTTGGAAAAAAACACTTTCTCTTCCTCTCTCCCTCCTTCCCTTTCTCTCTCTTTCCCTGCTCCCCTTCTACACTTTCTCCTGTCTATTTCTTTCTCTCTGCTTTCCTCATTGTACTCCTCTCCTTTTCCTTCCCTCTCTTCTCTTTTTCTCCTCTTCTCACCTCCTCTCTTTCCCTCTATTCTCTCTTTTATTCTCTCCTCTTCTCTTTTCCCATTCCTTTTCTCTCTCCTTTTTCTTTTTCTCACTCCAGAATTTCTTCTTTCCTGTCATCTCTTCCATTTGCATCCCTTCCCTTTCTTCTTTTTTTTTCTCCCTCTCTTTATGCTCCCCACTCCTGCCTTTACCTTGACACCCAAAGGACACTCCAAGCTCTTCATGGGCTTTATGTGTTATTCAATGACAACTTCTCTCTCTCTGACAGTCCTGCCATTGGAGGATCAATCTAATTTTATGTACAACTGTAAAGATGAATGATAAGTAGAAAGGATCCAGGCAAGTACAAGATGAATAAATTATAAAGGGCAAATGATGACAAGACGGGGGTCCCTGGAGACAGTGATATGATAACAGAAACTAAAGACGAATTTATGATGGATGTAGTTAGCGTGTACTGAGGCTGTTAATTCTTCAGGGTAGTTTTACAGCTACTTGTGATTGGAGCAATCAAAGTATTTCATTTTAAAGAGAAACAGTGAATTTCCACTCATCTGCTCTGCACATCTATATGGATGGCTTTGTTGTTATGCATTGCCCAGGCCCCTCAGCATCTCTGTCTTTCTTCCCACCCTCTACAGCCCTGTTACCTGCTTCTCACTTTCAAACTCTGGGGCACTGAGTAGGCAGTGAGGAAGCAAACTATAAAATGGCACAAGTTGCCAACAGTACCCCTTTCCCATAAGTTTCAGTTTCTTGACTCTGCTGCCTCTTCCATTTTGGGGCCAGAGGATGTGCTTGGTTATGACTGAAAGTTGATTGTTCTGTTCACTAATTTAGAGTCAGAAGGGTGAAAGAAATCATCTAGTCCTATCTTCTTCTTTTACAGATGAAGAAACTGAGGCAAAGAGAGGGTTAATGGCTTGTCCAGGGTCATGTAGGTAGTAAGTGACAGAGCTAGTAGCTGAACCCAAGTCTTTTGGGTTCTCATCACTCTGAGCCTGTGAATCATGAGCAATGCCTCCATCAATATATCTTCCTCATCCCTTTATTTTTTCTTTTTCATTTAGGAAATAACAACAACAATTATCAACTATAGTGTTTTGTGGTTTTTAATGCACTTTACAATTATTATTTCATTTTATCCTTACAGTGACACTGGAAGGTAGGTGTTGTTATCATCTTTATTTTTACAAACTGAGGCAAACAGAGGTTAAATGACTTGCCCAGGCTCACACAGCTAGTAAATATCTGAGGCTGGATTTAAATTCAGGACTGCCTAACTCCAAGCCCAGCATTCTATCCACTGCACCACCTAGCTTCCCCCACCAAACCTTTCAGTTCTTTACCTCTTGAAATTCTATCCACCAGCCATGCTGGAGCTAAGAGTCTATGGATGTGGGAAAAGGAGAAAAAAAGGTGGAGCAGTTGAGTAAGATCACATTGTAGTGTGTGTTGTCATTAATGGAGGAAAATATATCATCAAGTCTACCCCTAAAACAATGCTAATCCAATCCTCCCTCATGTGAGAGAAGAAGAAACGTATTCATTCAGTCCCTTCAAATCAAACATTAGGGCATTAGTGCATTAGTGCCCTAATGTTTGATTTGAAGGGACTGAATGTAAATACGTTCCTTTGTTCTGTCAGAGCCGTCAGTCAGCAAGTATTCACAAATGCCTACCATGCTCAGCACTAGGGTAGGGGCTTCAAAAGGTCTTCACTCAGGGAGCTCACAGTCTAGTTTACCCACCCACATGAAACAGAAAACAACACAGTACAGCATACAACCAAGGGTGAGAAGGTACAGTTCATACTCTGAGTTATGGAGAAGGAGGGGAGAAGTGTAGGTGGAAGTGGTCAGAGAAGGCCTCATGATGAAGGTGGTGGATTCAGCTCAGCTCTAAAGGTTGGAAAGGAGTCCAAGGGCAGAGTTGGGAGAGGCAGTAGAAGGAATGATATTCCATGCTTGGGGAATCTTATAAGCAAAAGTTCAGAGGCTACGAATGAATGAGTGTGGCATGGGCCGAGAACAATGAAAGAGCGAGGTTTACTGGTACCTATTGGAGAATAGCTGGAAAAAATTTAGAAAGGTAGATTGAGGGCAGATTCCAGATTCCAGGTCACAAGACTGATCTCTGTTCAGCCAGTGTATTGGTCTAAGGCTTTAATCAATTCCACTGCCCTCCTGAAGCCTCAGATTATCCTTCCATAAAATGAGATCTCATTATACTCACTGTGTGCCTCAATAATGGCATAGAATGGGTTCTGCTGATAATTCCCAACTTTCCCATCTGTGGAACAATAGAGTGTTAAAGTAGACTTGCTTCAGTCCCCACTCCGGAGCTGACTTTCTCTGTGTCCCTAGGGGTATCATTGTCCCTCTCTAAACCTCAACTTCCTTTCAGGATAATTGTGATAATATTGCATGAAAAGTAGTATAAAAGACATCATCAAGGATAAGTGTGACTGGGAAAGGAAAAGTCAGGCAGCTGTGCAGGGAGAATGAATGAGAACAGATAGATGGCCTGAGTGAGGCACCAGTAACCTGGATATGTTCCTCTTTGGAGCATTTATGGAAAGATATAAATAAGTATGGTGGAGGAGTAGAGTAGAGACTTGCACCAGTGGAAGAGTGCGATCCCTGCTCTGTTCTCTCCTACCCTGCCTACCTCACAGAGTTTTGGTGAGGTCTCTATGGCCTCAGTTTCACTGTTGGTAGAATGCTAGGGGCTGAATAAACACTCTCTTAGGTGGTTTCCTTCTCTTCGTCTTTCTGTGTCAGCAAAAACTTTGCAGATTGTAAAACACTAAATTAATATAAGGGATCTGGAGCAGGGATATTGCAAACAATTGGTGATGATAGGAAACTGTGTTTTTCTTTTTTCCTTTTAATTTTTTGTCTTTTGTTTCTAACTAATTGTATTTCAAGAAGAAAGGCCTGAGGGTGCACAAATGTAAAGTCTTCTCTTTCTCTTTAGACTTCTCTAAGGACCCAAGGCCCACAAATCAGTTCATTCTCTTGGGAGGGGTATTCCCTGCTTTTGGCCACTAAGGGGCTCCAGGGAGAACCTGGAGACATCTGTGGTTATACCTCCCCCTAGTGGTCAATAAAAGGGAATGCAACTTTCCTTCACAAGTATTTACTGGGGCAGCTAGGGAGCACAGTGGATTGCCAGGCCTCAAGTCAGGAAGACTCATCTTCCTGAGTTCAAATCTGGCCTCAGACACTTCCTAGCTGTGTGACCCTGGGCATGTCACTTAACCCTGTTTGCCTCAGTTTCCTAATCTGTGAAATGAGCTGGAGAAGGAAATGGCAAACCACTTCAGTATCTTTGCCAAGAAAACTCCAAATGAGGTCACGAAGAGTTGGACACAACTAAACAACAAAAACACCTGTGCTGGCAGGGTTTCTGTCCTCAAGGCCAAAGCCTAAATCTATGAGGAATGAACAAACTAAACCACAGGTCACTAATTACCAATGTGGCCGTGGGCAAATATTTTCCCTCTCTGGGCCTCAGTCTTTTTTTTTTTTTTTTCATCTGTAAAATGAGGGGTTTGGACTAAATTATGTCTGACGTTCCTCCCAACTTTAATATTCTCTGATTCCCAGAAATATTATTCAGGTAATTAAAGAAAATTACAAGAGAGTATAAAGTGTCTGTCTATAAATAACACCAAAGTTCAAAGGAAAAAAGATCTGAATACCAATGTGCTGCATAGCAGTAAAGGAAGGCTTCATGGAGGAAGCAGGATTCAGCTTTTCACAAGATTGAATATGGACAGGTAGAGAGAAAGACGGTAGGGCATTGTAGATTGGGGGTATCAAAAACAAAGATTCAGAGATAGAAATAAGAATGGGATGTTTGAGGAACAGTGAAAAAAAATGGTCTAACTTGGGCAGAGGGTATACACTGAGGAGCGAGCAGCAGAAAGTCAAGTTTGACGTGATGAGATTTTGGAAAGCCTTGAATGCCAGGCTAACCAGTCTGGCTTTAATTTTACAGAGCACAAAGCCAGTGGTGGCTTTTCAGCAAGGAAGTGAAATGACAGCAACTCTCCTAGCCATATTTCCTCCCCTTCTCAGGATGGAATGTAGCTAACACAACATGCCCATGACCTAGGCACATAGTAGGCTCTCATTGGCTTTATGGATTCTTAGGCAGAGGGGCTCATTTGAGTAATGTATATAGTGAGATGATCCCTGCCCGTGGAGAGCATTTGGGCTCAACCAGGCATCCCTGTTGAGGACAGCAGGACAAGTATCAAACAGGCAGATACAAGCCTGAAGAAGCGAGCAAAACCACTTAAAAGACCCAAGACAATGTCCGTCCATGAGAACACAGGATCAGAGGATCCTGCATCCTGACCTGGAAGGGACCTTCAAGGCCATCTATTCCAACCCCCACATTTCACAGATGGGGAAACTGAAGCTCGGAGAGATCAAGTGATTTGCCCAAGGTCACACTGATAGCGAGTGATGGACAGATTAAACAAAAATCCCCGTGACTCCAAATTCAGCCCTTCTTCTACTATACTAGAATTCTCTGATTTGCCACTTAGAGACATAAATGACTTTGGCCAAGTCACATCACCCTCTCTGAGCCTCAGCTTCCTCATCTGTAGAATGGGGGGGATGGACTAGATCCTTGATGTCAAACTCCAATAGAAACAAGAGCCATTGAACCATTTGTACAGATCCCTGAGGATGGCGTATTGACGCATTAACATTCTCTATATTCTATGATATTTTGTTTATTTGTTAAATATTTTCCAATTGCATTTTAATCTGGTTTGGGATATACCCCAAAGGGCTGTGTACTTGACACATCTAGGCCAGATGATCCTTAAGGTTCCTTGACACGTCAGCATTCTATGATTCTAAAAAGAAATGAAATGCTCCAAGATTGTTAGCAGGTAGCTATTGGTGATGGTATTAGTTGTTTGTTGTTATTATTGTTGTTATTGTGGCTTCTGCTTTAGGAGTGTGTGTGTGTGTGTGTGTGTGTGCACGTATGTATGTGCGTGCATGCGTGTGTTTAAAAGGATGAAGGCAAAGGAAGAAAAAGAAACAATTTCAGTCAAAAGAAAGCCAAATGGAATGAGTCCCAGACAGCTTGAAAAAACAGGGCTGTTTTCAAGAAGACAGAGGTCCCTGCCCCAGATGCACAACTTGGGT
Organism: Vombatus ursinus; assembly: GCF_900497805.2. NCBI lineage: Eukaryota > Metazoa > Chordata > Mammalia > Diprotodontia > Vombatidae > Vombatus > Vombatus ursinus. The sequence goes on along the minus strand of NW_020954569.1, from coordinate 51,495,115 downwards.
TTGATGGGATTCTAATTTGATTACCAGAGTCTCTGTAGAGTTTGCAAGCTTGCAACTGGCCTCAGTCCTGGCAGTAACTCTCCTGAGGGTTAGAGAGCAGTGGTGGTAGAGAGGGAGACAAGAATTACCATTGCATGATCCCTGGCACCCACACTGAACAGAGAGTAGAGGTCAGGTAGGGGCTTGTTAACACCTCTACTTTAGGAGATGGGAGTCTGGGAATGGAGCCCAGTTCTGGGACGGAAAAAAGGGGGAACACAACAAGTTTAACCAACGGGTATTAAGTACCTGCAGTGTACTGAGCACTCAGCTAGTAGGCCCTGAGGGGAAAACAAAGTCAAGACAAAGCATGGCAAGATTCTAAGCCTCATGGAGCTTAGGATTGGGTGCTCAGATAGACATTGGCTTCTCTGACCATCAAAATCTAAACTGGACTCATCCTTCAAGGTTCATTTCAACTACTTCCTCCTTCCCTGACATGCTGTTGGAGAGAGAGAGAGGGAGAGGGAGAGAGAGAGAGAGATAATAAAGATACAAAGAGATAGCAATAGAGAGATTTTTATATTTATATCTATGTAACACATGTACATGTCTATATAGACATGTATATGTCAACATACACGTGTGTATGTGTGAGCATCATCATGGTCACGCAGCTAGTATATGTATATAAGATCATGGGGTCATAGATTTAAAGCTAGAAAGGACTTTAGAAGACATCTAGTTCATCCCCTTCATTTCACAGATGAGGAAACTGAGGCACTTAATAAATGCTTGTTGAATTGAATTTAATTGAACTCTTTAAACTGGCCATAAACTGAGTGATACAAGCCTAATGGCATTAGTGACCCATGCCTTCTCAAGACGGGCATCTACTTTCAGATGGAATCCTGGCAACCCATAGTCTCTTCCTTTAGGTACCAGTCCTATTTTCTTTCCCAGCTGCCCCTGCACAGAGCTGAACCCCCTCTTACTTCAGGGAAGAACCATGGAGCTATGACTCTGCTACATTTGCCTACTCCACCCAGATGAGTGAGTCATCAATGCATCAAGGAATTCATCAGGGAAATCCAAGGAACTATACTCTGACTTTGCTTGATCTACATTCACACACTGCCCCCCAAAGCATTGAAGAGAATCTGCATGGTGTAATGGCATGAGTAAAAGATCTGGGTTGGGATCCCCTTTCTGGTACTAGCCAGAGGACCACAGAAAAGTCACTTGGTTTCTCTTTCCTCGTTTGTAAAATGGGGATGATAATTACAGCAGCTACTTCATAGGATTGCTGTGAAGAAATTGTCCTGTAAACTTTAAAGCCATATATGACTATGAATCATTACAAAAGGGACTGGCTTAAACCAGTCTATAAGATCCTATTCAGACCTAAAGTCCTATGATTATTGTTATTTGAAACTTTGCTGTGAGGGATAGACAGCCGAATCTCCTTTCCAAAAATAAGATAGTTTTTTCACCTGGCAGGGTTGGTTTAGCTGTGGCCCTACAGAGATGGCAGAGAAGGTGGAGATGAATAAAATGACCTGGGCCTGCCAGGCCTTTCATGCTGTTTCTGCATAGAACAGGGGTTGTTAACCTGAGATCCACAGACACAGATTTCCAAGGGTGTATGAAGTTGGATGGGAAAAAATAGATGTGCTATCTTTTTTTTTTCTACTAACCTCTAACTGAAATTTAGCCTTTCTATGAATATAGGCAACAAACGTTATTCTGTGAGGGGACCCATAGGTTTCACTAGACTGCTGAAAGAGTCCATGACACACCCAAAAAGTCCCTGGCAAATGTAATGGAATAAAGATAAATCTTTCACTCCCTTGCCTTTCCCTACATTTCCCTAGCTAAGGGAAAACAATAGGTTGGTGTTATTCAGCCCAGTTCACAAATGAGGAACCTACCATTCAGAGAGGTTAAGTACTTTGCACAGGGTCACACTGCCAGTTAGTAGAAGGTCCAGGATGAGTACCTAAGTTTTCCGTCTTCTAATACAGCATTCTTTCCTGTACTCTCACACTACCCCTCTCAGGACACCCTAAGATTCCTCAAAAGTATGGACTGGGCTTTTGACCCCTCTTGAATTCCCCACAGCACCTATCTCAGTGCTAAGAACATAATATGCATTCAATAAATACTTGATGGATTGATTAAGGTAAGCCATGGCCTGGCTTTCCATGAGGAAAGGCTCTGGTGGCAGATTACTCCTGCCTCCTGCCCACATGGGCCGGGGTAAGCCAATGTGTACCATCTTCCTCTCTCTTTATTAAACTATTTATCTGGGGGAACTTAATATTTTCTTTTAGGATAAACTGGAGATAATACGATGTGCTTGTTTTAATTTGCGAGGTTAACTGATCTAATTATCTGTGTGTGTTTATTTAAATCCTTTTGCACAGGGCCGGCTGCAGGTGTCTGCTTTGAATTCTGCCAACAGGAAATCTCTTAAAATGAGCTGATCTATCTCAGCAGGTCTTCTGGTATAAGGGATTTTCTAATAATGCATGAATTTATTAACAGCCAAAGATAAATAGAGGATTTATTTACATTAAACAAATTCATAAGAAACTATCTTTCTGCAGGCACACAGTGCCCCCCCCCAAATTCTGCATAGTTAGCTATCTTATATAACTGAAATTAAGGGACAACTTTGAGATAGCAATGATGACTCAAATTTCAAACAGCTTCTGAGCACCACCACTACAAGATGGGGGAGACCTGAATTGGGAACACATTCCTTGAAAAAGATCTGGAGTTTTTAGTTGACCCCAAGCCCAG
>NW_020954569.1:51489459-51492304 GCF_900497805.2 Vombatus ursinus | reverse complement strand
AAAAAAAAAAAAAAAAAAAAAAAAAAAAAAAAAAAAAAAAAAGAAAAAGAAAAAGCCACTTTACGTTGAATTACTCTTAGTCTCAAGAGGAGCTAATCATCTTCTTGTACTTCTCCCTGATCAGATCACATTCAACTCCATTCAACAACCAAGGATTAAACCCCCTACTAGGTGCAAGGTGTGACACCAAATGCTGGAGATACAATGATAATACTGAAAAGCAGTAAACAGATCATGAAATAGAAGATCATTTAAGAGAGACAGCATTGTTGATAAATGAAATTTATAAAGTGCTTTAAAATTGGTAAAGTGCTGTGTTACTAGTCTCTCACTAGAGCCTCACAACCCTGAAAGAGTGGCACTCTGGGTATTATTTTAATACTCGTTCTACAGATGAGGAAACTGAAGTTCAGATGGAGATTACATGATGTGGCCACAAAGTGAATGTGGGAAGCAATATTCAAATTGAGCTTTTCTTGACTCCAACTGCAACATCTTAATTATGACCATCAATTATCAAATTATTGTCCTGGGACCTTCTAAGGGCTCCTAAGACCCTTTCAGGGGATTCAGAAGGTCAAAACTATTTTCATAATAATACAAAGATATTTAAATTTTTAATATGGTAAATATCAATAACTATAACCCACATATATAAAAAATGGGGGAGGATTCCTCAATAAATTTAAGACTATAAAAGAATTCTAAGACTAAAAAAGTTTGAGTACCACTGTATTATGCCATATGGGCTAAACTTTGATGCAACTAGGGAATCTAAGAAACAGAGATGAAGGGAATGCATTCCAGGGAGGTGGGGACAGCCTGTACAAATTCACAGAGGCCAAATTCAGGGGAAAGTGAGTAGACTAGCTTGGCTAGAATGTGGAGTACCCAAAAACAAAAAAGAGAAATTTAAAATAAGTCTGGATAGGCAGAATGGAGCCAGACTGCGATGTACTTTAAATGCCAAGCTGACGAGTTTGTATTTTATCCTAGAGGCAACAGTCACTGAAGTTTCTAGAGCAGAGGAGTGTTACGGTCAGATTTGTCCTTTAGGGAAATTATTTTGGCATGTAAGTACTGTGTTCTGAACACTGTTTTTTTTTTTTTTAGGGGGACATTAACAAATTAGAGCACACCAAGACAAAGATGACTAGAAAGGCAGGAGGTCTAGACACTATTCTATGTGAGAAATTATTAAAGAAATTAAAAATAGGAAGGAGTTTGGGGAGTGCAGCAGAAGACATGGCAAGACTTCATAGTATAGTAATAAGAACCCAGGATTTGGAGTCAGACAACCTGGGTTTGAATGTCAGCTTTGCTATTTACTTCTCTTATGACTTTGAGTAAATCACTTCTCCACAGTGGACCTACTTCTCAGGAAAATGAAGGCCATTTTCTATCAGAGGTTCTCAAAGTGAGCAATACCACCTCCTGAGGAGCACTGGAATGATCCAGGAGGGTGATAGTAGCCTTGGGTGCAGTTGGAGGGTATTGAATAAAAATAAGGAGGTGATGGAAACATATAGAAAAAAGAGAAGAGGAAAAAAAATTGAAAAACCTTTCATATATGTTTCATCTAATGTATAACAGAGTTAAAATCATAGTGATTAACATTATTTTCCAAATAAACACACAAAATGCAAGTTATAACCAATCAGTGGTCAAGTCCACTGACAGGTCTTAACAAGCAAGTGTTGGCAGGTGAGAGTGTCACACATTATCAGAAAGTCCAGCATGTATTGTCAGGATTATGTGTGTGTAATGACTTGTTTACCATACAATACTATACAGTTACATGATGCAATATTACATCATCAAAATTTCAATATGGGAAAAAAACACAAATTTACAATAAATTATTAAATTTAAGATGCATCATTTTTTTAAAGTATTTTATTTTTTTGAAATGACACAAATTTCAAAACAACCACTAGAGGGTTAAAGAAAGTAGATTTCTGGGGGAGCTAAGTAATTTTTGAAGGGGGCCAGTAGACCCAATAAGTTTGGGAACCTCTGTTCTAGATCAAGAGTTCTTAACCCTTTATGTGTCATGGACCCCTTTAGCAATCTGGCAAGCCTACGGAGCCCTTCTCAAAAGGATGTTTAAAAAAAAATATGAAATAGAAAGGATTACAAAAGAAACCAATTAGATTGAAATAGTTATCAGAATATTTTTAGGAAAACCAATTCACTAACCCATAGGTTTAAGAACTCATGGTCTGGAGGCTCTAGATACTAGAAGAACTTCTTCTGAAATTTGAAGGGTTGTCCTATAGAAGAGACATCAGATTTCTAGTATTGAGCCTGGAGAGATAGTTTAGGTCACTAGAAATAGAAGGAACCATAGAAATTACCTAGTCCCAACCCATCAAGGGTTCCATGGGAAAGTTGGGGTGTAAGCCCATGTCTCCTAGCCCCTAATCTAGTGTTCATCTGATTCTCAAGACTGCAGTCTGAGAGGAAACCTCAGAAAGGAAGGCATCAATCTCCTCTGTTGTCCCAGGCTCTCCCCATCCTCATCCTTCACCTCTTTACCTGCCCCAACTTCACTCACCTAACTTAGGCTCCTGAGCTAGGCCAAGTCAGCCATGAACTCCAAGGAATGTTGAGAAGCCAAGCATGGAAGAAACAGCAGCTATGCAACATGGGATCTTGGGAAGAATAGATTGAATTGGGGGAGAAGGACAGCACAGTTGGGGAGAGGACCAAATTGGGTATAGCTATCAATTCCTTCCTGTTAAGGTCTCCCCTCACACAAGACAGTGTATTTTGGCAAAACTTATACACACGTGTATATGTATGCACACACATATACATATACCTACACATATATGCATTCATA
>NW_020954569.1:51485977-51489388 GCF_900497805.2 Vombatus ursinus | reverse complement strand
ATAGATATAGATATAGATATAGATATAGATATAGATATAGATATAGATAGATATAGATAAAATCTGCTAGGTGATACAGTGAATTAAACACTGGGCTTGGAATCAGGAAGACTCATCTTCATGAGTTCAAATCTGGCCTCAGAGACTTACTAGTTGTGTGACCCTGAGCAGGTCACTTAACCCAGTTGACCTCAGTTTCCTCATCTATAAAATTATCTGGAGAAGGAAATGGTAAACCGTTCCAGTATCTTTGCCAAAAAAAAAAAACAAATGGGGTCACAAAGAGTTAGACATGACTAAAATTATTCAACAACAACAAAATACATACACACACACATATATATATCCTCCCCCAAAAAAACCTAGCTAGAGTAATCTAAAAATGGAAGGAGTTTTCCTGTGGAATAGTGACCTTACTGTCACCAGAGATATTCAGGCAGAGGCTGAATGATCATCTATCTCTCAAGAACCTTTTAGGAGAGATTTCAGAACTAACAGGTTCAATCATATGACCTCCAAAGCTCCTTGCCACACCAAGTTCCTGTGACTTTAAGATTCCTAAATGAACTTCCTTCTAATAGACCCCTTTCAATTACTCCATACAGGGTGTCCCAAAAGTCTTAATGAAATTTTAAGCTATTAAAGTTTTAAAAAACTACACTAAAATTTTTGGGAAAGCTTGTACAAATTGATTTTGGCCTATTCCCAGTCTGATATCAAAAGGAGTAAACTGAGAGAGTTAGGAATGGGCCCCATTTGTGTGAATTAATTAACAGATATGCATCAAGCACCCAGTATTGTGTCTTCAGCATGGTTCTGGGCACTGTGGGTAGACAAGAGAAGGAAAGGCAGTGTTTACCTTTGGAGAGCTCCTGGTCTAGTAAAAGAGGCACGACACACTCAGTGAAGAATGAGAAGACAATACAGTGTATGATGAAGAGTTAGTACTGTCCTGTCAGTCAGGATCCAATTCTAGGACTTCAGAAAAGGGAGACAGCAGCATGGAATAGAGGAGGAAAGGAAAGTGACCTCCCGGGTATGTAGCCCAGCCATCCTAAGTCACGGAAGCTGAGCAGCCCCAAAATTCTGAGTTGCTGAATACGCCCCCTGGTCTACATGCCACTGTGAAGAAACGAAGAAACAGCTGACTTTTAACTAGAGAGATCTTTTCACTTTTCTGTCTGCATGATCCAGGATAGATGTGAACACAAATCCCCATGGATGGACAAATAGATACATACATACACACACACACATGCATACATACATACATGCCACACATACGGGCATGCAATGCAGGCACATATGCATGTATACAATTGCGCATATGTGTGTGCATTCATGCACATCTATAAACTCTTACATGTATGATCACTTGCACACAGAATACTAACATGTACCTGCAGACAGGTACACATGCATGCCCATGCAAGGGTACACAAACATTTTCTCCCTTCCCTGGACTCTGTTGGAATTGAAAGAGAACTGTGTGCTCTGTAGGGACACCTGAAGATAAACTCCTGATTTCTGATTTCCAGAGCAATTTGGACAAGGTCCTCTGAAATGCATTAAAATGCTAATCACAGCCTTGGCTGCAACTCTGTGGCATCAGCGGGAATCAGGCAGCAGGGTGACTCGAGGAGAAATCGAAAGAAAACAGGTTCTGAAGTCCCAGCCTCCTCTTAGGCCTTTGTGTCTCTCCAGCTCCACAGTCAACCTCTCCTCCGTCTTCCTCCTTCCCTCTCCTCCCTTTGGAGGGTCACAGGGCCCGCCCCCTCCCTCTGCCATTGGCTTCTCTCCAGTCACTTCTTTTCTGGACCTCCCACCAGCCCCCCCCCCGCAGTGGAGGAACCTTGTGAGAAGGTGACCGGCCCCTACAAGGTTCGTTACATTCTGTAGGTGGGGCCCTCTTATAGACAAAGACGAGGGGAAATGGATTGAAAGCTAAGAGAAGGAGAGGTCAGAGGGAAGAAAGAGTAGCTGTGCCCAGGCTGGATTTGGCAAAAGAATGCCTCTCCCCCTCCCTTCCCTCCCTGCCCTCAGTCCCACTTGTCCCCCTCCGATGCCCTGTGTCCTCAGGCTACCCAGATCTGTCAAGGAGAAAAGGAAACAATAAACTCACCCAGACTAGGGGATAGATACTAAGAGCATTCCCCCGATAGGATCTGCATTTTAAAACAGAAGCCTGGAGAGGACAATATGAACAGCTCACATTTACAAGGAATGGAGGTTTATAAAGCCCTCTCTGTGAGGGCACTTGTCTAAATATAGTGATCGCCATCTACAGGTGAGAAAGTGAAAGCTCAGGAAAGTTATATGGCTTACCCCTATCGCACAACTACAATGGGTAAAGTGTGGGTTCCAACCTGGGACTCCTGACTCACAGACCAGTACTAGTTAGGCCACTACACTGCTTATCAAATAGTGGATTTTCAGGAAGCCAATTAAATGGATGGATGAGACACTGTGGCTGGGGTACTAAGGGGAAGATGAGACTTCCCATTTTCTTTCACATGGAACCATGTAGATGGCTGCCTATTCCAACTACCATTAAAAACTAGGCTGCCCTAGCTCTAACTATGGGGGCAAGTACATGGTTGAAGAGTGAGGATAGGGTCATGTATCCATGTGGGAGTGTGTTTGTGCTGGGGTGAGTGTGTGTGTGTGTGTGTGTGTGTGTTCAGTTCAATTCTATAAATATTTGTTAAGTACCTATTCCATGCCAGGAACTGTGCTAAGAGGTAGACATAAAAATAAGAAAGACACTTCCTTCAAGGAGCTTACAACCTAATGGAGTTCCAAAAGGAAGTAAGAAAGGGGAAGGGAAGATGGGGGGAGAGAAGGTTACACCAGGGATACCTTGTACAGGGCATATGTTCTCATGCAGCTTGGAAGGAATGCACACACATCACACATACATGCTGTATATATGGCTCCTTGTTGCCTATAGGAAAAAGTTGAAAGTCCTTAGCCTGGGGTCACAATCTAACCCCAATAATCATCTTCCTCTTCCTCATTATTGCTGTAATTTCATTGTGGTATAGGCCTAACTATATGAGAATCTCTTTTTTAAATGAAAGTATATATACGTACGTGTATGTGAGGATCAAAGGTGTGTGTGTTGGGGGGGGTGACTTTTGAACTTCCCAATGACTTTTATTCACACCTTTGTAGGTGACCTCACAGTTCATCAATGCTTAGGGTCCGCGCTGGACATAGATACCACAGCTTTAGGGAACTAGGAAGGAGCCACACTAAAATAATAAAAAAGGCAATGAGCCAGTCCTGTCCATTCACAGATCTCCCCGGGTGAGGACCCAAGGATGCCCACAGGCCACACTATTTCACTGCTCCTCTTAAATACCAAATTGCCATTTTGCTACATGACATCTGAAGAATGGCTGCTTCCTT
>NW_020954569.1:51456276-51485928 GCF_900497805.2 Vombatus ursinus | reverse complement strand
GAAAGAAAGAAAGAAAGAAAGAAAGAAAGAAAGAAAGAAAGAAAAAGAAAGACTCTACTCTTATTATAATGTTGTGGGAATTTTTTTTCTTCCCTGAGAACAACTTAGCTCAGTGGCCCACAGACATCATCTTATCTTTGGGAGCTTAGCTCTGCCACAGGAAGGCTGCTATCTCCACTCTGCTTTGAAGTAGCTGACAGTGATAAAGAGCAGAGACAGACAGGTGCTAATCTCTCCCAGGTCCCAGCTCCCCTGGGAAAATGTGCTGGTGTGATCTGGATTGTCCCTACTCCATTCTCCCCTTGTAGAAAAAGAAGGGTCTGGGATTAGCTGAAACATTATTTTGGGATAGAGGGAAGGTATCATGACAGTGAGAGGCTAAGCCAAAAGGTGGAACAGAGGGAGCCCCACCCTATGGCTCAGGGGGACACTGAAGATAGTAGGCACCAGCCCTCAGGTTATGCTTAGAGAAATGCTTGTGAGGACCAACAATGCCCTTGAGGGGATCCAGATCAATTCAGAAAAGGGGGTGAAGAAAGAGGGCTTTTTCAAAGCTTGGCCTGGTGGTCAGAAATGATCAGGGGTGAGATTGACTACTCATAGAAAATAGCATAGATCCCACCGTCACTTTAACTTCTGCCTTCTGATTCCTCTTGGATTACAAACATATTTACCGATAGCTGGATTAAGCTTTCTAAAATATTATTTTCACCATACAGTTACACTCTGCTCAAGGACCTTCCATGGCTCCCAGTTGCCTATAGAAAAAAAAAAAAAACTGAAAGTACTTAGCCCAGAGCCACAATCTGGTCCCAAATTATAATCTGCCTCCCCCCACCCTCCTCTTCCTCTTCCTTCTCCTTCTCATTGTTATTACTGTGTCTTTGGGTTATAGGCCTAATGGTATCAGACTCTTTTTTGACATCTCATTCTTTCCCCATACAAATCTCCTGCTCCAGTCAGGCTGCTTTCCCTGTTGTTCCCCATACATGCTATGCTCTTTCCTACTTCTTTGACTTTACTCTCCCCAAACCTAAACCCAAACCCACCCATAGAAAACCTGCCCTACTTCTCTTTCCCTAATAAGTCCTACCTCATGCCCCAACCTCCAGCACACCTCCTTCAGCCTTCCCAGACCACTCCAGCATTTACAGATCTCCCCCTCCCTTAGTATTTACATTGTGAACCCCATACTTTTAACACTTAGATGCTACCATATACTGTTGTCTTTTGTGCATGTGTAAATTCTGTCTCACTGAGGATGAGGATCACATCTTCTTCTCCAACACTAAGATGAGTTGAACCCATCAAGTTCTCAATAAATGTGTCCAATTGAATTGGAATTGAACTAGACCTGGAGTGGCAGCCTTAATGACATTGAACAATATAAGCAAAGATATAATTAGAGGCTCACAAAGCTAGAAGGAATCAGAGGTATATTCTAAGCCAGGGATTTCATACTGAATCTGCATATTTATTTTCAGATTATAGAACTCATTTTGTCACAATAGTATATAAAGCTTTATGTCTCTTCAAGAAGATTTATAGATATAAGTTCAGGAGTGTGCTGGAGCCAGCTTGAACTGGCTCTTAAGAGCTGGTTGTTGAATTTTCAGTGTGAGCATGACACCCCAGAATTGGCAAATCGGCTACAAATCGGGGTTTGATTTATTGTTTTATTGATTGTCTAGACTTAACCAAGTGATGGGGGAAATGCAGATTAAACGTAAAAGTATGTTATATGGACATTGTATTTTCTGGGCTGCCGGTTGCCAAACACTTACCAACATATCCCTAAATGTAATTATATTGTCATATGAACAAAAAGACGTAGGGTCTCATAATATAAGTGGGATGGTGTTACTATAAACAGCCTGAGAAGGCACCCTAGCTTCAGATTTGGGGGGTCCTCAGTTTCTCCATTCCAGTCAATGGAAGATGCTCCAATCACCTATCAAACTGATCTTCCTAAAGCAAACTTGTCATTTCCTCCCCATTAAACCAATTCCAGTGGCACCCTATTGTCTCCAGGTCCAAATATTAAATCATCTCTTTGGCTCAAAGACTTTCCTAACGTAACCCCTTCCCATCTTCGCAGTCTTCTTTTACCTTAAGACCTCCCCACCTCCTCCAGGTGATCTAGTGACACCAGCCTCTTGCCTGTTCTCAAACTAACTCCAAACACTGTCTCTTGTTGTCCCTATGCCTGTAACTCTCTTCCTCAGCATCTCCACCTTCTGATTCCTTGTCTTTCTTCAATCTCAGATAAAAATCCCACATTCTGCAAGAAGCTTTTTTTCCTGCTCCCCTTTAATGCTAGTGCCTGCCTCCCATTGATTATTTCCAATTTATCTGATACATATCTTTTTAAATTTATTTTTATTTTATTTTATTTTATATTTATTTTATTACATTTTAAATTTATTTTTATTACATTTGAAATTTTGAACTCCCTTTCAATCCCACACTAAAGAAGGGCAACATTTCAAACACACACACACACACATATACACACATACACACACACATATATGAAACCATACAATATATAATTTCGTATATCAGTTTTTTCTTTGGACCTGGATAGAATCTTCCTTCACGAGTCCTTGGTAATTGATGTGAATATTCATATTCCTCAGAATAACTTAGTCTATCTGGCATGTATCTTGTTTGTGCATAGTTGTTTGCATGTTCTCTCCCCTATTTAGACTGTGAGCTCTGTGAGAGCATGGATTGCCTTTTACCTTTTCTTTGTATCCCCAGAACTTAGCATAGTGCCTGGCATGTAGTAGGTGCTTAATAAATGCTTGTGGACACAATATGACATGAGAGTATAGTTCAATGTTCTACGTGGGTCAGGAATCCTTCCTACAGTAAACCCCAATGGACGATCTTTTTAGTTGTTGAAAAACGCTCTCTCCATTTTACAAAGGGGGAAACCAAGACCCACATGGCCTGGTTTGTAGGACCTTTCCCTTTTCCCCCTAGTTTGAAGAGCAGTGTTTTTCTACCACGGGCCTGCCGTGGCCTGAGAGCGCACTCAAAGACTCAAAGATTCCCCTGGCAGAACATTAAGTTAATGTGTGTTGTATCTCATTAGTGCCATTTTGTCTGTGCTTGGGCCGGGTAATATGATTGGGTATTTGATTGGATATTTTGTTTATTTATGGCAGGGAAAACATTCCTTATTGCAAGTCCTTCATCATGTTTCCAGCCACTCGTCACTAAGGCAACAGAGATGATAAATTAAGAGAAAATAAATAAAATACAACAAAAGGGGAAAGGTAACCTCTTTGCTATCAAACAGCCTCCCTGGAGGGAGATTGGGTATCCTCCATGGATAGTGGCCAGGGGCTAAAAAAAAAAAAGCCCTGGTCTGGGCAGAGCTAGCAACCAACCACCTACCAGGACCAGCTTCTATGAGACCTTGAAAAATTCATTTAACCTCTCCCTGTCTCATATTCACCATATGTAAAATAGGGATCATAACTATAAAAATAATGATTGTTATTACTAGCATACCTTAAAGTTAAAGAATACTTAGTTTTTTCAAAGTGTTTTCGCATAAATTATCCTATGTGATCCACAATACCTCCTTCTATTGGGCTCACCACAATCCTTCCTTTCATCACCCAGGTTCAGGACCTTGGAGTCATCCTCAATTTTTCCCTCTTCCTTCCTGCTCTCTCCTTCCACTGCTACCCCAACACTACCACCCCTCACTTCCAGCAGTCATTTTGGTTCTATCTCCACATTTCTCAAATTCACCCCTCCCTCATGTCTTTGTCACTATTTCTCTTTCTTCTCTGACTCTCTGTCTCTCACTCACTCTGTCTCTGGAGAACCAGCATCTCAAAACTAATCCTCATCCTGACATCACCTGGAGCCAGGCAATGGTTTAGAAGAACAGGCCCAGAGCTTCTTCTCAATCCAGGTCCTCAACTTGATGAGTGATCTCCTCGGCTGGGGAAAGGGAGGTGCTCTATGGAAACTGCCTTGTTGGTGAAAAAATGTTCTTTAGCATGTCCATTCTTGTTGGGTCATTTGGTTCTACTGTGATCCCTTTGCAGCAGCTCCCTTGGGGATCTAAAGTCTGACGGCTCTCTTGAATGGACCAAAGGGTGGGTTTGAAAGCTGAACGATAGCCTTGCTGGCACAACAGTTGTCCCTGAGGGCCTTCGAGGGCAAAAACACCAAGGGCTTCTCTGCTCCGCCCAGGCCTCGACCACCCCCCTGCCCTGTGCAAGGCTCCAAACTTCCCATTAAGTAGTAGGGGGGAAAAAATCTTGTCTTGTCTCACCAGCATGTGTGCCCCATGCTTTGAAGAGGTTTATGCATGAAACTAATTATGCACCGCTAATTTGGTCCCTAGCAGTTTTGCCATTTAACATTCATTTGATTTGGGTTGTTCTGCTGACTGGCGTTTCTGTAACTGTGCCACAAGGCAATGAGCCCAGCCCATTAGGGAGAACTGAAAGGGTGGCAAGAGGGTATGAAGAGGGTGAAGCAGCCAGTGGTTTGGGAGGGTGAAGGGGCTGGAGGGGACTTTTCTGCCTCCACCTCCCGGAAAAGCACTGGGAGGAAGGGTCTTTGTAAACCTGAAAGTGCTACTAAGAACGTGCCAGCTATGATTTGCCCCATTCTCAGAGTAATTCCAGTTGCCCTCTGCAGGGAGACAGAAGTGTGGGGAGGACCAATGGGTAGAATGGCACACCTTCTGGAGGCTGCGATGCTAGGGGCCTTAGACATTGGGGCTGGGAGGGGGAGAGAGTTGCTATTACAGTAAACCAGGAGATAACCATACTGCGCACAGGGGGGCTCATTAGTAGCCCATGATGGCCCTGCCGAGAATGAGGGAATCTTGGCTTTCAAATGTCACACTCAGCGGGTGGGGAGGAGAGAGGGAGGATGGATAATTGCCAATAAAAGTAAGAAAAGGCCCAATTTATCGGGAGCTTTCTCAAAGGAGCTGCTGCGACAGGAGGTTTGAGGTGTGAGCCCAACCAACCTTGGGGGTTCTTGGCCTGCTGCTGGGAAAATTGGAGAAGGGATGGGATACTGGAACCAGGTAGGATGGAAAAAGGACCTCCTCCTTTCATAGTTGTCTAACCTTCTATTTCCCGGAAAAGGGACTTTTGATAGAATCTGCTTTGTAATTTAGGGACTTTCCCTGGTAGCCCTGTCAATTCCATCTAACTCAACATCTATGTATTAAGTTCCCACTAAATTTAAGACAAGAGAGGAGGTGTGGAGTGGTGTATAGATAAGAGTGCTAAACTTGGAGTCCTGGAGGCTAGTCCTGCTTCAAGTCACTCACCAGCTGTCAGACCCTGGGCAAGTAACTTAACCTCTCTTAACCTCAGTTTCCTCACCTGTAAAATGAGAATAATAATAGCACCTATCTCCCAGGGTTGTTGTAAGAATCCAGTGAGATAAGGCATGTAAAACTCCATATAAATAGGAACTATTATTAACACCAGTGATGTGGCCTTGGGGCATTCACTCAACACCTCTGAGTTTGAGGCAATCTATAAAATGCATTTACTAAATTATGCACTAAGCTTCATCCCCATTATTGGAGGGAGTTCCACACTAAGGAAATCACAGATCCTTGACTGCCCTTGAAACCAATGTGTTAGCTGGGGTCTAGGAGACAGGGAGATAGGAAAATAAACACAAAATAGTCTCTGTCCCTCAAGGAACTTCGATTCTACTGGGAGAATGGGAAAATATGATGTAGAAAGATGTAGTACAAGGAAAATTGAGGAAGGAGATAATACTAAAAACTGGGTCTGTGGACTCCCATTCTAGTGCAGGCAGAGCAGTTAGTTTGAAGGCAGTAGGCAGAAAGGAGGTGGTATCAGAAGTTGGAGAAATTGAACTAAGTAGCATTTTCACACTCTAAACAAAGTGGATCCAGAAAACCTGGTTCTAAGTCCAAATTCTGCCACTAATTTGTGGTAGAGTCAATAATTTCACCTTCCTAGACTAAAGCTTTGTAAAATGGAGATGTTTGCACCTGTCTCATCTGTCTCACAGGGTTCTTCTGAAGATCAGTCAAGAGACATGGGTTCCAATCCTGTCTCTGACCCTTCATAGCTGTTTGACCATGGCAATTCAATTCATCTCTCAGATCCTGTTCCTCATCTACAAAACAAGGATAATAGTATTTGTACTGGTGACCTACAGTGTTTATTATTCCTATAATAAGTAAAACTCAGCTTTTAACAATTACAAAGCACTCCAGGCAAGGTATCATCATCATCATTATTATATGGTAAAACTGTCTTTGGGGTATTAGTGAAAGGATGGAGAAGTAGCTAAAAGTGGACAAGGTAAAAAGAAAATGGGGTTCCTAACAGCAGGAAAAGGATGATAATTAGATTCAGGTTGAACTTGGTGGCTTTGCACTGTTAAGACACTTGTTTAACTCACCATGGGTGGTTGTGTTAACTACAAAGGTTGGTAACATTCTTCTGAATGGACAGAAACCTTTCTTGAATATGCAGTGTTGTGGTAGAGTGGATGAGCTGTCTGGATTCATCTTCATCTCTGACACTACCTAGGTGACTTTAGGCAAGTCATGTTACCTTTCTTCTCTGGGTCTCAGTTTTCTCACCCGTAAAATGAGAGGATTGAGTTACATGGCCCCTAAAGTTACTTTCAGTTCTAAATCTAAGATTCTGTCATCTATAGCTGATACAGTTTGTCTAGAGACAAAGCAGTGGATCAGATGTCCTCTTGTCATTCCCACCATTTAACTGTTAGGCAAGTAGGTGCTCAACACCTACTATCCAAGCCTATTCTGTAACTGTGGGAGAGCCAAGAGGAAAGAACTGCCCTAAAGAGCTACAGTCTAGTGGGAAATAGTAGAGACGGGAACCACACATGTAAACAGCTGTGCAAAACAGTACAAGAATCACAGTGTAGATTGATGTTGTAGACCATAACTGTTAGAGTAGGTCAGAGAAGGAAGAGATTATTGTGAAATGGGAATTATCTAGGAAGTCTTCATGAAGAGACTTGAGCTAGATCCTTGGGACAGGATCTAGACTGGGGGGGAGATGAAAGGGAGTCAAGGACATCCTAGGGAAAGGGCAGCATAAACAAAGGCAAGGTTTGCCTTTTTGTGACATGACTTGAAACTTTCATTGAAGCTTCATTGAAGCACAAAACCAGCTTTGGGTAAATTGGTAGCACAAGATTACTATGCTCCAAGTCCTTCTTCAGCTACAGAACCACGGCCTCCGTGCTGTGAACTTTTCAGGGGCTGGCACAATGCATGATGGAAGACAGCTTCTTTCAATAGGAAGTGCCTTTCATTAGGTCCTCTACACACTTACTCTTTGCTCATAGGCTACAGGTAAAACCCAGACTGTAGCTTCTGTTAACATTAACCACATTCATTCATTGGCCAACATCCAAGTAATATTCGGGAAGTCAGACATTTGCCTTTAGCCAGTGGATCAAGTCCAAACTCTTCCTCTTGGCATCCAAAGCGTTCTGTGATGCTCCCTGACTAACCAATCAGATCTCTTTTTTTCTCTCCCACTTATATCCTTTACCTTAGGCCAAGCCAGTAACTTTATCTCCTCTCCCCACAAGCCCCATCTTGTGTTCCTTTGCACCTCCGAGTCTTCAATCATGCCATATTCCCCCTCACCACAACTCTCTTCTTTACTTGCTATCGAAATCTAGCCCATCCTTCAAAGCTCAATCTAAGTCTCACCTCTCCTGTGAAGAATATGATTCTATTCATAATCATTCCAGCCTATGCTGATATATCTCTCCTACAAACCCTCCATCACTTGAGAACATATCTCACCACCTGTATTTACATACTGTAGTTGCCTTATCGGCATTTGTCTTCATGAAGAATCCAGGATCTAGTCACGGACCTCTGTTTCAATGACACACAGTCAAACAGTCAACAGGTAATTATTGAGTCTCTACTGTGTGCTAGGAACTGAGGATAGAAATATAAAAAGTGAGACAGTCCCTGTCCTCAAGAAGTTTAGACTTAAGCTCCCTGGGGCACCTACACCAACTCTCCCAACTGATCCCAGGGCTTTCACCTATTAATCTTCCTGATTTCTGAGCACCAACTTCTGATCAAGATCTACCTGGCCTTTGATCAACAGTGGCTCCTTGGATTCATGGAGCTGTTTGATCTGACTCCAAATTACCTATCTTTTTTCAGTTCCTGCAATTATTTCCTTGAGAGCTCCTCTCAGCATCCACTTCCCTCTTTCCCTTGTCTCCTGACCACCTTAATACATTATCCAGGGTATATTATGAGGGGAAAGCAGCCTATACAAACTCAGAAACAATACAGCAAAGTAAAGTAATTCAAAGTTCAGGACTGATTGTCACCTGAATTTTCTGACTCTATCTTTAACTCGTGTTCCCCAGGCCTAAATTGGTGACTGGTCCTCCCTAGGTCAGGAACCTTTCCAAGTCAATTCCTGGCTCCCATCAGGACTCCAGATGAGAATGACTTCTTGCCTTCAGGACACACCTGACCTGATCCAGAGATATTCCCCATTGCACTATGTGCAGAACTCTTTGGCCTATTCTTCCAATTTCATCAAGTCAGGGGGCCTCCTCAGGGCACAGCAGGTTTGTTAGTGTTCCCCCCACATGACTAGGGAAGTCACTGGACTTACTGAGCACCTCTTCTCCCTCTCCTAGAAGTGAGTCATGGCCTAGAAAGAATTATCCTGTAGAGTTTTGTTTTGTTCTCTTGCCATCACCTCAAAAGCTGAATAATTCAACCTAATTCATACATCAGTCCCAAAGTCCACCAAACACAACCTTATTCTTTGATGGCATATCTCTACCAAATAAATTGGAAGCTTCTGGAGGCCAGGGGCCATATTTTCTAATTCTCTTGTATCTCACATGCTAGGCACATATGTTCGAAGGAGGCCTATTAAATTGAATTTTCCATATTACATATGATGCAGTTCATATCACGTAACACATATTATTAGGTTTTTTTTTTTCTTCCCTTGAATGGAACTTGAATGTCATTTCCCAGCAGTCTTGTTAGGTTCCCCCAGCAAACCTTCAGAGACTCAGATCCCACGTCAACACAAATGAATGGATATCATTGCCGGCCGCTGTCGGCTGCTCCGAGGATGCCGACAGCATCACTGTCACCTCAAATCTCCCGTGACAATGAGAGCCCGCCTGGATAGCAGCTTAGAAGTCCTAGGGCGGGTCTAGGGGGGGAAAGGATTTGTGGCACAATCAGACAATTTTTATATGAGCCTGTGGGAGCTGAAAGTCCTCCCTGTAAACAGGCAAGAAGCCCTCAAGGTTAACAGAGACCAGAGTCAGATGAGAAGATCTGACCCAAAGGAGAGTTGAACCAATTGATAGCTTTATCACTCAAGGATCAGATGACCTCTGCTCTGCCACACAGGCAGGATTTCATCCTGAACAGCCTGCCTGGTGTGGTAGAGTACTCAAATTAGAGTCAGGAAACTGGAATTTGAATCCTGGCTCCTCTCCTTATTACCTGTGTCATGGGGAAATCATTTGACCTCTCCAAACTTTACTTTCCTCACTTGCAAAATGGGGATAATAATACATATACTATCTACCTCATAAGGATGTTGTGGGGGAAAAAGTCACTTATTTTATAAATCTCAAAGCACTGTGTTAACACGAGCAATGAAGATAGAAGGCTGTTGGACCCAGCTCCCTGGAAATGGATGCCCTTCAGAATGCTAAGGTTGATTACCTTAGTTACATTTCCTCCCCTAACCTCTAAAATGGGGGTTCTTAACCTTTTTTGTGTCCTGGAGCACTTTGGCAGTCTGTGGAAGCTTATGGACCCTTTCTAAGAATGATGTTTTTAAATACATAAAATAAAATTCTTAGGATTACAAACAAAGCCAATCATATTAAAGATGTGATCCCCCCCAATCCAATTTGATAACCTCTGCTCTAAAATAATATACCACTCCCCCAGTGCAAATGAGGAAATCCCACCCCAACAAAGGAATAACCAGGGAGCCACAGTGAGATTTTAGAAGAGTTCCTCTATTTGGGATAAATGATCCTTTCACTTCATGGAAGATCCCATACTGAAATAGTCTAAAGGTAACATATCTTAACCAATGGTCTGAGTGGAAAGAAATGTAGTCTCGGACTAGAGTCTGAAACCTTGGTTCTGTAAGAAGTGATAGGCTTTACAGCTGTGAGGGTATTGACTAGGGCCAGGCTTATAAGAAACCACTTAGATCATGAGAACTTGGGAGAGATTAGGATCCCTTATCCAAGAGGATCACACAGTGTGTTCAAAGGATCTATCCAGTATTTGCAGGAAGGGCTAGTCTTTACTAGATTTCTAACTTGGTCTCCCAAGAGGTAGATCTGCTGGAAGGCAGAGACTAATTAGTTCTGGATTGCCTACAGCACCAACTCATGCTATTCTGCCAGGGGCTTAGTCCCACACTCCCAGAAAATACTGGGATGAAAGAGATGGGTGAATATTCAAGGGCAAAAACACATAGGGATTTATTACAGTGCACATGTATTACATACAGATTTATTACAAGAACTGGAATAGTAGATAGAAGGCTAGACTTGGAGTTAAGAAGATCTGGGTTCAAATTCTGCCTCAGACACTAGCTATGTGACTGGGAGCAAGTTACTTAACCACTCTGTCTCAGTTTCTTCATCTGTAAAATGAGTTTGAGAAGGAAATGGCAAACCACTCCAGAATCTTTGCCAAGAAAATTCCAAAATGGAGTCACAAAGAGTCAGACCTGACCCTACAAATAATGAGCAATAAACCCTGCACAACACCAGGATAGAAAAGTTGCTAAGTCTTGTCAGTCTAGACCACATATCATGCAGGACACATCAAGAAAGGTAGATGATACACATTCTGGAGACTATGCAAGAAAGGTGGTATGGGAAGACAATGGCCCTATGGAGAATCAAACTCCAGACTACAAAACCACAGAATTTTAGAATTAGATGGAATCTTTAAAGTTCATCTAGCCCAGCTCCCTCATTTTACAGGCAAGAGAAACTTAGGCCCAGGGAAGTTCAATGACTTGTTCAGGTAGTAAGTATCAGAGCTGGGCATTCAAACTCTGCTACCCTTATTTTACAGATGAGGAAGCTGAGCCCTCAGAGATGTGAAATGAGTTGCCCAATGTCATAGCTAGTAAATGACAGAGTTAAGATGCAAACCCAGGTCTTATGACTTCAAATATAGTGGGAGGGTTTTACATCAAATGGAAGGTGCACCAAGCAGGGGTCATGAGGTGAAGTAAAACCCTGAAACTCTTTCTTGGGCATTCCCACATCAGTACTTTGCCTTTTGTTATATTCTACATAAAGGTGCAACCAAGCAAAGTCATGTTCATTAATACAAAGGTTTATATCTAAGGCCTCCAGGACTGAACAATAAGTGAAAAAGAACCCTAGGCTTCTAAATGGAAGCCAGAGAATAGGAAAAAAAGACAGTGGATGTTGGTCATAGAATTTTAGAGTTAAGAAGACTAAAATGTCTCTAGTCTGATCCTCTTGCTTTACTGATAAGGAAACAAAAGCCCAGCGAAACCATCACACAGCTAATTAATGGCAGAGCTAGGACTATAACCCATCTCCTGATACTCTTCCCTAAACTTCCTAACCCAAACTCTACTTTGGACTGGTAAAAAAAAATTAAATATTCTACTGAGAACCTCTCAGTCCTAGAAGCTTCAGCCTGATGAATCTCATTGGGAAGGGGTGATGGGGACCCAGGCCTGAGAAAAAGAAGGCAGGTGGGGTGGAAGGAGCAAGACCCATGGAAAAGAAAGAGCCCTTAAAATATAGGTAGAAGTAAGGACCTCTAGTACTAAAACTTTTATAGCTAAGTAAAAATCACACACATACCCCCAAACAATACAAGCAGCTGAGAAATATCTCTCTGCACCACATTGGATCCAATGAACCCAGTATTTTAGGAAAGCTAAAGAACAGTTGAAATCTGCTTTTCTATAGCCCCAAAGTACTAGGCCTCAGAGCAGCAATGGTGCCCTGTCTGATAAGGGTCAGGAACTCAGGAATCAAATCACATAGAAAGGCAGGATCCCCAGCAATGAGGAATGTAGCCAGTCCCTCAGCATTAAATTGACATTGATGGCAACATAACCAGATTGGACTGGACATGTGTGAAGGCGGGATGACAGCAAGATCCCTAAGTGGCAGCAATGCAAAGACCCAAAAAGAGGCAACTACAAGGAAAGCTTAAGGAAATACTTGTCACAGGAAATGGGGACACACAACTTCAAAACAAGATGGCAAAGCCATCAGTAGCCAGGCCAGCCTAGCTGAACAGCCTTGGGGTCATAGGATTGGAGATTGGAAGGAAATTTAGAGATCATCTAGGCCAACCTTCTCAAGAAACAAAGGACTCTGGGTAGCAAAGAGGTGAAATCAGCAAATGGGAGCAGGCTTTTCGAATTGTAGCACACTTATGGGTTCTGTTGTTGTTATTTATCCTTCATTTTCAAAAAGGACCAATCACATCAGAGGGTGATGTCTTGGCTTTTGGTGAATTGGATTTAAGTGAGGCACGGTTGCACAAAAATAAGTAAAGCTGAGAACACCACCAGGCTGAGCAAACTTCAGGTCAAACCATTATTTTCCACCTAAGGTTCCCTCTGCACCAAGGGTAGGTGCCAGCCAGATGGTGAAAGGGGAGGAAAAAGGCAGCATCCCCATACCCTACGAGAGGAACTGGAGAAGGCAAGAATTAGCAAGGACAGGATGGCTGTCTTCAATTATTTGAAGACCAGGTTTTGGAAGAGAGATCACCGGATTTGTTTTACTTGGCTCCAGGAGGCAGAACTAGGAACAGGAGGTGGAAGTGGCAAAATAGCCGATTTAGGCTCAACTTGAGGAAAAGCTCCCTGATCACTGGAGCTGTCCGCAATTGAGCGGCTGCTGAGGAGCTACTGGGTGACCTTTTACTGGAGGTCTTCAAGAAAAGCCAGGCAAACACTGGTCAGGGACTGTTGTAAAGGGCATTTCTTTTCAGCGGGTAGGTTGGACCTTTTGGTTGCTTTGTCGTTTTCGGTCTCATCTGATTCTTCAAGACTCCATTGGGTTTTCTTGGCAAACATACTGCAGTAGTTTGCCATTTCCTTCCCCAATTTATTTTACTGATGAGGAAACTGAGGCAAACAAGGTTAAGTCACACAGCTAGAAAGTGTTCAGAGGTCAGATTTGAACTCAGGTCTTCCTGACTCCAGGTCTGGACCTCTATTTACTGAACCCTAGCGACCTCTGAAGTACTTTCCAACTCTCAGGTTCCATGATCATAATACAAAAGATTGAACATAGACACCTAAAACAGAGCAATCCTTTCCCCAAATCCACAGATACTCTAATTCTTCACAGAGAGTAAAGAGGAGAGTTGGTTTAGAAAAGGGAAGTACTCTCTGCTGAATCCAGACAGATGTTTGAATTACATCCAGGTGTAGGTGACCCCGGGTGAGTAATGAAGGCAGCTAAGAAAACTCTGAGGGTACACATCTGGCACAGAATAAAGGGTAAGACAAGTCAGCTTTAGGCATAGCTTGTCTGTGTGGGGTGATTTGAAGGGGAGTCGGAAAGGTATCACCCCACCCCAACCATTAGCTTCTGGGCTTAAAATTCCACATTTAGAGCTTTATTTCTCCGGGTTAAGGCATCATCCCATTGAAATGCAAATGCCCTTGGGAAGGCTTACAGCCCATTATCCACCATTAGCACCACTGTGCGAATGGCTTATTGGGTCTTTCCCTTAGAGTAAGAGCTAACTGAGAGCAAGATTTGATAGCCAGCTGGGAGAAGGTAGAGATAGTTGCCTAGCCAGAGTCCAGGCCTGAGGGGAGAGGGGGCTAGAAGTAGTCTGTCGACCAGTAGGTGGGGATGCCAGAGCCAGCTGGGTGTTTGGGAGGGATTACAGAATGTCCAGAGGGGAGAAGGAGGAAAAGCAGGTTTAGGGACCATAGATTTAGAGCTGGAAGGGACCTTAAGGTTCATGAAGGCACACAAAGAAACTGAGGGTCAAAAGGAGCAAACAGTTTGCCCAAGGTCACAACATCAGAGTAGCAATAGTAATGTACCTCCTGCACTCTTTCCAGGACACCAGCTTCACCATCAAGTGAGTTTGGGCCCTGCCCAGCAAGCAGCCAAAACGAGGGGCAAGAAGGATTAGAGGAGAAAGGACTTCAAAACCCACTTTGGGTCTCGCAAGGGAGCTGGTAGCCCCTTCCCAGGCCCCAGCAGTGTGGGAAGGGGTAGGAGGAGCTGGAGAGAGAAGCTACAAGCTGCTTCACTGTAGGGGGTCTTACCATGGCTAAGCACACAGAGCCTTGTCAATAGTGAGGCTCCTGCTGTGTTAATTAATGAGTTACTCGGGTTGACCCTTGACCCACAAAGCAAATAAAGGGGATTTGTTTGGCTTCTATTAACTCCTCTGTTTTTTCAGCTGGGGACTGGAGAGTTGGGTGGCTTGGTTTATTTCCCCTTTCCTTCTCTAGTATCCTGGGGGTCTTTGGAAGCCCTTAAATTAAGGTCTTCTGCCCCAGGCATCCACATGGTGAAGAGACAGACTGACATCCAGACAAATGAGAAATAAATGGATAGAGAGATAGATGATAGATATAGAAATAGATGGAGGTAATAGGTAGATAGAGCTTTTATTAAGTGCTTGCTAAGCATTAAAAGTTTGGGTACCAGGTTAGGTGTGGCAAACTGACCAGCTATAAGAGTTTCAGGATGAGCATATGCAAGTCAATGCATTCAGGTGCACACAAACATGATGGAGACCAGGCATCAAGCCATCTCATATGTTCTCAGGCATATCAATGCCAGGCTGCAGCCTGGCCATATGGTATGTTGTGGCAAAAGCCCCATTCAGAAGAAACTTGAGACAGAGACACACATCTTCCTTCCCTGCCATGGAATCTAGTATAACTTGTTTGTCCCCAATATGGAGTTTATTCCCAGAAAGCTTTGGTTCCTTGCCTAATTAGCCTGGTCCTGGACTCAGGTCATGACCCTTACTTGTCATGATATGGAACAGCTGGGTAAGAGTGCCCAAGAACATGAAAAGGAACTGATCCTCTGTGTACAGAGAGATTCTGAAGAGGGAGAAGAAGGCCTGCCCTTGGAGAATTAGTTTTTATCGAACCCCACCAATGATATCACTGGTGCTGGGAACTCCATCTTCTTATGTAGATCAGTACCTGCTCTGCAATTTATGGTCTTAGAGCAGAAATTCTTAATCAGGGGACCAGGATTCCAGGAGGTCCATAAACCTGGAAGGGGAGGAAATGACATCCTTATTTTCATTAGCCTCTAACTGAAATTTAGCATTTCCTTCATTTAAAAACATTATTCTGAGAATACTGTAACTTAGCACCTTGGAGAGTTGTCTGGAAGCACTTGCGAAAGGTCACATAGTACGAATCAGAGATAGGTTGCGGGCTCAGGTCTTTCTGTTCTTCCATCGGCTTTACCAGACACCAAAAGGGTTCCATCACACACACACACACACAAAGGTTAAGAACTTCTGTCCTGGAGAGTTGCCTGGGACACTGAGACATTAAGTGACTCACCCAGGGTCTCATAGCCAGAATGTGTCAGAGGCAAAATTTATATGCAGGTCTTCCTGACCCTGAGGTGGATTCTCTATCAGCTAAGGTAGATTATCTCAGAAGTAAACATAAAATAGAAGGAAATGGAGAGATCTGGTCACCCCCCTCTTCCGTTCCAAAATCTTTGGTGTCACCTAACTCAAATTCCTTTCCTGTTATTCATCATTCCCCGTTACCTGGCATCAGACTATCATACCATCCTTATCTCATATTATTGACTTCAATGAGCTCTGTTACAGTCTAAATGGACTAGAAGTAACTCATCCAGGGTCACACAGCTAGTAAATAGACAGGATTTGAACACATTTTCCTGACTCCAGGCCCAGCATCCTCTCTACTGCCCTGTGGGGAGCCAAGGAAGTTTCCATCCTCCTGAAGACTTGTCAGAAAGATAATAGATAGCCATGGATGATGGATGGATAATGGATGAAGTAGCTATTCAGCCACCAGAGTCAGGAGAGGGGGCCAAAGATCTCTTCTAGTTCTTGGGTTGCAAGGTTTAGCTCTGATCTTCAAAGCTAAGAACTACAGCTTGATATCCCATGTGGATGACCACTCAGATCATATTACCAGCTGTCTTGACACTGCCTCAATTTTGCCCACCTGGCTCAACACCCCCCCCCAGAAAAGACCTCCAGAAACTATGTCCCACCCCTCACCTCACTCCCAATTCCCATTTCTGGGGAAATTATTCCACTTAGTTTTGGAATACCCACCCTGGGGCATAGCTACCCTGATTGGTGGATGAGGGAGTGAACGCAAATTCACCAGGTCCCTTTTCTTTAGCTGGCTACAGACCAGCCCAAGCTTCACATCCAATCCAACCCTCCCTCTGAGCCATCTTACCATCTTCCCTGCCCCTTTTCAATTCTTGCTCAGAGAACAGCAATCATCAATATCACCACTGCTTCTTCTGGAAAGAGCATGCCAGTGCACAATCAGCCTACCCTATCTTGGACTATCCAGGCCCAAACTCTTTCCTGATCACCACTCCCTTATATGTTGTCTCCTTCTAATAGAATATAAACTCCTTGAGGTGAGAGGCTGTCTCCTTTTTGCACTGTATTCCCAGTGCTTAGCATGGTGACTGTCATAGAGTCAACACTCAGGAAATTATCTTCATTCATTCAATCATTCATTCATTCATTCATTCATTCATTCATTCAATCTTTGATTCTATAATCCTTGATTCTATTAGCTATAATTCTGTGATGTATGATTCGTAATTTTATTAGCTATGATTCCGTGATCTATAACCTTTATTGTTGGATCTGCCATTCTCTGAATCCTTATGTACAATCTGTCAGCTCTGGGATTCAAGACTCCTATTCTTGGATTCTCAGCTGCATTACCTCTGGTCCTGTGACAGTGGTGCCCGAAGGGGAGGTGGAAGAAGACTTGAGGATTCTTGAGGGAAATATCCAGTGTGTTCCCTTCCCACCTTTTCATGGGAGAGCCAGAGGCGTCAGCTGTATCAGCACCATGGGGCCGGGCAGGGTGATTCATCCCCTTCTGTGGCCTTGGTCTGGTGCTTTGTGCCTTTGACTCTTTTTCTAGCTGAGTGCCCCAGAAGAAGGGAGATACCTTAAATGCAGGGAGAAGAAATGGTGTAGTGTTTGAAAACAAAAGGAGAAAAAGCAGATGTAGGAGGAAGGAACTCTCAAGAATCCCCAGAACAAATTAAACCTTAAAGCCTTAAGACAAAGGGAGGGAGAATTAATTTTTGTACAGATATGAAATGTGCTGGATCAGATAAGTTTCGTCATTAGAAAAGGCACTGAGGAGCCCGACGCCTGGGTAAAGGTGCCGACTCCCATCTTCTCCTGCAGTCTCTAAGTACATTAAATCCATAAAACTCAATGAAAGCAGCTGCGGTTTTATAGAAATAAAAGGCTCTCATATTAAAAAGCCTAGAGATTATGAAAGGAAAAGGGAAGAAATATACACATATGTCTGTATTTTTTTTCTCAAAAGTACCACTTAGGAATGCAAACCCCTGGGAAGACCTGATGGAAAACATTCAAAACAATGAAGTTTTGAAGCTGACTTCCTCCCATGATGTTCAGGAGGATGGATGCTAATGTGGATGGATGCTGGCTTAGGATCGTTCTCAAGTCTTTCAGATGCCTGTGTTTGGTCACAAGAGGGATTGGTCCAAAGAGCGCTTAGAAGCAGTGCATACAATTGCCTTTGGAATCAGAAGACATGAGTTCAAATCCCAGTCCCCTGTGTGGCTATGGGCAAGTTAATTAACCTTTCTAAGCCTTGTTTTCTTTATCTGAAGAAGGGAAATCATAATACTTGTAGTGAGGAAAGAAGTGTTTTGTAAAACTATGAATATGAGCTATTATTATGAACCAATGAATATAGCTCTTATTCAGGGGCTATTAATACATCAAAAGTCTGTTTCTTGAATCTAGAAATGTAAATAAATGCACTTGGGTTTACCCTTCTAGTCTCAATGCTAATTGTTGTGCTTTTAAAATAAACTCTGTTGAGGTGATAACAACCCCTAATTAAGCAAAATGTTAAGTTGAAAATAGAAGTATTCAACACAGGCACAATTCTTATTAAGCTTTGACAGAACTTAGCCTATTGATGGGCATTATCATCTTGATCAATCAATCAATCAAATCAGTTGAATACCTGCCACAGGACGTCACAAAAATATGTATACATGTCTTGTGCCAAAATGCTGAATTTTTAAATAAAGCATTTATGGACCATTAACATAAGGGTTTGGTGACATAACTATCATTATTAATAACATAGTGATGTACTATGTTAATACATACAGTATGGAAAGAGTAGTATGTGTATATGTATCTATTTATTTATTCATATATATGCATACATCTCCACTCTGGACTAGAGGCTATGAGAAAAACCACAGTTAGAGTACAATTCTGCCCCCCCCCAAAAAAAATCTTAACAGTCTAGTTAGGATAATACAACCCCAATGTATAAAACATTTAGAAAGTACAAGACAATACAGGAAGGATCAGAGGTAAGTGTGGGACACAGTGAGAGTGCTGTAATAGGAGGTTAGGAAAGAAAACATCAGAAAAAAGGGCCTCTGTTGCCTGGCAGTTCTCTGTCTTAAGAGGGATGATCTACGCAAGCGGAGAGGGCGGTGTGCATCATTATGATGGAGCAGAGCTGCTCCAGGTCCCTATGTCTTCTCCCAATAAATCGAGCCCGCCTCTCTCGCCTCTGAAGCAAAGGCCCTTGAGATGCTCAGAGTTGAGAAATTCCCCGTCATAGCAACGGGTACCTTTCAAGGCAACATCGAGCTGCTTAACGCCTGTTAGGATGCAAAGTGGTGTGATTTGTTTTACAGTTTCTCAGTGGACAAATCTTTTCCAAAGCTGTTTACAGTCATTTTTTGCCTGAGTTACAACTTCAACTTTCCTAATGTGATGGGTTTATCTGGAGGCGAGATGATAGGTTTTTGGCTAGAAAGACAAATGAGTGGATGAGGGGACATGGCAGGGAACAGAGACAAGTTATGTGTTTGGCACTTTTGGGTTGGGTTTTTTTTTTTTTTGGTTTGTTTGTTTGATGAAGTGCTCTATTAATTCAGTCAAGTCCACAAGTCTTCACTAAGCATGCCCTATGTGCCTAGCCCTGTGCTTGGTGCTGTGGTAGAGAATCAAATAATAGGAACATAGGATCTACTAGACTTAGAGATCAAAGCAACCTTAGAGGCCCCCTCGTTTTACAGAGAGGGAAACTGTGGCTTAGAGAAACTAAGTGACTTGCCTAGGCTCATACAATGAATGTGTATCTGATGAGGAACCCAGGTTTTCCTAACTCCAAGCCCCCCATTTGATTCAAATTGCATCATTTGAACACAAGTCAAGGAGCATAGATTTTGAGCTGTAGAGGACCTTAGAGTTTAGTTAAATGCTCTCATTTTATGAATGAGGAAACTGAGGCGCAGGAAAGTTTATCATATCACAAATATCACCATATCACAAATATTATATCATCTTATCCTCACAAGAATTCTGGGAAGCCCACTCACCTTGCTAGTATTATCCTCATTGTGACAGATGAGGAAACCCGAGGTCTAGAGTAGTTTAGTTATTTGCCCAGGGTCCCACATTGAAAAAGTGACCAAAACAGGATTGAACCCCAGTCCTCTGACTCTGAAGCCAGTCAGTGCTCCTCCCAATCTACCAGACTTTTATCTACAAGGTCTCCTCCCCATTCATTCCTAATAAGGGAGGCAAGATTCAGGATACAGGGCAATGTAAGATCTAGTACTGAAGCATGTGCACGTATAACAACAACAAATATGTGTGTATAATTTATGGTGTATGTATACATAATACAAATGGATAGAGAGATTCAAAATTGTAATCTAGGAAGCAAGAGAACATGTACTGAGCTATCAGGGAAGGCCTCATGGAAGTGGTGGGACTTAGACTTGGTAAAGGTTATAAATAAATTCCTCACCCTGGGGATGATTTCCTAGATTGGGGGAAAGATGGGAGGAAGAATGGACTGAGTATTGGGGAGAAGTATCTTTAAGATTTCTTAAGGACAACCTACCTTTCTGGTTTCGCTTGTACTACTTCCCTAGGAAAACCGCTACCTCTACTTCCACCCTCTCAACTCTTTTTTTTTTCCTTTCCAAATCACCTTTGATGTGCTAACAGCTCTTAATGGACATTGTTAATTAAACAAAACATTAAGCTGAAAATAGAAAAGTTCACCGTCTAAAACTTTGCTTATATAGGTTCCTGTCTTTTGCTTCACACCCCACTTCTGCTCTGGACTTTGCTTGATCTGTTTCATTCTTGCCCAATTCCAATACACTTCCAATCTCAGTCACACCTCTAGCCCTTGACTCTATTTTTGTTGTTGTTGCTTTCTCATGACCTCATTTGGGGTTTTCTTGGCAAAGATTCTGGACTGGTCTTCCATTTCCTTCTCCAGCTCATTTTACTGATGAGGAAACTGAGGCCAGCAGGGTTAAGTGACTTGCCCAGGGCCATGCAGTTAGTAAATGTCTGAAATCAGATTTTAACTCAGGTCTTCCTTACTCCAGGTCTGGCTATTTACCCACCTATCTAGTAGCCCCTTTGACTCTACATTTCCTACTGCTCTGAGTTGGAGTTCTGTCTGCCCTTCGGAGAAGGATGGTATAGTTAAAAGAGCACTAGATAAAGTCAGAAAACCTAGGTACACTTAGCTCAGCTATGAGACTGTGGGCCATTCATAGACCCTCTGGGCCTCAGTTTCCTCATCTACATAACAGGAATAATAATATGTGTACTACTTCATTGAGTTTGTGATGAAGATTGAATTAGATAATTATATAAAATACTTTACAAACCTTTAAAATGCTATGCAAATGTATGCTGTCGTTGCTGTCCCAACAAGACTGCAGGGTCTTTAAGGGAAGGGATTATGTCCTCTTTCTCGTGTACTTGTCCCCAAACCCTACTCCCTTCCTCTCCCCCAAGACATATCACCTAGCATTGGCCTGGGCATTCAGTAGGCATTCAAGAAAGACCTGTGGGCTTGATTTGAATTTTTACCTCCTTCCTGACCTCCACAGACCTGGCTTCATATGGATTGATTTGAGATTTTATTATAGAAAGTTGATGGAGTGCAAACATTGTGCTGGCAGTTAGGGAGGGCATAGCATTCATCAAGGTCCAGACCCTGGGGTGTTTTTCTCTGAACTGACTGTTTTGGTGAATTAATTCAAGCAACAGTTATTGAACACCTATTAGGTGGGCTGCATGGTAGGGGGCATAGAAGTGAAAGAGAGCGGGGAAGTGGGGATGGAATAAAAGATGAAGTCCCTGCCCTCAAAACTTACTGTCTGCAGAGGGGACATGGAACACAGCCCCACAGGTGAAACAGCCATGAATTTTAAACAAGTATGTGACACTACAGTCAAAACCTTAGTGTTGAAGTACCGAACCAGAGGGCCTCTGAGCAGGCTTCAGTTAGTCTGGAAAGGCTTCCTGGAAGCCACAGAGGTAATGGAGTGGAAGGTAGACTGCACTAAGAAGAAGTAAAGAAAGAAGCATTTATTAACTGCCTACTATTTGCCCAGAAACTATGCAAAATGCTTTACAATTGTTATCTCACCTCATAACAACCCTGGGAGGCAGGTGATTATTATTACCTTTGTACAGTTGAGGAAACTGAGTCAGAGTGAGGTTAAGTGATTTGCCTAGTGTCAGACAACTAAAACTTTAGTCTGAGGCTATATTTGAACTCAGTTCTTCCTAACTCCAGGCCCATCCGTCTCTGCAGGATGGCATTACCTAGCTGCTGAGAGTCAGAAGCAGTGGATGGAGTGCCAGACCTGGAGGCAGGAAGACCTGAGTTCAAATCTGGCTTCAGACACTTACTAACTGTGTGACATTGGGCAAGTCACTTAACCCTGTCTGCCTCAGTTTCTTTCTCTGTAAAATGAGCTGGAGAAGGAAATGGCAAACCACTTCAGGATCTTTGCCAAGGATACTCCAGATGGGGTCACAGAGAGTTCACTGAAACAACTAAACAACAAAACATTTAGAGCACCACGTCAACCCTTATTTGCTGTATGACCTTTGATAAGTCACTTCAGTTGTCTAGACCATAGTTTCCTCCTTTGAGATATGAGAGGATGAGGCTACGTGATCTCTAATTTCCCTGTTAGCTCTGAAGTTTTATTATTCTATAAGTCTTCAGAGAATTGAGCAGCTGCTGGGAATGAAGACAGGGATGACATTTCCAAAAATATCTAGTGACAAATCAATAAATCAACAAGCATTTATTAAGTGAATTGTGCTTAGTCCTGGTGATACAAAGACAAAAGTGAGACAATGTCTGCCCTCAAGGAGCTTACACTCTAATTGTGGACACAATATGTATACATAAGTATATATACACAGAATATATAAGAAAACAATACAAAGTAGTTTTGGGAGGGGAGCGAATTAGCAGCTGCTGTGGGGGCAAGGGAGAGGAGAAGGCTCAGGAGAAGAGACAAGATAGGTTTTGTGAAGAAAGTGGGGACTGGGGGCAGCTAGATTGCTCAGTGGATAGAGCACTGGCCCTGGAGTCAGGAGAACCTGAGTTCAAATCCCACCTCAGACACCTGACACTTACTAGCTGTGTGACCCTGGGCAAGTCACTTAACCCCATTGCCTAGCAAAAATAAATAAATTAACTTAAAAAAAGAAAAGAAAGTAGGGATTGAACTGAATCTTGAAGCAAATCAAGGATACCAAGAAGACCTGGCCTATGCATGGAAAGACAAAGGACTCCTGATGTCTTAGTAACTAGACCTATAATAGGGTATGTGGGGAGGTTGACTGCCTCTGAACTATTCTCGGGTCTTGACTGTGTGTACCTGGAGCAGATGGTGGGTAAGGGTGGGGGACAGACCTGGAAGAGATCCGCCTGGAGACCATAGAGCTTGGAACCAGGAATCCAGACTCTTGAGTTCTGCAAATACTTTGGTTCCAGGAGGAAATAATTTTGGGTTTCTTTTCCCCACTCCTTTTGTTTGTTTGTTTCTAACAACTTTTAGTTGACTCAACCCCTGAGAGACTTAGGGTTGGGAGAGGGGTAGGTACTTCAGCAGGTTTCTCTAGCTATGCAAAATAGCTTATTTCCCTGAAAGGGGGTGTCTAAAAGTCCTTTTTTTTAATGTCACTCAAATCCATTAATTTACAGTCTGCTTTCTGAGAAGTCTCTTTTCTAGTCCTCACTACGTCCTTCCTACTCTTTTAGCTTTAAACAATGCTATCCCAGAGTCTATAAACAAATCTGTAAACAAATGCTTAAATAGTCCTGACAGGCAGGCAGTGGATCTTTTTATCATAGGAAGGAGCCTTTTTTTTTAACACCCCCCCAACACACACACACACACACACACACACACACACACACACACACACTCCGAGACTCATACCCAGCACATCTGCTTTCCAAGTTCAGATTTCATTGGATTTTCTTCAAGTGGGGCCTGCCAGTGGCATGTTTTCCCACCACTGTGAAATGGGTCCCAATTACATTTTTCTCTTTCTTCTGCTCCTTCTCTGGGGCATTATGAATGGAAAACTGCCTCCTAGGCTTACTCTGATGCCGGTTCTTTCCTGTTTCTCTCACCTCCTCTCCAACGCGACAGGCAATCAATCCACAAGCGTTTATTAAGCACTCACTAGGTGTCAGGGTCTGGGAAGTAAAGCAGGTGACCTGAGGGGGAGGTGTAGAGCAAAGGAGATGGGGTTCCAGGCCAGGATGACCAAAGAGTGAGGCTAAATTGTTATTGGAAATTAACTTGGAAATTGTCTTTGGAAACTTCTACCTCCCTGTTCAGTGTCTTTCCTTGCTTTATTCCGAGTAAGTAAGGTACCCCGAAATGAAAAGACCCTCCTAGGGAGTATGGACGCATAAGCATCTTAACCGGGGAGGGCAGGTAGCCTGAAAGCCTGAGGAGAACCTTTTCACTAGGGCAGGGCCAGGTGAAGGGGCAATTAATTTTTGGTGGGGTCCCTCCCACCTTATAAGGAGCTGCCTGGTGCCCTGGGTCCACCACTGCATTCCGGCTGGCACAGAAGGGAGCAGGAACGGAGAGCTGGGAGAGGGCAAGCATTTCAGCCACAGGGAGATCATCAAGAATCGCCATGGCAACAGGGGTGCAATTAAGGCCCGTTTCAGCTGCGAGCAGCTGTGAGCACTTTATCTGCCTTGAATAAGAAGGGGGGGTGGAACATGGGGAGGAAAAAAGAGTGGGGGGAGGGAAATGGTAGTCATTTGCAGACCTCTTCCTGTTCTGTGTGGGTGAGAAACAAGAGATGGAGAGAGAAAGAGGAAGGGAAGAAGGCAGCCCGCCATGGTTCATAGTCAGCCTGGGCTTTGTATAAGAACCAAAGTCCTAACGAAATAGGTGAAAATACACACTCTCGCCACACACACACACACACACACACACACACACACACACAGAGACACACACACACACACACCTCTAACCGCATCTTCCCCTCTCCAACACACATACTCAACTCCAGGTAGTCGGGATCCCTCAGTTCCATATACCACGTTAAATACACACACACACACACACACACACACACATACACCCCATTACCGTTAGAATTTCTTCTCCCACCCTCTCTTAACCATCTGCCTCCTCAGCCTTCGAAGCCAGTCTTAAGCACGTTGATATGGTAAGGTGGAAACAACAGTAGATTTGGAATTTGAAGAGCTGGGTTGCAGTTCTGATTGCTGTGTGACCCTGAACAAGTCCCTTTACCCCTCAGATCTCCAGTCACTCATTCACAAAATGGTTGTTTTTCAACTCTAATATCAAATTCTAAAGAGTCCCTCATTCTTTAAGAAGTCTTCTCTGCCCATTCGGACCCACGTGAGCTCTCATATCCAAAACACTTCAACCTCCAAGACACAAAGTGCATCACTTAAGTACTCATTGTCTTGTATTGTTTTCCGTCTGCTCGCTGATAAGCTGGGGACCACTACTCCCCTCTTCCATGCTTCCTTTGCTCATCACAGTAGTTTAGTAGGGAGTGCTGCCTGCTTATGCTAGGTAGATCAGGACGGTGATGATTTTCTTAACTGTCCGGGAGGTTGGGGCGGGGGGGCGCGGTCAGTTGAGAAGCCAGCATGACCATCATAAGGAAAGCTATAGCCCCAACTCCAAATGAAGGTTTCTTTATTCCCAAAGAAACATCCAAATTGCGGGGGTGAGGTGGAGGGGGGTGAGGGAGCTGGGGAAAAGGGGCGGGGACTTTGAGATGTTTTGGAAACAAACCAAAAGAGGGAGAAAAGAGGGCATTCTTCAGGCAGGCAGGGCTGGGGACAGCACGCAGAGAGGTCTGGTGGCTGTGTCTATTCCTGGCACTGCCCTTGGTGTCGGTCATATTGCTCACGATTCGGACCTCACTCAGAGCACCCTTGCTGTCTCAGGGATCACTGGAGAATTCTCCCAAGCCTTGCATCCTTCATCTGGGGCTCGAGTGAGAGTCCTCGATGTGTGCCCAACCCAGTGCTTGTGCTCCGGGGGATACAAGAAATGATGATTTAGACCCTACCTTCAGGGACTTGATCCACAGTCTTGTTGAGGAAGCGACATTTATTCACATAAAATAATTACAGAACAATCCGAGACAGTATGGGGTCTAGGGCTAGGCTGGGATGTTCAGATTCTAGTGTTTGAGAGAATGGAGGGATCTTGGGCAACTAAGTGGTTCAGTGGATAGATTGCTGGACCTGGAGTATGGAAGACCCATCTTCCTGAGTTCAAATCTGGCCTCAGACACTTACTACCTGTGTGACCTTAGGGAAGTCGCTTAACTTCTGTTTACCTCAGTTTCCTTAAGTATAAAATGAGGATAATTAAAGTACCTACTTGGCAAGGTTTTTGTGAGGACCAAATGAGATATTTGTAAAGCATTTAGCACAGCCAATAGTGAGTGCATAGAAATGCTTATTCCCTTCTCCCCCCTTCCCTACTTAACAAAGACCCAGGAGCCTCCATTAATAATTCAAAAGGGGTACAGGTTTAGGTTTAGGAAGCTACTTATGTGGTCAGTTTTCACCAGCTTCAATGAAGGGGAGGTGTATTAAAGATAATCCAAAACCAGGCTGTAATAAAAAATAAATTTATTTTAGACCTAGGGATATTTTAGCAGAATAATTCACCACTTTAATTATGGCTTAGATTTATTTTACAATGAGAAGTAAGTGCTTATTGGATACTTACCCTGTGCCTATGTCATGACAGGAACTATGGGAGTGACAGAAAAAGAAAATCCAGCCCTTCCTCTTGGGAAGACTATGCATATGGATGAAACAACCAAAGAATAATCAAATGAGGCTAGCACAGTGAAATTGATAGAGAATAAATAAGCTTTGAAGTCAAGCAGATCTGGGTTCAAGTCATGTCTCTGACACATACCAGCTGTGTGACCATGGGCCTCTCAGCTGCCCCAGGCAACTCTCTAAAATGACAATTTACAAACTATAAATTGTAGAAAAGTGGTTGATCTGCATTGGGGAAGGGAGTTTCCATATTGGGAAGTCTCCATACCAATTGAAACCATAGGTCCAGACTTTAAAGGAAAAAAAAAAAGAATACTTACTCTGTTTCATCCCGATGTGAGGTATTGTGTGCTAGGCAATTTGTGCCACAGGTATCAGAAAGGACTGAGATCAGAAGAACTAACATTTTATATGCTGTAAGGTTTACAGTGGAGCAACTCGGTGGCCCAGTGGATGGAGTGCTAGACCTGGAGTCAGGAAGACCTAAGTTCAAATCTGACCTCAAACACTTATTAGCTGTGTGACCCTGGACAAGTCACTTAATCCTATTTGCCTCAGTTTCCTCATCTGAAAAATGAAAAGGAAATAGCACATCCCTCCTGTATCTTTGCCAAGAAAATGGAGTCATAAAGAGTCAGATGTGACTGAACAAGAACAAGGTTTACAGAGCACTTCACTTGCAATACAATCCTATAAGATTATTCATATTTTACACAAGGGACCTTGAAGATCACGTAGAAGTGATTTGCACATGTCCATGTGGTAAGACTGGAGCCTAGCTTTCTCGTGACTCCAGTGCTCTTTCCACTAAACCTTGCTATGCCATGTCTCTCAGCAGAGATCAGAGATACTGGTAAAGTTTCCTGGCCAGTGACTTGTAAAGAAATGGTAGGAAGAAGCAGCCCACCCTCCATCCATCTTAAGCAGGAGAAAAGCCTTTTATATGGTTATCAAGACAATTACCATATGTTTTCATGCCATATGAATTCTGCCTCTCCTAGACATTAAGCTCCATGTAGGCAGGGACAGTTTTTTCTTCATCTCTGTATCCCCCTTATGTGGACTAATACAATATCCTGCTCATTGGTGGCATTGATGATGTTCTCTATTGTTTTCAGGTGTGTTCTCCTGTCTCTCACAGGCCTAGGCTAAGCACATAGTAGGTGTTCAATAATTAACTGATAAATGGTTAAAGTTCCCCTTAGGGTAGAGAAGAGTAGAAGGGGAGCAGAGCTCCCAAGCCATTATGGATGATCGACAAAGCAGCTACTATATAGTGGGAAATCAAAAGTTAACCGCCTTTCCCAATTTCACAGCCTCTTCCCTTCCCATCCCCAATTTATTTTCCAGCAACTATTATGGGCTCTTATCCCTTATAGGCTTCTCTCCTTAGCTTAAGCCTCTGCACCTTCCTTCAGCTGAGTTGGCAGAGGTCCATCTCTGTCCCTTGGGAGGGCAGGGCCCCTGTGTTCCAGCCACTATCAGCATCTCACCAGAGGGCTGTCTTCAGCCAGCAGCTTCCTCTGGACCCCCAACAATCTGGGATTGTCAGCAGGGGCTAATTTATAGGCAGAGTACCCCATTCATCCCCTTGTCTGTACCCCCCCAGCTGTTCTGCTAATGTGCTTCCCACTTTCCCTCCCCCCACCCCCACCATCCATGGTCCTGGCAGACCCAGGGGCTGTACATCAGAGAAGATGTTTGTTTTCTCTCAGTCTGGGCACTTGGCTAATTAGAATAACAAAACCCAGAGCAAATCTTCAGGCAGCCACCTGATGGGGCATCAATTAAAGTCATTGGCAAGGGGCACATCGTCTTCCTCTGTCTCACTGTCACCTTCTCTGGTTCTGCCTCTCTTCTGCATTTGTTCTTTCAACAAATATTTAGTGGTGGCCCACTATACACTAGGCACTTCATTGAGCAGTAAGATAGAGGAGAGACAAAAATGAGTAAGATACTGTCTGTGCCCCCTGACCCTCAGATTTGTCCTTTCTCATCTTCTCCCTCTCAGGTCTTTATATACATCAATCCACTCCTGTTTTTCTGTGCCTGTATTGTTTCCCTGTCTCTTTCTGTGTCTTTGAATCTGCTCCATTTCTTTCCATCTCTGTAATCTCTCCATCTCTCTCCTTGGCTTTTCTTCACACTGCCTCTTTGCTTAGTCATTCTGTCTTCATAACTCAGCCCCTTTGCAGAAACTTACCCGTAGGCAGGATGTGAGGGACTTCAGTTAGACACTGCCACCCTCACCCCTGCAAAAAACATCTATAGAACCAGCGACCTGAAATTCTCCCATTGTGTGTTCGTCCCTTTTTGTTAAGCATGGCCCTTTTCTGGGGTCCTTGGCAGCCTTCTTCTCCCCAGCCCTCTCCAAAGAAGAACACATTCAAATCTTTACACTGAGGTGTGAGTGAGTTTATCTATTACTTTCCTCCCATAAAGGACCTGGGCACCTGGTGGGAGATTGGGTATTTTTAGGGGAGGCTGGGAGCATTGCCAAAGACAAACTTCACAATTTTGCTGAGGGCACAGATCTGTCCTACCCATCTCATTTGCATGATTTCCCCCAACCCTATACTGACCAACATACAGCCCCAGCCACACACAACCCTACTCTTCCCACCCTTGCTCCACAATCATCTGCCTTCACATACCTCAAGTGTGCAGGCACACACACACACACACACACACACACACACACACAGAGCAGCAGCAGCAGCAGCAGATTCTGTGAAGACTAAAGTAAAAGAGCAAATCAAAATTGTGAGAAAAAAAAAGCCATTGCTTAATTCTTATTAGTCCTTTGGATTTTGAACTTGAGACCCATTCCTTTTTTTTCTCAGTTTCTTTCAGTACCTATTCCTCCCTCACAATTTCTATGTCCATTCTCATGGCTTAAGGCAAACTTTTAAAAGGCAATATGGTCCAAGTGAAAAACCCTGGACTGGGAATCAAAAGGCATCAAGTCTACTCCAATTCTGTCATTAATTTTCTGAGTGACTTTTGGGCATCTCACTTCACTTTTTTCTTAGTCAAATGCTGATGATAATACCTAATTTGAGGAAGAATCCTGAAAAGTTTAAAAAAAAAAGCTTCATCCCAATATTCAGCATTATTGGTAGAGACAGGTATCAGTATTATCAGTATACTATTGGTATTGGTATATTATTGATATAGGTAGATAAATAGGTAAACC
>NW_020954569.1:51435212-51456244 GCF_900497805.2 Vombatus ursinus | reverse complement strand
TCTCTCTCTCTCTCTCTCTCTCTCTCTCTCTCTCTCTCCCTCTCTCCTTCTTTCTCTCTCCATTCCCTTTCCCAAGTCCAGAGAAAATGAGACATGGAAGCATAAGGTAATAATGAGGAGACAGAAAAAGCAGGGAGGTAGTGACCTCCAAAGTTTTTCTTGATTCTCTGAGGCCTGAAGGACTATGGGCAGAAGACAAAAGAACACTGAGTAGTGATACCTCCAGAGCCAGCATATCCCATACCTGAGTATCTACTTTCTCCCTTCCCAAGTCATTTTCATGGGTCCCTCCATATCTAGGCTCTAACCATAAGAGATGGTTTGGAGGCAGCTGTCATTATACACCCTACATCCTCACAGGATGGAGATGGACTCCCAAACTCCCCAAAGTGACAAATGTTGGGATTCTGTCCTTGGGGAAGTCTCTAAACCTTTCCTATCAATCAACTGACCAATCAACCAAGAGTTTATTAAGCACCTAATGATAGCAGACACTATGCAGAATGCTAGAGATACAAACACAAAAGCAAAGCAATCCCTGCCCTCAAAGAGCTTACATTCTAATAGAGAAATATGCACACATATAGATATATTCAAAACACACATATAGGTATATATAAAGCAGACTCATAAGGCAACCTGGGTTTGGAGCAGGGGGAGACACTAGAAGCTAGGGGAGTCAGGGCATCTCTCATACAGAAGGTGGCACTTGATCTGAGCTTTGAAAGAAGCCAGGGATTTGAAGAGGCAGAGGTGAGGAGGGAGAGTATTGTAGGTATGGAGGACCACCAGTCCTTCCCTATTGTCACAAAACCCTTTTTCCCTACATCTTTTTAGACTGCAGAGGTCTCATATATCTTTAACTCCTCACCAGTGTGCACACAGATACAACATACACACACATGTATTTCATAATTGCATGCACACATGTGTACTGCACACACACATACACACACACACACACATACACACACACACACACTACACAGGCATGTACCAAGAGCACCCTCTCCTGGACATGCACCAAGTCCTATTCCAGCATTTAAAGTCCAACTAGGGTCACTCTTCTTTTTGTTTAATATCTCTCAAAATCCTCCTCAAGGCTCAGAAAGGCAAATTGGTAAGGGGGGAGGTGGTGGGAAGCGGTGAGAAGTGGAAGTACCATCTGGAAGGCTCTTTTCCAAGAGTTTTTCAAGGCCTTGGGCTGAGCTTAGTGCATAGAGATGATTTGGAGAAGGCTCCCCTAAGTAGCCAGATGTGTGGAAGCTGATTTGGGCCTCCCCTTCCTCCTTCTCTTTCCCTCCCCTGCTCTCTCTTCTCTTCCTCTGGAAAGCTCTTTCTTCTGGTCCCTGTGTTGTTAGTAGAAGAAGGCTGAATCTATTGGGGAGAGAGAGAGAGAGAGAGAGAGAGAAAGAGAGAGTCTTCTGGAGAAGGTTAGTTTTGTTTATTGCAAGTGTAACCTTGGTTTATGGGGAGGGGCAGGACAGTGGGAGTCGCTGGAGCCTGGAGGTATAAGATTTAATATTCATAAATGACCTTGCCAGGAACTATTTCAACGCCTGGCCCTCTCTCACCCCTCCCATCTCTCTACCTCAAGACTCGCAGATGGAGTTCTCCTCATTGCTTCCCACAGAATCATAGACTTTTACGATTTTATATAGAATCAGAGAATTTTAAAACTAGAAGGTTCTTATCCAGACTCCTCAGTTCTTTCTCCCAGAAAGCTAATCAAATTCTCTCCTACTATTGTTGGAAACATGCTAGGGTCATGGATCCTCCCAGCTATAGGTCTGCAGAGTCAACACGGGAGTATGGGCACAAGCACTTCCATGGGTGGTCTGTGTGTGCAATCTCTGGATCTCTGTGTGTATGCCTGATTGGGTGGATTTGTGTGCATGTGCCCATGATGTATTAGCATGTGTTGGTCTGTATTCATGTATGCCTACAGATGTGGAAATTTCTATGCATGTATTGGGAGGATCTCTCTGTGCTTATATTTCATTTGAAGTCCATTTTCCACCCCTAGCACCAGTCTAGGCACAGAGTAGGTGCTCAAACACTAGTTTAATTGGACTCAAAAAGAACAGAGTATAAATAGAAAAGCAGCGAGAAGAGCCCCAATTCTGATTCCAACCCTGCCTCTGACTACTTGGGTGACATTAACCAAGTCCCTTAATCTCCTTGAGCCCTGAAACTAAGAAATCTTTTTTTTTCATCATCTGTAAAATAGTGATTGTAATACTTGTTCTGTGTACTTCATAGGATTGTTGTGAGGAAAAAGTTTTACAAGCTGTAAAGCATCATATGAATGTGAGCTATTATTAAGTAAAGCAGAAGGTTATAAGATCTAAGTCAGTAAAGTCCTGGTATTAGTATGTAAAGAAAGAAAATTCAGAATCTTTAAGTTGAAAGGACCTTAAGAGATCATCCACTCATTATCCCCCAACCTTCCTCTCTTCCAAAACTTCTGTATTTCTATGGAAGACACCACTTTCTCTCCAATTTCCTAGGTTGGCAACCTTGGCATTATCCTTGACTTTCTGGTCCCCCTCAATTCACATATCCACTCAGCTGCCAAATCTTGTCATCTCTATCCTGGCAACATCTCTCACATCTGGCTCCCTACTAGCTATTCACTCAGGCAGCACCTTCTCTAGGGCCCTCATCACCTCTCGCCTAGGATATTGCAACAGTTCCCTAATTGGTCTTCCTGCCTCATCATTGTCTCTTCCCCCTCCAGTCCATCCTGCACATGCTGCCAAAGTAATTTTGCTTTAAACACAGATCTGACCACATCACTCTTCTACTCTATCAACTCCATTGGCTCCTGATTGCTTCTAGTCTGGAATAAAATATTAGCTTTTAAGTCCCTTCGCAACCTTACCCTAACCCATCTTTCCAGACTCATTGAACATCACTCCCTCTGCTGCACTGTGGAATCCAATCTGAATGTTTGGCTGTGTTCCTCTAGCACGATGCTCCATTGCCTTGCATTGCCTGTCCCACATACCTGGAATGACTCTACCTTTTACCTCTGCCTCATAGAATCCCTCTCTTCCTTCAAGACTCAGCACAAACATCATCTTTGACCTTAAGTCTTTCCTTATCTCTCCAATTGGCTACTGCCCTCCCTCCCAAACTACCTCATATTTAACTACCTTGTATTTATTTGCATTTATTCTCTTTATATTTATTCATTATATATTTATATATGTCCTTCATGTTTCCCCTATGAGAGCACAAGTTCCTTCAGAGTAGAGATTGTTTTATTCTTTGCATTTGTACCCCTGAGGCACTGCACATAGTAAGTACGTTTGTTGATTGACTGATTGATCTATTCCAGTTCTCCATCACTAGGGAGACTGGTTGAATATACAAACCTGCCAAAATAGATAATCAAGTGTTCTTTTCTTAAAGGTGTCC
This sequence comes from Vombatus ursinus, assembly GCF_900497805.2. Lineage (NCBI taxonomy): Eukaryota > Metazoa > Chordata > Mammalia > Diprotodontia > Vombatidae > Vombatus > Vombatus ursinus. The sequence continues at coordinate 51,452,821 of NW_020954569.1, read as the reverse complement.
AGAGATAAACTTCAGGGCCTCCCTTTGTCAACCCCTTTCACTCTTTAATTCCCTGAAGGTCAGGAAGTTATCTCTTATGTCTAACCAGGATCCCTCCAGCTTTAGTTTCACGCAGTCCTTGATAGAGGAAGTTGACCTCCACAAACTGCCGAGTGCTTCTTCTAAGAACTATAGACAGGTTCTGACAAAAATACAAGAAACTGTTTCTGTCCAGTATGGAGCCTTAGCTGCGGGGGACTTAACATTGGCTTTAAAGAGGAAAGACAAGGATCACTTGACCCCTACTCCCAAATATGCCTCCATTTGGCAAATATAAGATATCATGTTTCTAAAATTAAAATGCCTTCATGGATGCTGTTGTCTTTTTTTCCCTTCCAAATTTGTAAGCAAAGAAAAAGTGAAAGAGAAATCAACAGAGGTGAAGAAGCAGGGGACAATGTTTTTGTAGGGTTTGGGCTGCTGGCCACAGAGAAGCTTTATAGCCTGCCTCTGAACCTTGGGAAATAAGAATTCCTAATGGAAATACCACAGATCCCTTACTAGAGGCCAAATCGAATACCTTTAGCTTTTTTCTGTCTTAACATTCCAGGCCTTCGCCCAAGTCAGCAAGCACTTTCAATTCAACTTGACAGCATGAATAAATAAAGACCTACTATGTGCAAGCACTTAATAAGGGGATACTATTGGAATATGAAGACAAAACCATACAGTCCCAGTCAAAAGGATCTTACATTTATTTTACTGAGGGAAAACAAGTAATTATAAAACAAATCAAAATGATTTGGGGGAGAGGGAAAGCACTAACTTGAGAATGAGGCTTTTTGTTCTACAGAAGGCACTTTAGCTAAAAGTTCCAAAAGGCAGAGATAAAGAGGGAGGCATTGGATACAGCCTGTGCAAGATCATGGAGAAGGGAAATGAAATGCCATGTCTAGAGAACAGCAGATAGTATTGCTTGGCTGGAACATAAAATTCATGAAGGAAAATAATATGGTATCGTGGAAAGGCTATGCGTGTGAAACAGAAGAGGCTGTATTATATCCTAAAGGCAACAGGAAGCTGATGAATTTCCTTTTTTTTTCCGACAAGGCAATGGGGTGAAGTGACTTGCCCAGGGTCACACAACTAGTAAGTGTCAAGGGTCTGAGGTCAAATTTGAACTCAGGTCCTCCTGAATCCAGGGCTGGTGCTCTATCCACAGTGCCACGTAGCTGCCCCAGTGAATCTCCTTGAGTAGAGGAGGGATGTGGTCACTTCTAGAATGCCCCTTGGGTGCCTAGCCTTGTGCTGGGCTCTGATATTTGAGAGGACAAGAATAGGAAGAGCTTACTCTCAAGAACTTTACTGCTGGGTTTGGGAAACTAGATTCACATACATGAACAATAAAGTAAATGTTATCATAGGAATTATTTCACTGTGCTTGCATCCTCAACACCTAGCACAATGACCAGCAAATAGCAGGCACTTAATAAATGTTCATTGTTTTATTGATTGATCCAGTGCCTAAGTGCACAATGCTAACTGCAAGAGTTATAAGAGGGTAAAGGAGAGAGCTCATTGTAGTCAGGAGTAATCATGTGAAGCTTCCTGGAGGAGGAAGGACTGGAGTGAAAGGTTGAAAAAGCAGTACCATTAACACCTCCTGGGTCTCAGGCTCCTAGGAGAGTTTTGGAGTAAGACTTGGGCTAAGATTGTCCAGGTTAGGTCAGGGGAGGGAGAGGGTAGCCCCTGACCTCTTCATTTTTAGAAACATAGGCTAGACAGAGCCATCCCAGAAAAGCCATTGTGACTCACTCTCTATCCTGATTTCTTAATTACCCTATTACTGTAAATGATCTCCAGACAAACAATTAGTTTCCTCATTTTTTTTTTGAGTTACTTTATTTTAGTCTCAACCTTCACACCCATGAAGTCCATAATTGACTGGATGTCAGTGTTTCTCTGCGAAGTCTGTGGCATCAGCTTACTTATCCTCTCTACAAACCTTTTCCACCTCTTTCCTCTCCCCAATGTTGGCTGCTCCTACTGATACCAGGTTGGAAGCGCCAGCTACTCAGTGATGTCTCAGACATTCCAGCATGAGCTCTGCAGCTAGAGCCAAAGGAGGTCCTTTCTCAGGAACTGAGTGCTGACCCAAAGGTAAGATGTCCTTTAAGGACAAATCACAGGCTGTCCTCCTAGGAGTGAAAATGGAGCTCCTTCCCCAAAGAGGAGCTTTGAGAAGGGCTTGAAAATAATGCTGGCAATGGGGTCTGAGGGCTTGGGTTCAAATCCCGCCTCTGACAATTACTACCAATATTGCCTTAGCCAAATCATGTATTCTCTCTGGGCCTCGGTTTCCACATCTATAAATTGAGATTAGGCTGGATGGCCACTGACATATTTTCCAACTTTAGAGGTCTAATCATATAATCATTGTCATTGGATTCTCATGAGTCCCCAGACAAGTCTATGAGGGTGGCAGGGTGGAGATTCTTATCCCTATTTACAGATGAAGAAATTGAGACTAAGCAGCTTTCCCAAGGATGAATAATAAGACCACAACAGAGCCTTCGAGGGTAGATGAATATACCTAAATAGGACAAACACACAGAACAGCTTCACCTAGCACTGGTTGACAGATAGCCCATGACTTGAATTGTCCACAGCACCCGTTCTAGAATTTGGAGCCATATGCAAATAAGCCCATGATCATATACTGTCCAACACTGTTTTCTGTTCTTTAGTTTGATTGTCTCCTCAATTAGACTAGGAGTTTCTCAAGGACAAGGACTTTACTTTCTCTTTCTCATCTCCCTCACCAGAGTTCAATAGATCCTTTTAAAATTAATTTCTCCCCTCCCCTCCACCCCCATTCTTTTTCCTGACTCCAGTGCTGCTGGATGTCCTCTGTGTGTGGAGGGGAGAGAGTACACCGGCTGCCCCTCACATTCCAACCTGGTTATTAATTCCAGCACGTTCTCCCTCACCAAGGTTCCTCCAGCCAAGATTGCCAGGAAAACTCCATGGGGAGTGTGTAAGGGACACCTTGGGTCTAATGTACTAACATTTAATGGGCAAATCTCTTCAGGTCCCTGCATTAATATAAAATTGTTTTGTTAGTTCTAAACTAGATACAAAGTCACACTGGAGAAGACTGTAAGTCTGAGCCTGGAGAAGAGATACTATAGATATAATATACCATATATTATGTAGATAGATAGATAGATAGATAGATAGATAGATAGATAGATAGATAGATAGATGGATGGATAGATAGATACTACATAGATATTATAGAGAGACATAATAGGCACTTAATAAATGCTTGTTTCTTTCCTTCCTTCCTTCCCTCCCTTCTTCCTTCCTTCCTTCCTTCCTTCCTCCCTCCCTTCCTTCCTTCCTTCCTTCCTTTCTTCCTTCCTTCCTTCCTTTCTTCTTTCCTTCCTTCCTTCCTCCCTTCCTTCCTTCCATGCCTTCCCTCCTGAACTGGCTATGTTCTATCCTCCAGAGGACTCTCACTTGGACCACACCCCTAAAATCTAGGGATTGATTAGGGTGAGCACTGAGGGAGGCAGATCTCTGAGAGTGCTGAGCACCAGCTGCATCAAACTGTTGCCTGGGATACCAGACATGAGCAAGACCCAATTCGAGGATATGCATGTGAAACAATAACTAAATGCAAGGCAGTAGATGATCAGAAGGTTCAACAAGTAGGGCTGAAGTTGCTCAGGGGAAGAAGTGAATTCTTCTCTGGCCCTCATGTATACATGCACAAACTCCTAAGCTCTTTATTTCTTTGTCTTTCTCTTTCTCTGAGTTTCTCTCTGTCCTCCCTTCCCTGTCTCTCTCTCTCTCTCTCTCTCTCTCTCTCTGTCTCTCTCTCTCTCTGTCTCTCTGTCTCTTTCTCTCTCTCTCTCTCTCTCTCTCTCACACACACACACACACACACACACACACACACATGCCATAGATAACAGGTGAAATAAAAGACCTCTTAACTGGGTATTGTACCTACCTGACCTCCCCTGTCCCCTGCCCTGTCACCCAGGCACTGACTGGCTCTTTGGCTATTCCTAAGCCTATTTTTTTTAAACCAAGGGACAGAAAAGTCTAGTTCCCAGACCAAGCTGGGGTCTGATCCCAAGAAGCATTGAGCTCACTGGACCAGATAGATGAAATTCACTTCACAGGCCGAGGGACAGCACTAGGTGGGACCCAATAGATGGGGGTCAGTGACTCCTTTGCTCTTTTCTTCCTTCCCCTACTTGTTCTAGCCATACCCCAGAGCTCAGGGACCAGCTATTGGAAGAAGTCCCTTGTGTCTGGATCACTTGCCTACAACTGGACTAGGAGCTGGGAGTAGAGACAGATGATTGCTTCAGATTTTGATCAATGTCTGGAACCCAAGCATAGGGATCTCAGGCTGGAAACAAACAGGCCCCAGCAATCTGTGGCATCCATCCACAAGCCTACAATGTAAGGCAAAAAACATCAACATTAATTAATCAGCATGCCTGGGCCACCCAGACATATGAATAAAATCCTGCAGGTTATTGAAAGAGACATTGATGAAAGGAGTGTCACTCAGTATGGGTTAGACACCCCCCCAATTTAGATGGCATATGTGGGCTTATATATTACCCCATCTTCACTGGTTCATCTAATGGAGCTCTTTCCTGCCTGTCTCCATTCAGTTCCATCACCATACTGTTTTCCACACACGCCACACTCATTCCATCCTCTCTCATATCATTCTTGGAATTCCTACTGCCTCCTCTCTGAGGCTTCTACCAGCAACTCGGTGGTGTGGTACACAGAGTGCCAAGCTTGGGATCAGAAGACCTGAATTCAAAACCAGACTCAGACCATTATTAGCTGTGTAACCCTGTGCAAGTCACTTAATTTCTGTCCGCCTCAGTTGCTTCAATTGTAAAATGGGGGTAACAATAGTACCAACCTCCCATGGTTGTTATAAGGCTCAAATGAGATAATAGCCTGGCACATGGTAAGCACTTAATAAATGCTTGGTTCCCTTCTTTCCTAGAGCCCAAACCCCAATGTTCTTGCAGCCCCAGTTCTTCCACAAAGTCTTCTCTCTCTACTCTCCTGCTATACAGAAACCCTTCTTCACATAGAGTCTGCACTACTCAATCTAATATTTGACCACAAGCACCTATACTGTTGTCTTAACTATCGCCTGTGCCCCCCTAGCTAAACTGAGCTCCCCAGGACAGACACTTTGTCTCCTTTTCCCTTCCCCCAACAAAGTAGTGCAGGACAGAGCTGAGCACACAATGCAAAGTTAGATTGATTCAAGCTTGGGTTTCGAGGTACCTGCCTCCAACATGACAAAATGATCAAAGTGATCATCCACAAACCTAGACCCCATCCTTTGATGGTCCACATCAGAACCAGGATTCAGAGCTGAAAGAGCCTTTGGGATAACCCAGTGGGTTTTTCTGACAGATTCTTAGTCCTTTTACGTATCAGTTCGTCTTCTAACCGTGGAATCTTCCAATATGCTGGCCAGATGGGTTTAGGAAGATGGAACCAGCCTTAAGCATAGGTTGAATAAGCCTATACAGGCATTCCAGTCCCCCTCCCCAATGGCTGTATAGACATGTGTAAAGATTGAGATATAACTTGAGCTAAGCTCTTCTGATGTTAAGACTTTCTCTTTCTTTCATTTACTTCTCATTTAATTTTCAGTGGCATGTCTTAGTGAAAAGCACACCCAACCAAGCATTAGAAGACCTAGATTCTAGTCCTTGCTACACCACTAATTATATAACCTTCACCAAATGTCTTCACCTCTCTGGGACTCAGTTTCTTCAGCTATAAAATTAGAGGGTTGGACAGATGATTTTCTAAGGTCCCTTTGAAATCTAACATTCTCTAATACCAACTAGTTCTTGCCCCTCCTCCAGCCAAGATAATTTCCCAGTCTACTGAGTCCCACCTGGACGCCATTGTGTGAGGCTCTCTCTTGGGTATTATTCATCTGGAAATATCTCCATCCATCTTTTTGACTTTCTGGTTAAAACACTCACCTAATCCTAACCTAATCCCTTTCAATTTGGGGAGAGAATTGAAGGGAAAAAGCATGTAACTGAAAGGCCTAATGCTAACGGATGGGTAAAAGGTATGTATAAATTATACCCGCTGTTGTCAATTCTGCCTCTCCAGATAAAGTGATATGAAAGGTGTTTCATTTATAGGGGAAATTAATTGCCATCTGTATGATTGGACAGTGTGAAAAAGCCACAAGAGGAGTCCCATATATTTTTCTTACTGGGCTTAACACCTTTTGTGCATAGGGTGCATATGTTTCTCTGGACCTAGGAGATTGTTAGCATTTACACGGCTGTGAGTGTTGCCCATTCTCTAGAGCTCCTAGGGCTGTTTAAGCGGTTTAGCTGGCAGAGTCTGGCTGGGGAAGTCACAGCTGCACATGGGTGTTGGTCAGGAGGATCACAGAACCAAATTCAATCCTGGGTTCTACTCGTGTCTCACTCACTCATCTACTAGGTATGGCTCAGCTAGGTGATTCTTGAATGGATGGATTAAAAAGTCTACAGTACAAATTTCAGATAATCATTAAACTAACCATGATCTCAATTAAGGCGCTTTGATCCTCTGGGCCTCTGTTTTCTTACCTGCCAAACATAAGAATGGAAAGGTTGAGAGGACCAAATGAAATCACAGTAGAGTTGGAAGAGACCTCCAACTCCATCATTTTATAGATGAGGAAACTGAGGCCCAGAGAAGTGAAATAAATGCCTAAAGGAACAGAATGAGAAAGTAAGCAGAACCATTCCTCAAACCCAAGATCTCTGACTCTGCATTCAGTGCCCTCTACACTCCACAGATGCTGATTCCAAACATACTTTTTTTTCATGATTCCAATACTTTATTTTTTAATTAATAAATTTATTTATTTTTAGTTTTCAACATTTACTTCCACAAGATTTTCAGTTCCACATTTTCACTCCCCCCACCCCAAGATCGCACGCATACCCCTTCCCCTAGTCTGCCTTCCCTTCTGTCTCTCCCTCCCTTCTCTTATCCCCTTCCCCTTCTATTTTCCTGTAGGGCAGGATGGATTTCTGTACTCCATTTCCTGTATTTCTTATTTCCCGGTTGCATGCATACTCTTGTCAGAGAATCAGCATCCCTGAACTAGGACTGTGTCATAGTCATCTTTGTAGCTCCCACAAGACTTAGCACAGTGCTTAGGCATGACAAGCAGGCACACAAGAAAGAGTCGCTGAATCCAAGTGGGGAGTTCTAAGTTCTCCACGTGTTCAGGAAATATTCTTTGGGGAGTCTCTAAACTTGGTGACCTTGTGTAAGTTGCTTCCCCTTTCTGGGCTGCCTTGTAAAATGAGGGGCTCAGACTAGAGAAGGTCTTTGTGGTCCTTTTCAGCTCCCACACTCTATTATCATTATTTTTATTGTTGCGAACTGGACATTCCCTGGAAAAAAGGAAACTTATTAGAGCTGAGATGTCCACTGTCATTTGGATAATAGGGAAGAAGGCCAGACAGTGATTCTGAGGAAGAGCAAATCCAAAGATCAGGGAGATATTTAGGGGCAGATGGAGCTTTCTTAGTGTTTTTGTAATATCACATGGGTGGCTGCCTACTTCATCTCTACCTTGGCCAAATGCCAAAGCCCTAGGATCTGGGGCCTGCAAAGCACACAGCTTTTGGCACGGGGTTGGTATTTTGTTCCCTTCAGGTCTCCTGAGGAGATGTAAGGAGGTTGAGCTTGGACAAAGGCAGTTTCAGGTTGCCTGGATGGACCTTGCTTGACAATTAGTAATAGCTTACATTTATATAACACTTTGAGCTATAGTTTAAGTAGTATAACCATTTTACAGAGGAGAAAACTGAGGATCTGAGAAGCCAAGATTTGTCCAAGGGCAAATAAGTGGGTGGAATGAGGTCCAGAGCTCTTTCCATATCATCAGGGTTTGGTGCAATAGAAAGAATGCTGGATTTGGAGTCGGGGCCTTCTGTGTGAAGTCCAGTAGTTTCACCTTTCTGGGCTTCAGTTTCCTCATCTCTCAAAGGAGGGAGTTGGGCTAGATAACTTCTGAAGTCCCTTCCCACTCTAAAATGATGTTCCTGTGACCTTCCTAACCCCTTCAAATCCTAGCTAAAGCCCCACCACTACCGCAAAACCACCACAGGCCCCCATGCTTTCTCCCACCTCTGGGCCTCTCAAGCACTTACTGTCTGAATGTCTGCTTTGGCATTCGGCATATCCCTGTGCTGCCTGTGACATCTCCTATATTGTAGTCTAATTCTTGTGCTGTCATCTAATTCTTTCACTGGGGTCTCTGCCCACTCCCCAGCTAGAATTTCCTTGAGGAAAGGAATGCTGCTGTTCCCATGTAACCCCCACAGGCCCCAGTACAGGGTTTACTAATTGGTCGATTAGAAAAGTCTTCCCTAATATTTTCCACAGTTCAATCCTCACTTCACTCTGGACCTTTGGAGCATAAGAATGACTATTATGGCCATAGGGTCATGGGAAGTGCTAGACTGAGTCCAGAGTCCTAGGATCTGAATCCTGGTTCTGGGGATTACTAGTTTATTTAACCTTAGGCAAGTGACTTCCCTTGTCTTAGCCTCCATTTCCTCATCTGTGAAATGGGAATAAGGATATTTACCCTCCTCCCTCACAGTGGTATTGGAGGAATACATTATATACATGTATTGTCATTGTTCTCATCTTTGAAGCATTGACATTTATATTACTATCAACTAGATATGGAGTGATCATCTTGACAACTTCCTTATTTTACAGAGGAGACTGAGACTGGGACCCATACAGAATAAGCTACTTTCCCAAGGTTACAAAGGTAGCATAGGTAACTTGGTGGCACAGGAGTAGAGCAGCTGACCTAGGATCTGGAAGATCTGAGTTCAAATCCAGATACTTGCTAGCTGTTTGATGCTGGGTGAAACCTGTCTACCTCAGCTTCCTCATATGCAAAATGGGTATAATCGCACCAACCTCCTAAGGGCTAAAGTCTGAATAGCAATATTTGTAAACTTTAAAGGTCTATATAAATGCTAGTGATTATTGTAATTTTTAGCATATTATTAGAAACTATTTCTTTTCATTGTGACTCAGTTTGCAGAGGACTTTAGACCTTGTCAATTCAAAGTTAGCAACAGAGCAAGAAAATAGTACCCCTGAGGCCCAGCCAGGGTTCTTTCCTCTCCAGCAACTGCCTCCATCATTCTACCTATGTTCTCTCCAGTCCCACTCGGTCATTTTCAGTCTGACAAACTGAGGCTCACACATTTGGATTTGCCAACAGGGTGAAATTGCAAGTGCTTCCTAGACCCTAGGCTAGGAGGTTCTGAGAAAGAGAGACAGACAGAGAGAGACAGAGACAGACAGAGAGATAGACAGACAGACAGACAGAGACAGAGACAGGGAGTGTGTAGGTTGCCTTTCCCTTCCTAGAAGCTTGTACACATCCACTGGCAATCATTCCTCTTGGCCCTAGGGACCTAGACATGCCCTAGAGCTGAGGACAGTGTGGGGTTGGTTGGGGTTCCCAAGCCAACCATGGGAAGCCCAAGAGGGAAAGAAGAGGTAGAAGGAAGAAAGGTGTATGGGGCCGGGGGGGGGGGGGGAGGCAGAGGCACTGATGTCAGCCCCTCCTCTCCCCCTCCCTCTGCCAAAGCGGCTGGCTGGCCTCCAGGTTAGTAAATTGCTTTCTGGTTCCCTGAATTCACCTTGTTCTCTTTCCTTCCTTCCTTCCTTTCTTTCTTCCCCGGGGTGGGGCCTGACCAAGCACCACTGAGCTGAGGGGGGACTTTACAGTTATCCAGCTGACAAATAAGTGTACTGCTGGGGACAGCGGGGGAGGGAAAAAGGAGTTGTCCATGTGGCCCAAGCCCATCCTAGAGAATTGTCGGTCACCCAGTTTCCTAGAATCTGAGGAGCCTCAAGTTCTGTCAGCCCCACCCCCTATCGGTCCCAAGGACAGAACCTTGGTAGACTCAGGAATCAGTCAACTAGGTGCTTACTATATGCCAAGCATTATGCAGGAAGATGCTGGAGACAAGGAAGGTGGGAGAAAAGAGTGGGTAGGTGCCATTTGAGAAAAGGGGAGGTGGTAAGGGGAAGAAAATGGAGAGAGGGGCATATATAAGAGTGAAGCTAGCTAGCTTGGTGAGCTAGTGGGACTGGTGGGGAAGGGGCTCTAAACATTTATGATGCTAAGCAATGAGTCGGGGTAAGACAAGGGGAACCAGACAGGAAAATAGGAGGAAAGGGGACCAGAGAGGATTAGGAGGGTAGAGGAGAGAGTTTGAGGGAAAGAAGGAAGGGGCGAATGGGAAAAGGGAGGTGCTTAGAAAGGGATTTGTATTCAGAAAGGGGCATTTAGAATAGAGGGAGTTTATGTAGGGAAAGGTTGAGGGGAGGTGCAGCCTGAGACAGTGAGGAAAGTGCTGTGGCTGAAAGTGATAATCATCTGCAAGTGCATGGTCTGTTTGTATGTATGGTGATGGTAGTGGTGAGGGTGGTGGGGTATGTATGTGTGTGTGTTTTGATTCAAGAGGGCCAGTCTCACTGCTGAAGCTATCAAGTTCAGACTCCTGCACTGTGTAGCAGTGGCCATGGCAGTGGCTATGGTTTACTCAGTGCCCCCACTCCCACCTGGCAGAGTGGAGGATGACTGGAGATGAAGGAATGCCAAGCCAGGGATGGTGTTGCCTCCTACTTCGGGTGCCTCTTCCTGGCTCCTCCCCCCAAAACTAGGGCAGCAGGTAGACCTGTTTTCTCCCTCCCCTTGCTAGAGTGATCCCTTGGGGCTGTTTTTCCTTCTGGTCTCTGTCACTGGAGCTTTGGCCAGGAGGGACTTAGGCAGGAGGCACAATGGCTAGAGTTGAGCTTCAGGGGACAAAGGGCCAGGGAAAAGTGGGGGAGGGGGAGGGGGAGAACAAGTGCTGTTGCTTAGGAGACTTAGCTAAAGGAAGGAGACTAGAGAAGACAGAGTACATGGCGGTGGAGGAAGCTTGGCGGGGAGGGGCGGAGGAACGGCGGGCAGGGAAGGGATATTTGTAGATGATGCTAATGGAATGGGTGGAGCAGAGGGAGCTTGGGAAGCTCACAGTTTAAATAGGGAGACAGGTCATCCTCACCTTTCCCTCCAGAGGTGGTCTTGTCCTTCTGGGCTCAGGCAACATGCTTGGCCAGCAGCTCTGGGGAGGGAGGCTTGTAGAGCGGAAGTGAAGAAAGTTGGAGTGAAAGCTGAATAACTGGAGACCAGGGGAGGCTGCACCTCCCCTCAACCCTTCCCTACATAAACTCCCTCCATTCTAAATGTCCCCTTCTAAATACAAATGCCTTTCTAAGCACCTCCCTGTCCCCATTCACCGAATTCATTCTTCCCCTCAAACTCTCTCCTCTACCCTCCTAATCCTCTCCAGTCCTCTTTCCTCCTATTTCCCTGTCTGGTTCCCCATTAATGAAAGTAGCCCCTTAGATCCTACTAGACCATATTCCTTCATATCCATCTACACCCAGAGTAACCACATAATACAAAAACCCATGTATACAACACATGTGCATGGTTCTGTATACAGATGTATGGGAGGGAAGTCTGATCATTTGAGTTCCCCAATCCATTTTACGAAATTATAGGGTGTCAGATTTTAGTTCATTGGTAGTTTGTAAGGATGTTGAGCCAAAAAACTGTTTCCAACATGGAGTGCCTCCATTTGCAGGATGAAAGGGACATATAGCAGAACAATGAGAAGGAAGGGTGTGCCCCACACACACACACACACTCATAAACACACTCATTCACACATGCATGCACATCTATACTTACATTTGTTCACCTACACATGCACATTCAAATACTTTCAAAGAATTTTGATTGTAGCCACAGCTTCTAGTAGGATAACATTCTCACCATTTTGGGTAGGGAGGGGGCAGCAGGGCCAGGCCTGTATCTTAAGCTACAGAAGGCTTCTGGGATAATTGAAAGGGCTCCTGTAACAGAAGAGAGTGGGTGGCACAAGCTCCACGTTTCTATCGTACTGTGAAATAAAATGTTTTTCAAGAAAATTAGAATGTGGGGGGTGGGGAGCATATCTTCTGCCTTTGAGTGAATGAGCATTTACCAGAACTATTAAGACAATGAGCTAATATTCTATTCAGATTTAAATAATAAATTAATCTGCATTATACTGAGGAGGCCTGAGAGAGACTTAATTATCTCCTGTACTTTAGGGTAGAAATGAGGGTAGAGATGCGTGCTGGGAATGTACAAAGGTACCCCTACTGCACCCAGCAGTATAGGAGTTTAAATTCTCAAGACCCCAGGGAAGATGTTACAAAGGGTCTCCTGAACTTCCAGCTCCACAAAGACCTTACCATATGCCACAGAGATGAAGTACTCTCTTCTGGGGTCCTGATAGCCTGATGAGGAGGTGTTGAGGACAGTAGGCACACCTATAAGTGCCCGGTGGATCTTTTCTTCCCTTTCCCTGTTAAGTTAGCAGTCTGAAACTGAGAAACCCAAAGGAGCACGTGAAATGTTGAGTTGTTTAGTACTTGAAGCCTAAGGGAGTCACTAGTTTGGAGGGGGAGATAGTTCTAGTCTTAGGAAGAGACTTCTGAATGTGAAATTGTGTCGGGAAGAGAGCCCTCCAGACTGAGAGTATGCAAGTCCAGCCTTGGACCTCCGACCTCACCAACCAGAGATCAGCTTTACAGGGCACCAACTGACCCTCTGGAATCTGAACTTGGACTCCAATCCTCAAGGCTTTTACCTTTCACTGTTTTCTAAACTTCACAGATCCCTGAACCCCTAAATGTCACCTTGAAAGCAGTGAGGCTCCTAGGCCCCAAGTCCACCAGGCTCCTAGCTTATAGTTTAAAGCTCCCCTGCATCCAATCTCTACCTTTTTCTTCTCTCTCAGGCCCTACCACCATTCTCTGGTAGCCTATACTCTTAGCACCCACTTCTCTTTCCCTTCTCCACATACTCCAGGCCATAAGAGTGTCACCTAGATTTTATTTGCAAGGAAAAATAAAGTATACATATTTGGAAATAAAATTACCTCACTAGAATAAGATAATTGAGAATATAGATAAAAGAAATCTACCTAGTCCCAGACTGAATGCCACCTAAGTTTTTTAAGTTTTCTTAACTAAAGTTCTCCAGACCTTGCTTCATCCTTGATCTTTCTTAGGGAAGAAGTTACAAGCCAACAGGTCAGCACTAAATCTCCAAATGGTCTCAGATCAAAGCAGTGTCTTCAAGTGAAGAGCCCATCTTTACCCCCACCTAGGGGGAGGGGAAGAGGAAGCAGGGACAGAATATTTTTTACACAAAGTGGCACAGAAAAAAGAGAATTCTTTGTGAAACCATTAATCTCTATTATGTATAGCTTGCCTTTTAAAAGCATATAATAAATTCAACATATTACTTTCAAAGCTGTCCTGCTTGTCTGTGTTTTCTTCTGAACTTCCTCTGATCTCTTCTGTTCTGTGTATTTCTAAAAAAAAATGCTCAAATGGCTCTCTTTTGTTTCCTTTCTCTTTATTTTGGCAACACTTTCACTAGCTTCCTCTTCTCCCCCTTCAATTACCAACCCCCCCAAAAAATGAAAAAGAAAAACATAATCCTTGTAACAAGTTAGCAATCAAGCAAAATACCTCTACATATTTGCCATGTCCAAAAATGTATGATTCATCCTGCACTTTGGGTCTATCGCTCCTGTCAGAAGGTCAGTAATCATGCTTTGAGGGTAAATGCACCTGGGCTGGCTAGATTAATAATGATGACAATAGTTTGCATGATAAACAAGATCATACATCTAGAGCTGGACGGGACCTAAGAGGTTTTCTAGTCCAACTTCCTTGTTTTCCAGATGAGAAGAGTAAGACCCAGAGAGCTTAAATGACTTTTAAAAAATAATATTTTATAGTTGTATTTATTGTTAAACCCTTTTTAATATTTGGGTTTGTTTTTTTAAGTTTTGAGTTCCAAATTAGCTAAGTGACTTTCTTTCTTTTTCTTGCTTTGGCAACTGGGGTTAAGTGACTTGCCCAGGGTCACAGAGCTAGTAAGTGTCAAGTATATGAGACCGGATTTGAACTCAGGTCCTTTTGACTCCAGGGCCAGTGCTCTATTCACTGTGCCACCTAACTGTCCCTAAATGACTTTTTTTAAGGTTTGTAAAATGTGTTCCCCAAAAACTCTATGAGATAAGTAGGCCAACATTTTTTGTCTTCATCTTACAGAATTTGAAACTGAGGCTTAGAGGAGCGAAATAATATGAATACAGCTGCAGTTACATCAGACTTAGATTTTGAACACAGATCCCCCGACTCTCTAAATACACCTTTCTTTCTACTATCCCAGGAGCTCACTGGATTATTCAAATATTCCAAGGTTTACTCTTACCCCTCCCTCAAAGTCATCCCCCAGTCAAGATGTGAGTTCACATTGGCAGCTGCTCACACATCCTCTCTATCTAGTACAGATGTGAGCCTCAGAATGGAGTACACAACAAGGAACTTTGGTCACTGCCCTGGGGGTGGGGGCTTAGTGCTGGCTGACCAAGCCTTTGGAAGATGGGGAACTAGAACCCTGACAGTACTAAGAACAAACTTGCCTTCCCAGCACTCCTCACAATAGATTTAGAGCTGTGCCCACTACCCTCAATACCTCTGCAGGCATCTGGGGTGATGGAAAGGTTATATGTCAGTCTTACAGTGCCCTACCCATATTTTTGGGGGAGGATAGATGGGGGGAGAGAATAAAACCCGTGGTTTCATTAGTGTAGGAAATTTCCATTTCCACAGTAAAAGTTAGGAATCAACAACTAGTTTGTAATTTGTAGTCCTAAAATTGTTGCTGGGGCCCACTGAGAGATTAAATGACTTAACCGTGGTCACACAGCAGCTAATCAATCAACCAACCTTTATTAAGCACCTAATATGTGCCTGGCACTATGCTTGCTGCTGGGCACACAAAGATAAAAAAGAAATAGTCTCTGCCCTGAAGGAGTTTATATCTAGTGTAAAAGGATATTGTATTATTTTACAGCATTTAGGTAAATAAGTTCCCCTTCACCCTACCAAGGGAACACCAAGGAAATACACACAAAATTGATACAGGTATGTCCATTACCTCAAAAAAGATCAGAATTAAAGTTCATACAAAGACACCCCTCTCTTTAGTGGGAATGAGGTCTGGGTTCTGGTCCAGGCTCCACTACTCATGCATTAATTTGCTTTGTGATCCTGAAAAAATTCCCTACCCTGTCTGGGACCCAGATCCCTTATCTATAAGTCGGAGAAAATATTGTTTTGACTACTGTGCAGAGGTGCTGGGGAGATCAAATAAAATTTGTCACTGGATGTTCTTTGAAATGTCTAGAAGCACCAAAGAACGTAAGCTACTATTATTCAGAATACTTGTCTTATCGTCTTATGCTTACTAGTTTCTATGATCCTTGGTAAGTCATTTAATCTCTTGGACCTACACTTCCTCATTGGTAAAGTAGGAACAATAATATTTGCAGTTTCATAACTCTCAGAACTGGTTGTGAAGAAAATGATTTGTAAACAATGTAAATGTGAGTCATTGTTATGAGTTATTATTGAAAGCTCTTTAGGATAAGGATTCTGAACTTGGCATTTTCTTTTGTTGAAAACACAAGGACTTTATGATTTTTTTCCTCCCTCATTTCTTCTTTTCTCTCTGAGAGGGAAGCTTTTCACACCCTGGGTGAGCCCAGCTCAGACAGTGCTATTTTCAGCCCAGAAGCCCCAGCAACTGAGATGTGAACTCACACCTTTAGCTCCTCAAACATCTTCCACATCATGTCCAGGTGTGAACCCTAGATCTGAGCCGAGGGTTCCACCCAGCAAGAAACTGGGCTGCTGCTCTGAAATTGGAGCGAGGTTGGCCCAGCCTTAGGATAGGAGAAGAACATAGAACCCTCATGGTGCTTTGAACAAGTTTCTCTTCCCAACACCCCTGCTGCCACTGCCTAAAACCTCCAGAAATGTTTTCACAGGATTTTGAGTTAGATGCTACCCTAGAGTTCAGATTACCAGGGCCCCTTTGTTTTGTAGGTGAAGAAACTGAAGCCCAGAGAGAGGAAGGGATTTTTATTTGGCCAATAGAAATCAAGTAACAGGAGGCAATGTGGTGTATTGAATGGAAGAAGCACTGGATATAGAGTTGGATAGACCCCGGTTCAAGTTCTGCCTTCAACAGATATGATTGAATATTAACAATATCACTCAGACAAGTAATATCAATCCTCTTTGAGCCTCAGTTTCTTTTTTTTAATAACATGGGGTGATAATAAGAGTGCTGAATTTAAGTTCAGAGGATCTCATTCAAACCCTAATTCTGCCCCTTATATAACCTTGGGCAAGTCACTTCCTTTCTCTGTATCTCAGTTTCCCATCTGTAAAATGAAAGGAGTTAGATGAGAAAACCTCTAAGGGTCCTTCTAACTCTAGATCTATAATCCTACGATTCTGCGTCACAGGCTGTCATCAGGCAGGTGCGGTAGAAGCGCGAGTTATTTGCATTGTAAAGCACCGGGCCTGGGATTTGACCCTGGACCCAGGGCTCTTTCTATTACATCACCTGCCATCCCTTCTGCCCCTCAGTGCTCCTACTCCCTAGCCAAAACAGAGATCTGGGGAATTACACTAAGATTGTTCTTGGAGAAGTCGTTCCAGAGACACCAGGCCTAAAAATGTGGTAGGGTGGGGTGCGAAGAGGGCTGGAATGGAAGCCAGGAGCCCTGAGGGGCAGACTCTGCTGTCACTGGGTTTATGACCTTAGCCAAGTTGCCAATTCACCAGGCTTCTGTTTTCTCCTGTGTAAAACGAAGAGTTTCATCTAAGGTAACTTCTGGTTCTAAGATTCTATAATTGTGTGACCAAAAGACCCAGGCCCCTCAGGAAGGGAACTGGAAACAGAGACCATCCTCTGCCCCCCATCACCCCCCACACACACATATACATACACGCATACATACACACATACACACATATACATATACATATACACATACACATACACACACACATACACACACACATACACACATACAAGGTCGTCTAGGGTCATCCATTCCGGGGACAGTGGAGGCAGATTTTGGCATTGCTTTTCAGAGTAGGAACCTTAGAAAATAGTAGCCAAGGTGACCACAGGCCTGTGGAGGACATGTGAGGCCAGGTAGAAGTGTTAGCTTCCTCCGAGGCCCACATCAAGTGCTGCCTCCCACACAAAGCCTATCTTTATTCCCCAAGATGCTGGTGCCCATCCTCAAAGTGATTCTATGTCTATTTTGGTCATAAGTAGCTAGGTGGTATAGTGGATAGAGAACTAGACTTGGAGTCAGGAACACCTGAGTTCAAATCCTGCCTCAGACAGTTTCTAGATGTATGACCCTGGTCAAGTCACTTAATTGTTTTCAACCTCAATCTCTTCATCCAGAAAATAGAGATGGTAATAATAGTACCTACTTTAGGGTTATTGTGAGGATCAAATGTGATAACATGTAAAGTGATTTTCAGTTGTTTTTTCAGCGTATACAACTCTTTGTGACCCT
>NW_020954569.1:51410739-51435172 GCF_900497805.2 Vombatus ursinus | reverse complement strand
TGACTTGCCCAGGGTCACACAGCTAGTAAGTGTCTGAGACCAGATCTGGACTCCAGAAGAGGTGTCTTCCTGACTCCAGGCCCATTACTCTATCCACTGTACCACCCAGCTGCCTGTAAAAGTGTTTTGCAAACCTTAAAAAATATATATAGTGCATGTAGTATCATGTGCTATTATCCAGAAAGAGCTCTGGAGTGGTAAATCCCACTTTTCATAGATAGTGTTCAGGGAAACACAAAAGTCCTATTTCTTCTTACTTTCTTAACCTCACTTTCTCTACCCTGGAGAATACCTTATCCTTTCAGTGCTACAGGCCACTCTCTAAGACTGTAAGATGCTCAGGAGAGACAGACTTGTAAAGTGGGTTTCCTCACTGAGAGTTCCCTTTACTAATGAAATCATAGGTACAGTTTAGAAGAGGGGACAGCATCTTGACCTTATTATTCTTTTTTTGGGGGGGGGGCTAGGCAATGGGGTTAAGTGACTTGCCCAGGGTCACACAGCTAGTAAGTGTGAGGTGTCTGAGGCCATATTTGAACTCAGGTCCTCCTGACTCCAGGGCCAGTTCTCTATCCACTTCACCACCTAGCTGCCCCATTGACTTTATTATTCTGAATAAGATAGATGCTGACTGCATTTTACAGCTTGGAAGAAAGGAGAGGAAAAGAACAGGGAGAACTGCCCTTCTGGGGACATACTTTGCATGGTGTCTTGCTTACCTCAGCTGGTTTTCATCACTTTTCCTTAGTTCATCCATCTTGGCCAGGGGTGGAAAACCTGCAGCCTCAAGGCCATGTGTGGCCCTCTGGGTCTTCAAGTGTGGCCATTTGACTGAATCCAAACCTCACAGAACAAATCTTTTTATTCAGAATTATTATTTGGTCAAGATTCTTGACCAAAGCAATAAAAGGTCCCCCACCACCACCATCAAAGGAGGAGACAAATGACCTTCTGCATCAAGATGGTCATCTAGTTGGACTTGGCACCTGAGAGTTGAGGAGCTGAATTAATTCAGAGCTTCAGACTCAGCATCCTCTTTACAAACATTTACGACCAATCCTCGATTGACCAGAAGCCAATCTCAATTAAATTACTTTAAGTGGCAATAAACTTCCAAATGGAACCTTTACTGATCTTCCCATGGTACAGTAGAAAGAATACTGGATTTTAATGTCAAAAAGACACGGGATTGATTACTGTCTCTAGTACTTATAACTTGCTACATTCCATGTCGTCTATAAAAGTAGTAGGGCCGCATGTGGCCTCGAGGCCGCAGGTTCCCCATCCCTGACCCTGAGGTCCCTTCTAGCTTTAAAATCTATGAACTTAGTAAGTAGGCGACCTGTCACTCCACGGAAGTGACTACTCCCTCCAGTGCCCATCCGTCCTGCCCATCACATATAATTATTGGCCTTGTCTTCCCATAAATTCAGCACATGAGTTCACTCAATATGCTGGAGGCCTTAGTATGTCTACTCATTGGTCAGTGGATGAGGATCTCACATGCTGAGAACCAATAACTAAGTTTGATATAGTCTAAATATTGTGTGATTCTTAGCATCTTCTGCTCCCTTTTTTACCATTTTGCCACTGTGACTGAAGAATGAGGAGTTCTTATAGGACTGAGGACCATTTTTCATCTTCCTTTGCCACATCCAAAGCATTCATCATCCAGTGGCTAGCCTACTGGTGATGACATACTTCCCCCTCCTTAGCTAGGCTCTACTAGACACCTTTATAGTACAGTGGAAGCTGACAGAACTTCCACTCTGTGGGCATATCCTCTGAGAACCAAGGGTCAATTCCTTGCCACAGTGAGGCCTCTGAGCAGGACTTTGTGGAGGATGAACTATGTAAGTGATCCAGTCCTCATAATAGTCATTGAACTCATTTGGCACTAATACATAAGACCTCTGATTATCTCTTCTACTGCTGTTCTGAAATATTATTAAAATCTTGTCTTGTTACTTGGCCCTTCACATTCTGTTTCTCCAACTAGATCTTAAGCCCCTTGTGGGGCAAGGATAAGGCCTTATACCTCTTTATACTCTTAGCACAGTTCTTTGCGTATAGAAGGTACTCAAAAGTATTAGTTTATTTGATTTAGATTTTTCTTACATTTTGCTTTTATTTAAAACAATCTTAATTATAAAAAAGGAAATTGATTCCAAAGATTTCTTCTGAAAAATGAAACAACTTCCAGGGCATACCTTGGGCTTAGGACACATCTAACTAACCCCCCTATGTTTTCTCCATCTCCGTTATCAGCATCATGAAATCTTATGATTGGAAAAGACTTTGGAGATTATCCAGTTCCATGTGGAAATCTTCTCTACAACATCTCCAACCTCGTCTCAAAAACTTCCAGTGATACTCCAGTGAACTTCAGGCCCTGAGTTCTTTTGCCAAGCAAATAAAGTTGTCTTTTCCGATGATGGGGATGCTCATGTTCAGAATGATGACCTTAAACCCTGTAAAATACTCAGTCACCCACAAATCACTTGTGCTCACTAGTCTCAACCATGGATAGAGCTAAGATAGCAGGATATTTTAGGGAATTTTTCAACAGCCAATTTTATCAACCAGTCAAACACTGCACATGTGCTCAAGACTCCGATGGGCACTTCACTGGATTCAATTCAATTTCACGAACACTTAACAGGTGCCTGAAATGTACGAGGCACTGTACTGGCAGCTAGGAATATAAAGATGAAAAATGACACAGTTCCTGCTCTCAAGGTGCTTATAATCTATGAAGGGGGTGTGACATGTATATAGAACAATTTAATACAAAGTATAGTAAAATGGGGGCAATGGAGAGATCCAAAGTTCTTAAGGGAAATTGAGGAGAAAGAACAAGGGGTAGGGGGGAATCAGGGAAGGCTTCATGGAGGAGGTGACACCTAAGCTGACTCTTGAAGGGGATGGTTAGGCCAACTTGTGGAGGCAAGATATAACAGGTGAGGTTAGAGACCAACTAGTATTCCAATTTAAGTAGAAGAGTGTAAGAGAAAGGGGATAGAGTGAAATGAAGCTGGAAAAGGAGACTGGAGGGAGGAGGGGCACACTTCTTAAATAGCAGGCTGAAGAGTTTGTTGTTCATCACAGAGACAATAGGGACTCCCTGAAGGTTTTTGAGTACAGGAGTGACATGGTCAGATCTGTGCATCAGGAACACGCAGGTGAAGCTTCAAACATGGTCCCTGCACTCAAGCTACTTACATCCTCATTTCAGAATCTAGGTATACGCACATGCACCAGTGATCAGCATAAGCGAGGAGAGAAGCAGGTGCTGATGTGGGTGAGTCACATTGATTGTGCGTGTGTTTAATAGACTAAAGGAAGAAGAGACCAGGGAGAGGTGAAGCATCAGGGAAGGCTTTGGGGAGACTTCTGAGGACTTGAAATTGAAGGAGGGGCTAGATTTTTCTAAGTAAAAGGAAGAGGGTGGATATTCCAAAGGTAGAGGTACAACATAATTAGAGATGAAATTATTCAACACCTACCCTTAGCCTTGGGCTTGCCGATTAGGCAACATTTGAATATAATTTGTTTGTATATAATGTTGTAAATATGTGTGTGCTTCTCTGTAATGTGCAACCCCCTTTCCTCTCCCTCTTCTCTCTGTCTGTCTGCCTCTTCTTCTCTCTCCCTCTCTCTGTCTGTGTCTCTGTGTCTCTTTCTGTCTTTGTGCATCTCTGTCTATCTCTATATGTCTGTCTATTTCTCTCTGTGTCTCTGTCTGTGTCTCTTTCCTCTACCTTTCTCTTCTCTCTCCTTCTCCTCTCCTCCCCTCCCCTCCCCTCTCTTCTCTTCTCCTTTTCTTTTTTCTTCTCTTCTCTTCTCTCTCTCCCTTTCTCTTTCTCTTTCACACACACACACACACACACACACACACACTCACACGCTCTACCAGCCCCTCCCTACAAGCCAGTCAGTCAATACCTCCCCTATTCTTAGCCTTGTGGTTGGTGGCTATGGAAAAGGACTGGAGAACTAGACCCACTGTCCTTACCCTTGGAGGGCTCAGTGGAATGGACAAGGCAGAAACCATAGGGAGGAGAGATCTTCTGGACCCTCACAAGTCCAATTCTAAACAGGGAGAGGTACAAACAGTACACATTATCTGTGTAAGTGCCAAGACCAGAGGCAAAAAGGGCTGTTGCCCCTCAGGTCCCAAAGAAGGTTGATGGTTGAAGGGTCCCTAAAGCTCCTCATTCTTACTTTGAAATTAGTTTTAGTGGAATTGTATTTTATAACGTGAATGATAATAAGCATGAGTAACTGTTTTCTTTTACTAATACCTTTTGTTTTTACATCACATTTATTTCTGAATATACCAACCTACCTCCTAGCTCCTTGTAACAAAGATTTAAAACTGTGTGTTGGGGGAGACGCAGTTCAGCAAGACCAAACAAGTATCAGTCGTGTCTGACAATGTATACAATATTCCCCACCCATGGTCCCCTTCCTCTGCAATGAAGTGGGCCTGCATTTTCTCTACTCATCTCTAGGGCCAAGTTTGGTCATTATAACTACTCCACATTCCGTTTCATTTTGTCAGCATGAATAGATTTTAAAGCCTAAGCATATTGAATACGATGCAACCGTGGCATCTTCATATTTCCAAAAGCATCAACTCCTACTTACAGCTCATTAATTGAAATAGTCAAGTGACTGATTTGGGGTAGTGGGGGAGCCTTGTAACTATGCTGGACCAAGCAGAATAATGAAATATTGCAGGAGGTAAGCCTAAGAAGGTTTCCTGAAGAATGCAAATTTTGAGCCTTGTTCAAAAGTATGCTATTTGATAAACACCCACCCACACCCACAGCTGGGTGAAGCACAAGTGACAATATCATCCCCAGCCGATATGCATTAAACCCCTACTATGCTCATGAACAAAGAGCTATATAATCTAGTCGCTGTGCTTCATTTTTACTAAAATGAAGAACGTCGAAACATAAGTAAGTAGGTAATTTATTTTCATTTCATAACTGAAATGTATACACCTTGTTATGTTTTTCAATTTTATCCTGATTTGCCTTCCCAAGGATGTGAGTATAGAGGCTTACTCATTAACATGGTGGCCATTAAGTAGCAAAAATGTTTCCTGTTACAAACTATTCTGATATAAAGCCCCTCTTCTCAATAGAAAGATAAGAATACAGGGATATAGAATGGGAAAGAAGGAAACAAGCATTTATTAACTACCTACCACTTGCCAGACACTATGCTAATCACTTTACAGATATTACCTCATTGGCTGCTCACAACAACCCTGGGAGGTAGATGCTGTAATGATCCTCATGTTATATAGTAGAGGAAAATGAGTCAGACCGGGATGGAGTAACTTGTCCAGGCTAAGCATCCAAGGCAGGATTTGAACTCAGGTCTTCCTGACTCCAGGCCTAGCCCTCTATCCATTGTTCCACCTTCCTGCCTCTAAGCCTGGAGAAGGCACTGTGGAAAGGTTATGCACTGTCATTCCCTTCAGTGCTTATTGTTTTTGCTTAAATGTTTTTCTTCGGTTCAAAGGCATCTTCAGTGAGTGGGAAAGAGAAAGGTGTGAGGGGAAATGATCATGCTGTAAAAACAAAAGACAACAATAAAACTTAAAAAAAACTATTCTGAATAAACTCTCCCTCATAAACTTCCTATTTCTAGTCTTTCTCCTCAGAACTCTCTCATGTATTTACTTATTTATTGAGAAGTTGGAGAATATAAACTGCAGACCCACTAAATCCACATCTGTCCATCAGACCTCTTCTCTCCACCTGCAAGGCCACCTCCCTGGATCAGGCCCTCCTCACCTTCCTCTAGACCTGGAAGTAATATCTCATCTATTACAGGTTTCATCTGACTACCTGTGTGGCCCTGGGGCAAGTCACTTAGCCTAGGGGACAGTTTCTTTATCTGGAAAATGAAGGATTAGACTAAATGATCTCTAAAGTCCTTTTCAGCCCTTTCTCTATGACCCTCTGACCCTATTAGTCTGAAATCAGGGTTTTTCTGCTATGATAGATACAAGGCAGAGAACTTTCAGAGCAGGAAGAGTCAGTTAGTCAGTCAATAAACATTTATTAAGTGCCTACTATGTTCCCAGAACTGTGTTAAGCACTGGGAGAGTATGATAGGAAAACTCTTGAAAGACTAAAGAATATTGGGCAGAAGATAACATTAGCCCACAAGACCAAGGAAGGTAGGCCCAGAGGATGAGATGCCCAGGGGCCAGGGGGAAAAGGGCCCATTTCCCAGTTTTACTGGGGGTTAGCAATAGTTCCTGACCCCAAACCTGACACTGGATGTGAGCTCAAACTCCTATTCCTTGCGGTTGAGAAGAGCGGGATTGCTGTTCATCCTTTCTATATTTTCATGTCAAAATTTTTTGGGGGGAAAAAGAGTGGTACAGTGGAAAGAACGTGAAACTAGGAGTCAGAGTCCTAAGACCTGGTCTGGGTTTTTCAGATAGAGCACTAGGCATGGAATTAGAAAACTTGGGTTCAAATCTTGCCACTTAAAAAATTGTGTGTCCTTCATCAAATCACTTGTCCTCCTTGCAGGTCAGTTCCCTCATCAGTAAAATGGGAAAAAGAAAGCCTATACTACCTGAATCATGAGATTTGGTGAAGAAAGCATTTTGTAAACCCCAAAATATGATCCAGGTGTGAGCTGCTCTTATAATTATCCCTAATATGAGGATGAGGGGTATCATTGGGTAGTGGAGAGAAAACTGGCCTCCAAGTCAAGACAACCGTGGTTAAAAGCCAACCTCTGAGACAAACTGTCTGTGTGATCCTAGACAAGTCACAACTTCTCATCATTCCCAGGTACCACTCCAAGTTGCAGAGGAAATGCTGATCTGCCTTGGTGAGGAGGATTTTCTGATCGTGGCCTCCCTATGCCAATAAAATCACAGGTCTGATTGAAAAAATGAGGATAATACTTGTCTTACCTACCTTACAAGGCTGGTATAAGGATCCAGTGAGATAATTTATGCAAATCCCATTGTAAACCTTAAAGTGCTATATAAATATAAGTTATTAACTTCCCATGGAACCTCAGGCAAGTCACTTAACCTCTCCCAGATTCAGGTTCTCCAGCTATAAAACAAGAGCGATAGGGCCTGTTCTGGCTGCCTCCTGTGGTTTTTGTTAGGGTCAAATGATATAATGGATATGAAAGAGCTTCAAAAAGTATAAATCATGGAAAGATCATGATGATAATGATGATGGCACAATTTTAAAAAAATAAAACCTGCCTATTAAAAATGAAGCCCAGAAACAGTGTGGACAGTATTAAATAGCCACCAATTCCAAAGTCACGAGCAAGCTTAGTCCCCAGCCTCACTATTTCTCCTAAATCAATGAGCCAGGTTTCAACGAGAGTCTAATATGGAAGATATGAGTAGGAGAAGACAGGCTCTGTACTTAGGGAGCTTCCAGTCTCATTGAAAAGTAGACCCATTTCACAATTGTTAATCCAAGACCCAGTGGAGAGAATGGATACATGTGTTTATTCCCCACCACAGCTGGAGCCACAATTCAGTGTGTATATTCTACTACTAGGGGATCAGAAGGACCATTTCCAAGTGTGACTTTGAGTTATTGATATAGTCCAGTCATAGGGATGTGCATTGGCCCAGGTGTCGATGGCTATAGTTAGCATTTTAAGTTTTGAAAGGAAGGGAGACAAGTCAGAAGGCTGTTTCAGTAGTTCAAGTGAGGGTAGATGAAGCCATAAATGTGGGTGGTAGTTGTGCAAATGGGGACAAGGGGAATTGTATGAAAGGTGTTAGAAAGGTAACACCAACGAGATTGGGGAGACAAGGATAACATTGGAGTTTGGTCTGAGTGACTGAGAGTATGGTGGTGCTCTCGACAGTAACAAGGAAGTACAGAAGACGGCATGGTTTGGAGGGGAGGGAAGATTAAGAGTACGGATGCAGTCCTGTTGAGTTTGAGATGCCTATGGAACATCCAATCATAGATGTCCAAAAGTCAGTTCCTAGGTCTAAGTTTCCAAGCTTTATCTTTTGGGGATGAAGCTGACAGAGGGAGCGTGGGTGGTGATGCCTTTATCCCTGAGACACTCTGCTGCTATAAAAAGCGCTTGACCCCACCTTCAGACCAAATGAGAGCTGCTAATATAAACAGGCTGGTACACCTCACCCAGCTGCTGTGAAGGTTCAGAAGAGGATGACAAACACTGGCATGAGAGAATTCCAGGTTGTTAGAACTAACAAGGATTTTAGAGAACACTTAGTCTAACCCTGTCATTTTATAATGGAGGAAACTGAGGTCCAGAGAGATTGGAGATTTAGAACTGGGAGGAACCTCGGTGGTCATCTCTCATCTCATACAACCCTTTCATTTTACAGATAAGGAAACTGAGGTTAAGTGACTCACCCAAGGTCATATGGGTGGTAAGTAGCAGAGGCTAAATACGAAGCAAAGTCCTCTGATGCCTGATCCAGATCTAGTGAAATAGCTTGCCCAAGGTCACATGGTTAACAGCTGAGCTGGAATTGAAACCCAGGACTCTAGACCCCTAGCCCAGCACTCTTTCCTGACCTTCCTTTGCCATCACTCAGCAAAAGCGAGAGAATCTTTGCCCTGCCTGGTGAGATTTAGGGAACTTACTGAAGCTTGGCAACATCTGGAACTCTGTAACATCTGCATATGCCAACTTCTGCAAGTCTATGTTTGCAAAATGAGATGTCCTGAAGTGAAGGTGCGTGCAGCTTAATTTCCTTGTGAGACTGAGAGGTTTTTTTTTTTTTAGTTTTGTTTTATTATTTTGTTTAAAAACCAAGAATATTTGAGCTGCAACAGAGTGGTCTAATAGCATCATAGCGTGCTGCCAGGGCTCCGGGTTCTCACTCTATGGGGATGGTAGAAAATCCAAAGCCTATCACCCTGCTATTACAGCATTTGCATTTATATGAGCCACCGACCCCAAGTCTCTGGGTGCTTTACTCCCGTATACATAATGCATTTTTTGTTGCTATTAATCAGTGCCAGGTTGAGATGAAAAGCTTCCATGGGCTTCTACAACTTTCCATTCAATTCAAGTCAACCAGTATTTACTGGGGATCTTCCCATGGGACTGGCCCTAGGTTCGGCACTCTGGGGGGAGATAAAGAAGGTCATTGCCCTTAAGGAGGGCATAGTCCAGGTGGGGGGATAAGATTCACATCCATGGACAAGTTAGAGAAGGCAGGACAGTGTGTGATCAAAGACTGGGCTATATAACTCACACTGTGGGCTCTAAGATGTCAGAGTAGGACAGAATTGTAACTAACCATTTTGACAACCCAGGCCAGCACTATAAAATTTGACAAGGCAAAAAACAAACTAGGGAGGAGAATGGACTTTGGGCAGAGACCTCAGAACTTCAGACAAAAGGAAATATTCTGGAATATAATGAGGGAGTGGGGTGGGAGAACAAAGACCCGAGATCAGAAGCCTTGAGACATCCAGAGGTCATTGCTAGGGAGACTACTGGAGGAGGGAAAGGTCAGGCTTGACTGAGCTTATCTGAGAGAGGTCACCCCACCCTAATCATGGCTCTGGGAGGAAGAGTACTTTCATTTTTTCTTCCTGCTAAAAGAATAAAATGCTGTCACTGTCCTCTAAATTTTGGTACCCTGAGAAAAGTTCCTGTCTGCCTTGCCCTAGTTACAGGGGATATCTGAGGAGGCCATAATAGTGGGTAAGGTTACATGGAGGAGGCAAAACTTATACTAAACCCTAAAGGATGCTAAGATTAGCTGACTGGGAGGGAGGAAAAGGCATTTCAGAAAATGACTAAAGCAGTGGATGGGGCAATGGACCTAGTGATCTTGATGATGAAGAGATTCACCTGTTTGGAGGAAGTGGACTGTTTATGGCACCCTTCATGGTTAGAGTAAGGATGGAGAGTAAGTTGGAGCCAAAGAGTAAAAGGCCTTGAGTAGATATTCAGTCCAAAGGAAAAGTGATATGACCCATCAATGTTGCTAGAGCAGACTTGCAGAGAGATCCCACCAGACCAAATAAATCCTTTGTCACTCCCTCCAAGAGGCTATGACCATGAGGCCCAGAGCCTTTCATTGCCTCCACTCAATCAATCATCAATATATATTAAGCACTTATTATGTGTTAGGCACTAGACTAAGTGCTGAGAATACAAAGAAAAAGCAAAAACAGTCCATTATTTTAAGGAGCTTACATTCTAATGCAAAAGACAATATGTATAAAAATAGGTGTATATATAATACACATAGAGTATGTATCTTACAGCAACGTAGTTCAATGAATACAGCACTAAACTTGGAGTCAGAAAGAATTGAGTTCAATCCTGCCTTAGATGCTGCCTAGTTTCATCACTGGCCAAGTCATTTAACCTCCATTTGTCTCACTTTCCTCATCTATAAAAATGAGAATAATACTTCCCAGGTTGTTGTAAGGATCAAATGAGATAGTATTTGCAAAACACTTTGGCAAACAATCACTTTTATTAAATCTATGTCCCTTTAAGAGCAGAAGTAAAGTAATCTTGAGAGGAAGACACTAACTACTGGGGGAACCAGGGAAAGGGTGCTTACAGAAAGTAACATTTTAACAGTTTCTTGAAGGAAGTCAAGGATTCTAAGAGCCAAATGCAAGGAGAACATTCTAAGCATAGGGGAGGGAGGAACATCTACTACAAAGGCACAGAGCTGGGAGATGGAACAACATGAATGAGGAAAAGCAAACAGGTAGGTTTGTCTGGAGTGTAGACTATGTGGGATATTGTATGAGAAGAATGGAAGACAAGAAAGGGCCAGGTTGGAAAAGTGTCTATTTAATCATAGAAGCAAGAGGAAGCCACTGTAATTGAATGAATAGTACAGCAATTTTGTCAGCTAGCTCTAGATGGATTGGAGTGGGGAGGAACTTGAAGGAGGGAGACCAAATAATAGACTACTTAATTCCTGCCCATGTCATCCTCCCTTTTGCCCCAGGAAGAGGTGGGTTCTGTCCAGCACTTAGACTCCATGGGTTCCTTGACTGTAGTGATCTGAGATCAGTTCACCCTTACCATATGCCATTTCCTATTCTTACTAATCCAGCCCTCTCACACTTGGCTTTGACTGGGATAGTTCCCTTTTCCCTTTGAACTTATTTGAGAAAATGGTTTACTTCTCAAAAGGAACTTTATTAGCCAAAAGATGAGAAAGCTAAAAAATAAACAGAGCCCAGAATTGTCAAGTTACAGAACATGGGACTCATAAGGGTTAACTGAATTAGTCAGAAATGGTAAGCACTGCCTCCTGGGTCTGGCCACCTAGCCTGTAATCAATTAACCAATCAATCAAAGGTGCATTTCATCCCAGGTTCTTTTCCATGGGGCATAGCCTCAACAATAGCTAATATTTATAAAGTGCTTTAAGGTTTACAAAGTGCTTTACATATATTTTCTCATATAATCCTCACAACAACCTAGTCAGTCAGTTAGTCAATAAGCATTTATGAAGTGCCTGCTATGTGCCAATCACTTTACTAAGCAGTAGGGATACAAAAGAAGACAAAAAGTAGTCCCTGCCCTCAAAGAGCTCAGAGTCTAATGGAGGAGACAACAAGAAAACAACTATGTACAAACAAGATATATAACAGGATAAATTCAGATGCTATTTTTATATCCATTTATAGGTGAGGAAATTGAGGCAGACAGAGGTTGACTTGCCCAGGGTCACACAACTGTAGGTATGTGAGGTAAGATTATGAATTGAGGTCTTTATGGCTCCCAAGTCTAATTCTTTACTCACTGTGCCATCTAGTCTTATAGCCAAAATTAGGTTTCAGGTTTTATTTTCAGTTAAAATAGGGGATATGCTACCTTATAATGCAAAAAAACATACTATTTAGAGCCTTCAAGATCAGTCAGTTCCCTCATCTTACAGATAAAGAAACTGAAGCCCAGATAGGTGCAGTGATTTGTTCAAAGTCATGTAGGTAGTAATCAGTAGAATCAGAATTTGAACTGAGGTCCTCTGGCTCAGAATCCAACATAAGAATATTTCTACAACCTGAAAAGCATGCTGTCTGGAGAAGACAGCTGGACAGAACACAAATGAAGACTAGCATTTCAATAAGAACTTGGAGGAGAGACCACACAGGTAGCTGATCATAGCTCCATCACCTTATATGAAATAAATACCTTTGAATGATTAACATGATTTTCTTTAGGCTTTACCACTAAAGGGAAAAGAACCAATTGTAGCTTAAGGGGAATAGAAGACAGCTTTCTGAACAAATGTCATCCCTGTGTCTGATATCTGTTTGATCATATATATGGACATACAGGTATCCAGACACACAAAAATTATGACTGTGAAAGACTTTCCTGAGGATGGTGCATATTTCTTGGACTGAGGCTCAGTGATAATCAAATCAGCTATTCTAATTGATTGTTCAAGATAGTTCAAGATAGTAATATAAGATAAAATGCCATTGCCCAGTAAAGAAAAGTGGCCAAAGAATATGAGCAGTTTTCAAAAGAGGAAATGCAAACTATCAACAACCATGTGAAAGAATGCACCAAATCACTAATGAGTAAAATGTCGATTAAAACAACTCTCAGGTTTTTTCTCACATCCATCAAATTGGTAAAGATGATAAAACATGTTTAATGTTGGAGGGACTGTGGGGAGACATACATACTAACACATTGTTGGTAGAGTAGTGAATTAGTATGGTCGTTCAGAAAAAAAACTATTTGGAATTATTGGAGGAAATTAAGTAAATTGTTCATTTAAATTTTAACCTTATTACTCATTCTTATATTGCTAGGAGTTCACAGATAGAAAGACATGTCCCATATATAACAAACTATTTATAACAGCAATTTTTGTAATAACAAAAAAAAAAAAAAGAAACCTTGGAAACAAACTATGTGTCATTTGATTGGAGGATAGTGAATCAAATTCTGCATTGTGAATATATGTTGTTATGTTGTAAGAAATGATGAATATTAGCTGTGTAACCCTGGGCAAGTCACTTAATCCCAATTGCCTCACCAAAAAAAGAAAAAATGATGAATATGAAGAATTCAAAGAAACTTGGAAGACTTAGATGAACTGATGTAGAGTGACATAAGAAAGACCTGGAGAATAATATATGTACAGCCTGACTGTAATAAAATAAACAAAGACATGGACAGTGTTGATTAACTGGGTATCTTTGTTACAAGGAAAGAGATTCAGTCAAATCTGGAAATGAAAGTGATAGAAAATAGCAAAAGGCATTGATAAAACTGAACAAAAAAATCATTTAGATATCCTCTTTGGGAAATGCCTTCAGATCCTGCCTGAAGAAGCAAGGCATCGGGACAGAGAGAAAGCAGTTTGTGCCAGTCTAGTCAAAACACCAGCACCACCACCTTGACTGCCATTTCCCCTTATGCCTCAAAGGAGATGACTCAAGACCTTGAACTCTTTGAAATAGAAGTGCTTCTAGCTCATTGCCCACAGCCATCATCCTGGGAAGTAACCCCTGTGGAGATGTAGCCTTGATGCTGTTCTGCAGGTACAATAGCCTGAAGACCTAGCTACACAGCTACTGAAGACTCAGAAAAGACCCACCAAAGTCCTTGGCACTGTCAAATGGTTCAACATCTGAAGACATATGATTTTTATAAGTAGAAATTCCATTAGAGAAAAGGCATTGCCACCAACTTTGCTGCTGCACCTTAAATCATGGGACCTGTAGTTGAAATCCTCCATCTGTGCTATCTCCTCCATTAGAACCTTAGATGCTTAAGAACAAAAATTCTCACTTTTCTGTTTGCGTCCCTGGCTCTTAGCACAGTGCTTTGCACAGAGTAAGCACTTAATAAACGGCATTTTGACATTCATTAATTCATTCATTTATTTCCAATGGTGCACTTTGAGGGCAGATTTGATCTTTAGAAATAGCCAAATTTATTTAGAGCCAAGTCTGGTAAATAAGGTGAAGAATTCCATTTTGATCCCAAATAAGAGATTATAAATACCTCTAGCACTTAGCCCATGAATCCATGGCACATAATAAGAGCTTAATAAATATTTGTTGATTGATTGTATAGCCTGTAATGGAGTATTATCAGAAGGTACTCTGCAGGGCCTCTAAAAGTGGCTCTGAAGGCAGGACTTTAAAGGGTAAAACACTAATTTGGACCAATGAATTCTGATATTTTTTTGAAGTCACATCCATTTATTTTGATCAGCAAAACTAACAAAAAACAAAATTGGTAAATGCCATAAGTGTGGTGTGAAGACAGATACACTAATGCATTATTGGTTGAATTATGAATTGATTTGGTCATTCTGAAAAAGAATTTCAGATTTTATTTTAAAAAGGCAGTCAAGAACACTAGATTTTAAGTCAGGAAGTTCAAATGCTACTTCAGATACTAATTAGCTGTGTGATCCTGAGCAAGTCACTTCACTTCTGCCCCAGTTTCCTCAAATTCTTATATTTAAAAAAAAAACATTCACACTATGGTTACATCTCATTGACACACATGTTCCTCAGCTTCTCCATCCCCAACTACAGATACCCACACAGCCATCTTACACACAAATTCACATATAAACATAGACATGTTATTTAACACAGACACATTAGGTTATAGAAGTTGTTAGGGCTGAAAGATAGCTTGGAGACCAGCTAGTCTCCTCAAATTCCACTGTCCCCATCTTCATTCTCCCCACTCCACCACCATCTCCCAACCCAAACTCCTTTGGCTCACAATCCCTCTCTCCAGCTTTGATGTTTGAGCCAAGCCAGACCTCTTCTCCTCTCTCTTTCATTTGCAATCACTCAGCCACTGACCAAGCCTTTTATTTTCCTCTTGTCATCCCAATTATTCCTTGTTTAATTAAAATTTGTTTCAGCTAATAGGCCTTAAATTAGTATTTTCGAATATTGACATCAATGAGACCTTCATTCATTATTTTCAAATGTCCTGGGGCTAATTGCTTTATCATTTGCCAATTATCAGTTCATGGGACAGGTAGCCACCAAATCAGGGGCTTGCACAGTGAATATGTTCAGGTGAGCAGATGTTTGCACACACATAGACTCTCCCCCAGGTCCCCTCCCCATGCTGAATAGTGAAAGTTCCATCCACATATATTTCCAGTATAGAGAGGATAAAGTATAGAGGAGTATGTATTTAAGAATGCATGGAGTGGGGGTATAAGAATATATTGAAGGACTATTAGAGTCACCTGAAAAGGCAGAGACATCGAGAATCTATAGATAAGCTATCCTTGAGATCATTGCTCCCTTCCTTTACCCACAAAGTTCCACCTCACCCCAGGATGGAGTTTCAGAAGTTAGCCATCTCCTTACTATCTCTCCATGCTTAAATTATGGCTGGGGGGGGTAAGAGAGATCTGGATGCTGCCTGACAAGTGAAATTAGGAATAAGGAAGATTTGGAGAAAGTCAGCTGCTATGTCCTCCAGGCTGAGGAACTACTATGTGAGACCAGACTGACCTAGTGAGACCTTCATAATCCAGAGGGACAGAGCCAAAGAAGAATGAACTTCCAATCTATCACTAAGAGGGTGGAGAGGTGAGACACAGTCGCATTTGCTCCAAATTCTGAACACTAGGACTTAGCCTCTAGGAGGGGAGATTCTGAGGCCAATCCTAGCTCAGCCATCTCTCTCCCATGGGGAGTGGCTATAAGATACTCAAATCCCTAACAAGAGGCTTAGGCTGAAAACAGAAACAGTCATCAAAGCTTGGAGGTTTCCCTGGATGACAGATTCCTACTAGATCCTAGCAAGAAGTTCAAGGTATGAGAATACTCTCAGGGAAGTTGAACATGGGCTTTCAGAGAACATTCAGTTAGGTGGGATAGTGGATAGAATGATGGATTTGGAGTCAGGAAAATATGAATTCAAATCATGTGTCTGCAACTTTCTAGCTGTGTGATTCTAGGCAAGTCACTTAATCTCAGTTTACCCCCTTCGTAAAATGGAGAGAATATCTCACACCGTGTTAAAAGATCAAATGAAGTAATATTTGTAAAGTGCTTTGTAAACCTTAAAGTACAATCTAAATGCTAGCCATTGTTATTTTTATTATTACTATTTTGTCCCCATCATCATTATCATCATCATAGTGTAATGGTCTTATCAGAGCCAGGGTAGAGGGTTGGTGGAGCACCGGAGCAGATCTCTGGGCCTCCCACTTGGGCCTGGGAAATTTTCCTCTCCCTCTGGGTGTAATTCTACACTCTTCTCAGATCGAGCAATGCCTGTAAGGAAGTATAAGTCCATTGCAATAAGTATTTTATTACTTGTAAGCAGAGTCTGGATTGACGGCGGATTAAAGGCGCTGAGTTCCTGGTATTGCTTTTCGGGATAGCTAAGCAATCCGCGGGGATTAAAGGAGCAACGGTGCTCATCTACCGCAAATGAATATCTGTCAGAGGCATTGACCTGTTAAAATAATGAATTTAATGTGCAGCAAACCGCACGCGGCGATGCGACATGGCCCGATAAATTGTTTTCCGCGTGTGCTAATGAGACTCTTAAGGAAACAAGACAACACGTTCAGGTCAGCCCCCGGTTGCTCTCTTCTCTATGAGTTTCATTTCACGTATGGTTTTGCACTATGGGGTTTGAGATCAGCTTCAGTGCTGAAGGAAAGAGGTCAAGTCATAAAAAAGACTTGTTCCCTCCTTGCTGACCCACTAGAGAAACACAGCCAGTGAGTGCTCTCAGTTTTCTGCAGGTGAAATGTCTGCTTTGGGGACCATTGCGGTCTTCCTTCAAAGAAAGGCTCTCTCTTCATAGTTAAGGATGTCATCTTCCTCTGATACAGGCTGTACAGGTACAACTCCGGGGCAAGGATCTGGAGCAGGAAGTAAGCTGACCACGGCAACTAGACGGCCTCTAAAGTCCCTTCCAGCTCTAAGATGATTTTATGAACTAGGTGTTCTTACCGATGCTTAAGCAAACTATCTGCAAAGTCGTGTACTGTCTTAGAGTGAAAAACATGTGAAAAGCAGAATAAAACCTGTGGGCAATAGTACAATTCCCTGGTCCTATAGCCCTTCCAGCAACTTTATCCTGGCTCTGACAAAGGGATCTGAAGGGCTGTATGGGGACCTACCAGACTGTGGCTTTCCCCAAACCAGTGTCTTCAAAAGGTAAGTTTGAGCCCCAAACCCCAAGAATTCCTCTCTGGAGATGCATCCAAAGCCTTCTTGGACTCAGACCCAGGAGATTTGTGTTTGAGTCCTGGTCATACTAACCTGTGTAACCTTGGACAAGTCACTTATCTTTAAGCCTCAGTTTCCTCACCTGAAAATTTGAATAATAATAATACTTGCCCTACTTCATGGGGCTGCTAGAATAATCAAAGGAGTAAAGCAGTCCTATGATGTTTTAAAAATATTTAAGTAAATATTTTAATTAAAATACTAAAATATTTTAAAATAAATGTGTGAAATTTTTTTAGGCAATTGGGGTTAAGTGACTTGCCCAGGGTCACACAGCTATTAAGTGTCGAGTGTCTGGTTTGAGGCCAGATTTGAACTCAGGTTCTCCTGACTCCAGGGCCAGTGCTTTATACACTGCACCACCTAGCTACCCCTTGAAATATTTTTTAAAGCTATGAGAAGTATATTTCCATTTTGTTCTTCTCCCCCTGAGTCTACTAAAGCTGGGGCTCCAGCAATCTGATCTGACCTATTTTTATTTATTTATTTATTTATTTTTTGCTTTTTGGTGAGGCAATCGGGGATTAAGTGACTTGTCCAAAGTCACACAGCTAGTGAGTGTAATGTGTCTGAGGTTAGATTTGAATTTGGGTCCTCCTAACTCCAAGGCCAGAGCTCTATCCACTGCGCCACCTAGCTGCCTCCAACCTACTTTTAAAAGTCGAGGTAGAGTGAGAGGAGACTTGGTCGAGAAACACCTGCATTTAAATCACACCTCTAACATTTGACAGTGATGTAACCAAGATGTTAACCTCTTGGAGCCTCAGTTTTTCCATCTTTTTTTTTAGGCAATTGGGGTTCAGTGACTTGCCCAGGATCACACAGCTAGCAAGTGTCAAGTGTTTGGTCTGAGTCCGGACTTGAACTCTGGTCCTTCTGACTTCAGGGTTGGTGCTCTATCCACTGCACCACCTAGCTGCCCCTAGTTTTTCCATCTTTAAAAGGGGATGATCATATCTGTAGAACCCACCTCTCAGGGTGTTAGTCATAGATTATAGAATCATTTTGGAAGGAGCAAATGAAAGATGTATAAAGGACTTTGTGAAACTCAAAGTCCTCTAGAAATGTCAACTATTTTAGCTCTTCCAATTAATACCTATGTAACTCTGGGCAAGTCACATAACTTCTCTGGGACTCAGTTTCTTCAACTGTAAAGTGAAGACATTAGACTAAGTAACCTTGAAGGTCTATTCCATATCTAAATCTATAATCCTAAACTCAGTGATTATTGCTGGAGGAGGAAAAATTCATTTTTCTTTTAGCAGATGACTTTAAGTGGTGCTGATTCAAGGGGCAAAGACTCTTCACTCCCTTCCTAGGGTGCTTGCTCCCTCCCCAAGATGGAAGCTATAGGTCAGCATTCAGGAACTCTTGGGAGGAACCCAGAGATTTCTTTCATGAATTTTCCTCAGAAGTTTTCTCCCTCCCCACCCCTCTCCTGCCCCCAATGAGCATACAACCCCTGTCATAATTAAGTTAATTACAATACATATAGGAATGCTTTTGTGAAAACTTAAATTACTCTTTTCTTCTTCTGATTCTTCTTCTACTTTTTCTTCTTCTTCTCCTCCTCCTCCTCTTCGTCATAACTTGATTAGATAATTACTTCCAACCCATTATGTAAAAATAAACCCATAACTGAATGGACATCTAGGAAGAAGGAGGGCTTCTCCATCCAGGACTATTTCTCAGGCTTTCTTGATCATCTTTTTTTAGAGTCTGCTTCATGTCTTGGAGCAGAATTTCGGAATCACAAAATCTTAGAATCATTGAATAAGCCTTAGAGGCCATTATCCAACTTTCTCATTTTATAGATAAGGAAGTTAAGGCCCAGAGAAAGAAAGTGACGTTGCCAAGATCACACAGCAAGTCAACAATAGAGTGAAAACAGAGGAATTGTGATTTCCAGTCTAGAGATATTTTCTGGCCTTAGAGCAGGAAGGCTCTAATTGATGCTCAGGAGGAGTTGCTACACTCACTTCCAGTATAATTAACTTTGCATTATCAATGGGCTGATTATTTCACTGACGGATCATTCATATTCATTCATTCAATCTGTATTTACTGAGCAGCCTATCCCAGTGATGGATAGGTAGAGGAGAATTGGGAAAATATTACAGCTGTGTAAGGAGAGAGAGGTGAGGATAAACAAAGTCACAGAAAAAAGGAATGATCATGGCATAGTGAAGAGACTCATACTTTTAGAGCTAAAAGGAGCCTTAGATGTATTCCACTCTCTGCCACTTACTATCTGTGTCAACCTGGGCAAGTAGGGTAGCCTCCTTGGGCCTTAATTTCCTTATGTGTAAAATTTTAAGTTTGGCCTAATGGCATCAAACTCAAATAGAAACAGGAGGCCACTGAAATGTACATAAGGGTACCTGAGGACTGCATGCCTACTTACAAAACCACATATTAACATTTTTTATCTTCTATTGTATTTTGATTTATTTTGTTAAATATTTCCCAATTATATTTTAATTTGATTCTGGCAAACTAGGGAGTGTTGCAAGCAGCACAGGGACCCTTCCAGCTCAAGCTTATAATCCTGTAAGTCTCCAATTTCGGTCATCTTTTCACTGATTGAAGCAGAGTGAATTTTGAAGGAAGAGACAGGTGGAAGGATACTTAAAAGCCAGGAAGTAGCATTTGGGTTAGCTCCAAGAGAGAGAATGAGAAAATATAATGGAAAGTGAGGATAGAATTAAAGTGACCATTGCCTGCCTTTGTGGTCTTGGGATATCTTACAACTTTTCTAGGCCTCCAGTTTCCTTAACAACAGAGAAAGTAGCAGTGATCTGTATTGCCAATAGCATTTGAAGACTGGCTGATGAACACCTGGGAATAGCTACTCAGGGGCCAGCATGCCATATAAATGGCATTGTTTTGTAAGAGCCACTGAGTACCAAGAGGACCTTAGCCATGAGAGTCTTCAGTAAGCACCTGACAAGGAGGCTCAGACTCCCATTCATAAAGGTACAGGTGAAGGTCCATAAAAAGTATAGTTTCCAACTCTGAAAGCAGATGTTCCTTCTATCACCTCCTATGGAGGGGAAACAAGGGGAAGCCATAGATAAAGCAGTGGCCTAGAGTCAGGAAGACCTGAATTCAAATAAGGACTCAGATATTTTACCAGCTTTGAGACCCTGGGCAAGTCACTTCATCTCTTTGCCCAGGTTTCCCCAACCATAAAATGGGGATAATAATAGTACTAAGGATTAGATGAGGTTATTTGTAAAGTGCTTAACACAATACTGGGACACATAGTAGGCACTTTAAAAATGTTTTTTCCCTTCCTTTCTTCCTTTCCTCTCTGTGAGGCTAGCCATCTCAAGCAGGCATGATATGAGAGTACTTTGTATTTGAGAAGCCACTTTAAGAGATTACATTAGATATGTGTGTGTTTCTCCATGTCAACATAAACCACTTCCCCATCTAAGAATATTTCTCTCCTCTCTGTTCCTCACCTTTTCAAAATCTTTCTTAGAAAGCTAGCTACTCCAATAAATCTTCTTGATTAATCCCACCAAAATCTTCTTACTCTCTGACTCAGCACTTCTCTATTAAGGTCCCCAATGCATGTGTTCATAGGTTATTCTACTAGTGGCTGAAATCAACCACAAGTATTGACAAGGGACCCATGGGTAGAACAGAACTGTATCCTCTACATGTGACCTGGATGCAAGGGAGAAGAGAGATGTTTCCTGTACTCTGGGGAGTCCCAGGTTAATTGGCTAGAATGAGGGCGACCAGTGGAAAACCCATAGAATTAGACTGAAGCAGCAAATGGCCGCTGAGGGAATTGAATAGTAGGAGTTGAATGGTAAGGCCAGATGAAAAACAGACATCAATCTAGAAGGGCTTCCTAGGAGAGATGGCCCATGAGCTTTCAAGAAGATGAGAAGATGACACAGGTAGGATGAAAAAGCCAAGCTAGAAATCTAGCCAAAAATCTGTTTCTTCTGTATTGAAGGAGAATTAGGTTTTGGTGTAGGGGAAAATAGGAAAGAAAAGGAAGAAGGCTGCAGTTTAGGGGTTGGTGGGGCTGAGACAAAGCTCAAGCAAAACAGCAGCTCTGGAGACAGATAATTCTAGGCCCTCCTGGCTGTCATGGAAGCCTGGAAGAGTCACTTCATGATGGTCACTGGCAGGAAACAAGGAGAGGGCAAAGCAGAGGTAACTGAGTGGGAGACCTCTGTCCTAAGGAAGGTGGCAGAGAGCTGAGGATGAGTCACTCCTTGCAGACCTGTGGGCCCCTGTTAACCTATTGGGGTGGGAGTGAGGGGCCCATGGTTGTTCTTTGAATCTCATGAGCATAAGATTTACAGCTCACCTCTCCTCATCAAACTCCCACACTGCCCAGATTGCAAGGGGGACCCCTACCTTTGGAGACTGATAAAGTGTCAGCAATGGAACATGCAGTCTGGGAGAAAGGGAGGGACTAGGCAAGATCAAAGTGTTTAGAACTGAAAGGGGCCTTGGAGAATAATTAGTCCCAAGTTCTCATTTTATAGGTGAGGTAACTGAGGACAGAATTCAAACCCAGATCCTTTCAGCACACCAGGTTCAAGCCTCATGATGCAGTTTGTTGCTTTTCCTTCTTCCTCTGAGAGCCTGGAGAACTTTAGAATGAGTCTGAATCATCCCCCTAGCACTAGACTCTATAACATTGTTTTTTTTTGTTTGTTTGTTTGTTTTGGGTTTTTTTTTTGTTTTATGTTTTTTTTTTTTCGGTTGGGCAATGGGGGTTAAGTGATTTGCCCAGGGTCACACAGCTAATAAGTGTTATGTGTCTGAGGCCGGATTTGAACTCAGGTCCTCCTGAATCCAGGGCCGGTGTTCTATCCACTGCACCACCTAGCTGCCCCTATAACATTGTTATAACATTGTTCTCATATTGTTTCAAGGAAGCATTTGGCCATCCAGCCTTTTTGTAAAAACCTCCAGTGAGGAAGAACCTATTAGATCCTGAGGACACCCATTCTACTATTATTTCTCTCTTTGTTAGAGTCCTCTTTTTTCTTTTTAAAGACAATTTTATTAATTTCATTTACATGTAAGGCCACACAAACTCATGGATAGTAAATAAGCCCCATTTATGATTAAACACAACAGTGGTTTCTTTATTCCCATGGTTTCTTGTTCTCCTAAATCAGCATTTTCCAAATCATTCTGTGCAATGTATATAGGTTTCCCATGAGAACATGTCAATGCTAGTGACATTTTCCCCTCTCTAAAATAATGTGAAATAATGTATCAAAAAAAGTTTAAGATGCAGGGCATTTTTCCAACATTAAAATAGACTATTTCTTCTGAAGTCCCTACTAACTCTCAAATTTATGACTCTGTGAATAATTCCTTTGTTTCCCACTAGAAATGGCCTACATGCCCTCACCCCCATCCTGAGAGTGCTGCTTATTCGTAGACTCCCTGACTTCAAGACTTACGAGTTTTGGCAAGGCATTTCAAACTCAAAGGGTTCTGTAGCCAAAACACAGTTGTTAAGTTTTTCCTTAGCTCATTTGGCCCCTTCCATTTGGTAATCCTAATTCTTCTCTCCATAGTCAAACAGAAGTCCATTACTTCTTCCACATGCATGATAGCCTTTCAGATATTCAAAGATGACTATCATATCTTCCTTGACTATTTTCTTCTCTAGGGTAAATATCCCCAACTCTTTCAATTTACTCTCAGATGACATGATCTCAAGGCTCTTCACCATCTCAGCTACCTTTTTTTGTATGCCCCCACCCCAATCAATGTTCTTCCTAAAATATGGTGCCCAGAACTGAAGCCAGTACTATCAATGTAGTCTGACCAAGTGGTATAGTGGATAAAGCACTAGGCTTGAAATCAGAAAGACTCATATTCATGAGTTCAAATCTGACCTCAGACAATACTAGCTGTGTGACCCTGAGCAAGTCACTTAACCCTGACTGCCTCAGTTTCTTCATCTTTAAAATGAGCTGGAAAAGGAAATGGCAAACCAAAAACTTCAAATGAGGTCACAAAGAGTCAGATGTGACTGCAATGACTCAACAATACCAACAACAAAGTCTGACCAAGGCAAATTACAGTGGGACTATCCCTTCCAAACTTCTAGAAACTATGAAGTAACCCAAGGTCTCCTCTGCAATTTTGGGTGCCATATCACACTATTACTCATCCTGGGCTTGAAGTCCACTACCAGTCTCATTTCTTTAGTTGTCTAACCATGCCTACCCCTTCTTAAACTTGTGAAGTCTACTTTTAAACCCATGTTGGACTATACATTTATCCCTATTAAATCTCATTTTATTAGATTCATCTCAATGTTCAAGATCTGTTGGCCTTCTGACTGATACCCTTCTTCCAGGGTATCACCTCTCCTTCCCAGCTTTGTGTCAGCTGCAGTTTGATAAAGATGCTAGTTGATTAAAAAAAAATCTATTATCCTATGATCCTAGGTTAGCACAGGGCCAAGTATAGATCCCTAGGGCACTCCACTGGAGACCTCCTGGCAAGTTTTCATCTCACCAATGACACTCTCATTTGAGCACACATTTTCACAACTCAAATGTAACTAGATCTTTAGCATGGCATCGGGTGTTATTCATGGCCCAGCAAAAAATTACTCCAGTGACAACAGTGAGAGTTAAATGGCTTATACATAATTTTTATTGAAAGTAGAGACAGCAGGATGGTGTCTACTTTGTTCCATTGGAGAAATGAGGAAGAGGCACAGTTTGTGGGTGTTCCTATTATCGAAATAAAGATGTGCTGAGGTACTCGTATTGTTTCCATTAGGTAAATAGAGCGATGAGATAACTCATGAACTCACTCCAATGGAGAAATAAGAAAGTGAGATGACCTCTGTGTTATTTTTGTGGGAGAAATAAGGCAGTAGCTTAATTGTGTATCCGTTCCACTGGAGAAATAAGGCTAGGGAATAGATTATTCATAAGCATGAAATTAAATGAGGCAGCTTAAGAAGGGAGTGGGATGGTTCCAGACCCTCCTTCCTGAACAGAATGAGATGGTCTCTATCCCAGTTAACCCACCTCCCCCATTTTTAGACAGTCGTTTTACATAGCTCTTACCTGTCCTCTCCATACTCCCACTTTCTGAAGTCTCCCAGACACCTCCCTTTCTCCCCCTTTCATTTCCCAGCCCCACCAGGCTGGCTCTGCCTTCTGAGTGCTGGGCTTAAT
>NW_020954569.1:51397882-51410717 GCF_900497805.2 Vombatus ursinus | reverse complement strand
GGGGGGGGGGGGGGGGGGGGGGGGGGGGGGGGAATGGAGAGAGAGGAGGCACAGGCATTGCCTTCTCAGGTGATCAGGTGATAAATAGCCTGTTTTTTTTAACCTGCTGCTAAGGCCAAGAAGGGGGATGGAGGTGGGGAAAGCAGCTGTTTTTCCTAATGGGCCACAATGGTAGCAGAAGCAGACACGACTCCAAACTCCTCCACCCCCTTCCAGGTCTCCTGATCTGTTCATATAACTTTGATCATAGCCAGCATGGGGAGGGAGGTCAGTAGAGCCAGGGCACTTGGGTTCTAGTCTTGACTCTGCTATTGATTTTCTGGGTGACCTTGGACAAGTTGCCTGAACTTTCTGACTCTCAGTTTCCTCATCTGTCAATGGGAGCTGTGTACCACTGGACTGGGAGCCCGTTTTTCTTTCTTCCCCTAATTAGTTAAAGTAAGAGTCAGAGACTTGTAGACCTAGGGCTGAAAGGGACCTCAGTGACCATCCGATACAACTACCATGATGAGGAAACTAAAGACCAAGAGGAAGAGAAGTGACTTGCCCCAGGTCATATAGTCAGCAAATATCAAAGGTGGGATTTGAACCCAGGTCCTGTGACTCCAGAGGTAGTCGTCTTTCAACTGTACCATGAAAGCCCATGGTACATTTGACTCCAAAGAACTGATTCCTACTCTCAGAATAAATAATATGTCAGAGCTATAAGGGGACCTTAGAGATCATTTATTCCAACTTCCTCATAGTATAATCCATCAAAATTTTCTCATCTCTAAAATGACGAAAACAGGACCTTCCTCTTATTTATGAAAATCAAATAAGATAATGTATATAAAGTGCTTTGCAAACCTTGAGTTTATCGACATGCCAGGTAATGATAATCATTATTATTTTACAGATGAGAAAACGGGTACCAAGAAATAAAGTGACTTGCCTAAGATCATGGCTTTTATTCTGGGTCTCAGGACCTATAGCCTCCAATATAAGATCCCTGTGAGAATAAAAGTACTTATACCTTTTGACAAGAATTTAGCTCCCTTTCATTACACTAGCCACCAAGAGGGCTGTGATTAAGTTCAGCCAGTGCTATTGATATGGAGAGTTCCCTGAAGGCTCTGGCCACTTTTCCTACTCACTCCTCTAAATCTGGAGAGCTCTAAAGAAGCACAGTGAGTATCAACCCTGGGCCAGTGCAGATACCTGAGAACACACAACTCACCAGGCTGATAGCAACAGGGAAGAAAGATCCAAGACCCAACACAATGGCATTATTCTTTCCAGCCTCACTCAGTCTCTCTGCTTGCACTCAAACCATGTGCTCATAACCACACTTTTCATCCCTGTCACATATAGGCTGGAAGTTTTAGGATCCTCTCTACTACATGGTGTCCTGGCAGAAATTCTGGTACCTCTCATCCATCCTATTCTTCTCTTGAACCTCAGAGGATCACAGATTTACAACTGAAAAAAGACCTCGAGGTCAAGTCCAATCATATCATTTTACATATGGGGAAACTGAGTCCCAGAGAGGTTAACAGACTTATCCAAGAGCACATAGCTGTAAGTGTCTAAGGCAGGATTCAAAGCCAGGTCTAGTCCTGATTCCCCATACAATATTCTGTGCGTATACCATATTTCTGAGGAGAATCTCCAGCAGGCTATACAGGGTGCCACCTTAGCCTTCCCTAGAAGTGAGTTTCCCCCTCTCTAAAAGTCTTCAGGGAGAGGCTAGGGAGCCACTTGTCAGGTATGATAGAAAGGGGATGTTTGGTTAGGTAAGTGTTGGACCAGCTCAGTCAATTAGCATGTGCTTACAAAGCACCTACTATGTGCCTGGCACTGTGGACACAGAGACACAAAACTGAAGCAATCTCTGCTCTCACAGAACTTACACTCTATTGGGGGAGACACAGCCATATGGAAGGATTACCAGAACCATTAGAAAATAAAGGCAAGGTAGTAAAATACAAGGTATTTGTATAAAACAAGGAGGAAGGGCACTAACATTGGCGGCAGGGCAGGAAAGGCTTCATGTGCAAAGAAAGACACCCTTGAGCTGAGTTTTGAGCAAAGTGAGAGATTCTATGGGGCTGAAGTTTATTTTGTCTTCATTAGATGGCTTCTGGAGGGAGACCTTAGTTTGACTGATAGGTGGCTAATTTGGATACAGGTTGA
This sequence comes from Vombatus ursinus, assembly GCF_900497805.2. Classification (NCBI taxonomy): domain Eukaryota; kingdom Metazoa; phylum Chordata; class Mammalia; order Diprotodontia; family Vombatidae; genus Vombatus; species Vombatus ursinus. The sequence goes on along the minus strand of NW_020954569.1, from coordinate 51,408,542 downwards.
TTGAAATTCAATTCAGCAAACATTTCTAGGTCACCTGCTCTGTAAAAAGCACCTTATTGGGTGATCGGGATGCAAAGACGAGTGAAATTGTCCTTGACCTCGAAGAGATTACATTCTATGATGGGGATGCAATATGTACACAGGGAAGTTAGTACAAAGTAATTTCAAAGAGGAAGAGAATGCTAATCACTAGGGAGGCGAGAAGGGGAGGGAAAAGCTTTCTGTTAGGAGGCAGCCCCTGAGCCGGGCTTTGAAGGAAGCTAGGGGAGTCCTGTTAGTCAGAGGTGAAGAGGGAATGCACCACAGATATTAATTCTACCTTTATAGAAAGGGCTTGCTGAGGAAATTGATCCCACAATTCTATAAGGGTTATTAAGTACCTACTATGCACAAAGCTCTGAGCTAAGCAGCAGGAGCTAGGAGGAAATAGTAGCTTACATTTATATAATGCTTTAAGGTTTGCCCATCTGTGTGGGCTAGGTACTGTGGAGGATGCAGGACAAAGGATAGGGGGAGACCTAGTCCCTGCCCTTGGGGAGGGACCAAGAACAAAAAGGACTGTGTGTGATTGAGCATTGAAACGTGTAATTCAGACTCTAAGTGCTGAAGGAGTTCTGAGAAGGGAGAGATGAGTAGGGGCTGAAAGAGCTAGGGAAAAGCCTTCTGAAAGAGGTTTTATGAATTACTTGGGCCTGTAATAATAAGATTTTATTGCATTTGTTAATATGACAGAGACTCACATGTCTGGGTTGGCGGACTTAAGTGCTCTCCTACCTGGAGACAGAGGAATGGATGAGGGGAACTAGGGTGTGGGGAAGGGGAAAAGAGACTTCACAGTTTGAGAGTGAAATGGAAAGGGTGCAAGTCGAGGATGACCTCAGTTCTAGTCCCAGTCTGTGAAAGAATCCTTTTGATGCCCCAGAAGTAAGCGAGCCTCCCAGAATTTCCATATCTGTAAAATTGTATAGTAGATAGGGAGTGGTAGACAAAATTAGGAGGACCTGGATTCAGTTCCTATCTCTGACCCATACTAGCTGTGTGAGCACACTTTACAGTCTTCTGAATCTATAAGTTACAGATGAATAGCTGATCTGAATTGGTAGAGGGAAGTTCCCTACCAGGAGTCTCCCACATAGATGAAATCACAGATCTAGAGAGGGTGTAAATGGTGTCATGACACCTGCTCTGCCTATCTCATGGGGCTGCCTTGAGGAGCAAATGAGGCAAGAGATGCTCAAGTATTCTTAAATGTACAAAATGGACTAGAACAGAGAATGTGGGGCTGGCAATTGTTCCGAGATATGCAGGGATGGGGGGAAAACGAGGAGCCAGCTCCAGCTAGCACTGGGCTTAAGGAGCAGGATATAAGTTCAGGCAGTGCGCACAACTTGCTGACTCAAGACAAATGAAGCAAATAAAAAAATGAAAGAAAGAAAGAGAAGAAAAGAAAGAAAGAAAAATTTCCAGCTAAGCAAACCTGTAATATCAGAGATTCAAGTAAACTCCTCACTCCAGTAGAAGGCTGAGGCTGAGGAGACAGAGCCAAACACTAGTAGGTCCCCTTGGGATGCTACCAGCCTGCACAGGGGAGACAGAATTCCAGGGGATCAGGCCATCGTCCACGCCAGTTCTAATGCAGAACTCTAAGGGGTATTTACATCTAGGGCCTAAGCGTGCTGTCTCTGCTCTCTATCAGGAACATGACAGCTAGCTTGAGAACTCTTTCCATGCAGCTTTCAGGTGCTGTCAGATCTCCCCACTTTCCTTACCTTCTCTCTCTAACCCACTTCCTTCCCCATCTCCTTCTATCCAGCATCTGTGAGCACATGAGCCACTCTTAGTTTAGTTGAAAAGGGTTAGAAATCACACACAGAAATGTAAATCAGCAATTCTCAAAGTGTGATCCAGGGATCTCTGGGGGTCCCCAAGATCTTCTCAAGGGGTCTAGAAAATAAAAAAAATCACCTTAGTGCTAAGATGCTCTCATTTCTAACAAGTAAATGTTGATAGATATAATGCACATAAGTAAAAGTCCTTTGGAAAATCCTCAATAATTTTTAAGAATGTAAAGGGGTAGGGGCAGCTAAGTGGTGCAGTGGATAGAGCTCCAGCCCTGGAGTCAGGAGGACCTGAGTTCAAATCTGGCCTCAGACACTTGACACTTACTAGCTGTGTGACCCTGGGCAAGTCACTTAACCCCAGTTGCCTCACCAAAAAAAAAAGAAGAAGAAGAAGAAGAAGAATGTAAAGGGGTCCTAAAAGAATTGAGCTCCATTGCTACAAAACATAGAATCATAGACATTAGAGCTGGATGGGCCTTCAGAGGTTATGTAGTCTAATCCTCTCATTTTACAAATGAGGAATCCAAGGCACAGATAGGTTGAGTGACTTGCCTGGTGTCACACAGCTAGTAAATGAGGATTTAAACCCTTGTCTTCCTGACTCCGAGGCCAGCTATCTATTCACTGTTAGAGGAAAGGGACAGAGAGATAATGCCCCTTCTCCCTGATTTATAACCTATCAGCTTTTTTTTTCCTAAGGGAAGGGTATGGGCCAGAGTCACCTCTCTGAGCCTCAGTTTCCTCTTCTGTGTGCTAGGGACAATAATACTCATAGTTCCTACCTGACTGTGTTATTGTGAAGCTCAAATAAGATAACATATGCAAAGCGCTTGCAGACACTAAAGGCCCTATTGCAAGGTGTCCCCAAAGCCTTCAGGGGTTTAAAACTGCATTAAGACTTGTGGGACATGCTGTATCACTCGGCTGTTGCAGGGCTGTTGCTTCTTCCTCCAGACTTTCTTGAATGAATGAGCACCATTTCTTTGCCATCTCTACCGCCATCACCATAGTCCACTACGTGTCTGTATAACAATAATAATTAATAATAATAATAACTATACCAATATCAATAATACAAATGAGGCAATAGCTGACAGTTCTACAACAGCATAAGGTTTGCAAAGTGTTTCGTGTATGCTGCCATGTGGGGTACAGACACAATTGTCATATTCCCATTTTACAGATGAAAAAACTGAGAGGTGAGTGGTTAAGTGACTTGCCTATGGTCACATAGCTAGTAAGTACAAGAGGCAGGATTTATACCTTGGTATTCCCTGGCTCCAAGTTCAACTCTCCCCTCTTCATCACTGTTTCTGTCCCAGATCTTTGTCTCCCTCCCTACTCCATCTCTTTCATTTATCCTGCATAACCAATGTCATATTTTGTTACAGCAAACCTCTGAGCCATTACTTCCTTGCTCTAAAACCCATATTAGATCCCTAGTTACCTATCCCCTTCAAGATTGAACACAAATTCTTTTACTTAGCAATCAAGGCCCTCAATAGTAGTCAGTCAGTGAGCATTTATTAAGCCCCTACTATGTGACAGGCACTCTACACATAGCTGCGCTGGGGTTACAAAGAAAGGAAAAAGACAGTCCCTGCCTTTAAGGAACTCCCTTTACCTCTCCAACCTGACACTTCACTACTTCTCCCTCACATGCATCCTTTGCTGTGGCCAGACTGGTCTGTTCCCTGCCCCACTTCACCCTCCCGACCACAAGCACATATGGTCCATGTACATCCCGACACCTTTGCTCATAGGATTCCCCTTCTGCTGTTCTGAGTTCCTGCTGCCCTTAATGTCCACATGGCATTTGATCCTCGACAATTTCACATCTGGATAATTATATTTTCATGTGTACATGTCTAGGATTGTAAGCTCTTTGAGAGTAGGATCCATGTCCTATCCTTTTGTATCTTTCAGAGAGCCTTACAATGTGCCTTGAAGACAGGAAGGATTCAGTCAATTTATCTGATGGATTTAAGATTTTTTCAAATGGCTCAATGACATAGCCTATCAGAAAATGGGAATGACCTCTATTTGATTAGCTTCCCTAAGTGGGGGTATCCCTATTAAAGCTTGAGGCTGGAAGAACTGCTGACAAGTTCATTCTCACTAAATACTGTTTATTCGTTGATAGGTTAGTATTCAATCTCTCCCTAGAATTAATGCTGGGAAAATTCCCTGGGCAAATGTCAACTTGATCTACATTAGTCAATGCTCAAGGAGTCAAAAGTACACAGTGGGGGCAGCAAAAGGGGGAAGTAGGTGACCCAGGAACACAGAGAGAAGTGTTCTCCTAACTTTACCTCCCTGAAAAGAAAGACCTGAAGAATCCTGAGGAGCGTTTACCTCTGGTGACAGGCTGGGCGTCCACCTATCCTTGCTCTCCACAATATGTCCCTATCTATAGATATGATGTCTCTCTTAAAAAGTCCTTACCCTTGAGGGTAAGGACTTTTGCTTTTCTTTGTATTCCCTGGCACAATGCCTGGTATATGTTGCTGTTGTTAGGTCATGTTTGGTCATGTTTGACTCTCCTTGACCTCTTTTAGGGTTTTCTTAGAAAAGATACTGGAGTGGTTTGTCATTTCCTTCCCTACCTAGCTCATTTCACAGATTAGGAAACTGAGGCAAATAGAGTAAAGTGACTTGCCCAGGGTCACACAGCTAGTAAGTGTCTGAGGCCAGTCCATTGCTCCACCTGTTTCATAGGATCTCAGATAGAGGGCTGCAAGAGACCTTGGAAATTAAGCCCAACATCTTGATTAAAAAAAATTAACCAACGCATATTAAAAACCCACTATGCATACTGTGCTGAGTCAATCCTTTCATTTTTAACAGATGAGGAAACTGAGGCCCAAAAACATTAAATGACTTGCCCACTGTCACATGGCTAGTAAGTCAGATCCAAACCCAAGTCTTTCTGACTCTAGTCCAATACCCTGTTATTAAGGTGATGGGGAAGGGAAACTGGAGGCTACCAGGCTAGATTAGTAACCATATTGAGTTAATAATACAGGATGTCCCCAAAGTCTTAGTGCAGTTTTAAGCCACTAGAGTAAAATTGCAATAAGACTTTCAGAACACTCTGTACAGCACATTTATTAAATACTTTACCTTCTTCCTTCCTCTCTGCCAGTCATTCTAAAACCCTTTGCTTCCCGGTTCAAGATTCATCTCCCCTGGGAGCCCTTCTTACCCTCCTTTAGTGCATGGACTAGCTCCCAGTTTCCTGAACTCCATGAACACTCAGGGCCTTCTCCTCAAGGGAAATCTCTACCCCCTTTCTGGACCTTTTTCTATCCCACACCTGGACATTTTGCTCAGGCAATTGTGTTTCCCAGGCTTATACTCCTTGGGGACAAAGAAAAGCTTGAGGCTGGGCCTCCTATAATCTCTTCTCAGTTTCCAGGGAGTCCACTTCCTAATGCTTGAGGGTTAGGAACATTACAAGTCCCTCTTCTTCATCCACTTCCTGATGGTACGGACCTCAACCCTGCCCTTCCTTGGCTCCATCTCCCCAGATTGTAGGGACCTGACCATTTCAGTCCAACCTCACATGACCTGGGCCCTCCCACCCCGCCCACCCCAATCCCAGCCATGAAGTCATTAGAGCTGCTTTCCTTAGGACCTTGCTTAGCCCCAACAGACCTTTCTTGACATGTGGGCTCCAGAAGAACATAGCACACTTCTAAAGTGTTATGGGAGAAATATCTCCTCTCTGAGTTCATGTAGTAAGTAACTGCTGCTGAAATAAATCTACCTTAATGCAGAAATTATACTGGTAAGAAAATTATTATGCTTAAACATAGGTTCAGATCTCAAACAAAAAAATAAACCTGAATGAAGATTAGGATTCTTACAAGGTCTCTTACAGACAAAATTATGTCAGGATGACAGAGAAATAATTCTTTTACATATTGCCATCTTGTACTTTCCTCTTAGGCTATAAAAGTTGAAGAAAAGACAGATTCATAATTCCCTGCTTCTTTCAATGTCATAAAAGTTGAACAAATTTAGTTAAGCAAAGTCATAATCTCATACACCCTCTAAGGACACAAACTTAGTTAAACAAACTCTATAGGTAAACTAAGTCAGGTTATAGATTAAACTACATTTAAAGGGTTCACAAATAGGCTAAAAGAGAGAAAAAGAATTTACATGTCTCCAAGGAGTCAGGGACAGCTAAGAATCTTCCTCTGGTTTCTTATCTAAGGAATGCTTAAGGCCCCAAGTAAATTTTCAGATCCCATGGGTCAGGTTTCAGTCAACTCAACAACCTCTCAACTGGGAGAAATGGCCCAACATTCCCTTAACATTATTATTCCTTGAGCCAGGTTTTAGTCAGATGAGGTCAGGGTTTTAGTTACCCGAAAGTTGCAGGACTAATGGCCTTGAACCCTGAATAATGAAATAAAAGGAAATCTAAAATTCCCATAACAAAAGAAATACATTTTCTTTGATGCAAAATGCAATGCATTTTACAAACACTACCATAATTGGTAAGTAAAAATGAGGTCTCTCTCTTGCCCATAATTTCATTGCTTAGGCTCAATCATGCTAAAGGCACATTAGAGGGATCCTGGAACGCTGAAGTCATTGGTTTGGAAAAAAACTCTCACTCAGGACTGGCTTCCCTATTTGCCCTTGTCCCAGATATGACCTTAAAGATATCTAACTGTTCTTAATCATGCAGGAAACTTTCTGAAGGGTTTGAGTATCAAATCAGTCATTCAACTGGTTATTGAATTGAACTGAATACACTTATTACATTCTGAGCACGTCAGGAAATGCAAAATCTAAGGAAGCTCCTTATCCTCAAGGAATTTACAGTCTAGGCCATATATAACAAGTCAAACAATTAGAGAACAATACAGCGCACTGTTCTCATATGACCCTCCCAGTCCTATAAGATAGGCAGAGCAGGTAGGTAGCCTCATAGAGTGAAGGAAAAAAAAACAACCAAAACCAAAACACAAAGAACACTAGTCTTGGATTGAAGAGACCTGAATTTGAGTTCTGAGTGTAAGTCTTAAAAGCTGTGTGACCTTGGGCAAATCACTTAACTGATCCAGATTTGTTTTCTTGTCTGGTAAATGGGAGCAGTAATACCTAACTACTTCATACCAAACAAAATAATTTGTGCAAAGTGCTACTTAAGCAAGGCTTGTTATTATCATCCCTTTTTTTTTTAAATAGATAAGGAAACTGAGCTACAGGAGGTTATATTGTTTGCCCCAAATCACAGAGTAAATTAGCAACAGAGCTAGAACTAGACCCAGATCTCCCAATTCCTGGTCCAATCTTCTTTGCACTCATGAGAAGATTGGACAGATTCATCTCTAAATTCCCTTCCAGCCCAAAGGTTCCATGGATCTAGGTCTAATAGGTTATGTGGAGGTTTATTAGAAGGTCATTCATTGTTACCCTTGACAAGTGGGTCAAATGGTACCGTGACTGACCCTTAAATTGCCATGGCCATGAGGGATTGATTCTTGCCTGCATAGGAGATGGAGGGTCCTGAGGGACCAACAGCAGGGCCTGGCCCATCTGGGAAATGAAAAGGGAGAGGGAAAAGGAGAGGGAGAGCAGAAATGAGAGCAGGGCTTGCTGAATGCTCGGGATTTTATGACGGGACGTAAATCAGACCTGCCCGTACTTGACCAAGGTTGAAACCTGCCGTGCCGCACAGTAATTAGATTTTTAGACGATGTTCCCCCTCTGGTTTATTTATACAGCAGTAATTACCTCCAGCAGAGCTGGGCACCGGCACTGCTCATCTTTCCCAACCGCACATTTACCCTTCCATGTTCCTGCTCCATGGAGCACAGAACAGGGGAAGGGAGGACTATGAGTGTGTAAGGGGGAAGGGGGGTGCAGACAGGAGGGAGAAGGGCTGTTCAATGAAGGTTCCTTCAGGAATGGAAAACCTCCAGGGGACAGACAGGTAAATTTTCAATACGCTAAAGGCACATTCATTAAATGGGGCATTTTTTGGAGAGGGATAGGGACCCCAGGGGATAAAGTTTATGAAAATGGTTATACATTGCTTTGTCACTTCACCAGTTGTGAGGAGGTATACAGAAGCAGTTAAGGGCTCTGGAGGTCCACATTAGGTTCTGAGGTCAGATTGTTGGCCAAAATCACTTATAGAAAAGAGATAATGCCTTAGATTGCCATCCACCACGCCACACTTGCTCATTACTTAGTCCTTATCAGTGTGGACAGCTCCCTAGAGCCACACTCTTTTCCAGTGCTCCTGGTGACTAAAATCATTTTCCAGGTATCTGAGTAAAGATCAGGCTGTGACTGAGTAAGGTGTTATTTTAGACATTTAATTCTTTTATTGAACAAAGACTATATATTCAGTTTTATGCTGTTTCCTCCCATTAGAAAGTAAGCTCTTTGAAGGCAGAGACTGTTCTATTTTTTGTCTTTTTATACCCCTGTTATACCTGCTGCATAGTAGGTACTTAATGTTTAATGCATTTGAAATGAATGAATGAATGTGGTTTGGAGGGATTGTAAAATGAGTAAGAGGGCAGCTAGGTGGCACTATGAATAGAGATCTAGGCCTGTAGTCAGGAAGACCTGAGTTCAAATCCAGCGTCAGACATTCACTAGCTGTGTGACCCTGGGCAAGTCACTTAATGCTATTTGCCTCAGTTTCCTCATCTATAAAATAAGCTAGAGAAGGAAATGGCGAACCACTCTAGTATCTTTTTCAAGAAAACCCCAAATGGGGTCACGAAGAGTCGGGCACAACTGAAAACTACTGAACAACAACACAAAAGACCATTAAGATGCCATCCCTGCCCTCAAATATCTACCGAAGTAGGTAAAACATGAGTGGGATTAAAGGATCCACTTGTAGAAAGAGTTGGGTTAAGTCTTTGACCAAAGGTGCGGATGGGTCAGTCTGTGTCTAGCATCAGGGTATGGTTGGGTCAGAGGTCAGATTCCTTCTAGGAGGAAGGAACCAACTGTGCCCTAAGACTATAAGGCACAGTGGAGAGAACATTGACTCTGGAGTCAGAGGACCTGGGTTCCAATCCTGTCGCTGATGCTTACTACCTTTGTTACCTTAGTCGTGTGATTTAAATTCTTTCAGTTTGCTTGTCTATCAGATGAGGACACTGGACCAGGTGGACTTCAAGGTCCCTTCCGGCTCTGGATCTATGTATCCCCTGGGACCTTGTAGGATAATGCAGATTCCTCGCATTGCTCCAACTTTTTTCTTAATGCTGATCAAATCCACAACTTTGGCTTGATTCACCTTGTGTAGTAACTACCGAACTTATTTGCCCAAAAGGAAATTAAGGCACCTTGTTCAGTGCCTCTCATGGTGAAGAATAGGCCTATGGAATTCATTCCCACAAGAGATGGTTAGTACCAAAAAAAAAAAAAGTATATAGATTAATTCCTGGGCTAAAGATCCTTATGGGTCTGTTGCAGGGAGGGAGCATCATTCTTTTTTTTTAAATAGCTTCTGCTGAGTGATTACTGTACGTCTATCCCCAGACTGGGCTATGCTGTTGAGGTTGAAGGGGGAGGGGGGGACAACCAACAAGAGGACATGAAGACATAGTCCTTGACCTCTAGAGCACAGTCTAGGCAAGACCCATATAAATGAAACAAGGAGTTGCAAAGTCAGATAGAATAAAATGGAGAAGAAAAGTGATCCTTAAATTTCCTATTCCCAAATACGGGATCAAAAGGGAAGGCATCTAAACCATGAGGAAATGAATGGTAGGAGGCCAGCCCTGGCAACCCTGTATTGTTTCTTCCACCTCAGTGCCTCTGATGCAGATTCATAAGACTCTCTCTCCTTCTGAGCATGTGGCTCCCAAGGCTGGCTAAATCCCCTGATAGATGGATGCATTTACCAGCCTCCCCCCACCCATCTCTCCTCAAACCCCAGCTTTTCAGCCTTCCTACCTCCTCCACACTTCAGCTCAGTCAGCAAGTTCTCTGTCTATAAACTATGAGAAGAAAGTTGCAACTCTGCAGTCTCGCCAAGATTTATGGGTGGCCTCAAATGATAGAAAGGGGTTTTCTTTTCTCTTTGTTTCCTCCTTCCTTCATTTCTTCCTTTCCTTATACTTCCCAGTTTTTTTCTTCCTTGTATCTTCTCTCTCCCTGACTTTCTCCCTTCCTTCCTGACTTTCTGCTTTTCTTTGTTTCTTCCTTCCTTCCTTCCCTCCTTCCTTCTAGGCTTTCAGTTTTTCCCTTGTGCTGTACCAATCTGGTATCTCAAAAGTCAACTAAGGGACAGCTTTTCCTCAACTCTATCACTCAACAGAATGATGCTCAAATTGTCCAATGAAGACCCACCCCCTCATTACATGAATTCCATCCTTAATGGTTGAGGGGAGAGGCAAAGAGGACCATGTTGTCAATAAAGACGTCAACTTCATAGTGACAAACTGAGGACTGGGTGAAGGGCAGCCACTTATCATCATTTAGTGAGCACCAATTGTATGCCCAGTCTTGTGCTGGTGTATGCTATTAGAAAGGAGGAGAAGGAGGCATGTCTCCTGCCCTTGAGAAGCTTACAATCTAGTTAGGGAATTTAGATGCACACAATAAGACAATTAGAGAATAATTAAGGACAAAGACCTCCTGTAGGGTATTCAGAGCTACATGGGACAGAAAGCAAAAAGATAAGGAGAAGGGCAGCCTGAGATAGAGTGGTCAGGCCTTGTAGGATGGGAGACTTGAACTGGACCCTGAAGAATGGGTAAGTTCAGACAGGTAGAGACAAGAAAGAATGAAAGGTGATGAAAAGCAATCTAACTAAAAGCTTCAAATAC
>NW_020954569.1:51391871-51397686 GCF_900497805.2 Vombatus ursinus | reverse complement strand
GGAAGGAAGGAAGGAAGGAAGGAAAGAAGAGCCGTACTTACATACATCAATAAATTTCAATAATTGATCTTAGCAGTCCATCATACTCTACTTGTTCAGGTGAGCATGGCTCCTTTCAAGTCAGGTCTTGAGAGAGTTTGCCTCTAAACCTCTACTTCCACTAAAGCCTCAGACCCTATTATCACCTTCTACACTTAATTTGCCTTCTGGCTTATCTTCTTAGTGGTGGGGGAAGGGAAGGAAGGATGACATGTCCCATTAGAATTCAAGCTTCTTGAAAGCAAGGACAATGGGGGGGTTCTTTTGTGTTTGTATCCCAAAATACTTCTCATATAGTAAGAATTTAGTAATTTCTTGTGGAGTGGAATTCAACTAAATCAAATGTCACCTGACAAGGGGATGAAGGTCAAAATCAGACAGTCCCTCTTCCCAATGTGCCTTACCCCCCTACTTTCCCCTCCCAACTAGCCATGCAGTAAAGAGTTAAGTGACAGAGCCTTATTCCCCCCTGTATGAATTAATAATTGATTCAGTAACAAATCACTAATATTGCAGAAGTCGTGGTGAATGAGATAATGAATGTGTCCTGTCCAGGGAGCTCCGTGTGGTTAGGATTCAGCTGAAATTATTCATAAATGTGCTACTTTCCCTCATCCCCAACTGCTGCTAGTTTAGCTCCTCTTTTTAATCTTCCCAACCTGTCACATTAGATGGTGAAAATAGTGAGACTTCATATACAGTGGAATATTAAGGGGGAACCACCAAGACATTATGTCAAATTTCAATAGGTAATAGAAACAAAGTACTTGCAGACAGACCCTCTCCCACTTCTCTTATAGTTTAAAAAACAGGAATTTTAAATATCTCCCTAGATGCTACACCCTCCCCATCAGTGAGAGAGTCTATATCATAGAAAAGAAAGAACATAGCGCCAATATCTGAAAATCTGGATTCTAATCTCCATTTTGCCATCAACTTGATGCATGATTTGGGACAAGTTTCTTAAGTTTTCTTACCTACAAAATAGTAATAATTCACATTGCTACAGCATTCTAAACACTTAAAAATGGCTCCCTTACAGCAATCCTATGAAGTAGGTGGTATAAGTTTAATTATCTCCATTTTACAGATGAGGAAAGTGAAGTTCTGAGATGAGGTAATAGGCCTATCTATGATTTTTTTTTTTTTGCTTTTTGGTGAGACAATCGGGGTTAAGTGACTTCCCCAGGGTCACACAGCTAGTGAGTGTCAAGTGTCTGAGGTCCCATTTGAACTCGGGTCCTCTTGACTCCAAGGACAGAGCTCTATCTACAGCACCACCTAGCTGCCCCCATGCCTATCTATCATTATGAAGCTGGTAAGGGTCCTAGATAGGATCTGAACTCAGATCACCTGATTCCAAGATCAGTGTTGTTTCTACATTCTTGTCTACCTTGCAAGGGTGTTAGGGGAATCAAATAAAACAATGCATGAGAAAGTGCTTTAAAAAAGTTTAAAGCATTATAAAAATGGAAGGCATTTTTATGAATTTCACTTCTCACTCCTCCCTAAAGAAGTATATATCTTAACTTCAGGGACCACTCACTGTTCCCCTGAAAATGCTTTATAAGTTTCCATCTCTATTCTTTTCTAATGTACTTTCAAATCCACTTGGAATGCCTTCCTTCCTGTCTCTACCTACTGAATAGAGATCCTTCAAGGCCTAGACTCAAAGCTATCATTTATATTTTGCTTCAAGATTTCAAAATGCTTTATAAATGTCATCTCAATTCATCTTCACAACAATCCTGGGAAGAAGAAGTTATTATTGTCCCCATTTTACAGATGAAGAAACTGAAGGAGATAAGTGACTTGAATAGGGTCACACAGCTACTTTATATCTGAGGCCAGATTTGAACTCAGGTCTTCCCTAATTCCAGGTTCAGCACTCTATCTACTTAGCTACCTAAGTGCTTGCCTCTATCTGGAGGAATCTTGCCTTCCTCTGAACTCTATGGCCCCTTGTCACATTCTTATGCCCTTACCACCTTCCGCCTTGGAATAAAGTTACTTATACATGTTCTACTCTCTTAGATAGCTGGGACCATGTTTAATTTACTCTTGCTTCTCACAAAGTTCCTAGCAGATAGTAAATACTTGCTACATGGTAAACACTCAATAATAATAATTTTTAAATGAATGGGTCAGAGACTTGAGATGAATCAAATCAGATTCAGTTGATCAGTATTTATGCAGGGTCTCATGTGTTCCTAGCACTGTGTCTTGTCTTTCCGCCAACTTTAGCTGCTCAGATTTGTCTGGGGGAGATGCACGGAGGTCAGGGGGTAGGAGATGCCTTCTCAGGATAGGTGGCCAAAGGGGCAGCTAGGTGGCGCAGTGGATGGAGCACCAGCCCTGGAGTCAGGAGGACCTGAGTTCAAATCCGGCCTCAGACCAAACACTTGACACTTACTAGCTGTGTGACTCTGGGCAAGTCACTTAACCCCAACTGCCTAAAAATTAAAAAAAAAAAATTGGTGTTCAAAGTGAGCGGTGACCAGAGCACTGAGAGACAGAAGAGGACACAAGGAGGCATGAGAAGAGGGACTCCTGACTTGAGAGGGTGAAACAAGGACCTATGGAGGAATCCTCTGAGACAGAATGAGATGCACTCTTACCCAAAAGGAGGAGGGATGAAGGAAGGGATCCCTGGGTTCAAGGAGTTCATATTTATTTTCACTAGTCTAGTCTAGTCTATTCAGGAAGGTGGCAGCCGAGCTGGGATAAGGAGAGGTCGGCAGCCAAATCTCAGGATCATAGAATTTAGACCTTAGACATCTGTAGTCCAACCAGGCAGGAGGCAATGTGCACTTAAAAAGTGCTTACTGTTGGGGGGCAGCTAGGTGGTGCAGTGGATAGAGCACCGGCCCAGAAGTCAGGAGGACCTGAGTTCAAATCCAGACTCAGACACATAACACTTACTAGCTATGTGACTGTGGGCAAGTCACTTAATCCCAATTGCCTCACCAAAAAAATAAAAATAAAAAAATAAAGTGCTTACTGTGTGCCAAACACTAGGATAAGCACTGGGAATATAAAGAGGAGCAAAAAGAAAGGCAGTCCCTGCCCTCATGGAGCTTACATCCTAATAGGGGAAGACAACCCTCAAAAAGTAATTGAAAAACAAGGGCTGGGGCAGAGGGTGGGACAGAAAGTACCCAAGTTGGAGAAATAACGCGGAAGCCTAGAGAGTCAAAAGAGGAGCCAGGAGGGGAATGAAGGATGGACATCATCCAAAATGGAGTAACTTACGGAGAGGAGAAGGGGGCTAAAGGAATGGAGGAATGCTCCAGGCTGAGAGGGAGGCTGAGCTATGCAGGTGAGGGTCCAGACCCTCACAAGCACAGCTAGGAGGGGAATGAAGCACGGCTGCCTTGGGCCCCTCCCCAAAATGGAGCCCGCCAGGACGACTATTTGTGTTTTCTCCCTCTGTCACAAAGACTGTCACATTTTTCTATTTATATTCCCAGATTTTAGCATAGTGCTTTGAACATTTTTCATTGTTGTTGTTCAGTTATTTCAGTCATGTCCAACTTTTCATGACTCCATTTGGGATTTTCTTGGCAAAGATATTATAGTGGTTTGTCATTTCCTTCTCCAGCTCATTCTGCAAATGGAGAAACAGAGGCAAACAGGTGAAGTGACTTACTCAGGGTCACATAGCTAGTAAGTGTCTGAGGCTGGATTTGAATTCATAAAGATGAGTCTTCCTGACTCCAGGCCCAGTGCTCTATCCACTGCACCACCTAATTGCCCCTTTGTATATAGTAAACACTTAAATGCCTTTTCATTCATTCATTTATTCATTTATTCATTCATTCACAGTGGAAAGATCACTGGACTTGGAGTAAGATCAATATTCAGCTGTTACTACCTATGTGATCATTATTTTCTGAGCCTCAGTTTCCCCACCTGTAAAATGAGAGGGGATACACAGTGAGCCTGGTGATCTCTTAAGTACCTTCTAGCTCTAAAACCATATATTCCTCTCATTTTATAGATGAAGAAACTGAGATGCAGAGCAGTTCAGTGACTTCCCCAGAGTCATCATGCACTAGTAAATTGTAGAGCCAGGATTCAAACCTAACTTCTCTGACTCCAGGTCCAGTGGTTTTTTCCCTTCACTGTCCTGATTCAAAGACTGAGGCCAAAAGGCATTGTGGTGGGTGGGGTTGATGGAGAGGCTGGGGAGGAGGAACATTCCAAGACTGCCTTTTGTGTTTCCATTCTTACCCTGTCCCTAGGTCCGTGAATCCCCCCTTATCCGATCTTTGAGTTAAGCCCCAGCCATTCACCCCAATCCTTCAGATCAAACCTCCCCTTTTCATCTGTCTCTGAAGACTCACACACACACATGCACAAACACACTTCAGATCATGCCATAATCATAACCCCCCAAACTTAGCATAGAGCCACAGAAATACAATTTCTCAGAAATATGTACATCTATAGATGCATATCCCAACCTTCCATCACAATTCACACAAACACATGGATATAAAAATACATATAAACATATAGGTATAAACACATATAGATACAAAACCATGCAGAAACAGACCCAAAACATTCCAACATTTCTAAGCACACATAGACATGCAATCACTCTCTCTCTCTCTCTCTCTCTCTCTATATATATATATATATACACATATATAGATAGATAGATATGTATGTATGTATGTATATGTATATGTGTGTGTACTATATAACCATCTACACAAAAACCTAGATTGGCACACACATTCAAACACATTTAAACATATGAATTTACGTAGACCTACATGCAGGCTCATGCATGCCTGTATTCTAGGTAAGTTATTCAAAATGTAGACATCACTGGCTCCCAGGGTCAATATGTTGTTTTTAAATTTAAACATGAATTTCCATTTCATTGAGCCTCCAGGGCTAACAAGATGTGCTGTGACAGGAGCAGCTAGCTGGAAAAGGCATGATTGAGGGGTGAGTCAATAATGTGAGTGCATGGCCCAGGGTAGAAGGAGAGCAACCAGGCCTCTCACCCTCTTCATTCCTTGATGCAGCTTGACCCCCAGCAGCTGTGGTGTGGACTGAGGGCCCTGAAGTCACATGTCACATCCACTTACCCAACTCTGAGCTCAGCCCTGGCTGGGCCCCTACATTCTGCAGACCTAACTCCTTGTTTTCAAGAACAGGAAAACCATTTATGAGAAAAGAGAAGATATCCATCAGTCAGTTCACTCATTAATCAATCTGCCTACCCATCAATCAATCCACCCAACCATCAATTAATTAATCCATCTCTCTATATCGGCATCATTTTAAGCCAATTCAACAAACAATTCTAGGTGCTGGAGGTAATACAAAGATGAATAAGACATGGTTCCTGCCCTCAAGGAGCTTATAATCAGTTTCAATTCAATAAACATTTATTATGTATGTACTATATATAATCAGAAAATCGAGCTATACATCAACTAACGAATTCAGGCTGGAGTAGTAGCACATAGGGAAGAAACTGAGGCAGGAACAAGCTTGTTCAGGGAACAGCAGAGCCCTGGCTGAGGCAAAGATTTTGTGTCATGCAATTTGTTGTTAATTCTGGATTGCTGGAGCTGACAAGGGGGTAGAGTTTTAGTGGAAAATCTACAATCCAGAAATCCAATGCAACACACATTTGTTGAAGGACCTATCCTACCAGACATGGTGTTGAGCACCAGGGTCACAAAGATCAAAAAAGCAAAAAAAAAAAAAAATGGTACCAGACCTGTGGGAGCTGACCTTCTCCTAGGTGGTG
>NW_020954569.1:51385138-51391848 GCF_900497805.2 Vombatus ursinus | reverse complement strand
GATAGATAGATAGATAGATAGATAGATAGATAGATAGATAGATAGATAGATAAAGAAATACATAAATAAATGAAGTAATTGCAGCCAGCACAGAGTTTTGGAAACTAAGAAAATCAAGAAAGGCTCTAAATAGGAAGTAACATTTGAACTGAGCCTTGAAAGAAGTTAAAAGGCCCCAAAACAGAAGGAAAGTATATATATATATTTCAGGCATGGGGAGCAATGTCTGCAAAAACATGGAGGTGGGAGATACAATACTGAAAACCCAGGAAACACACACCAGATATGACCTTAATCTAGAAGTGTGACTATTCCAAAATTCACTGTATGTGACATAAAATCAAAAGCTATTTGCTTTGGAATAGGAACTATCAATTCGCTGTGCTTGGGACAAATGTTGAAAGGTTTAACTGTGAGAAAGTTGTCCATCTTCCCCATCCAGACCCCTCAGTCTCTCACTTCTTGCTCCCCACTGTTAGTTGTACATAGATGGTGTTACCCTTCAGACTGATGGAGGTTACCAGCCCAACCAAAATGTCCCCACCCTCACCCCATTCCTGAAGCTTGCTGTCTGGTTCCTATCTTCACTGATGTCTGAGGAAGGATTGAAACGTATATGGCAAAGATACAGTGAATCTTTCAATTGTCGAGAAAATCAAAGTTTAAAGGCAAGATGGGAGGGAGAAAAAGGGGAGAATGGATAGGAATCCCACTGTTGACCTTTTCCTGGAGAAGAGGAAGCTTCAATGGCCACAGAGCCCTGTGTCCTGGATTCCTGGCTCGGGCAGATTTCCAGCTTCCTTTTAGGACTAGTCTCAGGGCCTCTCTTGTAAGGCGATCCAGGAGACTGTGTTATCCCTTCTCTATGAGCTCTCATCTTTCTCGGGCCCCCTCCCTTCTCTTCCTGTCTCCCCAGAGAGGAATAGAAGTCATCAAAAGTCATTTTGGGATTCTTGTCTCAGATACATACACACACACACACACACACACACACACACACACACACACAGCCAAAGTCACAGAAATTCATAAACTTCATAATCTCTGTTTCTTGACTCAGCCCAAAATGCCAAGGCAATTCCTTCCCCCTGGGCAGCTCAGTCTCCCCTCTAGGGAAATAGCCTCCTGGTATAAATGGAAAGAAGCCAAACACTAGCCCAAGACCAGAGTGATGTTCTTTTTGTCTTGGGGAAAGTGAATTTGGAGAAAGGGAGAATCTTTCTTTCTGGATCAGAGCACAGAGCAAACTAAGCACATTGAACAATAAGGACCTCTCTGTGTGTACACATTGTTCTCACACTTGCAAAGCTCCGCACGAAAGGATATGCTCACCAAAGGATACGTATGCACATCGACATACATGCATGTACAAAAAGGAAGACCTAAGCAGTGACAGTAAGCACACATGCTACACATGCAGGCACACACACCTGCCAGTGTTAGGTCATGTAATATATAACCACATACATGCATATACACATGCACATTCAGCCACTAGGGTGCACATGGATGACTTCATAGGTCACACACCTAAGCAAACATGAGGGCACTCATAAATACATCTACATACATATACCTCTCATACTCGCTAACACACACTCCAGATACATTTGCACATACACGTACAAATATTTGAATGCAAGTGCATGGCTCTTGTACACATGTGTAAACTCATGGGCGCAAACACATGCACATTAACTGCTAGTGTCACACCCATACAGAGACCCATGTTTCCCACAGGGCCCTATCCTGGTCTGTCTTTTCCAGCCACCATCTTTCCCTTCCAGTAGGCAAGGGTCTCTGAGATGCTTCTTGTTCCTGGAGAAATGGAAGCTCGGATCTCTGACCTTTCAAAAATCCTTTTCAAGTTTAATTTCTCAGAGATTTAAACAAACAAATCCAGGCCAAGGGGCATCCTGTCCTTTCTTACTCTACAGGAGAGAGGAGAGGAGGGAGAAAGGGGAGAAGAAAGTAGATTAATTAGGCCTGAAAAATGAACAAGTGATTATGTGGCCTGCAATGGTCAACTGAGAGAGAGGGTCGGGGGGAAGAGACCGACGAAGTCAAAGAGATGTTTTCTTAATTTTTTTTCTCTTCTGCCCTTTAAGTTCCACATTCTCCCAAAGGCCAAGCTCATCATAGTGAGGCCAAAGGGGTGGGCGGAATCTGTTGTCCTCTGTGATATTGTCTAGAGCCAAAGTTTGCCATCCAGTCAAGATCTGATCACTTTGGCCTGTGCAGTATCACAGAAGTGGATTGCTTCTTACTGATGTGTCATGTTATAGCCATGGGTTTTATTCAGTTTTTATTTTGGATACCTGAGCAGTGAGGCATTCAGGAGAAAAGATTAGGTGGCACCAAGAATTCAAATCACAGAACCTTTTGTAAACCCAGAGCTGAGCTCCACCACCTCCCTTTACGGGAGACGCGCCTTTAGAAAGTCATGAGTAGAAAGTGCATCTGTAAAAAGAGCCCTTTCTTCTATGTACAAGGGGAGCTCAACATAAAGGGACCTGGCAGTAAGTTCTGTCTAAAGTGTAGAAGAATACTTTGGTCAAGCAAATCATGACCTCCAATGTATCTATTCTGTGAATCTTCTTTTTTCTAGCCCCTGTTGCTTTTTGGCTTCTTTCTTAGCCAATCTCTCCCCCTTTCCTCCTTCCTACCCATTTGTCCTCCTTTACCTCTCAACCTTGGGTTCTCCATTGCTACCTTGATGCTTGCCTTGATCCTAAGAATAGGCTCTCTCTTTGGAGTTTGTAAATGTTTGTTCAAGGATAATAGATCTGAAGTTGGAAGCAAACTTGAGAGCCATCTAGTGCAGTCATTTTATTTTATAGATGAAGAAACTGAGGCTCAGGGAGATGAAGTGATTTTCCAAAGGTCATACAAGTAGTAATTACAAGCATCAAAGGTGAGATTTCAATCCAGATCCTTAGACTTCAGTGCTTTTTTTACTACCACCGACCTTGTTCAAGAGGAAGGTCAATTCTCTGCTACTCTCAAAACCCTTTCCTTCAGTACTTAAATATGGCTACCCCTAACTATCTTATAGTCTCCAACCTCTACTCCTTGCTTTTCCTTTATCTCTCTGTCATACACTGAAGAGCCAAGGTGGTACTTTTTACAGAGGATTGTTCACAAAGAGAGCTCATTCATATATGTTATAGACACACACACATAGGTACAGGTAATTAGAAGTATATGCCAAAAGAAACAATCAAGTGTATGCTGGACCATTCCCAAGTTTATTAAATGCATTTGAGTCCTTCCGAAATTCACCTGAGGCTTAGTCCCTGAACCATAAGTTGCAATCCCCGTTTTTTCAAGGAGAGACACTAGCAATCCAAACTGCCTCCATTCTAGCCTCCTCCCAAAATGGCATCTCACATCTCAGCAGGTGGGTTCCATCCAACTTCTGCCTCTCTGGATACTTATTGGGTCATTTAACAATCCTTTTCACAATACCATACAATCAGGAACTGACATATCAATCTTGCTTCATTAAGTTAAGGTCTTCATCTGTTTAGTCGAAGATGATCACTAATCTAGTCACCTGTCTCTGTCTCTATCTCTGTCTCTCTCTGTCTCTGTCTGTCTCTCTCTTCCCTCTCTCCTCTCTCTTCTCCCAACCAAATGGGGGGATGAGAGGGGGCAGGGTTAGGGGGATTCAAGTAGAGAGGGAATATACAAGTATATAATGTCTGCAGTAGGGCAAGCTCTGTCCCCACCATACAAAAGTAATAATTGATCCCAAAAGTTCACAAAAAACAAAATATATTTATTATAGCAATAAAGGATATGAGGGAGAAGGTGAAGGAAGAGAGAAGGAAATGATAATTTAAAAAAAAATGAGGATGGGAATAGTACCCTCCAAAGTCCACGTTTCCTACTCCTGACACATCTTTTCTTTGATATCCAACCTGGACCAAGTATCTGTGTTTTTGGAAATGTTGATTCAATAACATCTTTCAAAAAAAGAAAAAAGAAAATAACCTCCCCCTTCTATTTCAAATCAATGTAAAATATTCCACAATAAAAAGCCATTTTGATTAAAAAGGAAAAAAAGATGCCTAAAATATGTGTCCCACCCCCCCAAAAAAAAGTAAATTCAAACTAATGGGAACCCTATACTTTATTTAATCTGCTGCTTATCTGAACAGGACCAAAAAGGAATCTAATATGGTGTATGTGTGGTGCTGTCCTGGTGGGCAGAAGGGAGGAGATGGGGATAAAGACCTACAATTTCACTTAATATATTAAACCCGTCTGCTGGCTTTGAACCAGATTAATAACAGGAGAGGGCCTGAAAATCCCAATAAATGTATGTATATATATATATTTATTTTTCCAACATCCATTGCTGCTCACTACACTGTGATTCATAAGCTGGCCCACCACTGGACTTTATTAAATACAAATAAAATATGTCTCCTGTTGCAGAAGCCCATGAGGTAATGAGGAAGTGAAATGACTAGGGAAGTCATTGTGTCTTACTCACTTATGCTGTGATGGCAAAACCCCTGACCCAGTACCAAGGCCAGTCTTAGTGCTAGGCAGAGATGGTGATGAAGGCTACTAGGAAGCCGCCCTGAACAAAATATTTCCCCCGATTTTCTGACTCCAAACCCAGTATTCTTTCACCTATACTACATTCCTTTTAAATAGATTGAGCAGGGAGGGGCCAAAGCATTGAAGAAAGTGTATTAACCATAAGGTATGGAGAAACATTCTTGACCTCTCTTCCCTGGAAAATCCCAGAAGTTTGGCTTAAACTACATGTAAGCCTGCCAAATGGCAAGGGGAAGGACTAATAGACCACTAAACATCTCTTCCAATCAAAGAATTCTGAAGCCTTAAGAGTTGATATGTTGCTGAGGTGGTTCAGAGCAGGTATATATGCAATAATGTATATAAAGTACTTTACAAACCTTAAACCCCATTACAAATGTCAGTTATTGTTATTATTATTATTTTTATAATGTTTTTATTCATTTTAAAATTAACAAGAAAAGGGGGGAAAAGAATATTTCCATGTACACAGAAGAACATAAGAGAGGATTCAATATAAAACAATAAATTTCTATTTCAAGAAAACCTCCGTAATAAATACTACACCTTGTTTTCAAAGCTACCCAGCTTTTCTTTGCTTCCTTGTAGGTTTTCTTTTGTTCTCTGTACACTTTTTTGTTCGCTGTACACTTTTTACTTTATTTTTTCCTCTCCCTCCCCACCTCCACCTGCCCTAAAGAAGGCTGAAATTAAACAGATATATATATATACACATACATATATGTAGATATTTGTAAACATACATATATACACATATACATTCACATACATATATGTGAGACCATACTATGAATATTTCCTCGTCATCTGTTTCTCTGAAAGTGGATAGCATCTTCCTTCATATGTCCAAATCTTTTCATGTTTTTCTAAATCAACCAGTTCATCATTTCCTACATTATAATCACATCCTATCTGAGAGATTGTCCGTGAAAGTTTTTTTCCCAGTTTTCTGCATTCCTTCTACTCTTGGCTACATTAGTTTTATTTATTAAAAGAAATTGATTTAAAATAATAGAAATCATCCATTTTACACCTCAACAATACTCTTGCCTTGTAATATATTTTAAAGTCTGATACTGCTGAATCTCCTTCCTTTGTATCTCTTCTTCCTGGTTTCTTTGTAATTCTTGAGCTTTATTATTATTAACAATAAACATAAGTGGACTTTGTTTTAGGCAAACCCAATATATACCTGCAAAATATTATAAAACAATGCAAATCATACAGGTGGGTGGTTTCTTTCCTATACAAAATAATTCAGGAGGGAGAAAGTGTTAATAGCTGTCTTCAAATATCTGTCTGGATGGTTATCATGTTGAAGAGGGGTCAAATTTTGTTTGAAACCAACCAAAGAGTCAGGAATAGTTGTTGGAAGTTACAAAGAGGCCAGTTTAGGCTTTAGGTCAACAAACCTTCCTAACAATTAGAGCTGCCTCAAAGGAGAATAGGTTGTCTAAAGAGGTGGTGGGTGTCACCTCATTGGACACCTTCAATGAGAGGCTGGCCAACCACATGTCAGTTAAGTTGTAGTGGGTGCATTTTATGGATGTTTTGGACTAGATGGTCTCTGAGATCCCTTCCAACTCTCAAGTTCTGTGATTCTTCACTTTACAGAAGAACTTTTTATTTAAAAAAAAAAGTCCTTTCCTTATGGAAAGAAGCAATTTAGTATAATAGAAAGGGCACTGAAGAGACCATGCCTCACTAGCCAGCTATATGACCTTGGCTCACTTCACCTTTCTGAACCCCATTGTGCTCATATCTAAAATGTAGGTAATCATAATAACTCACACAGTTGTTGTTAAGATCAAATGATATCATTGATATAAAGCCCTCTATGGTTATGTAATTGTGAGTTATTATTACTTTGTTCTACAAAAGTACTCAGTACGGGGACCCTTTAAATAATGTTCTCTTGAGGCATATAAAATCTTGTGCTATTTACAGAAATTGTTTTGCCTGCAACATTTTTTTTAGGGACAGGGCACATTCATTACATAAAATGAAGGGCCTCCATGGAAAATTTAAATAAGGTATTAATGGGGAGGGGGTGTTTCTAGTGTTCTAGTTTTAATGTACACCATCCATTGGAGCCATGGATGACCTCCTCGTCTTCCTTCAAAGTCTCACTCCTCTTT
>NW_020954569.1:51380823-51384988 GCF_900497805.2 Vombatus ursinus | reverse complement strand
TTTAGTCTCCCTGCACCCAGGAGATGAGGACCTCCCCCAGGGCTGGGATTGTATCTCCTCCATCAGAGCGGGGACTCCCAGGGGGCAGGGACCATGTCTCCTCCAACTCAATTTATTTTCCTCAGTGTCTGGTACGATATTTTATATGCGGATTCTATATCCCCTTCCCTGTAGCATGTTTTTGGGACCAGGACACCAGTTTCCACCCCACGATGCAAATACAAGTCATAATTTGTACTTGTAAAGTACTTCTCTCATTTAAGCTTCACCCCTACCTCTTGAGATAAGAGTACAGATATGATTAACCCTATTTTATAGATGGGGAAACTGAGACACAAGAGGTTAAGTGATACCACACTCCTGAGTGCAATAGCAGAGTTGTTGCCTATTGGCAAGAGTAAGGTCAAAGGTCAGGGCATGTTCTTGCATTGTAAGTTTTGTCATGTTGGCCACTAAACTTCCCAGGTCCAAACACCAATCCCTCCATGCTTCTCATTCTTATTCCAGGGCCATGTTGACAAAGTCTGTCTCTAGGTGGAATTCAATATTCACCTTGTGTCTAAGGACACCTTTAATCCCAACACCAGGGTGCCTAGGAATTCTTTCCTTTAGCCATCTTTGATGGTGTTCACTATGGGAATATAAACTAATTTGAATGTTAAGTGAAGGAAAGTACAAATAGCCAAAAGCTGAATCAGGGAGATTTTTGAATGATCTGTTTGGGATTAACAGTAATTGTTATCATGCCTTGCAATTATGCAGCACTATATACTATTTGAAGCACTTTTATATTCCTTATCTCATTTGAGTCTCACAACAACCCTGTGAGACCAGGATAGGCGTTATTATGTTAATTTTAGAAATAAGAATATTGAGGCCCAGAAAAGTTAAATTATATGTTTGCCATAGCACAGCAATATAGGGACATATCTCTTTTTCTTCAACTATGAGTGGAGCAGATTATACTGTTTGGAGCAAAGGGACTGAGTAAAGTCACAGGAAATGGAGTGGAGCACAGAAAGAGTGGGGGGAATGGTATAGAGGATAATAGAGAAAGGTGATGAACAGAAGAATAGATCAACTGATTGACAGATAAATTGATGGTCAAATTCAGAAAGGCTCAGTGGATTCATAGAAGGACAGATAACAATATATGGATGGACAGACGGATAGATTGATAAATGGATGGATGGATAAATGGATGGATGGATAAATAGATGGTTGGATAGATGAAAGCTAGACAACTGAATGGATGCTTGGATGCATAGATCCCAATATCCCTCTACACCAAACGTCTATGCCAATTAGACTGGCCATCTTTATGTCCCCTACACATTTATTACTTACTCCATTCTCTGTACATTTGACCTCACCACTACCACCACTCCCTAGAATACCCTTCCTGTCCTTCTTTGCCTACCTAATCTTTACCCATCCCTCAAGGTTTAGCTCTGGACTCATTTTGTCCATGCAATCTTCTGTAGTTACATGATTTCGTGAACTTTTTTTTCATTCATTCTTCTAACAAGGATTTTGTAAGCATCTAATATGTTCCTGTCACTGTCCTGGATTTTAGAAATTGAAGATAAGAACTATAACTAGAACTGTTAGTTCCTATCCTCAAAGAGCTTACATCCTACCAGGAAAAACAACATGTACATCTGTAAATAGAATCAAAATAACTAAGAAGAAGGGGGCACTAGCAACTGAGAAGATTAGGCTAGGCCTTTTGTAGTAAGACACTCTAGAGCTAAAGACTTGATGGAAGTTAAGAATTACAAAGGGCAGTGGTGAGGAAGGAGTACATTGTAGGCATGGAGATGGGGGGAACACAGAGATAGGAGATGGAATGTATTGGGGGAATAGCAAGTAAGCTAGTTTGTCTGAAATGTAGAGTGCATGAAGGGAATAATGTGTAATGAGCCTAGAAGGGTAGATCCAGACAGATTGTGAAGGATTTTAAATGCCAGAGAAGGCTGTACCACTTACCATTCATTCAACAAACAATTCCTTGCAGTGTAGGATTCAGAAAACTATAATCAGTCATCCTTGCCATTAGCAGAGCACGAGTGATACCTTTTTCAATTCTGCCACACTGACAAATGCCCAATTAAATTCTATCACCACCAGCATGTTTCCTTGACCCCACATAGAAGAATCATCTCTAAGACTTTGTACACAATAAAGTTTGTTGAATTCAACTAAATCCTAAAACATTCCCCTCCCCTGCAAAAGCCAGGTGCCAATCATGAGATCATGTGGTACAGCATAAAGAGAGTTAGATTTAGAATCAGAAGACACGAGTTCAAATCCTGGCTTTCCCACTCACCTGTGTGACCTTTGACAAATCACTTAACCTCTCTGGGCCTCATTTTCTTTATCTGTTGGAGTTTGGGAGTTGGGCTAGATAACCTCTGACATCCCTTCCAGTTCTAAATCCTATGATCATCCACATGTGAATTAGCCACATAATGAATTATCCAACACGTCACCTTACCCTCACCTAATCCCACTGCCTGTCATCCTCCTGACTCCCAACAATGCTTCTCTGTCCTCCATTAGTCATAGGTTATGGGATTCAGAGCTAGAAGGGTCGTTAGAGATCAACTAGTCCAACCCTGACATTTTATAGGTGAGGAAACTGTGATGCAAAGAGGCTACATCGACGGATATTGAAGGGAGACAATTGCCTCTATTTTGATCAGTATGGGCCAGATAGAGTCAGAAAGGTGAGTTTTCTGCAAGGAAAAAAATACCATGGTACTTTTAAAAGGCAAATGGAAATGATTTTTCAATTATGTGACATTTTGGATTATTCAGGAAAGAGCTCCGTCCCACCCCTCCACCATCCATTCCCGTAGCACAGATAGTTGATCATCTCAAGCCTAAGGATCCTTCCTTCACACAGCCAGGGTCCTTCTTTGTGGGATTTAGAAGGCTAAATTGGGCTGGGCTGGGCTGGGTACTGCCAAACCTATAGACTTTTTATTGGCCTTCTTCAACATGAACTAGGGTTGCCTTTCCATTCTCTTTGAAAATTCACATCAAACTGTAGGGGAGTTTAAAAAGCAAATGCCCCCCAAAAGCACAACAGCGAACCAAACAGCCCACGAAATATTCCACCAAGGCAGTTTCTTCCCACAAACCTCTCTTTTATATCTTCTGTGACAAAAAAAAGATTTATAACAATTTTTTATTAAAAAAGTGAGAGAGGGAGAGAAGAGAGAGCCGTAGATAATCAGATCTAAGGTGCAGAAATGGGAGAGTAGGGGGTGAGGGGGGAAGCTATGCGCGTAAGTTATTTTAAAATATATGTTGGGGGCATGATGGATTTTTCCACTCCTGTCTGGAGGTTAGGAGGGGGTGGGGGAGTGAATGGCAACAGCCTAGCCCCACCCAGTCTGAACTGATGGAAATGATGTGTGAAGGGAGGCTTGGGGAAGAATATGATTCAAGAGGAAGGCTGGATTTTGCTTTGGTTTTGCTGATCCGAAAGGTAATAACTCAGTATCTTTCTCCCTCCCCTTTCCCATCCAGCATCTTGTTAGTTCTCCTTCTTTCCACAACAGGTGGAAGAACAAAGAAAGAACTTAATGTTAGACCTCAAAGAGGCAATAAAGATAGCCTTGTCCAACTCCCTCATGTTTGTGGTTGAGGAAACTAGGGTCCAAAGAGGCTGATTCCACAACTATTAAATGGCAGAGATAGGACTAGAACCTGATCTCTTGATTCATAGCCCAGTACTCTTTACAGCTCTGGCTTTGGAATCCAAAGACCAGAATCCTCGCTCCTCTCTTTACTGGGAGGGTAACCTTGGGCAACTGCTCTGTGCCTCGGTTTTTCCATCTGTAAAATGGGTTAATCATGTCTGTGCAGCTTATCTTACAGGGTGACAGTGAGGTTTAAATAAGAATTTAAGTAAGGTTTAAATACACTTTGCAAGTACAAGTTATTTTTATTGTCCCACCAGTGGAAGAGATTAGGAACAGGAGCTTGTATTTGCACCATGGGGTGGGAACTGGTGTCCTGGTCCCAAAAACATGCTACAGGGAAGGGGCGATTGGATGCACAAAGAACGACCCCTGCATATAGAATCCTATACCAAGGAAAATAAATAGAGTTGGAGGAGACATGGTCCCTGCCCCCTGGGAGTCCCCACTCTGAG
>NW_020954569.1:51369071-51380661 GCF_900497805.2 Vombatus ursinus | reverse complement strand
AATGTAAGGAATCACTTCCTAACCATTGGAGCTGTCCAACAATGGAACAGTAGCCTTTAAGGAGGAGGAGTGAACCCTAGGAGGAGTATTTGGACAGAAGTTAGCTGACCAGCTGTCAGAGAAGCTATAAAGGAGATTCTTTAGCCTAGAATTGAGTCACTCCACAACCTTTTCTAGCAATGTGGTGTAGAGGTGAGATCATTGGATTTAGAATCAGAAAACCACTCAGGATTTGAATCCTGGTCCCACCACTTGTTATATGCAGAGTGTTAGGCACTTAACCTCTCTGAGGCTCAGTTTCCTCATCTGTGGAATGGGCATGATAATAATAGTTGCACTAATCTACCTCTCGAGGCTGTTGTGAGTATGAATGAATAACTGAATAAATGATAAAACATCTTACAATGTAACAGGAAAGGTGCTAAAGGCTGGGATGCAAATAGAAGCAAACAAAACAGTATATGCCCTCAAGGAGCCTGAATTCCAGCAAGGGAAGACAACACAGAGAGGGGAGGTAGGCAAAATGAAAGAGAGGATGTGCAGTAACCACCTGCTTTGGAATAGCTCGGAAGTGTCATGGAGGCTTGGTTATCTAAGATGAAAACTCACGTTAGAACCCAGAGATGCCAGCATAGAGTCCAGGTGAAAATCAAATGAGATAATACACATATACTATGGAAACTATAGAGTGTCATGTGAATGTAAGTTGTTATTACCCCCTTACACACACACACACACACACACACACACACACACACACACACACCACTCTACTACTACTCACTGTTCTGTGCACAAACATATCACTTTCTCACTTTTCTGCTCTTGTTTGCATCATTCCCCATGCCTGCTGTACCCAACTCCCATTTGTACCTTTTGAAATCCTGCCTATCTCAAATTCCATCTCTCCATGAACTGTTCCTGATCTCCCAGTCTAGGATGAGCTCTCCTTTCTCAGACCTTAAATATTATTTTGTAATTCCTATAGTTTCTTCTCTGTCTTACATAATGGGATGCTGGCATGGTATGGCAGAAAAGGCAGAGACTAGATAGTTTGTCTGCAGACCAGTGTTGAGACTGGGGCTCTGTCATTTACTCAGTAGTGTGTGCAAGGTATTTCACCCATCTGGGGTGCTGTAAGAGCACAGCTTTCTTTTCTATTTCTGAAACTTTTGATTCTTTGTATTAGTAGGTGTTATTTCCTTCCCACTAGATTGCATTTATATCTTAGTTATTTTTATATCTTCCCCAGCACCTGCCACAATGCCCTGCACATAGTAGGCATTTAGTCAATGGTTATATAATGAGCTAATTAATGCTGCTGGAATAGATGACTTATAAGTTCTCTCCTAAATGCAATGTTTAGAGAATTTTTTAAAAAGAGACAACATTTCTAAATGGACTTTGGAAAAAAATAGACATACAAGAAACAAGTCTGCCTTTGAGAAGCATACAATCAAGTTGTTGCAGAGGAAAGTGAACACAGTAGAGGGGTGTGTGTGTGTGTGTGGAGAGAGAGAGAGAGACAGAGAGACAGATAGACACAGAGAGACACACAGAGAGGCAGAGACAGAGAGACTAGATATATAAACTATATTTATTACATATCTATATATTATTTATATATAAAATATGTATTTATATACATAGAAAGAGACAGAGAAAGACAGAGACAGACAGAGAAGAGAAAGACAGAAAGATACAGAGAGACAGACAGGGACGGGGACAGAGAGACACAGAGAGAAACAGAGACACAGAGACAGAGAGACCAGATAAACATATATATATACACATAGAAAGAGACAGAGAGACAGACAGACAGACAGATAGACACAGAGAGACAGACAGAGAGACACAGAGGCAGAGACAGACACTAGATATATAAAATACATCTATTTATTAAATATCTATCTATATATTATTTATATAAAATAGGTATTTATATACATAGAAAGAGACAGAGAAAGACAGAGACAGACAGAGAAGAGAAAGACAGAAAGATACAGAGAGACAGACAAGGACAGGGACAGAGAGACATAGAGAAACAGAGACATAGAGAAAGAGAGACCAGATATGTGTGTGTGTATGTATGCATATATATATATATATATATATATATATATATATATACATATACATAGAAAGAGACAGAGAAAGACAGAGACACAGACAGACAGAGACTCAGCTATACCAGACAGTATCAGCTAAGTACCAGATGAGCCACACACGTGACACAGGTGTTCAGAGAAGGGATAGATGCTTGTGTGATGGGGTGGTCAGTGAAGCCTACAACAGTGGGGTTTGGTTCGTAGGTGGGACAGTGAAAAGAATAGCAGCCTTGGACTCAGAAAACAGGACCATCTAGCTCAGACACTTAATAACTGTGTGGAGATCACAGGCGAGTTGCTTTAGTTCTAGGGTCTCATTTACAAAATGAGGAGGTTATATTCAGTAGGTTGACCCTACCTAGCTATTTGTAGAACTGAAAGGTCACCTTGTCCAAACCCTTCATTTTATGGATAACAAAAAGGAACGCCAGAGAAGTGAAATGGTTTGTCCAAGGTAACACAGTTAGTAAATAATAGGGTCAGCATTCAAATCCAGGAGCTCAGGCTCTAGAGCAGTCATTGCTCTCTCTATTATATCATCCCTAGGGAAAGGTGCAGAGAGTACTTAGCACAGCACCTAGCACACAGAAGGCATTTAATAAATGCTAGCTGACTTACTGACATGGGCCCAGTGGTGGTTTGAAAGGGTACAGTGATAAAAGCAAAGGTTTGGAGACTGGAATGCTTACTCTTCCAAAAGTCCCTATTTTTGTCAAAGGCAGAACCATTCTTCCATTCTACCAGGCTCATAACTTTAGTTGTTTTCATGAACTCCTCACTCTTCCTCACCCAACCCAGCCAATCAGCTGCCAAATATTTTTACTTCCACAACATCTCTTAGATTGTAAACTCCTGGCGGGCAGGGACTGTCTTTTGCCTCTTTTTGAGAGGCACTGAAGTGGGGAGGGACTTGAGACCAGGAGACCAATTAGGAGTCCATTCATTACAAGATCTAGGTGAGAGGTGAAGAGAGTCTGAGTTAAGATAGTAGTTTTGTAAGCAGAAAAAAGGAGTCAGATCAATAAATCGGTCATTAAGCACCTATTTTGTGCCAGGCATTGTGCTAAACCTGAAAGGATACAAAGAAAGGCAAAATATAATCCTTGTCCTCAAGGAACTCACAACCTAATGGGGGAGACAAGAAAGAGAAAAAAGAAAGAAAAAAGAGAGAGAGAGAGGGAGGAAGGAAGGAAGGAAGGAAGGAGAAAGAAGAAGAAAGGAAGGAAGAAAAAAAAGAAAGAAAAAGAAAATGTCCTTGTTTCCTCCAGTTAGAATTTAAGCTACTTGTGAATAGCCATTGTTTCATTCAGTGTATTTGTTTTCCCTAGAGACTACTGACACATAGTAGGTACTTAATAAATATTTGTTGGTTGATTAATTGGTTAATTGAATGATTGAATGTGAGTAGGAAATAAGGAGGCCCTATCCTGTATATCTTTCACAAAGGATGAAAAATTAGGGGGTAGATTAGAAATGTTAACTGGTACCTTGAATATCTAGGGTCTCCAGCACCCCCTTTTGTACCTTTTCCTGCTTTTCTACAATCTTAGCTCACCATATCCCCTTCCTTAGCCCACTCAGGTCCTAGTCACTCCTATGAAGCAGCAAAATGTCAGAAAAACTCATTCACACTGAGATGTTAGGGACATGCCTTTCCCAATCCCTGGGGCAGTGGTATTTGAAAAGTGGAGCTTAGAGAGAGATGCTCCCCCTAGGCTATAAACCCATGCACCTCTCTCTCTCTCTCTCTCTCTCTCTCTCTCTCTCTCTCTCACACACACACACACACACACACACACACACACTTCTTTCCCACTCCTCCTACAAGCCTGCCTAAAGGAGGGGAGGGCAATGAGGAAAAGGGGTGAGTGGACTATGGGCTTCATGGATGGTGATTCCATTCTGTTATTTTTAAACATTCTCCTCGTTTGCTAAATGAGGCTTTTGCTCCCATTCCCTTTGAAGCCAATGCTCGTAGCTCTGCGTGTGTGTGGGGGGGGGGGGTGTGCTAAGGAGGGAAAGGGAAGACTGTAGCCTGCCTGACAGATGCTTAAGAAATTATGGGTGAAACTTGCTGACTCAGGACCAGAATTATTTGCAGTCCCAGGACTGTATTTAGTCCAATAAGCACTGTTCGCTTACTCACCCCCTCTCCCTCCCTTCCTTCCTCTTGTCCTCCCCTTCCCCATATTCTTTCAGTCCTCTCCCCTTCTAACACCCCCCCACACCTCTGAATTTCTTTCCTTCCTCTCTGTTCCTCCCACTTATTCCCTCTACCTCTCTGATTCTGTCACTGTATATGTGGCAGATGAAAGATTCAGGGAATCTGACATCAGATCTGGGTTTGAATCCCAGCTCTGTAACACTACCTAGACAACCTTAGGCAAATGGCTTAAGGCACCTGGGCCTTGTTTTCATCAACTGTAAAATTAGGGGGTAGAATTAGATGGTCTCTAAGGCTGTTTCCTATTCTCAACTCCCCACCTACCTGCCCTCCAATATCTGCTTTCCCTCTGCTTTTCTCTGTTGTTTTCTATTTCTCCCTTCTGTCCCCTTCTCTCCTTTATTTCCCTTCCCTTGTTCTTATTCCCTATCCTCTTCCACCTCTCCCTTACCCTTTCCCTCTCCTTTTACCTTTGGTCCATCTACTGGGGGCAAGTTCAATCATTTCATTCAGCAAATCTTCCTTTGATATAAAATCCTGTTTGGTGTTCAAAGCCCTTCACATAAGCTCTCTCTCTCTCTCTCTCTCTCTCTCTCACTCACACACACACACACATACACACACACACACTTTTCCAATCTTCTTAAACCTTACATCTCCCCTCCCCTGACCTCACATACTCTGACATTCAGTGACACAGGCCTCCTTGCTGTTCCTTGAACAAGATACTCCATCTCTTGATTCTGGGAATTTTCCCTGGAATGTTCTCATCTCTGAAACCCAGCTTCCCTGTCTTCCTTTCAGTTTTAGCTAAAATCCTCCCTTCTCCAGAAAGCCTTTACCCTCCCTAATTCTAGTGCCTTCCCTCTGTTGTGCGTTTCCAATTTATGCTGTATATAGCTTATTTGTACACAGTTTGCCTGTTGTCTCCACTACTAGAGTATGAGCTTCTTGAAAGTGAAGTTCACTGCTTCTTTGTATCCCCAGCACTCAGCACTATGCCTGGCATACAATAGGCACTTATACATGTTTACTGACTGCCTGACTTTGAGTGGATGATATGTTCAAGACCCAGTGTAGACACTGAGATATACCAAGATGACCAAGATACAGTGCCTCCCCTCTTTCATTGACCAGCCCTGCACAGGAAAACAGGAGTAGAAGGAGAAGAAAGTCTGATTCTTGCCACCGGTTGGGAAGACCAGAGGCAGGCTCATGAAACAATTACGTTCTGAACAAAACTGTCTACTCCTTCATTATACACTGTCTCATATTGCTTTCTAAAGGCACTGCTGATAGAAGGGAGAAGCGAAAGGTCTCCTGGAGCAGATAGCTCTTGAGCTAGGCCTTAAAGGATGACTAGATTTGGAAAGTTGGAAAGGAAAGGCAAGGACATTTCAGCTGGGAGACTCAGGATGAGTAAACATGG
Organism: Vombatus ursinus; assembly: GCF_900497805.2. Lineage (NCBI taxonomy): Eukaryota > Metazoa > Chordata > Mammalia > Diprotodontia > Vombatidae > Vombatus > Vombatus ursinus. The sequence goes on along the minus strand of NW_020954569.1, from coordinate 51,374,960 downwards.
AGGCAAAATGGCACCTGCTTTGAGAGGGTAAGAGTGATAGACTTGGGGTCAGGAGGCCTAGGTCCAAATCTTACCTCAGATACTTTCTGTGACACAGACAGCAAATCAGTTCACTTTTCAAAGGCTCAGCTTCCTCATCTGTAAAATGAGGTTAATAATATTTGCACTACCTTCCTCACAAGGGTTATTGTGAAGAAGGTGATTGTGTTTTGCAAACCTTAAGGTGCTATAGAAAAGTGAGCTTTAATTAAATCCTAGTAGAATAGGACTGAAAGAATTCTTATAAATTACTTAATACAAACACTCATTTTACAGATGAGAAAGTTGATCAAAGTCCAGAGAGTTACCTCTGGGCAATGACTTACCTAAAGGCCCATGGGTACTAAGTAGTAAGGGGCAAAGATGGCATTGGACCTTGGGTCCTCTGTCTGAAGATCCCCTCCTCCCCTTGCCCTACATACAACAATGTCCTCTCATACACCTTAGAGGTAGATGTACTTCTACTCAAGCCCAAATGAAAATAGTGAAATCCATACACTTCAACATTTAAATCAGTAATCACCTTTCCAGTATTGCTGTTGTTCAATTGTGTCCGACTCTCCATGTCCCCATTTTGGGGTTTTCTTGGCAAAAACACTGGAGTAGTTTGCCATTTCCTTCTCCACCACGTACACATGAAAAAACTGAGGCAAACAAGGTTAAGTGGCTTGCCCGGAGTCACACAACTAGTAAGTGTCTGAGGCCAGATTTGAACTCAGGAAGGTGAGTCTTCTCGATTTCAGACCCAGCACTCTATCACAAGAGTGACACTTAGCTGCCCACCTTTCCTGTACTTACTGAATGTTTAAATTGACCCACAAGATGCAAACTTGGCACAAAAGAAGTAATTGTTTCTGTGCAGGCTGGCCTCATTTTATTCAATAGCTATGTAGAAAAAAATATTAGACCTGGAAGGACTCTTAGCAATTATCTAGACCCATATTATTTTATAGGCAAAGAATTTAAAGTCCGGAGAGTTAAAGTGAGCTGCCATCAGATTTAACACACACATAATACAGAGGGATCATGGGACTGGGAACAGAGAACTACAAAGTCCAGACTAAATCAATGACTGCATGCGTTAGCCCAAGTAAGTGATTTCACTTCTCTGGACATCAACTTTCCAGTCTCCCAGAAGGTGAGGATAATTCTTGCTCTGCTTAATCTGCAGGATCCAAATAGGGACGTGATGGCAAAGTGTTTAAAAAAGTTGAACACACTCTACACATGTAAGGCCTTGTTACTAGCATGTGAGAAACTGAGCAAAGAGACATGCTCATTTTTTTTGGCTAGGCAATGGGGTTAACTGACTTGCCCAGGGTCACACAGCTAGTAAATGTTATGTGTCTGAGGTCGGATTTGAACTCAGGTCCTCCTGAATCCAGGGCCGGTGCTCTATCCACTGTACCACCAAGCTGCCCCAACCTGCTCATTTCTGTAGAAGATTATCACAGCGGAAGAGTGATTTGTCCAACATCTCCCAGTTCTTTGTGGCACAGCCAGGGGTGGAACTCATGTTTTCTGACTTAGTCTTGCATAATTCAATTAAATAAACCTTTATTAAATGCCTACTATGTACCAGTCACTATGCTAAGTGCTAGGAATGCAAAAAGAGGCAAATGACAAACCCTGCCCTCAAGGAGCTTAGATCCAATGGGTTAATGCATAAATGGGTTTTATTAATTTTAAAGGAAGAAATGACCTGGGTTTTAAAGAAAAGTCAGAGATTAGTGGAGTTCTGTGTCTTCTCTATATTTGCTAGTTGTATATCATCTGATGAACATTATTATTATTTTATACACACTAGTGAAATGAGAGATATATTGCTCATTTTAATAGAATACAAAATTAGAGTTAGAAGGGACCATAGAGGTCACCCTTCATTTAACAAATGAAGAATCTGAGGCCTGGAGAGGTTAAGTGATTTGCCCGAAGTCACACAGCAAGTGAGGCAAGATTTGAACCCAAGTCCTCTGGATCCATCCAGCACTCTTTCCACTGAACCACACTGACACCATCTACTTCCATGTTCTAGAAGACGTCCATAATCTCTTCAATATGTATACTCCCTCCATCACTAATGGAAGCACCCCACTACATCTTGTTTTCCTCCTTGACTTTTGCTCACGTTGTCCAGCAAATCTTCCACAGGGATTCTATTCAACCTGCCAGGGGCATTCCTCTTGCTGTCCTATAGCATATGTGTACCAGAGGACCAACAGGCTGTCCACTGGCTATCCCTTATTCTCATCACATGACATCTCCCCCTCCTCCTCCTCCTCCTCTCTCTCCTCCTCCGCCTCTTCCTTGTCCTCTTCAGTTCTGGGCCCAGTTCACTTTCATGGACAATGACAATGTTGCCCCCATGTCCTCCTTACTCATCTAGCTTTCTCTTGAATCATGTCTTCCCTCGTCTCTCCTTTCAGTTCAGACCAGGCAGGGCTAGGATGGTACCACTCACCTCCACTTTCCTCTATTCCCTCATGCTCTCCCATCCCTTGACAAAAGTGAAAAAATCCATCATGCTCCCAACATATGTTTTAAAATAATTTATACACACAGCCACTCCCCTCAACCCTTATTCTCCCACTGGAAATGCATCAGGGATAAGTTTGATGAAATCTGGGAGTACATCCTGAAGGAAGCGTGCGTAAGTGACTTTTTGAGCATTGCTGTGTCCTGTCTCCCCTCTTATAGTACACTGTAAGCTTCCTGAGGGCAGGGGACCGGGTCTTCCATTTCTTGAATATATCCCTACAAGGTGAGGGAGCACGAGGTTCTCCAGAAATGCTAATATGCCACAAATGGTTAACTTTACTTTCTTGCAACTACCTGTACCTGGAATCAATTCACTGGCTTTAGGGTAGGATTCTAAAGGAAGCAATAACATGCTCCATATCTGTCTTGGTAAACACTAGTGGAAATGGCCTCCCCACCTGCCATTCTCCCCCCTCCCACTTTGTGATGGGAGGATGACTGTGTCAGAAGACCTGGCTTTTGTCCTAGTTTTGCCATCAACTAAGCTGTGTGACTCTTGGGCAAGGAGCTTTTTCTTTTCTGGGCCTCTGTTTCCTCATTTATTAAAAAAACAAAAAAGGAGTTTGGGCTAAATAATTTACTGATGAACGATATGATCTCCATAATCTAATATTCTATAATTTTAGAAAACTCACTGGATGCAAATGGATGCTTAGCAATTGAATACTAATAGTAGTAATAGTTGATTGTAGATAAAAGTGCTTTAAAGTTTGCAAAGGCCTTTACATATAGCATCTCGTTTGACCCTTACAAAAATCTTGTGAGGTAGATTCTATTATAACTTTCATTTTGCTGATGGGGAAACTGGGGCTCTAAGTGCTTAGGTGACTTGTCCAGGGTCACACTGCTAGTAAGCATCTGAGGCAGAATGTGAATCCAGGTCTTCCTAACTCCAAATCTACCATTCTAGTGACTGTATCAGGTTGTCCATGAAGGCGGGCTTTTCAAAAATAATTCCTTGCTTTCTGAATAACTGTGTGAGGATCCCTTTATTAAGAATTAAACTCGGGGCAGCTAGATGGTGCAGAGGATAGAGCACCAGTCCTGAAGTCAGGAGGATCTGAGTTCAAATTTGGCCTCAGACCAAATACTTGACACTTACTAGCTGTGTGACCCTGGGTAAGTCACTTAACCCCAATTGCCTAAAATAAAAAAAATTTCAAAAAACAAACAAAAAATTTAAAAAAATTAAACCCTAATCAGTACCTCTGGAATGGAACTCAGCTTCCCCCTAGTTGTTCAGAAGCATGATGCTTGTGTGAAGTCAAACCCACTCATCTCCCTCTGGCACCCAGCCCTAATGTGTAGCAGCTCTCTGAAACCCTGAGGGACTCTCCACTCCCAGGCCTGTACCCTGTGCCCTGAACCAGCCAAATCCCCAGAACATCAGGGAGTGCAGAGAGCATTTGGGGTCGAACTGTTCCAGTGGCATGATAGGAACCTGCCTCTGACAATGGCCTTACTATTTTGCCAGAACAAAATTCATGAGCCACTGATAAATAATTCAGGCTCCTCCATCTGTGGAAATGTTAGATTTGGCCTAATTTCTCTCATAAACAAAGAACATCATCTGCTCTGGAGCTGTAGAATAGGCACAAGTCACATTTTTAAAAATATATTACAGGAAAGCCTCATTCATTCAGAGTTTGAGATAACTGAACCTGGGCCAGGACAGTAGTTGACCTTTACCATATCAAGGAAGACAAAATGTGTTGGGGAAACTGAGTCAGATTCAAAGGCAGAGGGAAATGTCAACTCAAAGGAACAAAATTTCTGTTGGTAAGTAAATAGACCCTGCTAATTACAAATTATTCTTATCTATTCATTAAAGCCAGCACTGTAAGTTTCAAAAGAAGGAAGTTTGGTACGTTACACTTGCGTGTAAATGGATATTGATAATACAAATTATTCTTACCTATTCATTAAAGTGAGCCCTTTAGAACCTTGAGTTCGAAATACTTAGCCATAAGGTTAAGTAATAAAATGCATTTCTTTAGAAGTATTGACCATCTCAAGCTGACTTCCTTCTGCCTTCCTGCCTCTAATTATTCTGAATTAGTAGGGTTTGACCAGGGAAATATGCCTTGAACAAACTACTTTTTTTCTCTCTGTATGTCTCAATTTCCTCATCTGTCAAATGGGGATAATGATCCCTGCTCTTTTTATCTCCCTGGGTGATGAGAATCAGATGAGATCATGTATGTGAAAGTATACTGAGAAACACAAAGTGCTCCACAGATGGGAAGCATTATAAAATGATTGTCTACAAATGGAAGCAGGCAGAAGGGCCAATCCCAGGTACCATATGTTCATTTTAACTGGGGCCTTCTGGAGACAGTGCTCTTGACTATTGTGTAACCCTTCAGTAACAGCCTGTAGCAATGTGGTTTGTATGTGGTTTGTATAGGTGACCAATAAATAGTTGGGTGAATGAATGAATGATTGGTCAGAGGACCTGGGTTTGAAGACTAGGGATCTGTCCCTTCTTATCCAAGTGATCTCATATAAGCCTCCATTGCCTCATGTGTAAAATGAAGGTTGGATTTCATGGGTTCTGAAGTCCTTTCTAGTTCCTAATGTCTAAAATCTATTCACAAAGGACAAAGTCTTCCACAATGACAGATTCATTCATTCATTCAATAAGCCACTAGTATATGAGAGCACTGAACGAGGTAACAATCTGGGCAGAACCATTTATATGAGCCTCTACTCTCATAGACCCTATAGCCTAAGTTGTGAGATATTACACTTAAAGAAATAACTACAATACAAAATAATGTATTGTGTGTTCTGGTGGTTTGAACCAAAGTGGTCTGTGAAGTCTAGGGGGAGAAGATTGCCTGATCTGTCCATCAGAGGAAACTTCATGAAGGACTTGGTGTTTGAACTGAACTTAAAGGATAGTTAAGAATTCAGGAGATGCTTGGAAGGGAGGATGCCAGGGTAGGAAACAGAGTCTCCCAAAATTCAATTCAACAAATGTTTAAATATTTAATATATGCAAGACACTGCTAATTGAGGATTATAAAAATGAGGGAGGGGGCAGGGAAGAATCAATTGATCAATTCCTGACCACACAAGGAGTTTACAGTCTCTTTTGCCTACAGCCAGGAATTAATGACAGGTCCAGCTAGACCTGGATCCAGCCTCAGAGACCATCCAGGTCAACCTCCTTATTTTACAAAGGAGGAAATAGAGACCAAAAGACAGGGAGTGATTTGCTCAAAATGGAGTCAAGATTCAAGCCATGGCCCCCTCGCACTGCTCTGCACCACACTATCTGTACTTCCCATCATATCCTTCTCCTTTCCC
>NW_020954569.1:51356455-51369062 GCF_900497805.2 Vombatus ursinus | reverse complement strand
CCCCCCCCCCCCCCCCCCCCCCCCCCCCCCCCCCCCCCCCCCCCCGCCAGGAGATCCTCTCTGCTGCCAGAATGGCCAAGGAGTCACTATAAAGGAGAAAACTCTCCTCATTGAAGGTCATTGTCTGAAATTGAACCATTCCCCACCTGATACTTTGAAATTCCACCCCTCCTGCTGGGGCTCTCTTTCCCACTCTCTCTCAGCCCTGTCTTCTGCAGGTTCTCCCCTCTCTCTGACTCTCCCTCCCTATCCCCAAGCGCAAGCACATCAGAGGAGGAACTAATTTTGTCTAGACTATTATTAGATGGGGAGAGAGACAGGGACAGCGTGCAGGCTGTAAAATGTCTCCTTTCTGTGCTTGGGTCGGCTGGGCTCTCTGGCAGGTAGCAGCTAGGGCTTGCTTAGCCTGCAGATTGCTCTAGCAAATGGCACATTAGCCAACCTAAGCACCTGTCGTTTGCATTCATTATTGGCCAGAAGCCCCCTTTTGTGGCCTCTCCTGGGGTGAGGGGGTGGGGATGGAGGGGAGGAGCCTGCACATAGGTCAGAATCAAAGAAGACATTAGGAAAGAACTGTGTAGTACAATGTAAGCAGGACCAGAGTCAGAGGGCCTGTGTTCAAATCCTGACTCAGCCACTTGCTTCTCATCTGTAAAAGAGAGTTTTATCATATGACCTCTAATGTCTCTTCCAGGGCTACAACATGGGACCTCATGACTTAAAAAAAAAAACTCTTGTGGAAGATGCCCAGGGAACCTCTTCCCAGATAGGTGGGCAGTGGGGCAACACAGGGGCCCTTTGGTCTGGCATGGCAATGTATCTGAACCTAGGCCAGTTTTCTTCCAACAGTATTTCCAGAGAACCTTAGATTATATCAATCCATTCCTCAGTCAGTCTTTCCCTGAAAACCTAGCAGGGGAGCTAGGGGTGAAGGAGAAACCCCAGACCTTGCCCTCAGGTGAGTCTAGTTGGCCAGATAAGACAGAGAGAGACCGAATAATCAAGTGCTTAAGGTTCTGGTTCTGGTTGTAAATACTAGAGGGGATCAGAGGGGAAAAGAGAGTAGTCAGGGAACTTCCCAGGGAAGCTGGGACTTGATTTGGGTGTTAAAAGATTAGTTTAATTTGGGTAGGTATAGGGGAGCAAGGAAGGCATTCCATTTAGAGAAAAAGGCACAGAGAAGGAAATGAGCATCACATAGATAGACAGATACATACAGAGATCTTTTTTATTTATGTGTGTATATATGCATACATATATATGATGTTCATTTCCCATTTCACCTATTTTGTGTGTTTATATATGTATATATATATATGTGAATGTGTATGTATATATCTGCATGTGTATGAAATTTTTTTTCTCCCTTACACATGTGGAAGGGAGAAAAATGGGGTCCGTGAAGTGATGGGATCAGTCAGGCTGAAGTAGAGGATATGTGTGAGGGGAAAAAGGAGATATGGTTGGAAGGCCACGACTTAGGAAACCATAGAATGTTAAACCAAGAAGGGACCTTAGAGAAAATCTAGTGATTCAATCTCTTCATTTTACAAATTAAAAAAAGCTGAGACCCTGAAGCAATGATAGGACTTGCTGAAGGTCACAGAGCTAGTCAGTGGAACAGCAGGCAATGGAAACCCCCTTCTTCTGACTTCCTCTCTCTTTGGAAGAGCCTCAAACACCACCAAAAGAAATGTGGTTATCATTAGCAAGCTAGTCTAACCTATTTGATTGGAAGCTCTCAGAGGGCAGGGATCGTGTCTTTCTATTCTTTTGTCTCCCCCATACCCATTTTATCTAGCACAATGTTTGGCACATAATAGCAGTTCAGTAAAGATTTGTGAGCTATAGCTTTTCCCTTCCCAAAGTATCTACAGGCTCTGGAATGAGAAGGTAGTAGGGAAGTTGGTGAGTGTATGTTCGGGGTGGGAGAACCTCCAAAAAGTTCATGAACTCAAGAGGGGGGTCTGAGAGGCAAAAGTGCAGAACTCCAAACAGCTGTTGTGAGGGGCCCTATACCTGCCAGATGACAGCGGCAGGCTGCTTCTTCTAAAGTGGGTCAGGGAAAAGGAAGGGGCTGAAGCAGGCCTTAGGGTAAGGATAGGAGGACAGGATGCAGGATGGGTGGGCCCCCAGTGCCATGGAGGAGCCCATCCAAGGCTCAAGTGGCTTTCCTCCCTAGCAGAGCTTTGGAGAGATCCCCGGCCTCTCAGGCTGCCAGCGTGAGAATGCTGGGACAGTCCAAATGAAGACATCCAGACAGGAGGCTGTATCTCTGGAGACGGAATCCTGGCTCCTGCTACTTTAATTAAGAAAAACAAAAGATGTGAGCATTTCCTGGGAGACTCTGAGAGAGGTTAAAAGGATGGGGTTTTGGCTTCTTCCAAGAAGGCTGTCTGGGAAGGTTAGCTCAATGGGTTGAAGTGTGGACTTAATGAGACTAAGGTCACAAGTTCAGTTCCAGCTTGGGCCAATTAAAAAAACTCAAGGACCTGATGCTAAACTGACCCTGAAACCTAGCTCCAGACTGACCCCTGACCCCAATCACACACTGACTCCTTCTTAGCTGAGATTGGCCACCTAATTTTTCCCATAGAATGACCCTGACCACAGATTGATCCCTGACCTCAGCACCAGAAAAATCCTATCTATTTCTCATACACGTTGGTCACAAGGGACATGAGGTGAGAGTGTGGGTGATGGTTCAGTGCAGCCCATCTCCACTTCTAGAAACATATCGCTCAGATCATGTGTCCAATGGAGGTCATATTAGAATAAGAATGAAACCAGAGTGTGGTCTGTGCTAAATGTTCCCTCTCTATTGCTGGGATACCTTCCCAGTGGTCCTAAAGAAATTTAGCCAAGAGGGGATTCCTGGAGGGAGGAAAGAAACAAACATTTATTAAGCACAATGAAAGTACCAGGCACTTTACAAATACCATTTCATTTGATCCTCACAAAAACCTTGGGAGGTAGGCACTATTATTTTCCCTTAGTTTACAATTGAGAAAATCAGGGTAAACAGGTTAAATGACTTGCCTGGGGTCTCCTAGCTAGTGTTTGAGGCTCGATTTAAACGCAGGTCTTTTCTGATTTCAAGCCCAGAACTCTACCCACTAAACTACCTAGGTACCTCCAGGCCTGATGTCTCCCCGATCCATTTCCCAACTATAGATAATCATAGGATGATGGGGGTGGGAAGGACCTTAAAGGCTAACCAGATCAACCCCATTCATTTCACAAATAAAGAAACTGAGATCTGATGCCTAAAGTAACCAGGGAAATTAGTGCCAGAGCCAAACTTTAAGCTCAGAATGGATCCTGTAACCTATCTCATTCAGGAAGGACATTTTTTTTTTAGCCTCCCTCCATCTCTGACTTGAGTCTTATGGTCCTCTTTTGAGAAACTCTGCTAGTGTCAGACAGCAAGACATTTGAAGGCCACACCCCAGAAGTCTTTCTTCCTCTTGGCTTTCTTTCCTCGTACCTAACTCAGATTTCTCATACTGTAATTGAAGGCTAATTTTCCAACTCTCCTTTGACATGTGGAGAAAACAAGACCCAGTCAAGTCAAGTTAGAGAGACTCGAAGCTCTGTGGGCTTCTTCATCCATTGGCAGCTTCCTAAAAATGAGGGAGAGGAGAGGGGGGGAGGGATGGGCAGCAGGTGAAAAAAGACCTCCCTTCTCAGCTCCCAAGACCTAGCGGACTCCTGTCCAGTGCAAGGCGACTTCTAAACTCCTGAAGATACCCCCTTGACTTTTCAGTTGAGGATATCTCAGGATGCAGGAAGGAGGGGAAGGAGGGGAAGGAGGGGAAGGGTCAGCCAGTTATCTCCATTGTTTCCAGCCCCTCCCATTAACCCATTAGCCAGTACTTTGTTCCCTATCCCACCTCACCTTGCTCCTCAGGGCTGCCATTCACCATTAAAAAAAATACCAGCTTTGGAAAACCGGTGAATTGAAGCACTTAATTTGCTTGTCCAGAGCCGTATCCTTAAGTTGACAGTGACAGATCTGTTCCCGGCTGCGTCTCTGATCAGGATGTTCCCATTCTCTTCCATAGACCAGATTCCCAGCTTTGGGCTTCTGGGCTCACCAGAAGCGCGCCTGCAGGAGAGCATCTCTGTGTACTGGTGTATTCCTGGGTGGGAGTGGGGGGTGGGATTAACGTTTGTATGACATAGATGGGTGTGCCAGTCCATGTGTGAAGACGTGGCGGGGGGGGGGGGCTGAAGGGGGGGGTGTCTACCAGTGTGCCTGTGCATGAAAGTGGATAGTCAAGGAGTCAAGGGTGTGCTGTGGATGGGAGAATGTTTGTGTACATAGGTGGGTGTACAAGTATGCATGTCAGCTCCTGTGTGTGCAGGTGAGTGCCCAATTGTGTGTGCGTATGACCATTTGTAGGTGGGGGGGCATAATCTGTCTTATACTGTATACATGTTAGCATGTACATGTAGGCAAGGGACACCTGTGAACATGTGTATGTGTCTGCTTGCACATGCGTGTGTGCTTGGGGCTCTGAACTTCTCCCAGGGACTATGAGATAGGGTGCTCAGTACATGGATCCCACACTCACATCAGTGGGAGGATGGCAGAAATGAGACCCTAGAATCCTCTTCCTCCAACACTGTTTTTCTCTACCAAAATACCACTTCAGCTCTGCAGTGGTGCCTGGAAGTTCTGAGTGAGGTGACAGGATGATGGATAGAAGGCTTAGTGCCAGGAAGAGCTGAAAAACCTAAAAGAACTTAGCCCCAGCCCAGGCTTGCTAGAGCAGGCTTCCAGATCCCTCCTGCAGCTGCCTTTTCAAGGGGTGTGGAGAAGGAAAGCTTTGGGGGCTGGGGAAAGGGGTGTGGTGGAGGAAGAGGAGGAGAGCGCTGGACCACTTAAGTGTCAGGGCTGTGGCTCCCAGTGGCCACGTGGGCAAGTTTATGGATCAGCAGATAACAGTAATTATCAGGGCCTGTTCAGCTGCGCCCTCATCTAGCCTTTTATAGTTGAGACCAAAAGGGATGACTCTCCCCAGACCCTCCTTGCTTTTTTCCGCAAGAGTAAACCAGAAACCGTATGTATTTTCATACATCTTGGAACACTCTCCCTTCCATAATTGTGTTTGATCCTCACAAAGGCACTTCAAGGTATTTAGGACAGGTCTTATTATACCTGTTTTACAGAAGTGGAAACCAAAGTTCAGAGAAGCTATGAAACTCCCAAAGACACACAGCAGGTTAGCCCCCAAAAAGCCAGGAATAGAGTCTCTTATTTCGTAGACTAATTCTCTTTATGCTCTGCCATATGGAGAACAGATAACCAATCTGACTTAAGTGACCAGATTATGTTATGTGAGAAAGTCACAGTAGAATGTGTGTGTGTGTGTGTGTGTGTGTGTGTTACAAAAGGAGAGTTGTTGCAACAGAAGGGACTTTAGGGCCAGGCTGGGGATAAAATGGAAAATAAGGGGCCATTACAGATTCCTAAATTGAGGAGTGTCAGCTCTGATAGTCCCAGTTTGGTTCTAGGGGAACTTTTCAATCATTCATTCGGCAAGTTCATTCAACCAGTAGGTACTGAGCCTCCTGTGTGTGCCTCTTTATGTAACGGTGGTAAGGAAACAGGAATAAGAGGGGAAGAAAAGGTACCTAACCTTAGACAGTTTACATTCTAACTGATAAGGCCGGAATCACACCCATGAAATAAGAAGACCATACAGGATAACCTGTGGTCTGTGGCTTGACATTACACTTCATGTTTTGAAATTAAACTGAATCTTAAAGGATAGGTAGGATTTGGGCAGCCAGGTGGCACAGTGGATAGAGCACTGGGCTGGGACCTGATTTCAAATCTAACCTCAGACACTTACTAGCTGTGTGACCCTGTGTAAGTCACTTAACCTTCTTTGCCTCAGTTTTCTCATCTGCAAAATGAACTGGAGAAGGAAATGGCAAACCGCTCCGGTATCTCTGCCAAGAAAATCCCAAATGGGGTCATGAAGAGTTGGACACAACTGAACAACAAAGGATTTAGGAAAGTAGGAGGAAGGCAGGCATTTCAGGCAAAGAGAACAGTAGCAATTAATCAATAAGTATTTATTCAGTAACTTGGGTATGCCAGACACTGTGCTAGGCTCTGGTGATACAAGTACAAAAGTGAGACAACCGCAGCCCTCAAGGAGCTTAATAAGAGCTGCTCTCCTGGATTCTGGGATCTGTCTATCTGGACACACACACACACACACACACACACACACACACACACCCTGAACTGAAATCAGAACAGTCATACATTCATTCATCAAACATTAATAAACATTCCCTGTCCTTATGGAGCTAACAGTCTGGTGGAGGGAGGAAACATTTATTGCACAAGATTATATGATAATAGCTGCCACATAACACTTTAAGGCTTGCAAAGCGCTTTATATATATTATCTCATTTGATCTACACAACCACCCTATGAGGTATTATTATCATCCCCATTTTACAGATGAGGAAACTGAGACTGAAAGAGTCTAAGATGAAGCAACTTGTTTAGGGTCACAAGGCCTATAAGTGTCTGAGGAAGGAGCTGAACTCACGCCTTCCATAACTCCAAGCCAAGCAGTCTATTTGCTGTACCACCAAGCTGCCTCAACAATGAATGTCAACAAATGTTATAAAACAAAGAGATATGTGAGATCCAGATCAGTGAAGGATCGGGGCAGTCTTCCTGGAGGAGGCAGCATTTGGATTGGGTTTTGAAGGATGAGTGGGAAGTCACCAGTTGAAAGGGGGAGAGCAGGCATTCCAGGCAAGGGAAGAGCATGAGCCGACATAAAGAAGCCTAAAGATAGGGCACATTTGGGGACAGAGAGAAATCCAACTTGTTTAGGAATATATGGAGGGAAGTCAAAAGGAGTAATTCTGGAAAAGCATAAGAGAGCCAAATTGGGGAGATGGGGGCTTTGAATTCTAGCAAAGGAGCCTGACCTTTTCTAGGTGGAGAATAGGGGACTGCTGAAGGTTTTTAACGTATTGTGTGACCTGTTAGCCTAACAGAGTTAGCAAGGATGGGTTGGAGCAGTGAAAGGATAAAGGGAAGGAGTCTAGTTAAGAGGACATTGTAGCAGTCCAGAGAGGCAGTGAAAGTCTAAATAAGGGAGGTGGCAAAATAAATGGGGCAAATTAGGCGGCACAGCGGATAAAACAGTGGTTTTGCAATCAGGGAAATTCAACTTCCTGAGCTCAGATCTGGCCTCAGACACTTACTATCTGTGTGACTTTGGGCAAGTCACTTAATCCTGTTTGCTTCAGTGTCCTCATCTGTAAAATGAATTGGAGAATGAAATGGCAACCAATTCAGTATCTTTGCCAAGAAAATCCCAAATGGGGTGACAAAGAGTCGGACTTGTCTGAAATGACTCAACAACAACAAGCAATGAAAATAGATAAGATGAGATTGACACAAGAGGTGCTTCAGTGATGGAACTGATGAAATGGGCGATGAATTGTGAGAATTAAGGGGGAGGGAGGAGCAAAAGATAATGCCAAGGTTTTAAGCACAGGGCAAAGGGTGAATGGCAGTAACACTGATAAATATAGTGAAATCAGGAAGAAAGAGGAAATATGATCAGCTCACTTTGGGGCATATTGACTTTGAGGTGCCAGAAGGACATTCAGATAAAAATAGACAATAGACTAAGTTGTATGGCATATCAGACAATGGGCTTGGAACACAGGTTCTAATCCTGCCTTAGACACTTACTGGCTATGTCATTGTGGGCAACACACTTAACTTCCCCAAGCCTCAGTTTCCTCACGTGTAAAATAAAGCAATTGAATTAGATAGCTTTGAAGGTACTGTCCAACTTTAAATCTATGATCCTTTATGCAGTGAAAGGTGAAAGTTTGGAGCTCCTGATACCAAGACCAGGACTGAAAATAGAGAGTTCTACAGCAACAGCAAAGAGGGGGTACATGAAGCAATGGGAGTAAATGAGAGCCAAGGAAGAGTTGTAAGAGAAGAGGTCAAACCCTGGAAAATATTTGGGGTGAGATGTTGGGAAAATAATAAACCAGTGATGGGGCTAAGAGGAGTGATTTTAGCAGTAATCATGAAGGCTGGTAGAGTGTAGTGCCCCAGAAGCCAGGGGAAGAGCAAGAATCCAGTAGGAGGAGATCTTCAGGAGTGTAGAATGCTACAGAGAGGTAAAAAAGTATGAAGACTAGGAAGAGGTCTTAGGATTTGGTGACTTGGTCATCACTGGGGAACTTAGAGAAGTTTCAATCATGGAGAGTAGAAGCCAGAATGCAAGGACTTGAGGAGAGAGTAGATAGTGAATCAAAGATGGCTTTGGGTTATTAAAGATCTCTTTATTGTCAATTCCAAATAACTTTTTATTGGTCTTCATCCCATTTGTGTATGAGCAAAGGTACAGGAGACAATTGGTTGTAAGCCCAGGGACAGCTGTGAGGAGGGGTGGAGGGTTTGAGGGCAAAAGATAATGAGTTCTCTTATGAATACATTTGAGAAGCCTGCAAGACATCCAGTTTGAAATGCAGGACTGGAGCTCAGGAGAAAGATTAGGTCTGGATATATAGACCTAGGAATCATGCATCTGCATAAAGTCATGGGAACTGATAATATCAACAAGCAAGATAATATAGAGGAAAAAGAGAAGGCTCACTACAGAGCCTTGGGGGTTGCCCATGCTTAGTGGGTATGACATGAATGAAGAACCAGCAAAGGAGAACTCTAAGAAGGAAGAGTTCTATATTTTAGTATAGTATAGATTGTATAGTATAGTATAGTATAGTATAGTATAGTATAGTATAGTATAATATAGAGAGTGTATATATGTATAATATGTATATATATACACACATACATATACACACACATATATACACATATAAATATATATATACACAAATACACACATATATAGATAGATATAAATACTGTTTTATAGTATAATAACTACCAGGGATAGTTGGATCAAATTAGGATTTTTTAACAATGGGAAAGATGTTAACAAGTTTGTAGGCAAGAGAGGAGGAGCCAATAGATAGGGAGAGATCATAGATAAGAGAGAGAGTGGGGATGACAATGAGGACAATTTTGTGGAGAAGTTGGGAGAGGATGAGTTGGAAGGCGCATGTAGAGGGGTCAGCTTTGGCAAGGAGGACTACCTCTTCATCTTTCAGGGCACAGACTGTGCTTTATATATCTTTGCATATCCCAAGGCACTTAAGAAGGAGCTTACCTTCCAATAATGTAGATAGAGCACCTTGTTTTAGAATTATATTCAAATATAACTATTAGGTAGCATATGGCAAATGCCATATAAATGACACAGACTGTATGTGCTTCAGGAGTTCAGTGGAGGGAGAGAATACTGTGCACTAGGGTGATTTCAAGGAAGAGGTGGGATTCAGAGTTAGGACTTGATTGGTAGGATGTAGATAAATAGATGTAAACTCCTTGAGGGCAGGGACTGTTTGATTTTGGTCTCTGTACACATCACCTAGTATAGCACCTTGTACATAGTAGACACTAAATAAATGTTTGTTGACTTAAGAAGGAAAGGCATTCCAAAGTAAAGAAACACTCCATCTCTCTGCTCCAGGTATTCTTTCTGACTGATCCTGATGCTTGGAACACTGTCTCCGCTCCACTCAAACTATTGACCTCCTGGGCTTCCTTTAACTCCCTACTAAAATCCCACCTTCCCCAACCCCTCTTAATTCCAGTGCCTTCCCTCTTATAATTATTTCCTCTTTATCCTATATATAGCTTGTTTTGTATACATTTGTTTGAATATAGTCTTTCCCATTAGAGGAGGGCAGGGACTGCCTTTTGCCTCTTTTTGTATCCCCAGCACTTAGCACAATGCCTGGTACAGGCATAATAAATGTTGATTGATTGAATAAAGTCATGGCAGTGGGAATGGATTTGACATATCCAGAGGACTATAAATAGACTAATCTGCCTGGAGTGGAAAGTTCTATGGAATAGATGGAGTAGGAAGAATTTTTTTTTAGGCCAGGTCATGGACAACTGGACCTCAATTGCCACATTGACAAAATTAGACTTCTTCTTATAGGCACTAAGTATGGTTTCTTAACCTGGGGTCCAAGGATCTCCAAGGGGTCCATGGATACATTCCAAGGGGTCTATAATTTTAAAATATTATTATAACTAGTTAGATGTAATTGGTTTCATTTGTAATCCTATGCATTTTATTTTATACATTTTAAACCCTTATTTTGAGAAGAGATCTATAGACTTCACTAGAATGCCATAGGGGTCCATGACACACAAAACATTAAGAATCCCTGGACTATAGGCTTTGGAGCAAGCAAGAGATCAGCATAATGAAATATCATTATTGGATGAACACTCTGGCAGTGATATTTAGGCTATGTCAGGGCAGGAACAGAATAGAGGCAAGGACTCCCTTTTAGGGGGCTCTAGGCATGAGGTGACAAGAACCTGGGTTAGGATGCATCAGAGTACCTAGAGAAGAAAAGATAGGTGCCAGAAATATCCTAAAGAAATAACTGACGAAACTTGAGAAGTGTAGATGAGGTAGTAGGCAAGCAAAAGGGAGAGGAAGGTATAAAAGGCCCTAAGTCTGGATGAACGGTGGGAGAATGGAGGTGTTATTCACAGAGACAGAAACACAGAAATCAGAAGAGGGAGCTGGTCTGGATGTCATATGGTCCAGGTAGAGGGAGCTAACTCTACCTACCTCTACCCAATCAAAGAGGTATCTTGGCTAAGGAATGGTCCCTTTCTGTGCCCAGGAGATGAGTCTTCAGAGTAGATTCCCAAGTCTGAGTGTCCCCCCAATTTTCCAATCCTCATGCCCCTCCCTGTATGGCCTCTTGCCCCCATCACATAGCCAAAGCGGAATCAGGCCATTCTGGGTTGACATGAGAGGGCCCTGGCAAAAGTGTTATTAAGACATCTGTGTCTCTAATGAAAAGTTACCAGGCAGGAGAGAGACACAAATCATTATGAATCAATTTAGCCCTGGCCAGCCATCTGCGGTGTGATTCATACTGGAGGCCGAGTTAGAGGCCGGCATTTTAAATGGAGTGCAGCATCAGGGCTGTCTGAGACAGGCTCTCCCTGAACGACTTACGGTCTTTCCCCCGCCCACCCAAACTGCGTTGGCTCAGTGCAGGGAAGAACCCAGAGGCTGATCAGAGGAGGCTGGAAAGCTGAAGATAGTGGGATTCTCTCCCCAACTTACTCATCCCAACCTTCTCTTTATGTACAGAATCTTTGTGTGTTAGAAGCCATGTGTGTACATGAACACATATATATGTGGGCATTAATATCATTGTGCATGGGTACAATTGTGTATACATTCATGTGTATATGTTGCATGGCTGTGTCTAGAGACAATATCTAGAAACTACATGGTTTTGAGTGTGTGCATATGTATATAGAGAAAAACTGAAATATAAGGGAAGTTCAGCCTGAACCCTCTGATCCCCCGTTTTCTCCCAATCTCTACATTTATCCATCCTTTTCTCTTTGAATGTCCTCAAAATTTTATCCATCAAGGTTATATGAGCTAACCTCCCCCCTCCTCCCTCTGCTCCTTCCCAGGATTACTCCAAGGATCTGTTATGCCTCCAAACTCTACTCCTCCCTTTCCGACAGTTATCTCACTCCCTCCACCAAGACATTTGCTCCATAGATACACCGATAGAAGAGAGAGAAAGCCCGAGAAAGGGTTGGGATGGAACAGACTGAGGAGCTGAGCTGAGCTTATCTAGGGGATAAGCCTTAGAGCAGAGATGAAACCCAAGGGAAGAGAAGCCAAGCTGAAGGAGAGGAGATAGTTCACGGGAGGGAAGAAAAAAAGAACTAGCATTTACATAGCACCTACCTTGTGTCAGGCATGGTGCTAAGCACTTTATAGACATTATATCATTTGATCCTCACAATAACCCTGGGAAGTAAGTGCTATTATCCCCATTTTACAGTAGAGGAAACTGAGGCAGGAGGTTAGGTAATTTGCCTAGGGTCATATAGCTAGTAAATGTCTGAGGCTGAATTTGAACTCAGGTCTTCCTCACTCTAAGAGCAGCACTCCATCCACCATGACACCTAGCTGCTTCATTGATTTTATATCCCTGCCCCTAGCAAAAAATCTACCTCTCCTCCAAGCTTCCTTATGTCTATTGAGGTCACCCCCCACCCCAAAACCACCATGGCAATCAGTCATCATTGACTCCTTCTTCCTCACTCTCCAAATCCAAGTTTTATCCATTCTACCCTCACTAGTCAACATGCACTGGTGACTTTAATCACACTCATACTATCATAATGCATTCAGGCCCTCCTCCCCACCCTCCAAACTGGTCATCTTGCTTCTGTTCTCTCCCTCTCCAATCCATCTTCCACACAGCTGCCAAAATGATCTTCCTAAGGCATAGGTCACTCGTCTGTTCAAAAGCCTTCAGTGGATCTCTATTAAATTTAAAAAAATAGAAATAAAAACTCCTTCATCTGACACTAAAAGGACTCCTTCATCTGGCTTCCACTAACATTTTCAATCTAACTACATGCTCCTCCCCATCACCAACTCTAGAAGCCTGAAAAATGAGTCA
>NW_020954569.1:51350661-51356435 GCF_900497805.2 Vombatus ursinus | reverse complement strand
GCCCCCCCCCCCCCCCCCCCCTCCCCCCCCCCCCCCCCCCCCCCCCCCCCCCCCCGCCCCAGTAGAAAATAAAGCTTCTTGAAGGTGGAGACTGGAGACCGTTTCCTTTTTCTTTCCCCAGAGCCTGGCATTTAGTAGGTATTGAATGATCAAAGAGCTCATATTTCTGTAGCCCCTTAATGTTTAAAAAGTGTGTTTTTTTATCACAACAGCCCTATGAGATAAGTAGTGAAAGTCTTATTATCTCCATTTTATAGGAGGAAATTCACTCAAGGAGGTTAAATTACCCACAGTCACATAACCATAAAGTGTTAGGAGGATTTGAATTCAGGTCTCCTGGCTTCATGTCATGAGTTGTTACTACTACCCTGCACTGATCTGCATAGGATTTTCCCATCAGGTGCAGAAGTTTTTAGGACAATATCACTCAGCAGGGTGCTGATGGGGCACACTAGAGCATTCATGGGAAAGGCTTAATGGGGCCATTGAAAAGAAGTGGGAGGGCACCCACTAGAGTACAATCTATTACTGAGGCAATCAGGAACCTCCTAGGTATCCAGCCCTGGACTGGAGACGGGAGAAAGAGGTCATTGTCCTCATGGAGCTTACAATCTAGCTGGGAGACATGATAAAACTGCTAAGAGAATGACACAGCTGGTCTATGTGGCTCAGATGCTAATGGCTATAGGAGGTCAGTGGAGGGCAAGGCTGTGGTGTGCCCCAGGAGTCTTCCTGGAGGAATCAGGGCTTCAATTGGGCTTTGAAGAATGGTGGCAGTTAGATCATCTAAGCTGGGTTTGAGAGAGAGGAAGAAGGCACTGGGGGAAGGCATGCCATGCGTGAAAGCCAGGAGCCATGAACAAGCATAGGCCTGAGGAAGTGAAGATTGCAAGTGCTGGGGAAATGTGGGGAGAGGGAATCAGGACTGGAATGAGCTGGAGTCTGAATCAGGCAGGGCCCCTCCTGGATTGCATCAGCATCAGTCTCCCCCCACCACCCCACCAATCTCCACCCCCGCCCTCAGCAGCTGCCAGGAGGTCACTTCCCCACCCATCCCTTCTCCGACTGTTGTCCATGGATTGGTGTCTGCACTCCAGAGAGCTGGGAATGAAGGAGCTCTCTTATTGTCATTTGTGCCCTGTTGGCTCAGAACAAGATGGCAATTTGTTGTTATTTGTTGATTCCTTTTGTCATGCAAATCCTGAGGCCCTAGCCCTTACTAGCTTGCCGGCTGGGGTGGCTTTGGGGTTTTTGTCTTTCCTGTTGCTATTGCTGCGGTTGCTATTGCTTTTTTTCCCCCTTAAGATGTGGGAGAAAAAAAAAGAATATTATTCATTTAATTTCTTGTTAGTGTTTGCTTGTTCCCCCCTCAGAGGCTGCTTCCCAGCTCTAAGCTGTAGCAGCAGATGGGGAGGGGGGAGACTGATAGGAGTAAAGTCCACATCCTACCCCCCTCCAGTCTCCCCCCTCCACTTCTAGGATTCCACGTATTTAACATTTTGAATGGGGATTTTGTATTCCAGAAACAGATTCCAAATTCTGAAAGTAGATTCTGCATTCTGAACAGGGAATGGTCTGGACTCGAGTCAAAGGACCTGGGTCCAGATCCTATGTCTGACAGTACCTGTATGACCCTAAACTACTTATTTATTCTGTCTGGATTTCAGTTTCCTCATCTATCAGATGGTCCCTAAGATCCTCTTGAGCGTTAGATATCCGATCCTTTGATCTTATGCTCTGAAAGTGACAATGTGGGACTGGCCTGGGAATGTGGAGGCCTGGGTTCTGGTCCTACATCTGCCCTAAACTAACTCAGTGTATAAGCTCAGTGGGCCAAGCAGCTTCACCCGCTCCGGCCTCTTCATCTTTGTCTGTAAGATAGGTGATATCCAGTGGGCATCCCAGATCTGTGGTCTCTCTTTTTGCCTTTTGTCACCGAGCATCATAGGGCCGCAGAGCAGCACAGGTGTAATTCATACAGTTGATTGTAGGATACTAGACCTAGGGCTGGAAGGGATGGACCCTAGAGGTCATCTAGTCCAGCCCCCTCATGGAGAAACTGAGGCTCAAGAAGTCTGCTTCAAGATATGAAAGGTAGAGGTGCTAAGCGGCAGAACGATGATTCAAACTCAGAATTCCAAGTTCAAATTAAGTCTTCTGATCTCAGGTCCAGTGCTATTTTCACTGGGCCATGCTGCTTCCAGAGATATTGGTCAAAAGGGACAAACTATGCATTACTCCCCTTTAACTAGGTGGCACAATAGGTAAGAGTGTTGGACTGAAGTCAGGAAGACCTGAGTTCAAATCCTGTCTCAGACACTTAGTAGATGTGTGATCCTAGCCAAGTCACTTAACCTTTTTCTGCCTCAGTAAACTGAGGATTGTAACACACACCTTTTTGGGGTAGCTAGGTGACCCAGAGGATAGAGCCCTGGGCCTGGAGTGGGGAAGACCTGAGTTCAAATGTGGCCTCGGATACTTAACTAGCTGTGTGACCCTGGCCAAGTAACTTCACCCTATTTGCCTCAGTTTCCTCATCTGTAAAATGAACTGAGAAGGAAATGGCAAACCACTCCAGTACCTTTGCCAAGAAAACCTCAAATGAAGTCACAAAGAGTCAGACGTGACTGAAATAACTGAACAACAACAAATATGGCAGACACTGTACTAAGCAGTAGGGATACAAAAAGAGGTAAAAGACAGCCCCTGCCCTCAAGAGCTTACAGTCTAAGGGGAAAACAACATGCAAGCACATATGTACAAAGCAAGCTATAGACAGGATAAATAGGAAATAATTAACAAGGGGAAGGCTCTGTGTTAAGAGATATTGGGGAAGGCTTCCTGTGGAAGGTGGGATTTTAGTTGGGACTTAAAGGAAGCCAGGGAGGTCAGTAGTCAGAGTGGAGAAGGGAGAGTGTTCCAGGCCTGGGGGACAGCCAGAGAGAATGCCCAGAACTGAGAGAAAGGAATGTCTTATTCACGGAACAGCTGGAAAGGTAGTGGGCACCAGGTTATGGAAGCCAAACAGAGGAACTTACATTTGATCCTAGAAGCAACAGGAGCCAATGGGGTATTGTGTAGAAGAGGACATGGTCACACCTACACTTTACGAAAATCACTTTGGCAGCTGAGTGGAAGATGGCCAAGGTGGAGGTGGGGGGTGGGGTGGGACCAGTGAGGAGGCCAAATTAACTGTACTGGGAAGCTTCCCAATAATAACTCCAAGAATAGCTGGGGAAACAAGGCGTGCGCGCGCGCGCACACACACACACCACCACCACCACCAAAGTAGCAGCAATGTGTGTGCTTTGAGGTGACACCCCATTCTAAATCCATGATCCTCATGCCACTCACTTCGCTTCTCTACACCTCAGCTTTCCCACCTCTCAGCTGGGTATAATAACACCTCCCATACCTATCACACGCAGTTGTTGTGAGAATCAAGGGATAGAATGCAGCATTTGGGAATTGGCACAGGGAATGTCCTTTTTCACCTTCTCAATAAACAAAAGCTTTGAATGCCATAAAATGCTACATAGAAGGCATTGTCATTATTTTTAAAATGATGCCTCAATACGGTGAATGAAAATTTAGATACATAGGCATGTGTCTGTAATCATATGCTGATCGTATTTGGATGGGTTTTCTTCATATATTGTTGGGCATCAGAAAGGCTCATTAAATCAGACACCAGTCATTTAGATTTTGAGATTATGCAAATGGAGGTTAGTTGACTGCTCACCTTTGCACTGACTATGAAAACAGAGTTCACTCAACAAGATTGCAGAGTCAGCATTTATCTTCCTTAATAATAATAATAGCCAACATTTATATGGTGCCTACTATATTAGGCACTGTGCTAAACACTTCACAAATATTAGCTCATTTGATCCTCACAACAGCCTCATAAAGTGGGTCCCATTATTATTCCCATTTTTAATTTGAGGAAACCTAGGCAGACTTGTGACTTGCCCAGGGTCACACAGCTAGTAAGTGTCTGAGGTCAAATTTGAATTCAGGTCTTCCTGACTCCAAGCCCAGTGCTCTATCCAGTGTACTACTCAACTGCACTTGGTAGTACATTTTAAAAGATTAGGAATCAGGGGAGGGAAGAGAGGGCTTAGTGGCTCAACATGACTCAATAATTCGTGAAGTGAGCACTTCAAAAAAAAAAACTCTCCATGTTCTTATATGTATTAAATCTAAATTTGTTTTCCAAAATGAGGAAAATGAATGTCCTCCTATTTTCTGCCTACCCTGGTCAGACCACATTAGGAGTCTTGTGCTCAGTACTAGGGGATGCATTTTAGAAAAAATAGTGAAAAGTTAAGAAATATACAAATGACAGGATCCACTTGAAACCATGCCAGGTGAGAAACCACTAAACAGACCAAAGCATTTAGCCTGCACAAGAGGACATTTCAGGACAGCATAATTGCTGACTGGGAATATTTGGGGTGGGGGAGGGGCATTGTAGGGAAGAAGAACCAAACTTACGGTGTCTATCCTAGAGAACAGAAGTAGGACCAATGGGAAGAAATCACAGGGTGGAAGATGATGGCTCAGTGAAGGGGGCAGGAGGGGCAGGACAAGACCTGAGACCATTTGAAAGGCTATTGATGAGGGCCTGTCCTAATGTGATGGGTGGCCACAAGAATTAAAAAGTCAGGGGTATATTGAAGAGAAAAGGGGAAATCAACAGGCCCTTCCTGTGTGAGGATGAGGCAGAGAGAAGAGTCAAATATAACTCCAGATATTGCCCTTTGGAGATGGATAGTACCATGAACAGAAACAGGAGGGGGAAGAAATCAGGAGAGGGAGCTGATTTTGATGTCTTGTAGGTAAGGAAGACATTTTGAGTCTCTTGTACCTTCTAGTAAGGCCAGATTTCCTTTCCCATCCTGGGAATACACGGGGCCTTCCAAAAATAATGCTCCTTCCTCAATTATCTCCTCTTAGTTTCAGTGCCTCCGGATATTGCCAGCCCTGGGCATTAAGTGAAGTAGGCGGGCATCTATACATGATTTAGGAGGTGCTGAAAGATCCCACCTGCACCAAATGCTCGCCCATCTACTCCTTTCTACTTCCCCATTCCCTCGGGAGTTTCTAGATCAGACTCGGTATGGGGGAGGTCCTGTGGACAGATGCCTGCCCTGCAGCTTCCTGACAGCTGACCAAGTTACAAGGACGGAGATGTCAGGAAGGACGGATGATCTCTCTCCCTCGGGCAAATGCCCCTGTGCTCCATTCCATTAGGATTGATCAAGTTGGGTCAGGGGTCCTGCTGCCCTCAGCCAGTCACCTGGAGCTTTCACAATGACTAATGAGGCTGGTTCTGCTGCTGGAATCTGGGAGAAGAAAAACATCGGCCCGGTTTGGTGGCTCTCTCGCCTGACTCCTCAATGCTCCCCCAGTCTCTGGAGACCTCTAATGCTGTTTTGATACCTCTCACGCTTTGCCTCTCATTCAATTCCTGTCTATTTTGTTGTGTTTTCTCTATTACTATCTGGTTCTTTCCCTCCTTTCCTTCCTCTTTTGCCTTCTCTCCCTTCCTTCTTTCCTTCCCTCCTTCCTTTTTTCTTTGCTTCTTTTCCTTCTTTTCCTTTCTTCTTCATCTTTCTTCTGCTTCCTTCCCTAAAATATTTATTGAGCATCAATAGGGACTTTTACTTTATAAACTTCCCAGCTAGGTTGTGTTCACTAACTTTATTGTTGTTGTTGTTCAGTTGTTTCAGTCATGTCTGACTCTCTATGACCCCATTGGGGGGGGGGGG
>NW_020954569.1:51350552-51350622 GCF_900497805.2 Vombatus ursinus | reverse complement strand
TTTCTTGACAAAGCTACTGGAGTGGTTTGCCATTTCCTTTGCCATTTTACAGATGAGGAAACTGAGGCAA
>NW_020954569.1:51327451-51350446 GCF_900497805.2 Vombatus ursinus | reverse complement strand
GCCCAGGGTCACACAGCTAGTAAGTGTCTGAGGCCAGATTTGAACTTAGAAGATGAGTCTTCCTGACTCCAGGCCTGGTGCTCTAATCATTGTACCACCTAACTGCCTTAATAGTTCACTAACTACTCCTAAATATATTTTCAGAATATCTCTGTACACTACCACTCTGTTACATACACACACACACACACACACACACACACACACACACACATAACCTGTACACCACCACCATTACCACCCCCGTACATATGCATGCACATAACTAAACAGACCAAACCAAGATCAATAAACCAGTCTTTACAAGGCATATACCATGTACCCAACCCTGAGCTGGACACTATAGGGAAGATAGCAAGAGAAATTGTCTCTGCCTTCAGAGAGCTCACAGTCTATCTAAGAAGACAAAACATAAAGAGAAAATAGAAAATAAATACAGGGTAGTAAGTGACTGAGTACTAATGTGTGTTCTCAATCAAGTCAGAAGTCAGAAAAAAAGATCAATGTGGCCTGAAGAGAGGATCCTGAATGGGAAAATGGGGGCTTTGAGTTCATGCATAGTCTGGTCAATGTCCTCACATCCTTGGTCCTTCTTCAAGCCCTGAAGGCCAGTAAATTTTCTTCAACTCCATTTCCAACAAGTTATCACACTGCTTCAAGTTGTAACTTGGGATGAGCTTGAATATTAGGGAACTCATGCCAGTGGCCAGGGTCAGGGCAGAGGTTGTGACTATACAGGTGTTTGTCAGTGGTGAGTCTGAAGGAGGTCCGGTGTGTGCAGAGGGGAGACAGAAATGGCCAGAGAGGAGGACCAGCCAACCAAGGATAGCATGGGGACAGCCATTCAATTCCCATAGAGAGGGAGGCTAGAAGAAAAGGCAAGGGTGTATATTATTGATCAAATATAAGTTGTACAGAATGGACAGAGAAAGCAAGGAGAGACAGAGAGATAGTGACAGAAAAAAGTGAGGTGGAAAGAGAGAGGATGAAAAAGATAGATAGACAGAGAGACCTTAATTCTCTACCACTGGTCCTTAGAAAAGTGTTGACAAGACTATATCTTATACATATGTGCATGTAAAACTGTATGTGAGAGATTTTGTGAGTGTGACCAGATTTGTGAGATTGTGTCACTATATGTATGTAAGTAAATGTGTAAGATTCTTTGTGTTTTTTATGTATGACAATGTATAGACGTGAGTAGGTTTATTGTATGGGTACTGAATATGTGTGTCTTGTATGAAAATGTGTGCATGTATGAGCAACTAGGTGGCTCAGTGGATAGAACGCTGGGCCTGGAGTCAGGAAGACCTGAATTCAAATCTGCCCTTAGACCCTTACTAGCTGTGTGACCTTGGGCAAGTCACTTAACCCTGTTTGCCTCAGTTTCTTCATCTGTAAAATGAGCTGGAGGAGGAAATGGCAAACCACTCCAGTATCTCTACCAAGAAAACCCCAAATTGGGTCACAAAGAGTTGGACACAACTGAAATGACTGAATAACACATACATATGAGATGATGTGTGCCCACATGTGGGCACGGATATAACTACCTATATATGTGATGAGGTTTGTGAGACTGTGACAGTGTGCGTGAATGCCCATTTGTGATCCTTTGTGATGTACTTGTATGATAGAGTATGAACATGCATGACATATTTGACTGTGACTGTGAGATTTCTTGTCTCTGACCATGTAATATTATGGGTACATGGAAGGCCAAGAATGCATAGAACTGTGTGATCATATCCAGGATACAGTGTGGCTATAGGTCTGCTTTCTCCTGTTCTTCCTCTACTCTCCGTCTCCAGAAGTCCAGCTATCGTGAGCAAATCCCTTCCTTCCCCTCCCCCCTCAATCAATCCCGTGCCTTCTTGTCAGAAAGATGAGCTACGTACTTCCTAAGGATAAGATGATGGATGAAATATGGAGAATAATTAAATTAGTGGTGTAATGGTGGCGCAAACCTCAATTAAAAAAATATTTCCATTGTCATAAAGTCTGCCCATAAATTTTAGGAAGCCTATGTTTCTGTGACCTCTAGTTCCTGGCACCTGGGGTGTGCTTGGCAGCTTCTGGTCTACTGTGGGACTTTAGGCCAGATGGGAAGGGGGGTCAAGGTGGCAACTGATGTGAGAATTGCTAGCACAATTTCTTCAGCTTCAGAGCCTCCCTTTTCTTTCTGCTTTTACCCCCATGGTAGACCTGAATCAAATCCACCAATGACAGAGTCATCTAGTGGAGAAAGCCGGGACAGGCAGTCTGGATCCTGGGCTTCTGGCCCAATCTCTGCCATTGTACTGTGTGAGTCTGGGCAAATCACTTAACTTCTCTGGGCCTTGGGGTAGCCATCTGTAAAAGGCAAAGAATGATTGAAGGTTTGCTCATTCACAAAGAGACACTGGAAAGGGAAGTGGGGTTAAAGATGGGGGAGCATTTGGGAATGTGAACGTGCAGTATAAATATCAACCACTGTTAAGATTGCTATTCCTAGCTCAGCCTGACTGAGGCTTCCCTTCATAGAACAGCCCAGCTTCTCCCTGCTGAACAAGGACATTCAAAGGGCTATTGTTGGTACCAAATCTCCTGGAGAGAAGACAGGTGTCCAGAAGTCTTGAAGACCCATCTTTCCGTACTTGTGCTAAAACATAATAGAGCCCAGATCTGCAACCCATTCAGCTAATAAACCAAAAACTCCTCCAACTGGCAACATGGCAACTGATATTTAATTTGGTATCCTTCAGCTTCCATATTTGCCTTTCCTCTCCAGCTAGGGCTACAGAACAATTTGTCGTTAAGTACTTTTTCTGTTGTTATTGTGCGGGGAAGAGAGTGTATTTCTGTGCAGGTTCTGGTAATATTTCTAAGTTACCCAGGCAAATAACTTCAAAAAGTTTGCACTGAGCTCTTTCTGTCCCCCATTGGAATGTAAGGTCCTTGAGGGCAAAGGCAGCTTAGAGGGTCTTGTCTTTTGTATCCACAGGGCCTAACATAGTCCCTGGTACCTAGAAGAATCATAATAAGTGTTTGTTAAATCATGCCCAGACCTTTAGTAGGAGTTTGTAATATCTCTAGGGAGACAAAATATACAGGAAGCAGGAAATAATAGGAAAGAAGGAGAGAGGAAGGGAAGGAAGGAAGGTGAGAAGGAAGGAAGGGAAAAGGAAGGAGGGAAGAAAGGAGGAATTAAGCAAGGGAGGAGGGGAACAAAGGAAGGGAAGGAAGGGAGGAAGGAAAGAAAGAAGGAAGGAAGGGAAAGTGGGAGGGAAGGGAGCAAGGAAAGAAAGGAAAAGACAAAGGGAGGGAGGGAGGAAAGAAGGAGGGAGGGAGTGAAGGAAAGGATTAAGTACTAGACTGTGGTTCCCATATTGGTCAAAGCCAAAACTAGGGTGGAGCAACTAATGTTTTACGCCAGGGTTTCAATATATAGAAGGCACTGAAAGCACTTACAATTCTTGAGCAGTTTAGAAATATCTAAGCTTAGTACCCAGTTAGCAAGAAAAAATTAATTGAAAGAGGAAACTGCCAGACGTCACACACATCCCCTCCACCCACGCCTCATGACATACTCCAGGTGAGCTTCCCTATGCCACCAAGGGAGTCACTGTGTCTCAGGGTCTCTGCCTCCCCTGACACTTGAACTAAATTTGTTTCAAAAGTCAGTTTCACAGTGAATTTCGTGCTGATTGCCCTTGGCATGAAAAATGTTTGTTATGGCTCTGACAATGATAAATAAGTTAATGTTAAGTACCAGCAGAGATAACCATGCCCTGAGTGGGAAGGAGCATAAATCAGAAATTAGCAAGAGATGCATGTTAAGCAAGAATCAGGGTCACCTCAGAAGAAATCCTAGAAGGCTTCCTTGAGTTGGCGGGAAAGTTGAGAGTGTATTTATTTGAAGGTCAGGAGGGGAGAGAACTGTCAAGCATGGGCAGGGAGGGTGTTCCAGACAGAGGAAGGTACAGGACGTAACTAGCAGAAGAAAGTTGGGAAGTGACTCAATTTCTGTGAATGCCCTTAACTCTCCCCTTTCCTTTCCTCCCCACCCCCAAATGGCAACTTGGAACCCTTCTAGAATACACCATAGGCTTGGTTAGCTGGGATCAGTCGATATCACTCCTTTCTCTTATTAGCACTTATTATCATAACTGCTCCTTGTATTGCCCATTATGCTAATGAATTAGAACAACAGACCTAAATGCCTGTTTGGTGTTCTTCAGAATTCATTAGTAACTGAAAAGGACTCAATGTATTGGAAAGGTTGAGGCAAGAATCAGTTAAGGGGATGTTACCAAAGGCATTAGGGATAGGGGGAGGGAGGGACACATGGTTCTCATGAGAATGAAGAAGGATCATGCCCATTGCCACAAGCTTCCCAATCACATCGAGCCATAATTCTTGCAAGTAATCTCTCCACCACAGGCCCCCTTTATTTTATATGGCTTCTTGAATAGGCCTTTGGTGGTTGTGGGATCAGGGCTATCCTCCCGACAAATAAATGAGGTTAGCAACATTAGTTCACTCTCTTCCCCCTTCCCTGACCGGGGGAGGGAGGATGAGCAATAGGGGTTAAATGACTTGTCCAGGGTCACACAGCTAGTATGTCTGAAGCCAAATTTGAACTCAGGTCCTCCTGACTCCGGGGAAGGTACTCTATTCATTGCTACCTACCTGTCCCTCTTATTCATTTTCAAAATTCTATCCTCTCCCACTGTCTCACTAAGGTGTAAATGATATCTAGGGTATTTTTTTTTGGTTGGGGTAGGGGTAGGGAGATCAATTACTTAACCTAAAAGACTGAATTGAATGGTGAAATTTCAGACATTTCTGAATAGATTTAGTTTTTTGTGGCTTGTAGATGAACCTTCCTACTAGGGACTCCTGAAATATCACCACATGTAGGCAGTTCCTTACAGTTGCTTACCAACTTATAAGGCTGGACCTGAATGAGATATCACATTTTGTGTACCTAAATGACTACCCTTGCACATGCTAACTGATAATGGGTATACAGCTTCTGAATGTAAAGAGAGGCTCAGGTGGAAGAAATTTTGGTGACTAGGTGAGAAAAGATATGTAAAATAAAGGAGGAAATGACTTACTCTTTCATAAGCTTGAGACCAGCATTATCAGGAAAACAAGGCCAGAGCATTTGGTTGTGTTTGGCTCAGAAATAAGGAGTGATTCCATGCAGGGAAAATGTGTTGTGATGGGAAAGACGCGGGTTTTGGAGGGAGACGACCCGAGTTCAAATCTTGACTCTGCTACTGGGTGACCTTGGATAAATCATTTCATTTCTTAGTTTCTCTATCTACATATAACAGTGAAAGAATTCTGGATTTGGAATCAGAGGTCCTTGATTACAATCCTAGCTCTGCTATTTATTTTCCAAGTCACTTTGGGTAACTCTGAAATCGACTTTTGAAACAAATTCAGTTGAGGTGTGTGTGTCTGGCTGAGACACAACGACTCCCTATGGTCAGATACGGTGTATACCACAGTAGGGGTGTGGAGTAGAAGTGTGTGTCACCTGGTACTTCTCTCAACCTTTCTGGGCCTCAGTCTCTTCATCTGTAAAATGAGGTGGTTGGACTAAATGACTTCTGGGCCCCCTTCTAGTTCTAAATCTGGGACCCTATGACTAGATGCTCCCTCAGGTCCCTTCCAACCCCAATTCTTATGGGAAAAAAATCTGAATAAATAAACAAACAAATATCTATTTCCTGCATGGCCTTAGGCAGAACTTAGTCTGGACCAGGTCATCTATACTCGGGTGGGAATGAAAAGCCACTTCAGGTTTTGTCCCTGCTAAATCCCAGGGTGAAAAGTTTAGGTGAGTCTTTTGGGCTGAAAAGCACTTTGAGTTTCTGCTCACCTTGTTAAGTTCCATTTAAGTGTTATTGGTTAAAGTTTTGGCCTGGTATAAGTTCAAGTCAGGTTTCTCAGGGCCTCAGTTTTCTCATCTGTAAAGTGGGGGTAATAGCATTCATTCTTTTGCCTTGCAGAGTTGCTCTGAGGAAAATATTTTGGAAACCTTAAAGCAACTATAGAAATGTGAGTTACTATTAATAAGAACAATAAGCCTGTAATTTTAACCGAAAGTTCCAGAAAAGAAAGCAAGCTTTGTCAGAAGAGAAGTTGTAAAAGCTGTATGCTGAGGAAGGCCACCTCTGTTGCTAAGAGAAGGGCTGAAGGATTTAAATTCAAGTCAGAGTTGATGATAGCACCTGGTTCCTGTTGGGAGGGGATTCCTTATAAATGATGTGACTGCAATCTCTCTGCTCCTGTCACGTAGTGAGAGAAGCAAGAAAGCTGGGAGCAGGGGCAGCTAGTTGGTGCAGTAGATAGAGCCTTGGAGTCAGGAGGACCTGAGTTCAAATCTGACCTCAGACACTTGACACTTACTAGCTGTGTGACCCTGGGCAAGTCACTTGACCCTGATTGCCCCACCAACAAGCAAAAAAAAAAAAGCTGGGGGGAGGTTGGGGGAATGTCTTCCCTGCCCCCTCATCCTCCATTCCATCTCCACCTCCTGCATCTTTCTTTCTCTTCCTTCCCCCTCCCAGTTTCTCCTTAGTTGAGCAAGGGAAAAACTAAGATGTAGCCCCCTGCTGTGAAGGAAGCTATATAGGACTATCAGCATAAGCTTGAGGATTTTGACGCCAGAACAAACAGGTGGGGTAGAGGCTAAGAGTCTCTATCTTTGAAATTGTAAAGAGAAAACAGGGAAAGGATTTGTAGTCACACATGTTAAAGAGCCATAAGAAAGGTGTCAAATTGTACCTAGGTATTCATTTATTTTCATGACTGCTTTCCTACCTAATATTGTTATGTTCAAGACATTTCAACCAAGAGTTTAGGGGATTTAGAACAGGAAGGAACCTTGAAATCATCTAGATGGACCCCTTTATTTTATAGCTAAGGAAACACACTTGGAACTGAAGAGACTTTCCCTAGCTTGCATAGATAGAAAGTAACAGAGCTGGGATTCATAACCTGCCCAGTGCTAGGGGCTATGAGGTTTATATGACAAGGAGAAGTTATGGTCCCTTCCTGAAGAGAGCTTAGTCTAGCTGGAAAGACAAGACTAGCAAATGTGAAAGAACAAAATGGCAACACAAGACCATTTATAATTAAATCACTGATTATATGGGACAAAACCTATAAGTTATAGGATTTCAAAGAAGGGTGACATGTTGGCTGGAGTACCTGAAGGTTTCTTGATGGAAGCAGGTCATATTCTGGAAAAGGATGGATGGGATTTGTATAGGCCAAAGGTCCTTAACCTGATAATCTATGAACTTGTTTTTTTAATTAATATTATTTTGATAACTGTATTTTAATATAATTGGTTTCCTTTGTAATCATATGTATTTTATGCATTTAAAAACATTATTCTGAGGAGTCCATAGGTTTCAGCAGACTACCAAAGGGGTCCAGGACACATAAAAAAAAGATTAAGAACACCTGGTATAGACAAATGGGAAGGGAGAAAACATTCCATGTCTGGCAGAAGCACAAAGATAGGAATGGAAATGATGTGTGTGGAGGACAATGAGGGTACCAATCTAGCTAGAGCAGAAAATGTATATTAGGGAGGAGTAGAAAAGATCTTGGAAAAATTGTGAG
The DNA here is from genome assembly GCF_900497805.2 of Vombatus ursinus. Classification (NCBI taxonomy): domain Eukaryota; kingdom Metazoa; phylum Chordata; class Mammalia; order Diprotodontia; family Vombatidae; genus Vombatus; species Vombatus ursinus. Next base: position 51,342,817 of record NW_020954569.1, on the reverse strand, counting down.
GGGAGAGGGTGGCAACATTGTGAAGGGTCACATCCCCAGCTAAAGAAAGGATGGTGTCTGGGAGCCCTGGTGGGAAAAGTGATAATGGGGTATAGAGACAGCTAGCCTGAATAGAACAACTACAATGAAGTGAGCTATTCATGTCAGGTGGAGGGGCCACAAGGTGGGGAGGCAGGGTATTTTCATCTGCGTTCTTCTCCTTTGCATTTGGTCCCTTTGGAAGGGTCATCTCTGCCTCAGGAAGGAGTGGGAGAGGGTAAGCAGCTGGAGTGAGGTGAATACACACCCCCATCCGGAAGAATCAGACCCAGAGCAGGTCTAGAGCAGGAGTTCTCAACCTGAAGTTTGTGGACTTTTTTTTTATAACTATCTTTCAGTTCATTTGGTTTCCTTCACAATCTTTTGTATTTTGTTTTATACACTCAAAAACATTATTCTTCAAAAGGGTCCATAGGCTTTCCCTAACTGCCAAAGGGGTCCATGACACAAAAAAAAAGCCAAAAACCCACGTACTGGAGTGTTTAGGGGCCAAGACCACTTTGTGAGTAAACTGCCTCATGGAACCTCTGAGGCTGAAAGCATCCCTGGCTAGGATTCACTTGCTCCCCATTCTGGGCCCAAGGACAGCCTGGTCAGTGAAGGGTGTTCACCAGCCCAGAGCTAGATACCCTGTATCCTTCTCTGCATTCTTGCCTTCTAATGCCCCTGCTCCTGCTTTCAGGGGACTATACATTCAAGCCTCCCACCTCCCCTTTTTCCTTCCACCAGCCCCAAACCATTCTCTTCTAAGCAGACTTATTTGTTTGCAAACCTTAAAGCATTAGATAAATGTCAGTTCTTCTTTTTATTATTACTACCATTTACAGAGCAAAGAGTACATTCAAGAAATAATACTTAGGGGCCCAGGGAATCTTGGTGCATCAATGAACTGAATCTGCCCAGTGCCGCCATGACCAGACTACAGCTCATAAACTTATTAAGATTCTCCAACTCTGGAGACTGTTCCCACATCCTCTCACAGGCCCTGCCTCACCCCATGATTGCCACCAATGGTTTTATTTGGGGCTAGAGCTTTGATGGGCTTTTGCTTCTGTTCCTGCTTTCTCAAGCACTGACCAAGGCATTGATGGTGTTTCCTTTTCCCAAGACCCTCCTTAATGATTTGGATCCCTCCCCCTGCTTCCCGGTTCCAAACCATTAGCCATTGGTTCAGTTTGTTTCGTTTTGTTTTTAAAGAAAAAAAAGAAAAACCCATTTCGCAACCCTAGAAATCAAGAACTACCCAACCTTTCAGGTTCTATTTCCTATTCCTATGTAATAAAAAAAATTACATCAGAATGTTTAGAGCTAATGGGAACCTTTGAGATCATCGGGTCAACCCAGTTTAACTGGGGAGACAAGATTCATGAACAGGAAACAGTCAGAAAAAGGACAGGCTAGTGGCATCAAAGGCTTTCTATTGTCTAATGAATAAAGTATAAACTGTCAAACCTGATATTCAATGCTCTCCTCATTTCACATTATAACCCTTTACTTCTAGTTAAGCCAAATGTGCCTACTCTCTTTACCCCCACAGTAGTTCTCCTCCTTTCCTCTCTTGTGCTCTATGAATGAAGCAGAATTGCAGTAGCTCAAAGAAAACATGAGATGCACAAATTTAGATATCTCCATTCTGAATGTTCACATGTACTATTGTACCCAACCTGTGGTAGAGCATTCCAAGTTCATATTGGTCTAATCAGTCAGATACACAGTACCTTGACTTGGTCCTCTTCAGGAAGGAAGGACAAATACCATTACTTTCCCCATGCTTGAAGTGGACTCATTCCTTCTACCTCCTCCCACCCCCATCTGTTGAATCCCTCGAACTACTTACCTGAAGCTTTCCCTGATTCCTAACCACCCCCCTCCATGTGAAAGTGGTTTCTTCCCTCCTCAAATATAGCTCTTGCTTGGACCCCATACCCCACACGCCCATGCTATGATTTAGAGTTGCCCAAAGACTAGAGAAGTTAAGTGGGTTACTGGTGGTCATAAAGGCAGTAAGCTTCAGAGGAGGGATTTGAACCCAGGTCTTTCTGACTCTGAGACCTGATATTACAGCCTGATGCTTCTCATTCTCTCCTTGGGTCATAGTTATTGGTGTTCTCTTGTTTCCAACTCTTGAGCTCCCAGAGAACAGCATCAAGGCCATACTTATCTATGTATTTACAGGATGTCACCCTGTGCCTTGCGCATAGTAGGTGCCTAATATAAATGTTAATTGAGCTATTTTGCACTGCCCAATGAGTGTGGCTAAAAGATCCGATATATAAGAATATACATAGCCCATACTCACTGTTGTAGGGAGGGACAAAGGAAGTCTTGTTGGATGAGGTCAGACTGGGGAAGTTGAAGCTGTCTTAAGGGCCATTCTCACTATCTCCCCAACAAGACCATAGAGGTGAAGCACCTGAAACTCAATTTCCTTATTCTGGGCACCTAGCTCCTTACCATTCCTGCTTCCTCTGAGGAATCTACAAATCTGCACCTTGTACACACAGAGATAAACACAGTGCACACACTCTGGAATCCCCACCCTTCTGGGGTCCATCTTCTTGAAAGACAATCTTCACTGAGGAACAGGGAGAGAAGGTTGAAAACAAATAACACTCCCACCTGTGCTATCTGACCCAGGTGTAGACCAGATAACACCCAATTGGTCTCTATTTTCAGTGAACTTAGGCCTGGGAAGTGGGAAGGGTCAAGATAGGAATATCCAGTCTCAGAGCTAGAAGTGACTTTACAGCCCATCTAATGCACTTTCCATCATTTTTAAGTGACTTGCCCAAGGTCATGCAGCTAGTTAGGTGATAGAGCAGATGCCCTTCCTCACATCACATCATGGGGTAGCCCGCCCCGCCTCTTCAGAGCCTAGAATCTATTCCATCTATCCTTCTCAACCCAGTATTTCAGAGAATTCGAGGGTGGGGACTGAAGAATTTTTTGAAGTCGCTAGTTTGCAAACTTACCATGCTGAAATTCTAGAGAGACGTGAGCCTGAGTGTTCAGCTCCCTACATTAATGAATATCGAGATCCAAACCATTCCCCTCCCTGCCTCCAATTGATTAATATTATAATACCCACGAAATCCCATGTACAATTCCTATGCCTGTTCTTATTAGGGGACAGCAGAATCAATCTGGAGAGATCACCTGTCTCTTGTCAGAGCCCACTTCCATTTCCTACAACTCCTCCTCCCCCTTCCCCTAGCTCTCCATCAGCACTCTAGTCCAGACTTTGACAAGGGCCTCTCTCTCACTAATGTTCCCTCCCTCCTCTCCTCATATCCTCTTTTCCTGCTTTCTCCTTCCACAGAGGCAGGCCAAAGACAGATATTAATGTGCAAATTAGCGCAACCCGACTGGGTCCAGATTGCCACTTAGAATTTGCATATTAATAAATGTTTTTTTGTGACAGTGTTTAGCAGATCATGGAAGGGCAGAGATTGTCCCTACTTCACCACCCCCTTCCCCCTAAAGAAGGAAACAAGAACACTTCAGAAACTGGATCCTCCCATCCCAGATCTGCCTCAGTCAACCAACCACCCAAACAATCAGACAATCAAAGAATAAGTCTGCGCTAAAATGGGCCCAAGGTTGGGCCCATGTAGATAGGCCTTATGTAGAGACACAGGAAGCCAGGAGGAGAAATCCCTGGGGAGCCTGTGGTGTGCTTGAAAAGCTAGAAGTCACCAATGTACAAATATCATATGTTTAAGCATGTTAAGCTTAAGACAAAGCACTAGATAATATAGTTTGGACTTTGAGGGCTTGAGGTCAAAGAAGGCAGAGAACAGGGGAACAGCAGTAGTCAGGGAGGGCTTCCTAGAGGAGGCTGGACAATGGGCCTTGAAGGATGGGTGGGTTCACTGCACAGCAATGCAGGGAGCTGATTAGGGCTAGACCATAGCCATAGGTGTATGTGTCACCTCATACCCCCAAACAAATTGGGGTGACTACCTAGTACAGTGGGAAGACAACTGGACTAGATATCAGGAGACTGAACTCGGGTCCTAGACCTGGCTCTGCTACTTACCCTGGGCTAATCAACTCATGACCATGTGCCCAGTTTCCTCATATGTAAAATTTGAGCTAATACCTGCTTCTATCTCATGGGGGTATTTTGAAGCTCAGATGAGATAATCGATGAAAAGACTAAAGGGTTATATAAATTCAAGGAGTTGTCTGGAAACCAAGAGAAGAAAATTAGATGATATAGACATTTATTTATAAATTCTGTGTGTATGTATATATATATATATGTATGTATATATGTATACACACATCTCTCTCTTCTCTCTCTCACTCTCTCTCTCTCTCTCTCCCCTTCTCTCTTCCCTTCCCCTCTCTCTCTCTATCTCTCTCTCTCTACACACACACACATAGATATATAAAATAAGAGCCAAATTATAAGGATTCTTTAGGGAATGCGTATAGGTTTTGCCATTTTCCACTCTAAAATATTAACATATTGTACTAGTAAGAGTCGAGTTCCAATCTAGACCCGAATCCTACTAGCTGTTTAAGTTTGGGTTGGTCGCTTCACCTCTGTTGGGTTTTCAGCGTGATCATTTATCCCTCCGAAATTGGCAAACTACAAATTAGGACTTCACTGATTGTTTTGTTGATTGTCTTAACTTGAGAAAGAGAAGGTGAATTAATGCTGAAAGTTAGACTTAAAAGTGTGTCGTGCAGATTTTTTTTTTCCCCAGGGAGCTGGTTGTGAAACATTTACCAGCATTCCCCTGTTTCTATGCTATTTTCTCATCTATAAAATAGGGATATAACAAAACTTGTACTAACTACTGTACAGGGTTGCTATGAGGATCAGATGAGATAATGCATGCAAATAAAGTGCTTTGGAAGTCATAAAGTACTACAGAAATCAATCAATCCACAAGCATTTATTAAGTGACTCCACCATGATACAAAGAGAAAAAACTAAAAAAAACCAAGAAACTGTTCCAGCCCTCTTATCTGAGGAAACAACACATATGCATAGATTCAATTCAATAAACATTTATTGTTGCTGTTCAGTCCCATCCTACTCTTTGTGACCCCATTTGGGGAATTCTTGGCAAAGATACTGGAGTGGTTTGCCATTTCCTTCTCCAGCTCATTTTACAGATGAGGAAAATGAAGCAAACAGGATTTAAGTGACTTGTCCAGGGTCATACAGCTAGTAAGTGTCTGAGGCTGGATTTGAACTCATGAACATGAGTCTTCCTGATTCCAAATCCAGTGCTGTATCTACAGTGCCAACTAATTAACCCGTGGGGGGAAATACACACACATACACACACACACACACACATGCACACACACACACATATACACATACAAAATAAAAGGTAATTTTTGGGAGGTGCTGGCAGGGGTGAGGGTGGATATGGGAGGGGAGTGGGAATCAGAAAAAACCTTATGAAGGAGGTAGTGCTTTGAGCTGAGCTTTGAAAGAAGCTCTAAGAGGCAGAGATGAGGGGAAGATGCATTCCAGGCATGGGGTAAATAAAGCCTATGAAAAGGCAAGGTCATGGGAAGTAGGATGTCATGTGTGAGAGAGCAAGGAGGCTGGACCAGAGAGTCCATGGAGGGGTGTGCTTAACCTGGAAAGGTGGGCTAGAGACAGATTGTGAAGGGCTTTAAAAGCCCTTTACTGCTGTTAATAAGTTTGCCTTTAGCAACATCTCCCCCTGCCCCCAGCTTCCTTACCTGGCCTTATAATTGATTGTGGGGCTAGGAAAATAGATCACAAAATCACAATATTTCAGAGTTCAAAGAAACCTTCAGTGCTCTCTAGCCCAGCCAGTGTTGGCAAATGAATTCTCTGTACAACCTGTTCAACAAATACGTCCCCTAACAAGCCTGGTAAATATTCAAGCTTGTTGAAACTGTACAATAGGAGTGAGTAGATACCAAATGAGGAAGTCTCCCTTGAATCAAGTATGTGAACTTTGTGATATCTGTTTTGACTGCTCAAAGAATCATTTCTAATTCTCCACTATATTGCAGATCGGTAAGATTTCCAGATAACTGAGTTTCCAAGAAGGGAAGTTTTGAGGAATGTTAAGGGGTCCCCTGAACTTGTCTTTTTGAGTTGGAACTTATTAAGCACCTACTATGTGCCAGTCACTGTCCCAAGCACTTTACAAAATCTTATCTCATTTGATCCTCACAAATGGCCCTGTGGGGTAGGTGCTATTATTATTATTTCCATTTTATAGTTGAAGAAATCGAGGCAGGCAGTGGTTAAGCGACTTGCCCAGAATCACATAGCTATTATCTGAGTGAATTTGGATTCAGATCTTCCCGACTCCAGGCCCAGAACCCTGCTACATCACCAGCTGGCCCTGGCTTCATGATAGATGACGGTTGTATATACGTATGTATGCATATATGTATGTGAAGGATCTAGGCCTGAGACTCAGACCTCCCTGACCCAAGGGGCCTTACCTTCCATATAAGGGCTTCCACTTTTCATTGCTTTGTAAACCTGTATTTGAACCCTAATTACCTATCCCCCTGCCTTCTGCCCTCATCTCCTAGTAGTAGTAATAGTCAGGGAGGGCTTCCTCCCTGCCTCCATCTCCTAGTTCCCACTTTTAGCACCCACTTCCCTCTTTCTCTTTTAGCTTCTATCTCTAAAATGCTTCATACCCAAACTATTCCATTTTCTAGGCCTTACAAGGGCCAATGTGGTGTAGTAGAGAGAGAGAGATGGCTTTGGAGCCAGGAAGATCTAGGTTCAAGTCCTGAAGCTGACATATCCTGGCTTTGTGACCCCAGGCAAACTTAATGCCCCAGTGCCCCACAACATTCTAGGACTTCAAATTAAAGAGAAAGTGCCAACCTGCTTTGGCAGAGGGAGTTTTCTCACCTGGTAGTTGCCTATAACAATGAAATCATAGGTCCTATCTCTACTTTATGAGGAAAGAATAAACAAATTCAACAGGGTAAGGTCTTAAGTGTGAATGAAACAATAATATGTTAAGTGCCTACTCTGGGCAACTACAACTGGGGATATTTAGAAAATGACAACATGGACCTTGATCCCAAGAAACATGCAGTAGAATAAGGGGAAGGACAAATGCGCCAATAATGATGATACAAGGAAGGGCAAGGGAAATGAGTGTGCAAAGGAGAAGACCAAGCTAAGTACTCTAAGAAATGTGAGAAGCGAAAGACAACTTTCAGCTGGAAGGAGAGAAGAAGGTCAGGAGAAGATTCATGGAGGAGGTGGCATCTGAGTTAGGCCTTAAAATAAGGGAGGGCCTTGAATAGATGGAGACGGAGAAGAGGATGTGGGATGGCATGAGCAAAAGTAAGGACGGAAAGGACTGAGTAAGCACTAGGATTTTTTAATGAAATTCTTAACTAAAGTTTACTCAGGCCTAGCCTGGCCCAGTGACTTTCCTTCTAGAAGACTCTAGGGACCATTTTGGAACTCACCACTCTTTCTTCCTAAATGGAGCTCATTCCCAGGTTTCACAATCTCAATTGGCAAAGAAGCCTCCTAATTAAATAGTGTTGTTTGTTTTGTTTTTATTTTTTCTATTCCCCTAATAATTACTATTTAATAATCAAAAGTTCTTCCATTAGATTTTAAGGTCCTTGAGGGCAGAAACTGTTTCCATTTTGCTTTCATATCCTTGGTGCCTTCACAGAGTAGGTAGTTAGTAAATACTTGTTAAGTGATTAATGCTGAAAGGGGCCTTAGAGATTATCTAGTCCAAATCCCCTAATTTTATAGACATGGACACTGAGACCCAAAAAGAGGAAATGATTTGCCCAAAGTCACATAGCTAGTGAGTAATATTTGATGCAGAAGGAACAAAGTCTCTCTGGACAAAGAAAATGGTACTCACTGCATTTCACTTTCCCTCTCCAGACCTAGAAACAAAGGCAAAAACAGAATTAGATAATTACAACACTAAGGAGTAGCTTGGGTAGTGGATAGAGAGCCAGCTTCTGAATCAGAAAGAAGGTTCCTACAGATGACAGGATGACCCTGTGTGAGTTTCTTACCCCTGTCAATGCCTCAACTATTTCTCTAAGACTACAAATTGCAAAGTAGGTACTAGTCTACATTGGTAGAGAGAACTTTATCATAGGGATCTCTCTATATCTTTGAAATCACATGTCCAGACCAGAAATATATATATATATATATATATATATATATTGTTCCCATTACCTCAAAAGTCAGAATAATTCTTCAATTTAGACTAATTTTGCTGACACATGGGTTCACTCCCAAGGTCACAGACAATATCTTTCTTTACATATGTGCATTCATTCTTTCTGATCTCCCCAATGGTCTCTTTCATCTGCTTGGAGGGAATAAATTGGGTCTTTGGAAAGCTGTGATCTTGACAGATGTGAGCTATTTCCCAAGCTGTCCTAGGGGAAAATAAAGTGGGTTGTCCCATCCCAGCCAGCTTAACACCACCCCCCCCAACACACACAAAGATATACACACACACACACACACACACACACACACACACACACACAACACCTGGGGTTCCTGGAGCTGACAGGGATGGGCAGAGAGGGGCAGAAAGAAGATTCTGGGCTCTGTGGCTGCTTCAAATGTCAGGCTTCTCTTTCTTCTTGTCCTTCTACCCCACCAGATTTCATTCTGAGGTTTCCTTGGACAAATAGAACTTTAAGGGTCTGCTGAAAAGAAGAATGACAATCTGTCTCAGGAGGCTCCAGGCCAGGCCCCAGGCCACTACCTACTCTGGCTTCTGGATGAATTAGGCAAGGTTGAGCCATCCTTTGGTTCTCCTGGGAACCCCTCCCCTCCTTTCCCTTCTACCCCTCTCAGCCCTCTTATTCCTCATAGGGCTCATCAATAAATATTCAATTAATGTTTCCTGGTGATAAAGATCTCAGGCTGACTGATCAGGACATAGGGAGGATGAATGGGGCTGCTAAGTCTGGCAGCAAATTCTGTGCAGATGCAAGAAGCCTTCTGGAGGGGAGGGCTGAGTCAATTCAACATAGACAGGGGACCTAGTGAGGTTCCCACAAGCCAACACAATAATATGAGGATCCCTTGTGTGGGGCTTGGGGGGAGATGCAGCATAAAGAGCAGACCTAAGCCCCATCCTCAAAGGGAAGACAGTCCTTACTCCCAAGGAACCCCATTGGATGCATTATTAACTGTATATACAATGGAAATTCATAGAAAGACAAGATAAACTAGAATAGTCAGGGAAGGCTTCATGGAGGAGATAGAACATGATAGAATCCCAAAGTCTGATGGCAGGATCTGGATAGACATAAAGAAGAGGGGAGGGTAATGACAGGCTGGGATGGTGATGAGCATGGACACAGGCAGGAAAGAACATGACCCATACAAGGGACTCAGCCTGACTGAAAGAGAACAGTTATGTCAGGGAGTATAGGGAGAAGACAGCAGACTGACTAGGGACAGATTAGAGAGCCTTGAATATTAGGGCAATGAATTCTGATTTTATCAAATAGATCTTGGGGAGCCATTTCAAATTCTTGAGCAGGGAAGCGATATGATGAAATCAGTGTTTGAGAAAGATTATTCCAACACAAGTATGCAGGATGAATAGTAGGTAATATTTGCATTTTAGCAGGTGCCTTGCAATCTAAAGAAATAAAGCTCTGTTAATGGAATTTCAGAACCTCTCTTAGGACCCTTCAATTTATACCAAGGATAACTAAGCATAGGACGGATCTTTAGGGGCAGCTCACCCAATCTCTAAAGTGTCCTCATTCATTTAGCCTTCCCCCTTCTAGTGTGGAAAGCACTAGTGCAGGTTCAATCTAGAGATCCCTGGAAGTTGAACAGGCAAGGAGTTCAAGATCCTTAGAGCCAAGGATTCAACTACTGTGCTCATGGAACTGCTCTCAGCTCCATGGAAGTCATTCTTGGAGCTCTGTGAGCCGTCATGAGACAGAAAGTCAAGTCTCCGCTCTGCCCTGCATTCTCCCTACTTATGTTTGTGAGCCTCCTTTTTTTTTAAAGGTCCTGGCCAATTTGAGTCTCATTCCATGTCCAGCTGAATTTTCTTAGGATAAGATGGGGGCCAGAGGCAATGAAAGGGAATTTCTTTAGGCCTGATGGGATCCTGATCATGGCAGCTCATTTGGGGCAAGAGTTGTTTTTTTTTTCTTCATGGCCCCTAATTTGCAGTGTCAGAGTTACCCATTATCGAGGCGATTAAATTTAAAGACATTGCAGTAAATGCTAGCATACAGAAGGCATCCAGCATCATTAAAATGTAATTGGAAGCAAAGCTTAATGAGGTAAAAGAGAAAAAAATACCCACAATCCCTTTAAGGCTCTCTCTCCCCACCCCTCCCTCTTCTGCTCCTCCCTTGCTCCTTGGGTCCTGTTGGGCACTGTTTTAGAGAGAGAGAGAGAGAGAGAGAGAGAGAAATTAAAAGTTAACACAGAATTATCTCTTCAGAGAATAAGAAACTTGATGACAAGTACCCTGATCTTCCAAGGGAACTAGACCCCTTAAATAGCTTATATGTATACCTATATATGTGCATATATATATATACATATATATATATATAATATGTACACACATATGTATATATTAGCCAGTGTTTATACAGTGCTTTAAGGTTTGCAAGTACTTCATGTTGTCTCATTTGATCCTGTGAGGTAGGTGCTATTATTACCACCACTTTACAAATGAGAAAACTGACACAGGCAATTCATTGAAATGACACCAATTATTACTCATATAATAAGTGTCTGAGGAAGGATTTGAACTCACTCAGGTCTTCTTGATTCCAAGTTCAACCAATTATCCATTTTGTCACCAGAAGCCTGTAACTTAGGCAGTCTAAATATTAATATCCCCACTTTATAAATTGAGATTCAGGTTAAATTACTTTTCCAAGTTCATACAACTTAGGCCTTCTGGCTCCAAATCCAACCTTCTTTTCAATGCATCAATTGCAGTTTGATGTACACAAGAACCCAAGGTACTGATGGACACAGGGACAGAAGAGACTGTATGCATAGTGTCAAAGGAATTCTAACTGAAAGTGACCTTAGAGCTCACATAGGTCAACCCTTTCATTTTCAGTGACCTGCCCAATGTCATACAGCTAGTAAATATCAGGTCAGGATTTGAGCCACAGTCTCTAAATGCAATACTCTTTATACTACATTGTCATTCTTCCATGCACCACAAATTGTCATTCTGTAGACTGAGGGTACAGCATATTGAGTTTGTTTTACATGAAGGGTACAAAAATAAGGAAAGATACTATATGTAACTCAGCTAAAGGGAAGGGTGACTTGGCAGGAAGGGCAGTGGTCATCAACTCAGAAGATTTGAGTTCATGTCCTGGTCCATAACCTGGTATTGTTAAATTTTCAATGTGAGAGCATTTACACCTTGGAAATTGGCAAACACTACTGATGCCGGCTTGATTTATTGTTTTGTTGGTTGTCTAGACTTAAGAAAATGATGGAGACAATGTGAATAATGCAGATTAAACTTTAAAATGTGTCATGGATACTTTTTTCCAGGAAGATCATTAAACATTTTTTAAAATAGCATTTCATTTTTTCTAATTACATGTAAAGATAGTTTTCAACATTAATTTTTTATAAGATTTTGAGTTCCAAATTTTTTCTCCCTCCCTCCCTTCTGTCCCCCTTCCCCAAGACAGGAAGCAGTATGATATAGGTTACACATGTGCAATTACATAAACATCTTTACACATTAGTCATGTTGTGAAAGAAGAAATAGAACAAAAGGGAAAAGCCACAAAAAAGCAAAAACAGTATGCTTCATTATATATTCAGAATCCATAGTTCTTTCTCTGGATGTGGATAGCATTTTCGTCATGAGTCTTTTAGAATTGTCTTGGATCATTGAGAAGAGCTAAGTCCTTCATCATTGATCATTGCATAATATTACTGTTACTTTGTACAATATTCTCCTGGTTCTGCACATTTCACTCACCATCAGTTCATGTAAGTTGCTCCAAGTTTTTCTGAAGTCTGCCTGCTGATCATTTCTTACAGCACAGTAGTACTCTATTAAAACCATTCTCCAATTGATGGGGCATTCCCTCAGGTTCCAATTCTTCGCCATCACAAAAAGAGCTGGTATAAATGTTTTTGTACATATGGGTCCTTTCCCCCTTTTTATGATCTCTTTGGGATACAGACCTAGTAGTGTTATTGTTGGATTAAAGGGTATACACACTTTGATTGCCTTTTGGGCATAGTTCCAAATTGCTCTCCAAAATGGTTGAATCAGTTTATACCTTCACCAACAGTGCATTAGTGTCCCACTTTTCCCACATCTTCTCCAACACTTATCATTTTCCTTTTCTATCTTATTAGCCAATCTGATTGGTGTGAGGTGTTACCTCAGAGTTGTTTTAATTTGCATTTTTCCAATCAATACTGATTTAGAGCATTTTTTTCAACTGACAATAGACAGTTTTTATTTCTTCATCTGAAAACTACCATTTGTCAATTGGGGAATGACTTGTATTCTTATAAATTTGACTCAGTTCTCTATATATTTGAGAAATAAGGCCTTTATCAAATATACTGGCTGTAAAAATTGTTTCCCATCTTTCTGCTTTACTTCTAATCTTAGTTGTGTTTGTTATATTTGGGCAAAAACTTTTTAATTTAATGTAATCACAATTATGCATCTTGCATTTTATAATGTTCTTTATCTCTTGTTTGGTCATAAATTCTTCTCTTCTCCATAGATGGGACAGGTAACCTATTCCTTGTTCTCCTAATTTGCTTATGAAACCACCCTTTATGTCTAAATCATGTACCCATTTTGACCTTATATTGGTATATGGTGTGAGATGTTTTTCTATGCCTAGTTTCTACCATATTATTTTCTAGTTTTCCCAGCAAATTTTGGCAAATAGTGAGTTCTTATCCCCAAAGCTGGAGTTTTGGGTTTATCAAACAGTTGATTACTATAGTCATTTACTACTGCGTCTTGTGTACCCAATCTATTCCACTGATCCACCACTCTTATTTCTTAGCCAGTATCAAATAGTTTTGATGATTGCTGTTTTATAATATAATTTTAGATCTGGTATAGCTAGGACACCTTCCTTTGCATTTTTTTCACAAATTCCCTTGATATTCTTGACTTTTTGTTCTTCCAGATTAATGTTGTTATTTTTTATAGCTCTATAAAATAATTTTTTGGTAGTTTGATTGGTACAGCACTGAATAAGTAAATTTAGATAGAATTGTCATTTTTACAATATTAGCTCAGCCTACCCATGAGCAATTGATATTTTTCCAATTATTTAGATGACTTTATTTGTGTGAATAGTATTTTGTAATTCTGTTTATATAGCTCCTGGGTTTGTTTTGCCAGATAGATTCCCAAATATTATATATTGTCTAAGGTTATTTTAAATAGAATTTCTCTTCCTAACTCTTGCTGCTGAGCTTTGTTGAATATAGAAATGCTGATAACTTATGTGGATTTATTTTATATCCTGCCACTTTGCTAAAGTTGTTAATTATTTCAAGTAGTTTTTTTAGTTGATTCTGTGGGATTCTGTAAGTATACCATCATATCATCGGCAAAGAGTGATAATTTTGTTTCCTCATTGCCTATTCTAATTCCTTCAATTTCTTTTTCTTCTCTCATTGCTAAAGCTAACATTTCTAGTACAACATTGAATAATAGTGGTAATAATGGGCATCTTTGTTTCACCCCTGATCTTACTGGGAAGGCTTCTAGCTTATCCTCATTACAATAAATGCTCACTGATGGTTTTAGATAGATACTACTTATCATTTTAGGGAAAGTTCCTTTTTGCATATACTCTCCACTGATTTTTAATAGGAATGGGTGCTGTGTTTTGTCAACAACTTTTTCTGTATCTATTGAGATAATCATATGATTTCTGTTGGTTTTGTTATTGACATGGTCAATTATGCTAATAGTTTTTCCTAATATTGAACCAGTCCTGCATTCCTAATATAAATCTCATTTGGTCATAGTGTATTATCCTGGTGACAAATTGCTGTACTTTCTTTGCTAATATTTTATTTAAATTCTTTTCATCAATAGTCATTAGGGAAAGTGGTCTATAATTTTCTCTGTTTTGACTCTTCATGGTTTAGGTATCAACACCATATTTGTGTCATAAAAGGAATTTGGTGGGACTCCTTCTTTACCTATTTTTCCAAATAGTTTATATAGTATTGGAATTAATTGTTCCTTAAATGTTTGGTAAAATTCACTTGTAAATCCATCTGGCCCTGGAGATTTTTTTCTTAGGGAGTTCATTGATTGTTTGTTTAATTTCTTTTTCTAAAATGGAGATATTTAAGTATTTTATTTCCTCTTCTGTTAATCTGGGCAATTTATATTTTTTATAAATATTCATCCATTTCATTTAGATGGTCAGATTTATTGGCATACAGTTGGGTAAAATAGCTCCTAATTATTGCTTTTATTTCCTCTTCTTTGGTGGTGAATTCACCCTTTTCATTTTTGACACTGGTAATTTCATTTTCTTCTTTCTTTCTTTTTAATCAAATTAACCAAAGGTTTATTTTTATTGTTTTTTATAAAACCAGCTCTTAGTTTTATTTTTTAGTTCAATAGTTTTCTTACTTTTAATTTTATTAATCTCTCCTTTGATTTTCAGAATTTCTAATTTGGTGTTTAATTGGGGATTTTTGATTTGTTCCTTTTCTAGTTTTTTTTTTAATTGTATACCCAATTTATTGATCTGCTCTCTCTCTCTATTTTATTCATGTAAGCATTTAGAAATATAAAATTTTCCCTAAGTACTGCTTTGGCTGCATCCCATAAATTTTGGCATGTTGTCATTATTGTCATTTTCTTTGATGAAATTATTGATTGTTTCTGTGATTTGTTGTTTAAACCACTCTTTTTTAGGTTAGATTATTTACTTTCCAATTAATTTTTATCTATCCTTCCATTAATTTTATTACAAGTAATTTTTATTGCATCATGATCTGAAGAGGATGAATTTAATATTTCTGCCTTTCTGCATTTGATTGTGCAGTTTTTGTGCCATAATACATGTTCAATTTCTGTGTAGGTGAGAAAAAGGTATATTTCTTTCTATCCTTTATATCCCTGTTCAGTTGTCTCCAGAGGTCGATCATATTTAAAATTCTATTCACCCCCTTAACGTCTTTCCTGTTTATTTTGTGATTAGATTTATTTAGTTCTGAGAGGGAGAGGTTGAGGTCCCCCACTAGTAGAGTTTTGCTGTCTATTTCTTCCTGTAACTTATTCAACTTCTCTAAGAATGTGGATGCTATACCATTTGGTGCAT
>NW_020954569.1:51309792-51327382 GCF_900497805.2 Vombatus ursinus | reverse complement strand
ACATGTTTAGTATTGATATTACTTCATTGTCTATGGTACCTTTTAGCAAGATGCAGTTTTCTTCCTTGTCTCTTTTAATTAGATCTATTTTTACTTTTGCTTTGTCTGAGATAAGGATTGCTATCCCTGCTTTTTTTTACTTTAGCATAATATAGGCTGCTCTAGCCTTTAACTTTTACTCTGTGTGTGTCTCTCTGCCTGAAATATGTTTCTTGTAAACAACATATTGTAGAATTCTGGTTTTTAATTTGCTTTGCTTTCTGCTTCCATTTTATGAGAGAGTTCATCCCATTTACATTCACAGTTATGATTATTAACTGTGTATTTCCCTCCATTCTGTTTTCCTCCACTTATACTTTTCCCTTTATCTCCTTTCACCCTGTCCCTCCAGCCCCTCCACCTTTTCTTTTCCCCTTCCCCTTCCCCTCCTCCTTTCCTTTAGGGTAAGATAGATTTCTTTACCCAACTGAATGTGTATGTTATTCCTTCTTTGAGCCAAATCCAATGAGAGTAAGGTTCAAACCATGCTCACCCCTCCCTTCTTTCCCTCTACTGTAATGGTCTTTCATGCCTCTTCATTTGATCTAATTTACCCATTCTGCCTCCCTCTTTCCTCTTTTCCTAATGTAATCCTTTTTTTACTCCTTTAGTTTTTTTTTATCATCACATCAAAGTCAACTTATACCCACACTATCTAAGTATACTCCTTCTAACTGTCCTAAGAAAGATACAGTTGTTAAGAGTTACAAGTATTATCTTCCTTTGTAGGCATGTAAACTGTTTAACCTTATTGAATAACAGTTTTTTTTTTCCATTTTCTGTTTACTTTTTTATGCTTCTCTTGAGTCTTGTATGTGAAGATCAGATTTTCTGTTCAGCTCTGGTCTTTTCATCAGGAAAGTTTAAAAATCCCCTATTTCATTGAATATCCATCTTTTCCACTGAAAGATTGTGCTCAGTTTTGCTGGGTAGTTGATTCTTGGTGGTAATCTAAGTTCCTTTGCCTTCTAGAATATCATATTTCAAGCCCTCTGATCCTTTAATGTAGAAGCTGCTAAATCCTGTGTAATCCTAACTGTATCTCCTTGATATTTGAATTGTTTCTTTCTAGCTGCTTGCAGTATTTTCTCCTTGACCTAATAGCTCTGAAATTTGGCTATGATATTCCTTGGAGTTTTCATTTTGAGATTTCTTTCAGGAGGTGATCAGTGGATTCTTTCAGTGACTTTAATCTTCTGGTTCTAGGATATCAGTGCTATTTTTCTTGATAATTTCTTGAAAGATGCTGTCCAGGCTCCTTTTTTTTTATCATGGCTTTCAGGTAGTCCAATAATTCTTAAATTATCTCTCTGGATTTATTTCCTAGGTCAGTTGTTTTTCCAGTGAGGTAGTTTACATTTTCTTCTCTTTGATTTTGTTTGACCAATTCTGGATGTTTCATAGAGTCATTAGATTCCACTTCTCCAATTCTAATTTGGAAGGAATTATTTTCTTCAGTTAGCTTTTGTACCTCCTTTTCCATTTCGCAAGTTCTACTTTTAAAGGAGTTGTTTTCTTCATTGGATTTTTTTTTCCATTTGGCCAATTCTATTTTTTAAGGAGTTGTTTTCATCAGTCAACTTTTGTGCTTCCTTTTCCAAGCTGTCAACTCTTTTTTTTTCATAATTCTCTTGTATAACTCTCATTTCTTTCCCCAATTTTTCTTCTACATCTCTTACTTGATTTTTAAAATTCTTTTTGCGCTCTTCCAAAAGAACTTTTTTGGGCTTGAGATCAATTCATTTTCCCCTTTGAGGCTTCACATGTAGGCATTTTCATATTGTTGTCCTCTTCTGTGTTTGTGTTTTGATCTTCCCTGTAGCCATAGTAGCTTTCTATGGTCAGGGCTCTTTTGTGTTTTTTTGCTCATGTTTTAAAGTTTGAGCTCTACTCCTGGAGCACAGGGGTTACTGTCCCAAGCTTGTTGCATTGAAGGTCAAGGGTCTGGCCAATGGCTTTCTGCACCAGAACCTCTGGGGCTGGCAGCTTGACCACTGTGTTAGGGTGGCCTGGCCTAGTTGTGCCTGTTGTGCCCTGGATCCCAGGGCTGGCAGCTTGCCTGCTACCCTGGGGCTAGAGGCCTCACAGCTGGCCTGCTGTGCCACTGTCCTGCTGAGCTAGGACTGCAGGATCTAAGTTGTTGATTTATGCTGTGGCTAAGAGCCTTCTGCTGGCTTGCCTGGACACTACCTGCACTGGTCTCTATTCGCCTTTTACTTAAGTGAGCCAGACCTTTCCTGAAGTCCTTATAAATTATCTAGGGCTGGAAAATTCTTTTACTCCATCTTTTTGTGAATTCTGTTGCTCCAGAATTCTTTTAGAGGCTTGATTTAACATTGTTTCTAAGGGAAACTGGGGAGGGCTGAGAAACTTTCTGGCTTCTCTCTGCCATCTTGGCTCTGCCCTTTAAACATTTATCAGCCAAGCCCTGCCTGGCAGTTGTTTGATCCTGAGAAAATCATTTCACTCCTTAATATCAGTTTCATCATTTGTACAAACCTCATGTTGAGAGGAAAATGCTTTTTAAACCTTAAATTACCGTATAAATGTGGCATTGTTACTACTGTTGTTGTTGCATCTTATCTGAAGAGGAGAGTGTGTAATGAAACAATTTTTAATTTATATTCAAAAGCTCTATGAAATTTTCAGTTTTCCTCAGGAAAGATGTACAGGCAATTTTTGAAAACAGTCTCTAGAAGGTTTTGTATCAGAGGTAGTTTGTAAAATGCTCTGGAGCAGTAATGGTTGGTAAGGGGACCATTGTATGTAAATTATAGGCAACTACCTGATAGGTAGGATAGAGGAGCTCATTCAAATGGGAATGAAAGGGGGAATGAGGGAAGCTATTAGAGAAACTCCTGAATGGGAGAGGGTGTTGGGGGAGAATGAGTCTTATAGAACTATAAGAGATACCCAAAGTAATTGTAATCTCTTTCAGCCTGGTCTTTTCCTTGAACGAAAGAGAAAGGACTAAGAGAAAAACCCACCACAATGGACCTTTTAGCTGATCCGTAAGGCCGGGAAGACAAACTAGTGGTGTGCCTCAAATTAGCTCAATTGCCCAATCCAGGTGACTAGCCCCACTATGGTTGTGTCTCAGGGTAGCTGCTGGCTGCTGAGTGAAGCCAGCCAAAAGGGCTTTTGATGCCAAACTGGCTTGAAATTCTGCAGTTGTGGAAGGATTTGACTCTAAAACAGGAGTTAGGGTAAGTTGAAAAGGATCATTTCAGAAAGTCTGCAAAACCAGCTGGGTTAAGCAGTGACTGATAGTATTAATGACTGGTGAGTTAGTATTAATGTAAGTAATGCAACTTTATTGTTACTTAGTAAGTAATATTAAGTTACTAATATAACTTTGTTGCAAGTAACTGATGGTATTAACGACCAGTTAGTATTAATGTAATACTACTTTATTAGTACTTAGTAATACTAAGTTACTACTGTAACTTAATAGTAAGTGACTGATAGTGTTAATGACTGGTGAAGCTAGAACCAGATTTTTACCTTAGACTCGACTTTAAAAAGTTAGTTTAGGGGGAGCTAAGTGGCACAGTGGATAGAGCACTGGCCCTGGAGTCAGGAGGACCTAAGTTTAAATGTGACCTCAGACACTTGACACTTACTAGCTGTGTGACCCTGGACAAGTCACTTAACCCCATTGCCTAGCCAAAAAACCCCAAAACAAAACAAAACAAAAAGTCAAAAAAAGTTAATCTTTATGATTTGTCTTTTAAAAAAAAAAGTACAGTAATATTGCTTAATCTCAATTGTTCTATTAAGAGGTTGTTTTTTGTTTGTTTGTTTTTTGAAAAAAAAAAAAGGAAAGTGTCTGTATCTCTGGCACCCAGGACAGCGCCTAACACACAGAAGATGCCCAGCAAGCACTTGTTGATTGATTGAGTCAGGCCGTGCCCAAACCTGACTCCAATTTCCACTCAGACACTTGAGGACAGCAGTCAGGTTGTCTAGGTCTTCTCTTCTTCTGACTGAAAATGCTAAGTTTATTCTATCGCTTCTATGGAATCAACACCAGCCTTCTCACTATGTTAGTCACCTTCATCAGATTGCATTTTAGCTGGCAAATATCTTTCTAAAATGTGGCCCTCAGAACTTAGTGCAATATTCCAGATGTGGTCTGACCAGGACAAGAGTACAATGAGAGTGTCAACCCCCTCATTCTAGGCATTATATCTCTCTTCAAGCCATCCATAATATGGCTCCCACCTCCCATTCCAGCCTTTTTTTTTTCATATCACTCTTATACAATAATTCTCATTTCTAGTCATTATTGGCCTGCTAGCAGCTCCCTGTACATGAAATTCCAATTCCCTCCTCCCTGCCTTTGAATTGGTGGTCTCTCATTTCGGGAATATAGTTTTCCCTGACCTCTACCACTTAGAATACCCCAGGTTCCTTCAAAGCATAATTCAAGTGTTCCCTCCTCCATGAGGCCCCTCATCATTTCCACCTTCTCACCCCCATCATTAGTCCTTTCTCCCTCTTAAAATTCTTTTGCCAAACTTTCTATATGCTTTGGATTTATTTTTCTTTGTCTGTTATATCTTCCTAGTCAACTGTAACCTCCTTGAGGGCAGAGACAATTTTGTTTTCGTCTTTGAACCCCTTTTACCTATAAAGTTTCCTTGTACATAATAGACTCTTAAAAATTTTATTGGATGCAGCTTCACATTGCATTAGCTTCCTTGTATGCCATGTTAACAAGACTCATATTGATCTTCTAGGCTACTAAAAACCTCAGTTACTTTTCACAGAAATCTAGCTACACCTCCTCAATCATACACTTTGCAAGGACTTTGCATATGTCAGCATTAAATTTCACCCTATTAGATTTGGCCCAACCTGTGAAGATCTTTTTGACATAACTCAGTTATCCAACTAGATAGCTATGCCTCTCAACATTGTAGCATTTGCAAATTTCATATCTATGCTGTTAACTGATAAAAATGCTAAATAGTCCAGAGTCAAGCATAGATCCCTGAGGTTCTCCACTAAAGACCATATTCCTTGACTTGAAATTATAAATGATTATTCTTTGGCTTTCATCATTCAACCAATTCCAAGTTGATATCACTATACCGTCTTCTAGCCTACATCTCTCTATTTTGTTCTCAAAGGTAGTTGGAATTCTGGCTCTGGCACTTGTTAGCTAGGTGATATATAAGACATATAAGTCTGAGCTTCAATTTCCTTGTTTATGGTATTTGTTCTACCTATCTTACAGGGTTGGGGTGAGGAAAGTGCTTCATAAACATTAAATCATCACATAAATGTAAGTTATTATTCATAAACCAAGTCCTTCTGACTCCCAAGTTCTGTCTTTGTTCTCCTATGCTGTGTTTCCCATGACTAACATAAAATCCTTTTTAGTTGTTCCTATTCAGTCATTTCTCAGTTATCTCAGATTCTTTGTGACCCCATTTGGGGTTTTCTTGGCAAAGATACTGGAGTGGTTTGCCATTTCCTTCTCCAATTCATTTTACAGATGAGGAAATTAAGGCAAACAAGGGTAAGTGACTTTCCCAAAGTCATGCAGCTAGTAAGTATATGAGACCAGATTTAAACTCAGGAAGGTGAGTTTTCCTGGTTTTCAATGTCCCATATATACGATCCTAGGATCATTCATTTAGAGCTAGAAGGGACCGTTTAGACGTCATCTAGCTCAATCCCCTAGTTTTACTAATAAGGAAACTGAGACCCAGAAAAGCAAAATGAATTGCCCAGGGTCCCATAGCTAATAAGGAAGAGAGCTAGGATTTGAACCCACACTCTCTGACTCCAGACCCAGGACATTTTCTACCATACTATATTGCCTCAACTAGACTTCACTGATGTCCAGATGATCTCCAAAGTCTCCTCCTCTCCTCCTCTTAACATGTCCAAATCTTACCCATATTTCAAGGCCTAACTTAAGTCGCATCTCTACAAGGAAGCCTTCCCTAACTGCTCATTGATTATGCCCTTCTCTGAGCTCCTATAGCATTTCATAAGGATCCCAAAAATCCAGGACTTGATCCTATGTTGTTTCATGTGTTTAAATCTTTTCCCCTAACTAGACTGGGAGCTCCCTGAGGACAGGACTTGTGTCTTCTCCTTCTCCTACCTCCCCCACAGTTCCCAGAACAGGACTGCGCATTCACTTGCTGGTTGACTTGCTGATTGATAAATTGATGGGGCAGAAACTCAACCTCCATTCTGATACCCTGAAGCCCCTAGACCTTCCTACCTCTCCCCAAGGCTGTCCTCAGTCCTTGGGTCCTGTCTCCACCCACACACAGCTGCTATCTTTCAGCTAATAATCAGGCCTGGGCAAACCCAGCTGTGTTTTGCATAAGTTGATCATCTCAGAACTATTTTCCCAACATTTCTGGGTTTTAATAAAACCCTAAAAAATAAAAGTATGTTTTACCCCAAGAGTGATTTCCCTTTAATTTTTGGTTTAATTTTTTTTTTCACTTCACTTTAAAGCAGTGAATGCTTCAAAGGGACATCTAATCATTGCATGTACATATATCTGATTGGATCCCCCCTCCATTCTGCAAGATATTAATAACAAGAAGCTCTCTCATCTATGGAATTGTTTTTTTTATTTTTAAAGGGCTTTCAATCTATTATCCCATTTCATGGATACATATGTCAAGGAATCATAAAGCTGGGAGGGACCTTGGAGGTCATCTAAGTGTACTTCCTTTCCACATGAAGACCCTGAGCCCAAAGAAGGTGCCCTGGACCAAGATCACACAGAAAGCTGACAGCAGAGCCAGATTCAAGTCCTCTTCTCTTGACTCACAATCCAGAGCTCATTTGATCCTCACTGTGCCTCTTGGAGGTGGGAAGAGCAGGAATATCATAATCCCCATTTGACAAATGAGGCAAATGAGGCCCCAAGAGATTTATTTACCTGCCCAAGGACACAAATAGAGTCAGTGCCAGGGGTGGAACTAGAACTTGACAAGATCTGATGAACCAATTGATACCATCCCAAATTCTTTAGCCCTGAAAGCCAAGTTATAAGCAGGGCAGAATGGGGGCTTGATCCCAGCACTCTGAATCTATAGAGCATCAAGTTCTTCAGGACTCCTCTGAGAGATAAACTAAGCTTAGCAGCTGTTTAGGAAAAAAGTAATTAGTTAAATGAAGAACCTTCTGGGTGTTGATCTGAGGTAAGCTCTGCCCCCTCCTCCTGCGGCCATTTGCTAGGACACATAGCAGATTCCCTAGCAGTGACCTCCAATGGATCGCTGTCTCTTGTCCCTCAACTGAAGGCTCCCTTAAGGTTCTTGTCCATGTGCAGTTTGTGATACTTGACCCAAACACAAAGATTCCTAGGGACATTTCCACCTGGGAATAGCAAGAACACTTTGTCAAAGGTGGGGAACTGTGATCACTCAGCAGGAAAGGAGTAAACCTAAGCATTTCATCCTGTGAATTCTGGGTGCATTTGTGAGGGTTTCACTTACATTCCTCTTCCAGTTAGCAGACCCATTCACTGGGACTAATGAGCCTATAGACCTGTTCCCATTTCTGCCCACTCCTACACTGGAATTAGTGTCTTAGATGAGAGGAAGGGAGGGAATGAGTATTTGAATAGTGTCTACTCTGTGCCAGGCATTGTGCTAAGCATTTTTGGTTTTGTTTTTTTAAGCAAAAATTATCTCACAGCCGTGACAGGAAAACTGGTAAATGTCCTGACTATGTGTAGCTCCCCATGCCCCCATCTTCTCTTTCAAAGGTCCTACTTATGGCACTCCCAGACTTCCATATCCAGTACTGAGTCCTGAGGCCTGCTTCTGATAGAGATGCCCTCTCTGAATCTCTCTCTTACCTCCCCCTTACCTAATTCTGCTCTCATCTAGCTATCACCTTAGGGAAAGGTCTTATAAACTCTTTCGCTCCTGTGGTTTAATAACTGATAATAGGTTAATTCTTTAACTTTTCCTAAGGTATTCACATTTCTATAGGGGCCTTCAGTGCCCTAAGTCAAAGGAATAGTACTCTAAATGCTGGGATTTCAGACACATGGCAAGTAGGTGGAGGAGACTGCTTTGTGCAGGGGGCCCTTATATCAGAGTATGCAGGCTTTTTCCTACTCTTCCTGTGTGTAGGTACAAAGCTGTCTGGCAACTGGTTTTGTTCTGTAACATAAGGAGAGAATAAATTCAAGATATAAACAAATAACAGGACATCATCAAATTGCAAATACTGCTACCAGGAACTGAAGCCATCGTTTTCTAGGGTAGGAGGAGAGGGAGGGGCCCTTGATCTCTTCCCATCTTTCCTTTCTCTGAAGCTTTCCTCTTCTCCTAGTCCTTTCTCCCTCCTCTCTATTCTTCTGTTGTTCCTCTTTTCCTTTTTTATTTCACTCATCTAGCTTCTTTTCTTTTCTCTTCTCCTTATTCTTTCTATTCTTTCCTTCCCTCCACTTTTCCTCTCTCCTATTATTCTTCCCTATTTCTTTTCTCCTTCCTTTCTCCTTTTCATTCTTTCCTCTTCTCTTCCATTCTTCTCTATTCTCCTCCCTATCAGTATTCTCCCCACTTATTTTTTTCCTCCCTCCCTCTATCTCTCTCCCACTCTTATTACCCTTTCCCCTCTCTGTTTTTATTATTTTTATTCCTTTCTCCTCTGTTCTTTCCAAAAATTCTCTTCCTGTGCCCCTCTACCCCAACGCAATTCTCAAATCCTATCTGGTGAAGCTATTTACCCAATGGTCTCTGAGGTCTATAAATTCTTGTTGTATTTGTCCTTGGCTCAGACTGGGACCACTGTGAGGGCAATCCCTGGGTCCCCAGTGTCTGTCTTAGACTTTTCAGACTGAGGAAAGGGCTAACTTAGGTCACTCTAAGAAGTTATCACCAGTCCAGTTCACCAAACTACAACAACATATTCCAACAAAGTTGAGTGTCAGCTAATTTCTATAGACAAAATTCTATATCTTTCCTAAGACACACGGATCCTAAACCTCCATCTTTACAGGTCTCTACCCCATGTTTCCCCATACATGCTTCCCAGTTTCTCAAATAGTTATTGTTGTATAAACATACATTTAAGCCAAAGATGTGTCTGAGAGGAAGCTGGGGCTGAGGTGGGATTGGGAGGTTGGGGGTAAAGAGCAAAATCCCTGAAGCACCTTCTCCTGGAGCCAACAGAAAAGGGGCTGGGGGGGGGGGGTATGAGGAGCTATCTAGGGCAGGAAGATGTTTGTGATAATGACAGTAGGATCCGAATTGGACCATGGTTCGTCCTCAGTCAATCTTCTTCTCTACCCTGCAAAGAGAAGTCGATTCAGCGAGGCCGTTACCAGGATCTTTATAGGCTGCTGACACACACAAACACGTACCTGCTCCTCCCCCATGCTACAGGCTCCTCTTCCCCTTTTTTCTCCTTTCACTTTCTTCTTTTAACTTCTTCTATCTCTCCCTCTTGCTTTTGCTTTCCCTCTTTTGTACCTCTTCTGGCTCTAAGTCTATGATCCTTTCCCTCCTTCTTCTTCCCCTCCTCTCTTCTCCATCTCTCTTCTCACCTTCTTTCCTTCCATTTTTCTCTCCCTCTTTCTGTTTCTCCCCTCTCTGCCTCCCTCTCTTTTCTTTCCTCCCTCCCTCTGTATAACCCTCTTTCCCTCTCATTCTTTTTACTCCTCCTTTCCTCTCCTCTCCTTCTTTGTCTTTTCCATCCTTCCTCCGATTTTTACTACAGGTGTGCCCCTACTTTAAGCAAAGCCAATGTGTGTAAGTCTCAATGCACCCAAAAGATAAATTATGGAGGGATTTTTTTTTCCACTTTACAAAAGGATACTCTGCTTTAACAAAGGGATGCAGATTCTGGAATCCTGCATATAGACAGCGCCCCCTGGTGTCTATAAAAGAGGATTCCAGTGACACAAAGGTGATTCTTCCCCATGTACCAGGTACTCACTTAGCACTGCTTGGCTTAAGTAAGAGCCCGAGCTGGGTCACTAGACGTCATCTCATCTGATCCCAACCTATTACAGATGAAAAAGCTGAGGCCCATGCGTAGCAGAACTGGGATTTAAAACCAAGTTACACGATTCCAAGATTCAACTCTTTCTACTACATTACCCTACCTGTCCTGGAAGAAAACTTAGCAATCATCTGGTCCAACCCTTTCCCCCTCAGAAAATGAGGCTGGAAGAGGAGGAGGGAGTTGCCCAAAGTCATAGACATACAGGCAAAGCCAGGACTAGAACTCAGTCTGAGCCCTCAAACCATCACTCTTTCTACTATGTCACATTTTTATAGGCACATCCCTCTGCATAAACTAAAGTCTACCTGTACTGTGAGGGGCAAGGGTATCTTTTAGTAATAATAATAACTCATTTATATAGCACTTTAAGATTTGCAAAACACTCTCTGTTCTTTTTTTTATTTAAGGCAATTGGGGTTGAGTGACTTGCCCAGGGTCACACAGCTAGTAAGTATCAAGTGTTTGGTCTGAGGCTGGATTTGAATTCAGGTCCTCCTAACTTCAGGTCTGGTGCTCTATCCACTGTGCCACCTAGCTGCCCCTGCAAAGCACTCTCTGTGTGACAAATCTGTCCAGTGGATGGCAAAAGTATTTTACAGATAAGGAAGACAAAGCTCAGAGTGGTCAAGGAACTTGTCAACAGTTGCACCGTTCAAACTCCAATTGTATCCCTCTGAATTCAATAATCCACATATCCCTATACCATACTGCCCAATTTTAATCTATCTCAGCTCTTTCCCATCCTCATATTCTAAGCAAGTCTCCATCAGAGTCTATTTTCTTTACACCAGGAAAACAAGTGAGACATTCTGGTTGCCCAACCTCTTAGTGAGGACCTGAATGAGCATTCTTCCTTTCTGTGCCTTACTCTCTCTATCTTTACAGTGGGAATGATTGTCACAGCTCTGCCCATTGCCTCTGGGGCTACTGAGAGAATTAAAGACAGAAATGTTCAGAGAGTGAAGTCCCAGTCGTGGATGTGATGGAAAAGTTTTATACTAATTTCTTGATGACCCTATATGTATATCTTGCAGTTTATTTGCAAAGCATATTCACATCTATTATTTCTCTATCCCCCTAACAATTCTACGAATAGAATTGAGCAGATAGTCTAGTTTGACCTCTTTGTGGCACAGAGAGACTAAGTCATTTGCTCAAGGTCACACAGCAAATCTAGACAAGAACCCTGGTCACTCAGATCACAAGTGTTCCACGTTCCTGGTCATGATACATTTAGATGATAAAGTCATTGGCCAGGGACCCTGAACCCTGGGATACAACTCAACTCCTATCTCTTTTCATGAAGCCTTTCCTGATTATCCTAGTTCACTTGGATCTCTGAGTCAGTAAATGAGCATTTATTAAATACTTACTGTATGATAGGCTAAACACTAGGGATACAAAGAAAGGCAAAAGAAAACCCCTGCCCTCAAAGAGCTCACATTCTAAAGATCAAGACAACATGGAAATCTATTTGTGTGTGTGTGTGTGTGTACACATATATATGCATGTATTTATGTATACATATATAATATGTGTATATATAAATGCACATATGTGTTTGTATACTTAAATACATGTACATATACATATATCTATGTGGTTTTATATGCAAATATGCATGGATAGATGATAGATAGACAGATAGACACAGAGTAGATTGAAAGTAATCCTCAAGGGAAAACACTAACAGTCCTCCTACAGAAGGTGGAATTTCAAATGAATCTTGAAGGAAATGAACCAAAGAGTCAGAAGTGAAGAGAGCATTCCAGGCATAAGGCGCAGTCAGTGCAAAGATATGGAAAGAACAAATGTATGTGAGGAACAGCAATATAGCTGGATTGTGGAGTGCATGGCATATAGAAAAGTGGAAGAAGACAGTATAGCTGGGTTGTAGGGTGCATGGTGCATGAAGGATACATATAGGGTACATGAAGATTTCAAAGGTAGGAAGGGAGGCAGGTTGTAAAGAGCTTTAAATGCCAAAAGGATGACTTCATATTTGATCCTGGAGGTAGTAACAGTAGTTCAAGGGAGAGGAGATGAAAGCCTATTCTAGGGTGATGGCTGAGTGAATGATGGGAAGAGAATAAGACTTTGGAGAAATCCTGTATTATCTCACTGGATCCTGAAGTAGACACTACACATTATGTTGTTGAAACTGAGCCCCAGAGAAATTAAGGGACTTGCCCATGGGCACATAGCTAGTATGAGTAAGAGGCAGGATTCAAACTCAGATCTCCTGATTCCAATTCCAGCACTCCTTCCAAACTGCCAGGGGTTGTGGAGTGTACTGAATGCCTGGGTGTCTGGGTTTAATTCTGTAAGCATTGGGGAGTCGTTGGAGGGTTCCGAGCAGTGCACGCCATAAGCATGGGGCTGTCTCTCTTATTTATAGTAGGAATAGCTCACATTTATGTAGTGCTTTAAAGTTTACCCAATGATTTCCTTAGAATGGGAAATGCAAGTACCCTCCTTGTACAGATGTCCACTGTATCTCCATTTTATAGATGAGGAGACGGCCTCAGAGATGGTAAATGACTGGCTCAGCTTCACGTAGCTAGGAAATGCCCAAGTTGAAACCAGAACCTAAATTTTCTGACTGCATGGCCAATGCTCTTGCCCCTATACCTAACAAGAATTTCTCCAAATACTTTCCCCAGCTCCCCATAGTCCGGAACTGTTAGAAAGCAGAGACTGTTAGGAGGGAAGTAGGAACTGAGTACAGGCTTTCGATTCAATCCCACAAATGCCTATACATGCCTATTATACCCCATGGCCCTGTGCCAGACAGAGAGAATACAAACATGAAAAGACAGAGCCTTTGTCCTCAAGAAGCTTGTAGTCTAGTTAGGGGCAAGGGGATAAGATACATACATAAATATGATAAAGTTCTGTCCTTGCAGAGAGAAATGAAGGGCAAAAGAGGAGGAGGAGGAGGAAAGGAGAGAAAGGGTGCATTGCAGCAGGCCTGAAATCGACCAAAGGCCTCCAGAAAGCTTCCCTTACACTCGCGCCTCATTAAGAACTCCATATCTGCTCAGTGACTAACCTTGCAAATGAGTTCGTGCTCAGTAAAGGAAATTGATTACTTTCCATTGCAATTAACATCTGGTCCCGGGTCACATCATTAGGATAATTTGTTATAGAAAAACCAAAGAAACTAGCTACTGGGTAATAAAGGTTCTAGTGGACCCAATCAAAAAGGCCTCTTCCAACTGAAGTTAGGGAGAGGAAGGAGCAGGAATGGGAGTGGAAATGGGTAGGTGGCCTGTGAGGGGGAAGGCCTGCTTGGACCAGGGGCTGAGAAATTAGGAGATAAACTCAAAGAGATGATGTCACCCTTGCTAAGAGCAGGGAAGACTGCTTGGTTGACAACTGGCACAGTACTGGGCCTAGAATCAAAAAGACCTGAGTTCAAATCCAGCCTCAGATGACAACTGGCTGTGTGACCCTAGGCAAGTCACTTACTCTCTGTTTGCCTCAGTCTTCTCATCTGTAAAATGAGGGTAATAATAGAACCTACCTTCTTATTGTGAGAATCAAACGAGTTAATAACTGTAAAGTGCTAAACACAGTGCCTATAGTAAAGATATATATGTAAGTGTAGATGCTTTAAAATATGTTAGCTAGTAGTGATGGTAGTGGTGGTAGTGGTGGTGTTGGCAGTAGTAGTAGTGGTAGTAGTAGTAGTAGTAAAGATCAGAGTGTAAAGATTATGAGTTTAAAGGCCTAGATTCATTCCTAATCCAGGCCATAGGCTAATGCTTAAACCCTAGCCACAGACTGACTTCTGACCCCAGTCTCACTGACTCCTAACCCCTGGCCACAGAATGACACTCTGACATATGCTTCTAATAATAACCCTAGTCTCTGACCCCAACTAAGTTATTTCATTAACATGGCATTGGTCCCCAGGAAGATCAGGGAACAAAATGTGGATGGATCTGTGTGTCCTATCCCTACTCTTAAGAGATATGTCCCACAGCATATGAAGAGTTGTTGTGAGAATAGCAATTTGTAAACCAAAAAGCATGATATATGTGACGTATTATTATTATTCTTATGATAACTTCCAATCAATCAATAAAGCACCTAGTATGTGCCAGACACTATGCTAGATGCTGGGGATATGAAAACAAAATTTAAATAATCCCTGCCCTCAAGGAGTTTATAATCTAACCAGAGAGAAACGAAATGAAAAAGGATAAACAATTGATACGAGATAATTTTAGGGAGAAGGTACTAGAAGCTGGGGGTGAAGTGGGAGAGGGTCGGGAAAGACTTTATGTAGAAAATGAACCTTAAAGGGAACAAGTGATTCTAAAGAGCAGAGATGCATTTCAAGTGCGGTCAACAGCCTTTGCTAAGGCGTAGAGAGAGGAGAGGAAATACTGTGGACAGGGGATGAAGGTCAGTTTGGCTGGATACCTGAGGGGGAATTACATGTAATAAGATTGGAGAGGTAGGTTTGGACCAGATTGTCAGGGATTTTAGAATGCCCAACAGAGGAGTTTATAGCTGAGCCACTGGAATTTACTAAGTAGACCTGCACTTTTGGAAAATCACTTTGGTAGCTTTGTGGAAGATAAGTTAGAAAAGGGAAAATGAGGTTCATTGTTGTTCAGTTGTGTCTGACTCTTTGTGACCCTATTTGGAGTTTTCTTGGCAAAGATACTGGAGTGGTCTGCCATTTTCTTCTCGAGCTCATTTTACAGATAAGGACACTGAGGCAAATAAGGTTAAGTGACTTGCCCAGGGTCACACAGCTAGTAAGTATCTGAGGCCAGATTGGAACTCAAGACGATGAGTCTCCCTGACTTCAGGCCCAGTGCTCTATCACTATACCACTCAGCTGCCACTTAGATGAGATAGGGAGGCCAATGAAGGAGGTGATTGCATTAGTCTAGTTGGGAGGTGATGAAGCCCAAACTAGGTAGTTTTATGTAGAAAGAATTGGAATTACCATCAACACCAACACTAGAAAGTGGCATGATGGAAGAGGCAATGGAGTTTGAGTCAAAGAACCCTGGTATGATTCTGTCTGTGTTGCTTATCTAATTTATGTAATAGATCAGGGCCTCTGTTTTCTTTTCTGTAAAGTAAAAGGGTTGCCTTAGCTGATGTCTAAGGTCCCTTCCCACCCTAAATCCTATAGGTAAACTCCCAGAGAGGAAAGCCCATTCACAATGCCATTGTGGGGGTGGTGCATCCCCCATCCATTCATGGCAGGCTCTGACCCCCTCCCCCCAAAGCAGCAGCTATCAGATTAGGCTTGGTAGCTGCTGCCCAGTCAGGCTCAGTGAAACAGCTACTTTCTTCTTGAGACCATGAGTTTGACAAACCCAAGCTGTGTTGCTGTTAATTCTCATTTCCTTCTGTTGTTCCTCAACTCTAGCCCGTGAGCTCTTCCATAAAAATCTGCCAAAGTTACCTTTGCAGCACGTACATTTGCCAGGCAGACAGATTTATGACAGTTACATGTATAAATATTTATATGCTGCGACAATGCAATTTTGGAGGGCACACATACAGGCTTCCTGACAGGCTGACACACACCCCTCCCCGCCCTAGACACATCCTAGCCTGATCACCCTCTTTCCCAAACCAGACTTTCCAAACCCAGACCTTTCTGTAGATGACCAACATTCACACCCATGCCCACACTCAAATGGGCATACATAAGTCACTGGGCATGACAGCGTAGAATGAAAGTAATTACTGACATTTCCATGATATTTTAATGTTTACATTGTGCCCACACACACACACACATACACACCCCTACCTGATCATCATCTCCTTTGCTTCTCCCAACACCTCAGTGCTATTATCCCCATTTTGCAGAAAAGAACACTAAAGCTCTAAGGAATTAAGTGACTTGCCCAGAGTCACATAGCTGATACATATGGGAAGGCAGGGTTAGAACCTACTTTCTCCACAATCTCACATTGCCTCTCTTAGATACATCTCCTACCCTGACACACAGAAGCATGTACGTATGCACAACTGAATACACAAACATATGCATAATTGAATACACATGGCACCTACCCTAGTATCTACACATACACACAGTTGAGAATGCACACAACATCCCCAACTAACCTAGTGCACACAGACACCAACTTGCATCAATATACAAACTATGGGCTGAGAGGAGAAAGGAAGTGAGTTGTGTTTCTTCTGGAGAGCCTTACCTACTTCAGTCCAGTCTGCAGTTTCTAAATGGAGCCGTGGAGCTGCAAGAAGGGCAGAAGCTACAGAGGTGGGGGTGGGAGCTGGGGAAGGAGCAGAACATCCCAAGGAAGGAGAAAAACAGAAGCAAAGGTATAGAAATAGGGAGAAGTTTGGCGCTGGGGTCAGGGAGGTAGAGGGGAGAGTGAGAGTGAGAACAGGTAACAACGGGGCAGTGAACAAACCAGAAACACAGGGTCAGTGCTTCCCAGGCCAGTCATTTAAAAAAAAAAAAAGGCCTCTTTTGAGATGAATTGCTACGTGGGTTGGGCCCAATGTGGGGAGGTGGAGGGGGGAAATAGGGGGTACCAATCAAAATGAGTTTCCCTGGGGAAATTGTGCCACATTGGTGAGTTAATGTGGAAATGAATCACCCGGCCTCTTGGCGCTACTTGGCTCCTGCGAGCTGGAGTCTGCCTCCTCTCTGGCGTGTGAATTACTGTAGATTTGGGTAAAACACACGCTTCCAGCCCATCGCTCAACTCCTACATTCCCTTTTCGCATTTTTCATTTGGCAAGAGCTGATGTACGGCGGCTCATCACTCCCCAATATTATTGCACGATTAAAGGACGTATTTAACAGTGCTGCTGTATATCATCGGGGGATCTCACGGAGCCTGGCTTTTTGCATCAGAGCTGGGCAACTCATCCTGTTGAGAAGGGGGTGGGGGGGCAGTGTGCTGAGGATAGAAAAGGCCAACACTCCCCACTCACTAGATTCCTTTGCAGGCAGTCCTGAGAGTAGTTGAGTTTGGTTCTGCTAATGGTCTGGAATTCACCCTTGTCTTCTCACAAGCAAGTTAAGACATCACCCTGGGGCAACTAGGTGGTGCAGTGGACAGAGCTCCAGCCTTGGAGTCAGGAGGACCTGAGTTCAAATCTGACCTCAGACACTTGACACCTACTCGCTGTGTGACCCTGGGCAAGTCACTTAACCCTGATTGCCTTACACACAAAAAGTAGACACTCAAATATTTGTTGAGTCCCCGCAACTTTCCCAGGGCTGGGGCCCTTTGTCTTCTTTGTTGCTTCTTCCCCACAGCATCCAGTACAGGGCTGGGCACATGTAAGATGCTCATTAATACTGGTAGATGAATTGGCCAATTTTGTCTAAACCCGGCAAAAAGTCTGAGAACTAGAACAAATGGACCATTTCTGTGTCACCTGGAACTGGAGACTAAAGGTAGGAGCAGAGAAGGCATCCACAGAATCCAGCCTGGGAGAGAAGGCCACTAATAGAGACCCAGGTCTCCTTTCCCATTCTTCCTTTGCTCACCCATACTACCTATGCTTCACTGCATGGCATTCCCCA
>NW_020954569.1:51298481-51309755 GCF_900497805.2 Vombatus ursinus | reverse complement strand
CACACACACACACACACACACACACTCAGAGCTGGCTATGGGAAGAGATAACTGTGGTTTCCATGGCTTTATTACCTTCCTTAATATTAATTATTTACTGGGCTCTGACAGCATCTTCTATATTGTAAGACACATGAAAGTATAAGCTGAGTGTCCCAAATACACATTCAGTTGGGATTTAACAAGACAGTTATTTATACCAAGCAAACACCCTAGAAATGTTATAAAACCCACGCCTGGCACTCTCCACATATGCAGAAGAGACTGTGGTCTCTGAGGTGTTTGTGAAGTGGGGAAATAGGGTCATGTTCAGAGGCAGAGTAGACAGATGCCTACAGGATGTAGTGTAATGTGAAAGATACTAGGAAGGCCTTCTTTAGCTCTTCACTGTGACTCAGATTCTACCACTAGAGATTCATTTCTTTGGATAAAGTAACATTCTCTTCAGTCTTCTCTTTGAAAATACAAATAAATATCCCTAGGAAAAGCATACATTCTATGCCTGGAACCAGAAAGTGAACTAAATTTGCCAAATGGTTTTCTTCTTTTTTGTCAAGGGCTGATAACGCAGGAGCACTGAGTGTGACAGGGGATACTGAGAAGGGAACAGAGGGGGAAGGGAACACAATAAAAGGAGTCACAATAAGAGTTCATTAACTTTAGAGAACTCTAGAGACTTTCTTTGTGACCTTGGATGGTTTCCTATTCTGCTCTGTGCTTCCATAGCTAACTGAGATATGGGGATAGTATTTGTCTTAGACTTAAGAACACAGAAATATTATTCCATCCCACTCCCAAGTTAATCTTGGATTCTGGCTCTGACAGAAGCCCAGTAGTGTAGTTGGGGGGGCAGGATTTCCTACTTTGATGTTGTCCCCATAGTGAAGAGTCCAGTTCCCAACACTCTAGAAACTCACAACCACAACCTGTTTGGGAATCTGTCCCTTAGAATGTATCTACACATTCTTCTCCTTGAGGGTGAAGACTGTTTCATTTTTGTCTCCGTATCCCCAGTGACTAACACAGTACCTGGCACACAGAAGGTGATTAATAAATGCTTACTGGTTAGTTAGTTGATTGATTGGTTGATTGCTTTTGCATTAGTTCATAGCTGGGGCACCCTGGCCAAGAAACAAGTCCCTGCAAAGTTATCTGTTTCTCTTTGAGAGATGAAAGATAGCTTAGAATTAAGACTCACACTACTTCCTCTTACTTCCTTGGGTCCTGAAATCCTAATAACCTGGGTTTGGGGAATGAGGTTCTCCATGTCCCTTCCTTCCCTCCTTTTCTTGATATTATATTCATACCAATAAATATTTGTAGATCACTCCTTCTAGCACTGGTCTAAGGCTCTTTTATGAATATCAAAAGTCTCTTCTCCGAACTTCTCTTTCTAGTCTTAAGGCCTTTAGGAATAGCAGTGACCCTAGTTTGTTTAGAGTGGCTGGAAGCAATAGGTTGAGTGAGAGGATATCAAAGCATCTTTAAACACTACGTGTATATATATTATCATTGTTGTTTTCAACCTTGCGAGGGACAAAGGAAATAACAGCCTAGTGGAGGAGACAAGTAAGAGAATAACTAAGAGGCCAGCTGCGTACTTAAGAGAGTAAATCCTGTAGGAGCCTGGAAGGGGGAAAGATCAGTATGAGGAGTGGCAATTCTGGAAGCTTTCATGGAAGAAATGGAACTTGAATGGGACCTTGAAGGATGGAGAAGATTTTAAGTGTGGAGGGGATCTAGACAGGTAAAGAGGTGCAGGCAAGGCATATGGGAATGGGAGGAGGGACAAAGTGAACAAAGACAAGGAGGTAGGATAGATAGAGCTAAACTATGGTACAAAGCAAGGAACACTTGCTCTGGAGTCAGAGGTCCTGTGCTCAAGGCTTATCTCTGAAGTTACTATCTGTGTGACCTTGGGCAAATCACTTAACTTTCCTGGCCCTCAGTTTCCTTACCTGTCAAATAGACATAGGAATAGATAGCATCTAAGATTCCTTCCAGCTCTAAATCTTTGGGGCAACTAACCTCTGACAAGATGGCCCCTGAAGTCCTTCCCAGGTCTAGTTCTCTGATTCTATGAATGTGTGGGGAAGAAGCAACTTCTTGTGTTCCAAACATAGATGAATGGGGATCCACAGGTTCCATCAGCAAAAGATATCCAGTAGCATTCAGAGGAAGAAAATATGAATGGGGATTCTTTATGACCCTCTGCTGCGAAGAAGTACTAGAACAATAGGGTAAAATACTGGAATGATGGGCTATTGCCAGAGATGGAACGCTTTAAATGAAAAGTAGAGGAAGGGAGAAAACTGAATACTTATACCTGTCAAGTTCAATACCATAGACAGCGGCAGATACAACACAGGAAGAACCACAGTAGAAATGATCAGTAATTCCCAGGAAACATGTCCAAGAAGAGGACAGCAATGACCTTAGATGCCTCTATTCAAATACACAAAGTATGGGTAACAAACGACTGAAATAAAGAAATAGTGAAATAGAGACCTGCCTCAGGGGGTCATTTCTACCTCATAGGAATCCTTGAGGTTTTATGGTATGAGACTCTTGACTGGACTATGGCTCTGGAAGGCTATACGCTTTTTAAAATGAACAGGAGAGAGAAATGGGATAGAGAAATAACATTATATATTAGGAAATCAACTCATGGGAAGAAATCCAGGAACTGGAGAGGTAATCAGAAAGAACATTTGGGCAAAGATCAGTGGAGGAAGAAATAACAGTGCAGACAGACAGAGAAAATAGACCAGGAGTTTGGAAAAGATATCATGAACCTGGCATGGAGGCATGACATGGTAGTGATGGGGGATTTTGATGTATGACATCTGTTGAAGCTTTCTCTCTGCCCACAGCATGGCAACTGATAAATTCTTGACTTATTTTCATGACAATTTCTTTCTTCAAAAGGTGAAAGAGGCAATGATGGGAACTGCTATTCTAGACCTGGATTAGTTAATTCAAACTAATATGAATGAGGAAGACCCAGGAGCCTGGGGGGGGGAGGAGAGATAGGGACCCCTCCATCTGTGACAGACAAGAAAAGGAAAGCCAGACACATAGTTTGACATAAGCCCTAGATTTGGGGACTGTGGATTTCAAAAGGTTCAAAGAAAGGATATGTTGTATCTCTTGGCCTAAATTTGGGAGGAACTTAGGAGGAGTCAATCCAAGAGGGACAGTAAGTTATCAAGAATGAATGTCTAATGATTCAAATATAAGAGGCTCTGTTGTGAAAGAAAAGGGTGAGCTGATCGAAGAGACTGAACTGAAAGTACTCATCCACCAAGCTAGACTAGAAGCTAGGACAAATAAAATAAGATAAAGGCAAAAGGATGCACAGGGCTGTCAGGAATGCTAAAGCTCAGAATGAGCTGTGCCTGGCAGTAAATGCTAAGGACAGCAAAGAGGGGTTTTTGTTTGTTTGTTTGTTTTGCTATATTGGGGGCAAGAGAAAGATCAAAAAAAGGGACAGGGCTCTTGCTTAGAATAGATGAAACCATGATAACAGATGATGGAGAGAAGGTAGGATTATTCAACTTTGATTTTGGCTTTGTTTTCTCTGCAAAGGAGTGTGATCTTTAGATGGGAAAGGATGGATCAGAAAGGGAGTTGTAAGGAAGGGAGCTGAAACACAAACAAGGAAATATATAGATGCATATATGTGTGTATATAAATATGTCCATATATATATCTATATATATAATATATATCTATATATAATATATATCTATATATAATATATATATAAAATATATATATAATATATATATATAAAATATATATATATACACACACACACACACACACATACATACCTACAGCACTTACTTATTCTTAATGAATTCATTTAATGAGGCCTTGAAAAACTACCTCCAAGAATATGGAAAAAATCAGTAATCTGATATCTGAGTCCTTAGCAGTAGTCTTAGATAGGTGGGTGGCACAATGGATAGAGTATTGGAGTTGGAGTCAGAAAGACCCAAGTTTGAATCTTGTCTCAGGCACTTACTGGCTGTGTGACCCTGGGTGAGGCTTAAACTTCTTCACTCCTCTCAACTTCCCTTTCCCTCCTCTGTAAAAAGGGGGTAATAATGGCACCTGCCTGACAGGGTTGTTTTGAAGATCATATGAGATAATATTTGTAAAGCACTTTGCAAATCTTCAAGTGCCATATAAATCTAACTATTATTGTCTTGGGGAGAGTACAGGAGGTGCAGCAGGACTGGAGTAGGGCAGAGTCAAAAAAAGGAGGAAGATGTAGTCTGGAAACTGGAGACCAACAAGCCTGTTTTCAATTATTGGCAAAATTTTAGAACATATTATTAATAAAGGGATGGTTTATGAGCATTTGGGAAGGGACAAGAGGGTCACCAAGAAGACAGATGCCTTCATCAGTGATAGGTAATACCAGACTCCCCTCACTTCCATTTTGGAGTCGAGAGGAATGCTGACGTTATAATTTGGTGTTGTTTAGTTGTTTTTCAGTCATGTCCAACTCTTCAAGTCAGATATTCTTGGCAAAGATACTAGAGTGGTTTGCCATTTTCATGAGGAAACTGAGGCAAACAGGGTGAAGTGACTTGCCCAGGGTTACACAGCTAGTGAGTGCCTGAGGCCAGATTTGAACTCAGGAAGAGGAGTCTTCCTGACTCCAGGCTGTAGTGCCGCCTAGCTGTCCTGATGTCGTAATATTATACCTAGATTTCAGCAGAGCATTTGACCAAGTCTCCAATGTGACTGTGGTGGTTCTATTGGGTCACACTGACACAGAATTATGAGCTAGGTTCATAGGATCCTAGGTTTAGGATCAAAGGTTTAGAGCTGGAAGGGATCCTAGAGGTCTTTGAGTACAACTCCTTCATTTTACAGATAAGGAAACTGAGGTCCAGAGAAGTTAAGTGAGTTGCCCAAGATCACACATAGAGTAAGTGGCATGGGTAGGATTTAAACCCAGGTCAAAACCCAGGTACAATTTAATAAGGTATAATCATTAATAGGTAGATGTTGGCTTGAAAGAAAACTTCTAGGGGAATGCCTCAAGGACCTGATTGACCCCGTGCTGTTCGACATTTTCTGACTTTAGAAGAAGACAGAGACGGCATGCTTATCAAAGTTGCATATGGCACAAATCTGGGTAAGAAAGCTATCATGTTGGTTGAAAGTTGGGATCCAAAAAAAAGTATTTCAACAGGCATAGAAAACAGTCCTAAAACATTTAATAAGATGAAATCTACTAGAGATCAATTCAAAGTCTTCTACCTGAGTTCAAAAAATTAATTTCACAAGAACAAAATGGAGGGAGCTTGGCTAGAAAACAGTTTGTGTGAAAAAGAGCTGGTGGGTTTTGTGGACTTACAAGCTCAAGATGCATCGGTAGCATGATGAAGCAATTAAGGAAACTAATGAGATCTTGGACTGCATTAAGTGATTCATCATGTACAGAACATGTCAGACCACATGTGAAGTAAGTGCTTAGTTCTGGGGACCACATTTTTAGAAGAACAATGGCAAATTGGAGCACATCCAAAGGAGGGGCAACAAGAATGGTGAGGAGGCTAGAGACCCTGTCGTGTGAAGGACCTGGAGATGTTTAACCTCAAAAAGAGATTCAGCAGAGGCAGAGCTGTCTCCAACTATTTGTATGTTTGTCATGTGGACAATGAGCAGATATGTTTTGCTTGGTCCCAGAGTGTAGACCTAAGACCAGTGAAGGGATGGAAGTTACAGAAGCACATTTAGCCTCGATGTAAAGAAAAACTTCCCAACAAATTGTACAATTGTGGGAAAGGGCTGCATCAGGAGGTAGTGGGTTCGTTCCCAGAACTTCATGTGAGGTCTTCCAACAGATACTGGATGACTACTTGTCAGGGTTGTTATAAATGGCCTTTCTGGCAGAAATAAGAAGCAGAGGGCTTTTGTATGGTAGTAAGAAGATATAAGATTGGAAAGGGAGGTCCTTGCAGAGAGGAATTTAATATCAAGCTATGGAGTTTGGACTTATTTCAGTAGTTACTTGAGAGACATTGAAGGCTTTTGAGCAAAGAGATGACATAAGCAGTTATGTTTTAGAAAGTCCCAACATTAACATGAAGGATGGAATGGGAAGGGCAGAGGCTGGTGGCAGGAGACCAGGTAGGAACCTAGTGCAGTAAACCAAGTGTAAAGTGATGAGGTCCTAAATCAAGGTGGCTTCAGGAGAGACTAGAGATATTTCAAAAGAAGAGTCAAGAAATATTTGATGATCATATGTAGGGAATGAAGAAGAAGGGGGGGTCAGAATGCCTCCAAGCATTGCCTCTATGTGGCTTATGTAAAAATGCATATATGTTATCTCAGAGAGGAGAAAGCTTTGTTGAGGGAGGAAAGCCTTCTCCATCTCACTCCCATTACCACAGGCTGTCTGACAGAATAGTTAGAAATTGGAAGGTGTAAAATGACTGGGTCCTGGGAAATTGACATAGGATAGGGTTTTTAATGGCCTGGGAGCAGAGGGATTTCAGGGCAGAGACCTTGGACAGGATAGCTTGGATCAGTAGGCACAGAGATCAGACTGGTTTGGAAATTGGAAGCTGGGAGGAATGTGTGTGTGTGTGTGTGTGTGTGTGTGTGTGTGTGTGTGTGTGTGTAGGGAAAGTTTTTGTCTCATTAAAGAACAGTCCCTTAAATAGAATAGGAACTTATCTAGGCCTGAAAAATCAGGAGACCCTGTACCTTTCTTACCCATTCCTCCCCCCCCTTCTTTCTCCTCTATCCTCCTTCCACTTCTTCCTTATTCTTCTAGAACGCACAGGCTAGAAAAATGCAGGTCCCCAGAAGAGTGCAAGCATGATATCAGTTCCAATAAACCTGTCCTCCAACACACACACACACATACACACACACACAAATACAGGCAAACAATTCATACTGAGATACATGTCTATAAATATATGAACATACCTACTAATGTGGACACATTTTTCAGGCATGCACAGTGATTCATAGATGCATGCACAGACATACTGCATAGGCAGACACACAAATACACATCTGTGCACACCTGTACAGGTATGCCCCCTACATAACCTGTGTACCCAAGAAACACAGTCCTGCATGGACACCCACAAACATGTATTCACCCCAATGTTCTGGAACTTGTGAGTTGTCTTTATCCTCTACACCAAGGTTGCCTCAAACCCTTGGGTCAGTCTGGAAAAAATGACTTTGCCAGCTGAAAATGACAGAGAATGGCCTCAAAGGTGGGAAAGGTAGAAAGTTATACAGCTGAAAAAAATGATTTGAAATCAAACCATCTTCATGGGAGACATAAGCTGGGAAAAGATACAGGCAAAACTGAGAAAGGAAGTCTTGGGAGGAAACAGATGTGAGCCACAAGAATGCAGATGGGAAGCTGAAAATTCCACCTGTAGGGACCTTTCCCATTTCCCCCGGAAGAAAACAGAGAGAGTACCCCTGGGGAATCAAGGACTATCTAAGAGACACTCCACTGGTATCTAGGCAAGAGGAAACCTATGGGGAGAGAGGCGGAACTCTTAGGGGCCAAACGCACAGGATTCCCTTCAAAATCTCTATTCTAATCTATCCTATTAAATTTAGTCAGAAATGATTAAAATATCTCCCATGGACCCAGATCCCTAATATGGGGGAAATGGGGGAAAGGTGGGTCCCTGTCCTCAGGCAACTCACACAGAAGAGAAGGAGAAAAGCTCTAAGCAGAATTAGAGAATCATCGATTAAAAAGTATTTCTTAAGTGCTTACTATGGGGCCTGTAATCAATAAGCTAGGTTCTGGAAATACAAAGACAAAAATAAAGCAATTCTTGCCCTCAGGAAGCTTACATTCTATCAGGCAGAGAATATGTACATAAATAAGTATCTACGAAATAGGTATAAGATGATGGAGGGGGAGGATACTAGCAGCTGGGGACAGCTGGAAAGGTTTCAGCTGGAAGTTGGCTCCTAAGCTGAGTCTTAAAGGAAAGTAGGGGTTCTCAGAGGCAGAAGGGAGGGAGGAATGTATTATAAACATGAGGGATACCCCCTTTAAGGTGAGTAAATGGGAAAGGGAATGTCATGGATGAGGAATACTAAGAAGGCTAGATTGACTGGACCAAAATGTATGCAGGAAAGTAATATGTAATGCCTCGAAAAGCAGGTTGGGGCCAGGTTGTCAAGGGCTTCAAAATGCCAACCAGAGGAGTTTATTTTTGTTCCTAAAGATAACAGGGACCCTTTGGAGTTTATTGAGTAGGAGAGTTCCACGGTCAGACCTGTGCTGCAGGAAAATAATATTGGTAGAATAATACAGAATACTGTCTGGTCAATAATAATAATGATAACTCAAATTTTGCATCCTTTTAGAGTTCACAGAGTATTTTCATCACAACCCCCTGAAGGAGCTAATGCTTAAATATTATTCCCATTTTACAGATGCGAGAAATGAGTCTGAGAAATGAGGTAACTTATTTGAAGTCACACAGCTAGTAAGAGGCAGAGCCAGTCATTGTACTGAGATATCTTGATTCCTAGTTGAGCACCCTTTCTTCCCGACCTTTATGATTGTGTTAGACCAT
Organism: Vombatus ursinus; assembly: GCF_900497805.2. Taxonomy (NCBI): domain Eukaryota; kingdom Metazoa; phylum Chordata; class Mammalia; order Diprotodontia; family Vombatidae; genus Vombatus; species Vombatus ursinus. The sequence goes on along the minus strand of NW_020954569.1, from coordinate 51,301,161 downwards.
GCTATAAGAATCTAAGTACTCTAAGAGTTTGAAAGCCAACTTCAGCTGTGTGATTTGGAGCATTCAGGGAAAGCATCACAGGAGAGAGTCGCACGTGGCCATTCCAGAATGGGTAGGATTTAGATGGGGGAGTGCTTTGTGGGGGCACAGAGTCAACTGGAACAGGGTAGGGAGCAGTACGAACTAAGACAGAGTTAAGAATAATAGCAGTGACATCTCATCTTTATCTAACACTTTAGAGTGTACAACATGCTCATAACCATCATAACCAATTTTTGTGGTAGGTAGTTAGCATCCACCCCATTTGACAGATTAAAAAAAACTGAAGTTCAATGAGGTCTAGGGACTGCCTCCAAATCACACAACAATCAATGAGCAGGATGTATGAGGAGAGTAAATATACTAGAACATCTACACAAAGTATAATAGAAAAGAGGGGAAGAGAAGGTTGGAAGGGTAGGTTGGGACTTTGTCAGACCTATTTTCTTCTTTTCTCTTTCCCACGTGGCTGGGCACAAAAATGGTGCTTAGTATGTGCTTGTTGAAGGAATAAATGAATGAATAATCAGCGAATCATATTATTTGGAACTGGAAGGGACCTTAGTCCAACTTCCTCATTTTACAGGTGAAGAAACTGAGACCCAATAATACTTTGAACCTCTTCAGACCCATAGGGCTGTCCCCATATAATAGGAAAAACAACAGCTGAATTTTAGAATGACTCATTGACTCCTTGAAGGACATACAGTGAATCTGTGTTAAAACAGGACTAGAACTTCTGATCTTGAAGACCCAAGAACCTGCCCATTAGATGACCCTACTCCTGCATGACTTCCTTCCTTGTTCTCGTCCCCTCTTCCTCTCTCACTGAAGCTCCTTCTCCTCTTCTTTCCCTGAAACACTTGGAGAGTGGGGCAAGTCTCTGGCCAGTTAACGGGAGTGAACAATTAAGTTGCACAGTAGTAGAGAGGGAGAAGGAAGGGGGGAAAGAGCTCTCGGCAGTGTTGGAGTGTGCATGGGAAGATGGATGAACTTTCCCATTTCATCGGCGCCATGGAGCCCACGGTAAATATCAGAGGTAATGATATTGACTTTAAGGTATTACGGCTCCAAATGTCACTTGTGCGCTCTCTCTTTTTTTTAAACAGTCCCGATGATTTGATTTACATTTTTCCTCCTTCCCCTCCCCCTGTCCCTAGAATGGGGAAGAAGGAAACAAGGCAGGCTTTGGATGCCCTGTTCTTTTCTTTCTCATGAGCCCAGCACAATCAAAAAAGGCTTCCATCATGGCACCACCCCCACTTCCACACTTCCTCATGTTCATGAACCTTCCAGGGTTCCCCAGTGCCAAAAGGATCAAGGCCCAACTCCTTAGCCTGGCATTCAAGGGTCTCCAGTGTATGGTACCAACCTATCTTTCCAAGTTTATCTCTCCTGCCTCCCTATACAACTTTCTCAAGTCCAATAAGGTTGGTCTCACTGGCCTCCAGATACATCATGTTCATTCTCACCTTTCCTCTCACCTGAAAGGCCTATCCATGTGATCCCCATGACTTCTCTGCCCTTTTTCCAAGGTTCTGCTCAATATCCATCTCCCCTCAAAGATTTCTCTTACTACTCCAGTCCTCGTGGGCCTCTCTGACCTTCTCATAATTTAGTACCAACTGCATACTCCAACACCTCATAATATAGTGTTTTCTGTTCCCTGGTTCACAGAACTGTGTGAGTCTTGTCTACCAAACAATGTGCTTTCCAAGTGCAAAAAACAGAGTTTAGCACTAGACTAGGCACCTAGAAAACTTCAATAAATACCTGGTGAATGAGAAACAAAAGTCTGGCCATACAGAGAGGGTATGGTGGGTGTAGGGAGGAGCCTCTCAGGACTTCAAGAGGACTTCAGGGATACGAGTAGGGCAAGACAGAGCTAAGTCCAACTCTGTATGAAGGACAAATCACCATCATCACCATCTTTGAATTTAGGAGCTGAAAAGGTCCTTCAAGATCCAACCCCTTCATTTCACAAATGAGGAAAATGAGGCCAGAGTGGTGAAGTGTCTTGCCCAAGGTCACACAGCTAGTAAGTGGAAGAGCTTGGATTCAAACCTAGGTTATCTAAATCCAAACCTTGAGCTCCTTCCACTTTACCGCTCTCTACTGTGATGTCGGTATCCTTGCTACTGAGTCAGATCCAAGACTTCTACTGCACAGTGGCCATGTTTCTAAACATGGGGTGTAAGTCAAATTGTTGACAATCCTAGCCCTATTTTAAAGGCATGATTCAACACAAATTAACAAGCATTTATCACAAACTTCCAGGCAAATGTGTTCATAATGCTCACTGCTAGGGTTTGAACGAATTGTGAAAATGAAGAATTTTACAAAAGTTTACCACTAGCACATGTGCTCTCCCTCTATCCCTTCCCAGCTTTATCCCCAGACACCCAGTGTCATCATGATGCCAGAGCCCTCCTGTTAGGGAGCAAAGTGTTTGATAAATACACAAGGTCATAGAATCTTAGGGCTGGAAGGGAAAGGAAGGGTTGTCTAACCCAACCACGTAGTGACTGTAGGAATCCCCTTAATAGTATCCCTGACAGGTGATAATACAGCCTTAACTTCAATACCATTGGTGACAGGGAACTCACTACCTCAGGAAGCAGCCCATTGTTAGAAAGCTCTT
>NW_020954569.1:51293652-51298426 GCF_900497805.2 Vombatus ursinus | reverse complement strand
GTCTGAGGCCAGATTTGAACTCAGGTCGTCCTGACTCCAGGGCCAGTGCTCTATCCACTGCATCACGTAGTTGCCCCCCCCCCATAATTCTTGCCCATCAGTCCAAATTCTGCCCCCAGAATTATACAGATCTTTCTTTAAAGTAACAACTCTTTAAATAATTTAAAAACAATGATCATATTCCCATAAGTCCTCTCTTCTTGAGGATAATTTTCCCTAGATTATCTGACCTGCTTTTGAGTCCCTCCACCACGCTGATCACCTTCCATTCACATAGTTATTATGATATAGTTAGTATGTTTATTTTCCCAGGGAAGGTTTCTATTTTGAAAGAAGAGATTAAAGAGAATGATGCTCTAACCATCAAGAAATAATCTCTAATGGTGGAATTTCAGACACCATGATACATGGGAGAGGGGACATTTGAGATGGAGGGGGGGCAGGAAGCCTTTCCAGTGCCCTTCTAATTAAACCCACAGAGAGGCACCATGGGTTACAGGAAAGATAACTGTACTAGGAATCAGGACATTTGTTTGGCAGGTTTGACTCTTCCCTTGACTCACTGTGTAACTTCAGCCAAGTTGATTAACCACTCTGGTTCTTAGTTTTCTCATCTTCAAAATAGAGATAAGGATGCGTTTCCCCACCTACCTCACAGAACCGTTGTAATACTCAAACTAGATGAAGAATGTACAGTGTTTTATAAGGTCCTATATAAATATGTTATTATTATCAAAGCACCCTAGATGAAATGGAAATTTCACCCACCCCAACTTCATTTTCCCCTTCAAAGAGAGCTGCTGTTCTGGGGCAGTCTTCCCCACCCACCTTTAGGTACAACAGGTGATGGAGGAAGCTGCACAGGACAAGATCACACCTCCTGACACTTCCTCCTGAGATTCAACAGGTTCTCCCAGAAAGGGAAGGGCAGTGAAGAGATGGCACTGCCAAACACCCCGTTAACCTAGACAAATCATGCTTGCAGGAAGACAGACAGAGGAAGGGAAGTCGGGGTACTGGTCACCTGGAGGGATAGAGGAAGACAAACCATGAAGTAATCTCTCTGCTGTTCCTATTCGAGCTCCCATCTATACTAAGGATTGGCAGTGGGGGAGGAGGAGAGGAGAAGGTGATAGCCGAAGGGATATGTTTTTAATTTCTTCATACATGCCCTCACACATTGTGTTACATTCCTATTTTCTGGCCTGCCTGTTCCCACTGGGATTCAGTCTCAAAGGTCAAGGGAAAGAGAGAGAGAAGGCCAGGCTACAGGGGAGACCCAAGTGTTTAATTATACACAAGTTCACTGCTGCCTGGTGGGGGCAGGGAGACCGGGAGCTGGTCCTATGCAAAGGTCAGGTATTGTGTGGCTTTCTGCAGAATTACAGGAGTAGAGAGTGAGCCAGAGGCCTGACCCCAGAGTCAATACGTTGGTGTATAAGTGCATTCTCAGAACTGGTCCATTCAAGTTAACTCCTCCCTCCCCCTCACCTACCTTCAAGGGCTGGGACAACTCAGGATCTGCTAATGGTCTATTGCAAATGTAGTAGACACATTTTTTGGATAACTTTTGTGGTGTCAACAATTAATTCAAACCAGTGGTTAATCCAAATGTCTCCCTTTCATCATGTTACTCTACTGTTCAAGAATCCACAATGGCTCCCTATTGAATATGCCTTAAAACACAAGCTCCTCAGCTTGTCATAAAGCACTCCATAATCTGGATTTGCTACACTTATCTCCCATTATCCCTCAACAAACACCATCCAATCTAGTCAAGTCAGTCTCTTCCTCATTCTCCAAACATATCCTGTTGTCTTTCTTTTATCCCACCTTTATTTCATTTCCCCTGTCTGAAATGACTTCCCTCTCCTCTTTGCTCATATAAATCCCACCGATCTTTCTTTGCTTCAGCCTATACTGAGTATGCTGGAGGTGGGGAAAGAGACAGGGCAGTTTACAACCTGGGCATAAAATTTCTCCCATAGAAAATCCACCAAGTGGATAGATAATAGAGTTGTACATAAGTATGATCTTAGACTCTGAGACATTCCCATAAGGAAATGTCAATGAAAGTGAAATATAAGAGACACTGGTCACCAGAAAATGACTGAGGCCAGTTCTGAGCATGCATTGATGGTTTGGAAAGCCTGTCTCTCATCCCCAGAGCAGAATTCCTAAGGCCCGATCCCAACATCTGGGTCTGTCTTACAGATTATAGCAAATCAGGAGCCCAGAACACCTCATTGGTGAGATTGTCACCCTTTCCCCACGTCTAGCTGGGCAAAGGAGGCTCCGGCTCTCATCTGTGACTCCCCAAATTGCAATCAGCCAAAATTGGCATGGGCATTGATTTTTGCTTTTGCCATCTTGACCCTGACTTTACATCCCAGGTTTCCTGGGAAACAAGTCTTTTAAGGGCTGTCATGTGGAAGAGGGATTAGCTCATTCTGCTTGGCCCCAGAAGGCAGAACTAAGAACAGTGAGTGGAAGCTGCAAAGAAGCAGATTTCAGCTCAAAGTAAGAAAAATCTTCCTAATGAGGAGAACTACCCAAAGGTGGAATGGGCTGGCTAGGGAGGTAGTTGGCTCCCCACACTAGAAGTGGAGACCAGCTAAGAGCTTGCTGGGAATGTCTTAATTTTGGTCAGGTAGGGCCTGGATTCAATGGCCCAGATATACAGATGGTTCTCAATATTCCCGATGGTTATATTCATTAAGAAGTGCACATGAACTGAATTCTCGTAAGTCATGGAGCATTGAAAGTACATCAAGAGGGGCAGCTAGCTGGCGCAATGGATAGAGCACTGGCCCTGAAGTCAGGAGGACCTGAGTTCAAATCCATCCTCAGACCAAATGCTTGACACTTACTAGCTGTGTGACCCTGGGCAAGTCACTTAACCCCAATTGCCTAAAAAAAAAAAAGTACATCAGGAGAGATAAATACTTTTCAGTATGTATTATAGCAAATGCCATCCTTCTCATGGTCTCACATTCATAGGAGAGAAGAACAATTAGCAAATTGCCAAACCAATATCCTTTCACCTTAAAGACTCTGCAGTGGGTGCAGGAGTTAATACAGTAAAGACCTACCTCAGGTATCTGCAATCCTTAGGGAATGATTCAGAGCTAGAAGTGAGGGCAAAATTATGTACTGAAGTTTCAGAGAGGCAAGTTTTTTCTTGAAGGAAGGGAAATTTTCCTGACAATTAAAGCCAACCCAAAGTGGAATAGGTAGCCTCAGGGAGCCATTGGCTCTCCCACCTTCAAGATCTTAAAGCAGAAGAGAGATGCAGAGATATAAAGAGATAGAAGAAAAAATACAGAGCAAAAGAGGCAATAGAAGAGAGAAAGAGGGGGGCAACAATATAGAAATGGGGAAACAGAAACATGGAAACAAGGAAACAAATAGAAAGAAAAAAAAAGGCACACAAGAAGGGCACAAGTTTCATCTCAGGCAAAACCCACACTCAGCAAAGTTTCGATATTAGCGACAAATTTTTTGCCTGCCCCAGTGATTTCTTGTGAACATGTGTTAGTTTCCCATGGGGTCTCTGCAAGGAGACAGGCTGAAGGACACTGAAGGGTCCTGGAATATAATGGACTTTTTATTCTCCTTCGTGGACATGGGTCTGACCAGCCAATCTTTCTGTGGCCTGGGACACCCTCATTCTCATCCTAGGATGCTGTACTCATTCAAATGAGCCTGCCAGGCCAGAGCAGAGGGGACATTTGCAAGCCCCAGGATGGGGCAAGAATTGTAAATTCCAAATTACCATGGCTGCCTCCTCTAAGACAGGAACCTTGACCTTCCATGGTGGGCTTGATTGGCAGGCGCTTACTGCGCCCTGACTCGATTAACATTTAAATGCCATTTGGTGTGACTATGAGTGGTGCCTTTGGAACAAACAAATCACATCGGAGATGTCTTCGGGCAGAAATGGTATAGCAGACACCCTACTAATTGGACACCTAATTGAAAATCTTTCCTGATCCCTTGAGGGTCAAGGAGAAGGAGTGGGGTAGTAGAGAGGTTAGAAGACTGGCTTGGTGGAGGGGTCTGGCCAAGTCCTTCCTTTACCCTTGAGTAAAGCCAAGGTGTTTCTCTCTCTCTCCTCTAATCCATTTTATGTACCACCACCAGGTTAATTTTCCAAAGTTCTTCTGTGGAATCCACCCATCTGCTCGAAAACCTCTAGTGAGTCATTGTAGCCCACAAAGTACAAACTACTCAGACTAATAATAATAAGGGCCTTCCACAATGTAATCCCAACTGTCCCCTGACATTCCAAGGTGTAGAGTAAGTGGACAGAGCCCTGAACTTGATTGAAGTCAAGAAGCCTTGTTTTCAAATCCTAACTCAGACACTTACTAGCTGTGTGAACCTGAACAAATCATCTACTCTCTCTGAGCCTCAATTTCTTCTCTTTAAAATGGGGATAATAATAGCACCTACCTCACAGGGTCACTTTGAGGATCAAATAGGGTAATGTTCATAGAGTGCTTTGCAAAATTGTAACTATTCTCCTACATAATCCTTTTCTTCAGTTACGCTGATCACACTGTTCCCAGAACATGCCAGGTGAATCTCTGCCTCTGCCATCTATGCTTATGTACTGCGGGAGGCAGGGAAGGAAGGGAACTCTTGGAATCCACCCATTAAAAGCTATATAGATAGAGTCAGGAGCTACATACATGGGGCAATATGAGGGGCATTGGAAAGGAGAAAGAAAGAAAGAAAGAAAGAAAGAAAGAAAGAAAGAAAGAAAGAAAGA
>NW_020954569.1:51254527-51293642 GCF_900497805.2 Vombatus ursinus | reverse complement strand
AAAGAAAGAAAGAAAGAAAGAAAGAAAGAAAGAAAGAAAGAAAGAAAGCACTGACTCAGGAATTCAGGAATAAGAGGAGGATCTGGGTTCAAATCTTACCTCTGATGCTTACTACCTGTGTGACCTTGGCAGAGCCTTCCTGGTCTCAGTTTGTTCATCTAGACTAGACAGCTCCTGAGAGCCCTTCCAGGCCTAATTCTATGAATGATGGGCTGCTAAAATGAGCAATAAGTTTGGCAGAGTAGTAAGGAGACCAGAAGGAAAATCATAGCATCTTAGAGCTAAAATAATAGTAGCTGACATTAGCATAACACTTTGAACAGTGCTTTCAGTTCTGTATCTTCCTTGAAAATGGCAGTAGAGACCATCGAGCCATCTTGCATGGCTGCCCTCTCTACCACACTCCAGCTGCTCAGCCAGCTCTTGCTTGAACCCAAACTTATTTTTAGTTACAATCCTCATCACACAGAGAGAGCAAGTCCTGCTGAGAGGAGGAACACTCCCAAAGAGATGACGTTCCTTTTCTCTGGCCTGCTTCACCTGCCCCAAGACAAAGAAAGTGAGTTGAACTTGGCTCAATCTGGCCAAGTGTGGAGGGCTCAAAACTCACCTTCCAGGATGCTTTCCTAAATTAACCCTGCTCCAGTCTGATCATTTGAGATGTGTCCTCTAAGACCAAGTCTTCAGTTAATAGTATATACATCATCACCAACCCCCTGCCCTCCTCTGTGAATAAGTTCTAATTCATCAAATAATCAATAAGCATTTATTAATCACCTCCTATATGCCTGGCACTCTGCTAGTTGCTGGAGATACAAATATAATGAATGAAACAATCCCTACTGAAAGGAATTTGCATTCAATCTCATAGGACACATATACACACATGTTATTGGTCGTTTTCAGTTGTGTCTGACTCTTTGTGGCCCCATTTGGGGTTTTCTTTTGTTTTATTTTATTTTTAGGCAATTTGGGGTTAAGTGACTTGCCCAGGGTCACACAGCTAGTAAATGTCAAGTGTTTGGTCTGAGTCCGAATTTGAACTCAGGTCTTCCTGACTTCAGGGCCAGTGCTCTATCTACTGCGCCACCTAGCTGCCCCCATTTGGGGTTTTCTTGAAGGAGATACTGGAGTGATTTGTCATTTCCTTCTCCGACTCATTTTTTAACAGATGAGGAAACTGAGGAATAAAGTGTTAAGTGACTTGCCCAGGGTCACACAGCTAGCATCTGAGGCCAAATTTGAACTCAGGTCTTCCTGACTCCAGACCCTGGGCCCTATCTACTGTGCCATCTACCTGCCCTGATATACACACATAGATACACACACATGCATACTCATAGGGACATGCAGACTCATGTACATGATAACATGCCCATTCATGGAGAGAAAATCAAATATACACAGAGAGCTCTAGAGGGACTCATGCACATATTTACCTATATATACGCAGACTCAGAGACACAAACATGCTCACATGTACATTCTCATGTATAAACATAAGCTCAGAAATCTGTCTACATACATAATGGGAAAAGTGCTAAAAGTTTAAGTCAAAGGAGCTGAGTTCAAATTCAGACTCTTCTACTTTGTAACCTAGTGGCATAATGGATAGACAGCTGGATTTGAGGCTAAGAAGACCTGAATTGAATTCCTGCCTCAAACTCTTACTAGCTTTTTAACACTAGGTTAATTATCTAAACTTTCTGGGCCTCAGTTTCTTCATCCAAAAAGTAAGAATCATAATAGCATTTTTCAAATGAAATGAAGTTTGTAAAGTGCTTTGCATACCTTGAGCTATACATGTAAATCATCATCACTGTTATTGGGCAGCTACGTGGGGCAGTGGATAAAAGTGTCAAACCTGGAGACAGGAAGACTCATCTTCCTAAGTTCAAATCTGGCTTCAGACATTTACTAGCTGTGTGACCTTGGGTAAGTCACTTAACCCTTTTTTCTTCAGTTTCTTCATCTGCCAAAAAAAAAAAAAAGAGGAAAGACAAACCTGTCCAGCATCTCTGCAAAGAAAACCCCAAATGGGGTCACAAAGAGTAGGACATGACTGAAAAATGACTAAACAAAAATTATTATCATTATTATTACTTGTTGAATCTTGGGCGAGTCACTTGATCTTGATGAACTCAGTTTCCTCAACTGAAAAATGATATAATTGGATGAGGCGACCTTTAAGGTCCCTTCCAGCTCCAATTCTATGAATCACAGACACAAACTTAAGTACAGAAGTTCCTATGTACAAACACACACTCAGACATATACACAAGTACAATCATACAATTCCACAGATATACACAGTTACAACAGTACACACCTTCATGAAGTGTAGCCCGCTGTGTATCCCAGCTGGGGAGAGAACTGTCAAAAAAACAAAATGCTGCTTTCTTGAAGACATCTCTCTCAGGCAGAATTCTCACTGGGGCCTGAATGCTATTTTCTTGGCACCCACCACGAACTAGAATTGCAGAAATGGTCCAAGTAGCAGAGACAGGCATTTGGCAGACTCCCAAACCCCTATCACAAACTCCATACGAGAGGAGTCGGGGACAAAAGAGGGTTAGGGTCTCTTTCAATACGTATCTATCACAGCTCCGGCATTTAGCACAGTGCCTGGCACATTGTTGTTATTGTTCAGTCGTTTCAGTCCTGTCTGACTCTTCATGATCCCATTTGGGGTTTTCTTGGCAAAGATACTGGAAGGGTTTGCCATTTCCTTCTCCAGCTCATTTTGCAGATAAGGAAACTGAGGCAAACAGGGCTAAATGACTTGCCTAGGTTTACATAGCTAGCAAGTATCTGAGGCCAGATTTGATTTCATGAACCCCAGGGCCAGCACTCTATCCACTGCACCACCTAGCTGCCCATCCCAGCACATAGTAAATCCTTAATAAATGTTTGTTAGTTGATTGCTTTCAGAGGTTCCTCCAGCTCATTCCATTCCTACCCTTGAGTCTATAAATTGCTATTTTTTCTGGTTGGGAGATTATGGGATTGAGGCTGGGAGGAGAGAAAGAGATAGACTTAAGACTTAAAATACAAGACTTAATACATAGGGCCAACCTCATTCCTACAGATCTCACTAATTTAAGATGGAGGTCATCGCAACCCTAGCAGAATGAAGTTAACAAAAGGAGCATGTGTTTGTTGAGAACATTATCTTTTAACCTACTTATTAAATGTTTAAGCTTCCATTTGCAGATGAGCTAAAAATGTATTCCATATAAAGGAGTCTTATATGTTCAGCAGTGGGGAAATGCAGAGAGTCCTGGGCTTAGAGTCAGGAAGACCTGGGTTCATATCCTAACTCTTTGCTTAGCTCCATGACCCCCAACCAGTTAATTTCTTAATTTCTCCGAGCAGCAGACACTTACCTAGGTTTTATCTACTAAGTCCCAAAGGAGTCGCCCACACATTTATGAAATCACAGCTACTTCTCTATTCCTTTATTCATTCAAATAGCCTTCTCCCTCATTCTGACCTCTCCTTGGCATCATCTGAAACTGCCAAGGCTCTCTTTCAAGGGGATATGTTGGAAAATAATTAGAATCGCAGAACTGTTTGATCTGAAAGAGACCATAGAGGTAGTCTAGTCTGTCTGGGGCCAGGCCTGACTCAGGCCAGTCCATTTGTTCAGGTTTCAGGAGTGGAATGAATGAGACACTAATAAACCACATAACATTTAAGAAAAGACAATGGAATGGAAAGGTTATTCAGCAAAGATACAGTGTTGATTTAGTTGGGCACAATTTCTTTGCCCCTTAATTTGGTCAGACTCCAGATGGCCTGGGATTTTATACTTAGGAACCAAGGAAGAAGCCACATCAATGATTCAAACTTTAGTTCACTGGACCAATAAAGTCCTGAGGATGATTTTATTGCCTTTTTTAGAGGGAAACTAGCCTAGGTTACACGGAGTAGATGTTATTCCTATGACAACATCCAAAATTTTAATTTCACATATGAGGAAACTGAGACCAAGGGATGTTAAATGACTTGCCCAAGGTAGCATAGTACATTACTAGTAAAGTCAGTTTTCTGACTTCCCCAGCATGGCACTTTTTTCTCCCCTATAAAACTCACACCATTAATTGAGGGCCCTTCCCCTCCCTATAACATTCACACTATATCATCTATACCTTGATGTTTAACTCTAGGGCATTGGGGCTCACTAGACTTGACCCAAAACTCCAGTCCTATATATCCAAGACATTTCCACCTGGAAATCCATCAAGTCCAAAGCTAATTTATTTGGACTCCTGAATTATTTATCTCCTGAAAACCAGCTCCTTTTCCTGATTTTCCAATTTTGTCAATGGCACCACAGTGCTTCTAGGCTCAAAGTCTTAGTGTTGTCCTTGACTCTTCTCTCTCCCTCAATCTTCATATCCCACTGGTTACCAAGTCTTACTAAAAAATTTTTTATTATGTTTCTTCCAATCTTACCATTTAGCCAAGATGGTCTATTTACAGTCATTGAATATGACCTCCATGTTTCCACATTTCCACCTTTACTTACCTGATTCTCCAACCTAGCATGCCTTTCTTCCCTTCTCAGTACTTAAAATAGTAGCTGACATTTGTATAGCACTTCAAGGTTTGAAAAGCACATAAATTATCCCATTTAGTCCTCCCAATAGCCTTGTGAGGTATTTTAAGCATTATTATCACCCCCATTTTACAGATGAGGAAAGTGAAACTTAGAGAAATTCTCTGTCACTCAAGTTGTAAAGTGTCAGAAGCAGAATTTGCATCTAAGGTTCTCAGAATTCCAAAAACAACACTCTATCCGTTATACTGTGCTTGCCCATCTAGGCAAGGCCTACTCGTCTTTGAAGGTCCAGCTCAAGTATTTATTCTTCTGTGACACCTTCCCAAACTATCCCACACTGAATTCGTCATACACAAGCTTGCATATAAATTCTCTTTTATGTGTGTATATGTACATAAAAATACATACACATATACTGACTGAGCTAGGTGGTGCAGTGAATAGAGCACTGGGCTTGGAGTCAGGACGATCTGAGTTCAAATCCAGACTCAGTCACTTGCTGTGTGACCCTGGACAAGTCACTTAACCTCCATCTGCTTCATTTTCTTCAGCTGTAAAACGAGGATAAGAATAGCACCCACCTCCCTGTATTGCTGTAAGAACAAAATAAGATACTGTTTGTAAAGGACTTTGCAAACCTTAAAGCATTATATAAATGCTAACTATTACTATGATCAGTAGTATCTCACACACACACATACGAGAGGCTAAATTACAGAGAGGGAGCAATCCTCTACTGATAGAAGGACTTTCCTCACCTGGAGTTCCCTATACTAATGAAATTCTGTCATATTTGGAAACATAGGAGTAAGGAAAACTTTACCAAAGCTGATAACCTCCTGCTCTGTAATCTTGCATCTTAGAGACCTTCTAGGAGTACTAGGAGGGTAAGTGGTCAGAGACCTTTTGTGTATCAGAGACCAGGCAGGTCTCAAACCCAAACCTTCCTGACTCCCTGACTCCCAAGTTCTCTATTCACTATGCGGTCCTCCCTCATATGAAACAGCATTCCATCATAGTGGAGAGACAGACAGTTATCTTCTCTCCCTAAATAGACTGTAAGTTCCCTGAGAACAAGCCCATTGTCCCACCTATTATATGACTAACACCCTCAGTGATCAGTACGAGATGGAGGATTGGGAGTAGGCAGTCTGGGTTAACTTTCAAGCCAAGGAAAGGCAACTATGGAACTAAGGGTCTCAAGGATTCTCCTCTGGGGAGTGAGCTGCTCAGCTTACTTGAAGGCAGACATACCTGTGGTGCTTCACCCCAGGCCTGTGCCTCTGTTTCTCCTCTCTGTGACTCCTGGCCTCTGTGACTCCCTGACTTGGGAGCTTCCAAGTCAGTAGTCCTACTTTGGAGGTGGGTGCTATTATTATCCTCATTTTACAGCTGAAGAAAATGAAGCAGATGGAGGTTAAGTGACTTGTCCAGGGTCACACAGCAAGTGACTGAGGCTGGATTTGAACTCAGATCTTCCTGATTGTTCTCTCTGTTCTGACATGACTTCTGTGTCTCTTACCTTGGACTGTGACTGGAACCAGAACAGGTCGATTTTAGTTGCCTGAAAAGAAGAACCTTACCCACTTTTCCTGATTGTGGGATTGGGTACCTTGTTAGTCAAGATTTCTTCACAAATCGCTAAAAATATTTGTTGATTCTTCATCATCATCATCATACCAGCATTTATATAGTATTCAAGGTTGGCAAAGCTCTCTACCAATGGCTTTATCTCATTTGATCCTCACAATCACCCTAGGAGATAGGTGCTATTTACCTCCATTTTACAGATGAACAAACTGAGGCAGATAGGTTAAGTGACTTGCCTAAGATTGTAATCTAGTAAGTGTCCAAGGCCAGATTTGAACTCAGATCTTCCTGACTTCAGGTCCACCTAGATGGAGGCTGATTGAATATTATATTTTATATGGGTGTGGGGAAGATGGCACTTAAGTTTTTTTTTTCAATTAAAATGTTCTTTTCTCTCCCACCTTCATTGAAAAATGAAATAAAACTAAAACCCTTATAACAAACATAATCAAGCAAAACAAATTCCCATGTCAACCGTGACCAAAAACTACATGTTTCATTCTACATTTTGAATCTATCCTTTTCCTACCAGGAAGTGAATAGGTTGTTCATCACTAGTCCTCTGGAATCAAGGCTGATCATCATACTGATCAGAGTAGTTCAGTTTTTTAGAGTTGTTTGTGGCATTTTGTTGTTAAAAAAAATACACAATACTATTAATCCAATGATACTCATCTAGACAATATACATTCTTCCCAGAGGCAGTGTGATATGATAGGAGTATCCCTGGATTTGGGAGTCAGAACTAGGTTGAAGGAAATACAAGTTCCAGCATTTGCTGGCCATGTGATGATATATTGCCCCTTCACATCTCTGAATAGTAGGTCTCTCCCCTGGAAAATAGAGATACTGTTTGTTTGGTAGTAGAGTTATGGGGGAAACATTCTGTGACCCATGAAGCACCATCTAAATGGGAGCTACTGCTATACTCTTTGTACTCCCTCTTACTCATTGGGGTATCTTTGGGGATGGCAGGAAATGGTGGGCAACGGCAGAACTGGGTGAAAGCTGCTTCTTTGTGCCTAGGCAGTGGTGCAGATGGACCTAGCACCTTCTCTTTTGCATGGGAAATCAGTTTCTTGGAAGTGAAGCTGATGGAGTTGAGGATGAGACTAGAACTGGGAAATATGCATAAGGGAGGGGGTGTAACAGGCCAAACAGAGGGTAGATGGACTTGGGACCAGTTATGGAGTTTGGGGTAGGAGGAGCTGTCCAGGGAGAGCCCAAGGCAGCTAACCAGAGGAGAGGAGTAATGGGGGAAGGAAGGAGGGAAGACTGGTTTCCTTGGAAAGGAGGCAGTATGTACATAATGTGTATAAATGTATATAATAATCATTAGCAGCATTCAGCCGTCTGCCGCTGGTTTGCAAGATAAATTGCATTAATCAACACGATGCCTTCAGAACTTTTGGCGAGTCGTTTGTTATGCTAATTGGGCCACTTAAAGTAAACTGTCAATGCTTCCGGATCTTAGGCTGTTGAGACAATTACAGGCATATGCAAGCCCCTCCCTCCCAACCCCCTCTCCCTCTCCCTGCTATCTTTTCTCTTAAAATATAATATTAATGAGAGGAGAGATGCTAATTACCTGGCCAAAAATAAAACCCTGAGTGAAGAAGGGGGAGAGGGGAGGGAGAAAGAGAGTGTGAAATTCAGAAGGGATGTCAGTCACCTTGAAGGAAGTGTGTTGTGGTTCCTAAGAGGTGAAGGCAAGGAGGTCATAGGAAGAGGGTGGTATGGGCAGCCTCTGGATTCCTTTCTCCTTCTTCTCTCAGTTTTTCCCAAGGACAGAGTCACCCAAGACAACTTAGTGCCAGATTGTCGAGGATCTTGAATGCTAGGTTGAGGTGGAAGGAATTGGGAATTTTTAGTTTGGAGAAAAGAATACTTAGGTGGAAGCATCTGACAGCAGTCTTCAAGTGTTTATCGGTATGTTACATGGTGGAGGGATTAAATTTACTCTGCCTGACTCCCACAGGACAGTACTGGGATCGAGGGGTGGAAATGGAGAAGATGTGAATTTAGACTTGGGTTAAGGACAAATTCCCTGACAGACCTGGTGGAAAGGGAAGTGGTCTACCTCTGGGGGCAAATAGCTTCCCAGTCACCAGCAGTCTTCAAGCAGAGGCTGGGTGGCCATTTGTCAGGTAGGTTGCAGCTAGGATTCTTGTTCAGGTGCCATTTGGACTAGATGACCTCTGAGGTCTCTTTCAATTCAGATTATGATTGATTGATTCATTGATAATAATAGGGAGTCATTGGCCACTTTTGAAAAGTTGAGTGTCATACATAAAGATTATCCTGACAATCGTGTGAAGGATGAGCAAGGGAAGCTATTAATTGAACACCTACTGTGGACTCAATCTTTATTCTGGAAATCATTAAAGAAGTAGAGAGAAAGGTGAAAGGAACCCTTAAACACCTACTATTTACCAGGAACTTTTCTAGGCACTTTATAAATGTTTTCTCATTTGATTCTCACAATGACCCTGGAAGGTAGGTGCTATTGTTATCCCTATTTCACAGTTGAGAAAACTAAGGCAGACAGAGCCTTAAGTAACTTAAGTGACTTAAGCAACTTAGAGGTTAAGTAACTTGCCCTGGGACACATATCTAGTGGCTATATGAACTCAGGTCCTTGCCTCTGGGAAACTTACAATCTAATTGGAAGGAAACTGCACCTACCAGTAAAAGACCGCATTAGAGCAGTTACTACCACACGTAGCAACAAGTGTAAGATAAGGTCTCATGCTAAACACTGGCAGGCCAGCTCTAGGGAGGATAAAATTAAAGGAAGATCAGAAGGCTTCCTGGATGTACTTTTGACAATGATCTCTAAGGAGGCAATGAACAGACTGGAAGGGCAGGAGATGTTCCAGGTTGAAGGCATGCTATCAACAATAGCATGGAGCTAGGGTTAAATGACCCCTGAACGTATGATAGAACAGATTAGCAGAATTTGACCTGGAAAGTGTCTTAGAAATCATCTAATCCACCATCCTATCCCATAGCCATTCTACAACATTCCTGACAAGTGGTCATCCTTGAATCCTTCCAGTGGTGGTAAGTTCACTACCTCATAAAGCAGCCTATTCTACCATTGGTCATTTGTCATTGTTAGAAGTTTCTTATATCAATCTAAAAGTTCCCTCCCCATAACTTCCATCCGCTAGACCTCATTCTGTACCTGGAGCCAACCAAAACAAGCCTTTTATTTCTTGTCCCTAACTTTTCAAATTCTTGAAGTCAGTTATCATCTCTTCCTCAAGCCATCTCTTCCAGAGGCTAAACTTCTCTAATTGCTTCAGCTGATCCTCATGTGGCATGGTATCCAGACTCTTCACCATTCCGATCACTCCCCTCTAGTGGCTTTCTAGACTGGCAGTGTCTTTCTTTCTGTACTACTAACTAATCACGTGACCTTGAACAACTTCTCCAGGCCTCAGTATAGCCATTTTGTAAAGTAAAGAATTAGACTTAATTCTCATAGACTTTGTTAATCAGACTGATCTCTTATGCTGGAAAGCTATTTCACAAATGTATGTCATTTGTCACAAGAGGGACCACAGAAGAATATGAATGTTTCAGAGTAGTCCGTCCCCACTGCTATAAAAGCTCAGGGGACTACTGAATCCCTACAGATACTGCTATATTGATTCTACTGCCAGTTCTGCAATTAGGTGTGTGATGCAGACAAGTCATTCCACTGTCCAGTACTGAATCATGGAATCTCACAACTGGAAATGAGTAACCTGGGAGGCCATCTGGGCCCACCTGGCCAGGATTCTTCTCTACAGTACCCCTGACAAGTAATCATCTGGCCTCTCCTTAAAATACCCCAGTAAGAGAAAACCTCCCTCCCTCCCAAGGCAGCACATGGTGCTTTGGGATAGCTCTGCTTGATAAGAAGTCTTTTCTTATTTCAAGCCTTAGTTTTCTTCTTTACAATTTCTATACTTCACTCCTAGTTCTTTCCCTACTGTGGCCAACTGGAACAAATCTAATATCTCCCTTCCACATGGCATTCACTGAAATACATGAAGACAGCTATCATGTTACATTCTGTCTTCTTTTCTCCAGGATAAATAGCCCCAATTCCTTCAACTTACTTATATGGAATGGGCAGCTAGGTAGCTCAGTGGATAAAGCATGGGACTGGCAGTCAGGAAGACTCATCTTCCTGAGTTCAATTCTAGCCTCAAACACTTACTAACTTTGTGAGCCTGGGCAAGTCACTTAAACCCATTTGCTTAGTTCACTTATCTGTAAAATGAACTGAAGAAGGAAATAGCAAATCATTCCAATATCTCTGTCATGAAAACCCCAAATGGGTCACGAAGAGTCTGAAACAACTGAACAACAAAGTTCTCTACTATCCTGGTTGGTCTCTTTTTGGTAATTCCAGCTTATTACTATCCTTACTAAAATGGGGTGTTCTGAACTGAACACAGTACTCCAGTTGGTCTGATGAGGTTCCTTTGTTCTGGACACTATACACCTCTTTTAAACCAGCCTAAGATCAGAGTCGCTTTGGTTTGTTTGTTACTGTTTCCTACAAGGCATGAGGGATACTGAGGCAGGGTGAGAGACATTCACAGTTTTCCAACTTCAGACCAGTCCTGCCTCCCCTTCAGCTTTCTCCTCTCCAACTCCAATCTTTCTGAAATGATTCAGAAATGACCAGGACAAATGGACTAGATTTTTGTTATCTAGGATTTTCTTGATAGTATAGAGACTAGACTGAGATATTTCATCTATGATTCTATAATTGATGATTCTTTGATCAACCTAAAATTCCATTACCTAAGATTCTATGGCATTAACAGAGGGTGGAGCAGTACAGTAGCCTATAGCCTATAGACACGGCCCCACATAATCACAGGATGATAGAGACAGAAGGCTCTCAGAAGTCACTTAGTCCAATCCCTTAATTTTCCAGATGATGAATTTAAAACTCAGAGAAGATGGTTGGCAACTCACCTAAAGTCACCTAGATAGGGAGCAGCAGAGCTGAGATTCAAACCCAAGTCTTATTTCAAATTCCAAGTCCTATGCTTCTCCCGTAGAGGACACTAACCCCATACAAGGTCATACATTTGCCCAGAAGGCACCCAAATTCACACGGCCCATCAGCAGGTGGCATTTGCTGAAGCCACCTCCCTGGTTTACTGAAGAGTAAGCCCAGAAGCACCAGCAGGCAGTATCGGCCAACATCAAACCATTAATCATCTCTTAGCTGGACTTGGGTGCCCCTGTCACTTGTCACTTTGAGACACATGCAAATCACTCTGGGTAGTGTTCACAGCTGACATTTCCCAAGCTGATGCGGGATCAACCTGGAAATGACAGCCTAGTCTCTCTTTGCATGATATGCAGGGGAAATAGCAGAGATTCCAAATCATAGGCAGAGATCGTAGAATCACCGATTTCAGATACATTGATCGCAGAAATATAGATCAAAGAGCCATAGATTAGAAAGCTCAGATCTATCAGCCAGAGAACAATAGATCACAGTCACAGGTTGTAGTAAATAAATCCATAAATCATGGTCTCAGAGGTTGCTCAGCTATATATTAAAGAATCATGGATCATAGGTGTACAGTATATAATCATATAGCATCGATTATGGATCACAGGACACAGATCTATAGCTCAGAGGATCATAAATTGTAGACATCAAGTCATAAAGTTTTATATATATACATATAGAATCATAGGTCATAGAATCATGGATTATAAAATCATAGATTGGGAATCATTGATTGTAAAATCATAAATGAAAGATCTTTGTGCTGAGTATCATTGAATCATTGTAATCAAGGCTATACGTAAAATTCAAGAGCTAAAAACTCCAATCTCCTGACAGATGAATATTTGACCCCCCCAGAAGAGATGGTCTCTTCCTGACTCCCAGCAGGGATAGAGATCTTACAGCCCCCCTGGGGTGCTCCATGCCAGCAGGACCCACCAATGGCAAGACAGTTCTTCATTTTGTCTGGCCACAATCCCTCTTATTTTAGTGCCTATCCCTTTGTTCAGTCGTTAGGACTAGAAAACTTTAATAATAAGATTATGTCTGCTTTAAAATAGAATTTGTTCTCTGGTCATTTGTAAATACTGAAAGTATAAGAAAATAGAAGGGACTTAGTCCAGGACATAGAAAAGGAATACTCGGTGTAATGCTCACAGAATACTTTCCTGAGATGATAGCTAAGGATCCAATCATCCCTCAACTTTTCCTTTCTTCTCCCATAGTGAAGTCCCCTCTCTCTGCTCTCCCCCAAAATCTGACCTTCCTGCCTACAGCTTCCAGCCTATCTTCATTAGAGGCAGCTGGGTGGCACAGTAGATGAAGTGTTGGATTTGAAGTCAGGAAGACCTAATTGTAAGATCCTGACTCAGAAAATTAGAAGCTTTGTGATGCTGGGTAAGTCATTTAACCTCTCTCCACCTCAGTTTCACCATCTATAAAATGGGGATAATAGCAGCATTTACCTTCCAGAGTTGTTGTGAGGATCAAATGAGATAACAATATATGTAAACCACTTTGTGAATCTCAAAGCATTATATACATACTAGCTATAATCATTATTATAATTCATTTCTTCTGGACCTTCCCTAGCTGCCACATGTAGTAGTGTGAATAAAAAGCAGCAAAATTGGGGCAGCTAGGTGGCGCAGTGGATAGAGCGCTGGTCCTGAAGTCAGCAGGATCTGAGTTCAAATCCAGCCTCAAACCAGACACTTGACACTAGCTGTGTGACCCTGGGCAAGTCACTTAACCTCAATTGCTCCCCCTGCAAAAAAAGCAACAGAATAAAATGTAGTAGTAGAATAAAAAGTACTTCAGCAGACTCCAATAAGTTAAGGGAAATTGAATGAGCAGGATATAGAGAAGGAACGGAGGACCAAGGTGTGGGAATGGGTGTCAAGGATGCTACTTTTTCTGCCCCTATGGAGAAACTGTGGAACACAACATTTAATTTCTGTGGATTTGAGTGGCTTATAAGGGTAGAAAGAAGGGTAGAAGTAGGGAGAAGGGAAGCCTTTAATTTATCTCAGCAATTAGAGCTAGAACGAACCTTGGAGACCATCTAATCCATCTTCATTTCACAGATGAGGAAATTGAGGCCTAGAGAGTTAAATAACTTACCTAAGGTCATATGGTAGCAGAGCCAAGATTCATTTCAGTCAGGAGGGACTCCTTCCTGTTCCTTAAACACACTTGTTCATTCTTCCCTCCAAATCTTTACTCCTAGCATTTCCTTCCATTTAAAATGTCTCTGTCCCTTTAATCTTCCTGTAAGATTCCTACCATCCTTCAAGGTTCTGCCAAGGTCCCACCTCCACTAATCTGCCCTTTCTTCAGTGCTTAGAGTCTAAGTCATACAGAATTAGAGAATAAAGTTGGAGGGGATCTCAAAGCCACCTCATACATGGTCAAGAATCCTCTCTACAACATATCCAACATGGTCATACATCCTTTACTCAATGACCTCCAATAAGGGGACCCCACTGCTTCCTGAGGAAGGCCATTCCAGTTTTGAATAGCTCTAATTGTTAAGAAGTCTTTTTCTTAGGTTAAGCCTAAATTTGTCTCTTTTGTGGCTTCTACCCAAGTAGAATAAGTCCAGTCTCCCTTCCCTGTGATTGCCATTCAGATACGTGAAAATATCTATCAAGTCTCTCTCTCTTCTCCAACCGATTCTCATTTGGTGTGATCTCAAGGCTCTTTGCCATGCCCACCGTTTCCAGTTTATCAATGTTCTTTCTAAAATGTGGTGCCCAGAATCCAACCCAATACTCCAGAGGTGGTCTGACCAGAAATGAGTGCAGCAAGACCAAAGTCTTGCTAATTCTGTACATGATGCCTCATTTAATGCAGTCTAAGAGTACATCGGGTTATTGAACACCATTATACTAGTGGCTCATCGAACATAGAGTCCAGTAAGAACCCCAGATGTTTTCAGGTGAATTGCTGATTTTTATATCTAGGACTAATATTTACCTTGATTCATCTTAATAGATATAACCTAATGGTTTAGTCTCCCAAAATATCTTTAGGTCCTGACTCTGACTTCCAAGTTGTTAGCTATCCTTCTCAGTTTTGTATCATTTGCAAATTTGATGAACTTGCCATCAATGCCTTTATCTAAAACACTGATAAAAATATTAAACAATAAAAGTTCAGGAAAAGATCCTCAGGGCATTATACTAGAGATTTTCTTCTAAGTTTACTTTGAATCACTAATGACCACTCTTTTGGTCTGAGCATTCATGCCATTCATAGCTCAAAAGCTATGTAATCATATTATTGTCCTGGCCCACCTCTCTCCATATTTTCCACAAAAATGGCATGAGAAACTTTGGCAAATGATTTTCTAAAAGCTAAGTAAACTTTATCCACAGCATTTACCCAATCTGCACCTCTAGTAACAATGTCAAAAAAAGAAAAGAAAAGAGTCATTCTGGCATGACTTGTTCTTGATAAAGCCATGCTGGCTCTTTATGATCATTGCTTCATTTTCTAGATGTTTATTAACTATCCCTTTAATAAAGTGTTCTAGAATTTTTCTAGTAAGTGAAAAAAAAATTTTGCTAATATTTTTCAGTACTGGGGACATAGTTCCCCTGGATTTTGGTGATTTCAACTCATCAATAGCAGCTAGGTTGTTTGGTACTATCTCCATACTGATCTTGGGTTTGATCTGTCCTTTCCAGTGCAAAAATCCTTCTCCTTGGCAGAGAAAACAGAAGAGCTAAGTAGCTCTTCCTTCTCTCCATCATGCATTATCATCATTATATTTACCCTAAGCAGCAATCCATTTCCTTCTTTCTTCCTCTAGTTTTGTTTTTTTAAAAAAAAAAAAGTTCTGGTTTTATTTAAAAAAAAAAAAACCTTTCACCATCACTTGCAATTCATTTTGTGCTGCTAAAATTCTAGTAGTATCATGCCATACTTTGGTATTCATCCTCTCTTACCTTCCCTTGCTTGCACTCTCTACAAATGTCTTTTCAAAATTTAAGGTGGTTAAGGAGTTCTCTGTACATTTACAATGGTCTCTTTAAACTTCTTTTTTCCCCTCATATGAATTGTTTCTCTTTGAAATTCTGAAAACACATTCTTGAAAATTTTCCATCCTTCCTGGGATGATTTCACCTATAAAATTTTAATTCATAGGTAGGATAGTCCTACCTATCCTATTTCTGGCTGCTCTCCCAAAATCTAGGAGGCTTGTCTGACTATTCTCAGATTAACTCTCTTCTTTCAAAAATTCTAAGATGAAGTGGTGACTTCTCAATACCTAGCCATAAGGTTCCCATAATTTCTACCCCAACAATTTATTCTTGTTAATGAGAATCAGATCTCTCATCATTGATTTCTGTTTTGAAGGATGAAATTATCATCAAGGCAAGTCAGGAAATTACTGACCACTTTGCTGTGGGCACAAAGAAAAGTTCAACAGATGACTAAATAATTAAGACATTCTGCCAGTATTATATTATGCCAGAGTTGTGATCTGCTTCCCGTACTGAAAGGCTGAGATTACCTTTTTCTGTTCAGGTGGTCTGTAGTAAAGTCCAATGACAATATTGCCCGTTTCAACCTTTGGTTATATTCATCCATTGTCCTCCACTATGCTAACCTTTTCTCACTCCCAGATTTGACCACATGATTTTTTTAATTATATTTTTATTTTATTTATTTTGGGGGGGGGTTGGGCAATGGGAGTTAAGTGACTTGCCCAAGGTCACACAGCTATTACGTGTAATGTGTCTGAGACCAGATTTGAACTTAGGTTCTCCTGAATCCAGGGCCAGTACTCTAGCCACTGTGCCACCTAGCTTCCCCCCACATGATTTTGCCTTCTGTAAAATCAAATCAATCAAAAAGGATTTATTAAGGACTTACTATGTGCCAGATATTGTGCTAAACAACGGGGATCTACAGAAGGGTAAAAATAGACACTGCCCACAAGGAACTCACTTTCTAATGGGGGAGACAACATGTCAATATATACATAAATAGTACACATATACAGATATGTATGTGTAATACACATTTGTACACATATATATATAATATGTACTTACATATTACATACATATAATTTCTTCCTACATTGAATCATTGAATCTGTGCTACCTAGTTCCACAAGCAGTTTTCTCCCTCTTCTTTCCATTTCACTATAGATTTTGATTTACAAGATTTTGATGCATTCTTACCAAATTGTTGGTCCAATATTTAAAGCCATGGCCCAGATACCCTAATCTCATTTTCAGATAGCACCTTCTTAATCAGTCATTCATTTCCCAAATCTACCTTTGCCTTATGAAACCCTTGCTTTTGATGAACAGCAGCTATTAAAAACATCACCTGTACTCTTAAGGTCATCAATTTCTTATCCAAGATTTTGCTATCTTTAGAAATGGTTTCTGGGTTCTTTCTGGCAGTATCATTTCTGTCCACATGAATTGACAGGAGGGTGTAGGAGCCATACAATTTGCCAAGTGTGGGAAGGTTCTCTGTCACCTATTGGATACATGGGCTAGGAAGATGACAAGGACTCTATTATTGTTGTTAGGTTATTTGTCCAAATGACTACCTCAGTTTCCCTCATCAGGCAATCACCAACCACCACTTCTTGTCTCTTCTTCCACTGACTTTTATTGGCTCATCTCTCATCTGACAAGACCTTTGAATGTACAGCATCATTCTTTGGAGAACAAGATGCTCCTTTCCTTCAAAATACCCATCTCCCTCCTCTTTGAGAAGAGTATTAAGTCTTCTTCTTTGTTCCATGAAGTCCATGTACTAGGCCTTGAGGGATTTGTGACCTGCAGATGAAATCATAGGTCCTTGGAGTACAGTGATAGCTTCTTGTATATAAATAATGCTTTATCATTTCCAAAGTGTTTCCATGTGCATTTTCTCACTGGATCCTCTCAAGACCCTTTGGAGGTAAATAGGACAATTATTATTCCCCTTTTATTTTTTTTTTGTTTTGTTTTTTGGTTAGGCAATGGGGTTAGTGACTTGCCCAGGGTCACACAGCTAGTAAATGTTATGTGTCTGAGGCCGCATTTGAACTCAGGTCCTCCTGAATCCAGGGCCAGTGCTCTATCCACTGTGCCACCTAGCTGCCCCAGTATTATTCCCATTTTATAGATGAGGAAATTAAAGCTCAGAGAATTGAAACGTTTTGCCAGACCCCAACCAAAACCATACAAACCCTGGCAAACAATCAATCAATAAATAAGTATTTATGAGGCCTTTTGAGCTTATTCAGTACAGAGTGCTAGGATCAGTCATAGGAATATAAGTACAGAGCTAGAAAGGACCTTAGAGGCCAGTGTAGACCAAACCCCTTATTCTGCAATGAAGAAACTTAGGGTCAGCGAGAATTATGAAGAGAAAAAACAAAACAATTCCTGCCCTGAGGGAGCTTACATTCAATTACAGGAAATAACCCATTCATATATTGGTATATGCAAGATATATGCGAAACAAATGCAAAGTCGATGAGGGGAAGGGGGCAGGAATCTAGAAGCTGAAGAGTCAAGAAAATCCCTTTGGCAGCCAAGTCAAGGAAGGTTTGGAAAGGGCAGAGACTGTAGCAGAGAGGAGGTTAGTCCACAAAAGGTGGTAAGGGCTGGAACTAGGGTGAATATGTGGATTCCGTGTGAGTAGAAAGAAGGGGACAGATGAGAGAAATGCTGTAAAATTTGAAATGGCAAGAAATGCCCCAGCCATAATTACCAAGATTCACCTCCCCTTCCTCTCCCTGACCCCATGAATTGTTTTAATGATTCTTAAAATATCCCTTCATACTCAGAAGCCCATGTTTGCTGAACATGGGGTATTTTGGAGTGGAGTGGGATAGAACAAAGGGGAAAGAAAGGGGAAAAGGGTTGCTGAATCGGGAAGGAGGGGGATGGCTGATGGCCTGGTGTAGTGGGGAGGGAGATCTTTCAGCAGGTCAGTCTTCAGACATGGATGATGATCCAGGCTGAGGGTCCCCTGGAGCCTAGATTGAGTATCTCATTAAAAGAAGAGTTTAATTATGATGAAGGCAGTGGTAATGAATGGCCTATGTCCAATGTCAGGGAAACAGCATCCGGAACTGCACTAAGGTTAGAGCAACATGCAGTCCCTGAAACCAGCTGCTACTCACACTTTACTGACCTGGAGTCTGGCAGAGTCTAGACTCCTTCTGACCCCTGCCTCTGCTCCAGTAAAGCAGAAAGGAAAAGAATAAACAAGGGAGTGCTGGTGGCCAATTTGTAATGACCAAAATAAAGACCCACACAGACTAAGAGAGAGACAGGGTGAAAGAAGCCCAGAAGGTAGGAGCTGGGAGGGAACTTATTTTCTAGATTTAAAAAAAAAAAACCCAAACCTAAAGCCCAGAGATTTAGCAAAGGTCACAGAGTTTATTAGCAGCAGAGATGGGGCTAATAATTATCCAAGTCTCTGGTCTTCCAGTCTCAGTCTCCTTCCATTAAAAGACAATTCCTTTCAGAGAGAGAGAGAGAGAGAGAGAGAGAGGGAGATGGACAGAGAAGCAGAGGGAGAGTTAGAGACAGTGAAAAGAAAGGAGACAGAGGGAAATCAGTGACAGTGAGAACAAGCTAAGCACAAAGAGAGAGATAATGTAAAAGTTAATCACAGAAAGACCTTCTAGATTGATGCAAACCACTAGCTTAATGAACAACTATCCTCTCTCTAGACTTCACGCATACGTGGAGAGTGAATCTTTGGGCATAACCAAGGAGAGAAGTTCCTAGGACTTCATTCCCCATGAAACCTGGGGCTATGAGAGCATTGTTCTTTGGGGAGAATAATAGCTAATAGTATAACTAACATGTATATAGCATTTACTATGTGCCAGTCACTGTGCTAAGCACTTTGCCATTGTTATCTCACTTGATCTCACAACTTTGGAAAATTGCACTATTATGTTCCTCATTTTACAGATAAGGAAACTGAGGAAAACAGAAATTAAGTGTCTTACCCCAGGATCACACAACTACACGGTGTCTGGGGCCAGATTTGAACTCAGGTCTTCTTGACTCCAGGGCAGAGGTTCTTAATCTTTTTTTTTGTGAACGGATCCCTTTTCCCTTGGCAATCTGGTAATACCTATGGACTCCTTTTCAGAATCGTGTTTTTCCTTTCTTTTTTTTTCAGAATCATGTTTTTAAACGCATAAAATTCATTGGATTACATTTTTCAGAAGGTTGTAGGTGTGAGTATAGAATGTTAGTGTCATACATCAAGTACTCTAGTGGAGAGTTTTCCAAGAGGCCATGAGGAGAGCCACAGGATTGAATAGAAATAGAAAGGCAAGTGCTAACTGTTTGTGCAGTGGCTGATTACACAAAAGCTATCCATGCTGGAGTATTACTGTCATGGCATCTCCAAACCCAGGAGTCCCTGCAAAATCTAGACAACTACTCCAATGTTGAGTCTAGAGGCTTCCCAGATACCCAACCCACTCCATAGCTTAAGTGGTCCTTCCTGCCCACTGCCACCCCATCCCACTCCCCAGAAAGTTATAGGGAAGTCTATCAGGTTGATGGTACAGAAAATTGAAGTTTTACCCCTGAATTGTGAGTTCTGAAGCAGCAACATGATGTCTAGTGTCTTGATATTCTGAGAATACTGAGATTTGATTATAATTCCCTGCAGCCTATATGCGCCCATTGGTGTAAGTGGGCAGATGATTCTACAACTTGATTCCTTCTTGTTTATACTGACTTTATGTCTTATATCTCATTTTTACACTGATTTTGTTTTATGTAAATATTTTTGCTATTATATTGGTGGTTTGCATGGTTATAAGTAGAAAATATTGCATTGATGGTGGTTCTAGTCACAGCTAGCAGAACTGATTGCTCTATATAGCCCATACTGAATATGGGAAACATAGCAAGGGGCTCTATCTGGAACCAGAGTTCTTTGAATTGTCAGGGGCCCACTTAGAGTGATAATTAAGTGTTTTAGTTTAATGACATGGATTCAGAGTCTTTAACTTATCATGGCTGAAAAGGTTCAATGCTGAGCTAGCTACAGGCTACATACATAACCTCTGGCATGGATAGCCTCCTCCTTGAACTATGAGGGGGCATATTCTTAAAGGAATTCACAGGAAGAACTGGAAATGAGGCATCCTTAGCTGGGGAAAATCTTTTTCAGTTGGGTTTTCCAAGGAAATAAAGATTAGGGTAGGGGTTCATAATCTTTTTTGTCTTTTGGACCTCTTTCCCCTTGGCAATCTGGTGAAATCTATGTACTGTTTCTTAGAATCATGTTTTTAAATGCATAAAATAAATACATACGTTTACAAAGGAAACCAGTCCTTTTTTTATGTTTGTGGACTCCAGGTTAAGAACTCCTTGCCTTGGTGATGGGCTGGAGAGGGGCAGGAAAGGTGGGTGACTCCTGGCACTGAGTTGAAGCTTCTTACACTGGACACTGAGAGTGGGTGCTTTGGAATGGACTAGATAGCTTCCAGAATAGTGGATGGGAGGGAAGTGGGGTATCACCTTAGAGTGAAAAGCAGCAGAAGCTCGGATCACAGTAGAAAGATCAATAGCAAAGCATCCTTGGCCCAAGCTTTGACTCTTAGCTCTCTGGAAACAGAGACTAGGCCTTAGCACCTATAGCACTGTGAGCTCTCTGACAGCTCTCCTTAGCCAAGCTGGTAGGGGGCCATGGCTACTAATGAGGCATACTTGGCCAACCGATCCACGGAGGAGTTCTGTCCCAATTTCTGCAGATGCGACTGGGCAGGTAACACACATTTAATTAGCATTAATTAAAAAACTTATTTTTCCAAATGGCTTCTTTCCCAGGGAACTTCATGGCCTAACCTTCCACAGAGGTAACCTCAGGGGACTCTGAGTAGAGAGGACCTCTAGAACAGGTGATTACCTCTGTGGTATTGATGGAGGGATATTCCTGCCTGCAAATAGCTCTCTGGTCACAATGTCTAAAATTTTACCATTAGAGATTTTTTTTTAGTTAAACTTCACCTTCTCTTGGTCCCGCTTTTAAAATTTAAACACATTTAGTCCCTAATAGCTTAATGTGAATGAATATATTAGCTATTTACTTCCTTGATAGGAGGAATCTTGAGGCAGAATGACTGGATATATTGAGTAGAAGAGAGGATGTTGAATAGAGAGGCA
Organism: Vombatus ursinus; assembly: GCF_900497805.2. Taxonomy (NCBI): domain Eukaryota; kingdom Metazoa; phylum Chordata; class Mammalia; order Diprotodontia; family Vombatidae; genus Vombatus; species Vombatus ursinus. The sequence goes on along the minus strand of NW_020954569.1, from coordinate 51,272,293 downwards.
TGCATAAAAAGGATAGGGAAGGGTGTTACAAATGAATTAGGGGACACAGTGGACAGAGCGTGTAGCCTAGAGTCAGGAAGAACTAAGTTCAAATATGGCACCCAATGTGTACTAGCTGTGTGACTCTGAACAAGTGATTTAACATCTGTCCAACCTAATTTCTTCAACCATAAAATGGGTATCATAATAGCACCTACCTCCCAGGGTTATTATGAACATCAAATGAAATAATATTAGTAAAGTACATATTACAGTACCTGGCACATAGTAAGTATCTAATAAACTTCTTGTTTCCTTCCTTCGTCATCTTCTGCCTGGGCCAGCTTTCTTTCCAAGAAATGCTAAGATCTAAGAAAGTGACCCCAAATGGCAGTAAAAAGCTTTGTGTGAGACTTCAGGATAAAATAACAGTTGATATGAAGGGATTTACCTCCTTCTGGAATTTTTAAGAAGGGGATTAGGAATCATCACCCCTTGGGATAGATTTAGGGATAGTTGGCCTAGGGCAAAATTGGGGAAGGGGGAAGGCGGAAGGAGGCAGAGTTAGCTGGTGGATCTGATGATTGCAATTTCTGCATCTTCCTATTCCTAATATCAATGAGGAAGAAAGCAATTTCAATTAATTACTGATTAATAAGGTGTTTGTAAGAACTTCTATCCATGAAGACGCCCTCTTTAACATGCCTGAGCATCAGCTTTTTTTCCTGAAGAAGGAAAAAAGTATCAAAATAAGGTGCTCGTCTATCCCAATACCTGAGTACTCCTCCATGACCTCTTCATATCCTTCTGACTCCCTCTCTTCCCTTCCTTGATCCATTCTCAACCCCCAACTTACCCTACAACACTCACAACCTGTCTTTTGGGGAGAGATGCATCTGTTAGACTTGCAAATAAGTTACATTTTGAGGAAATGCCTTCTGTCCCCTCTCAGCATCCCCCAAGTTCCACCTATGTTCCCAGCTGGGTACCATGAAGGGAGACCTATAAGAGTTCCAATTCTCAACTAAATAGGCAATATATACACAAAGCACAAAGCCAAGTAAGCCAGTGTGGTGTCTGGACTATACTGCTTTGAGAGTTCAGGGAAGGAAGAGATCCACGGGAGATTGCGGACTCATGGAAAGTTTCCTGGAAGATGTAGAATGAACTGGAATGTTGGCCCCCTAACTCACAGTCTAACTGAGGAGTCAAGACTCACACTCATGAAATATGTGTGAAAACAGCAGAGGACAGATTGTATTTAGACACTAGATTCTGTGGTTCATATGAGGTTCATATTCATAAGTATTATAGCAGGCCAGAGAAGGAAAGAATTAATTGTGAAGCAAATAGACTTCAGCACCTTCAGGTCCTTTAATCTCATCTTTACTCTTGGCCTTGGCTAGGGGTCTGGGAAGGACAACTCTCAATCTCTAAATTCTTCCATTGATGACAGCCTGGGTCAATGCTATTCTTCCACCTATTCTTCCCATGTCTCTCCCCCCCACCCCCGCAACATACACATACCTAATATTACCAAAGTTCTACAGCAGAAGTCCAATTAAGCAGTTTCTATATTCGACACAGAGAGAGTATGAACCAGGGGGTGTCTGGGGAAAGTAGAGGAAAAGTGGCCCAGATTTCTCAGTACAAAAGGGTTCCAACAGGTCTATAGAGTTGCTGTTTCTGGCTCCTCTGATGGAAAAATGATGTCCCTCCTTCTCCTTTGTACATATTCACTGATTGTCTCCTACATATCTAGCCTAGTGCTAGGAACTGCAGAAAAGACAGAAAAAGAAGACAGTCTCTGTCCTCAAGAAGTTCACAATTTGCCAGCGAATCCCAGAGTCATAGTCATGTAAGGTTTCCATTCTTACCTGGACATTTTATTTATTGAAAGGAGAAGAAAAAGGGGGTATTCTTGTAAGAAAAGCAGCTTTTCAAGGAAAAGTACTGAGCAGACCATAGAGGAAGCAAGATCTTGGAAAAAAGGTACTTAGTGAATGGAAAGTTGATTGAAGGGTTTTTGCTTTCCCAGCAGCTCATTTACACGAGACTATTAAGTGGGCTTTAGGATAAATAAATAAGAAACCCTGATAACTGGATCTTTTTGATAACTCTAATGTCATAGTCAACTATTATACTACAGTCTTCTGATATGATAGTAACTATCAGTCACCGCCACAGTAACTAGCCATAATGTATCTGACAGAATTGTAAATTCTGGGAATTTGGGCTTCCCACCGTGAGTTAAAAATGAGGCACTTGGCACCAAAGCAGGAGATCCTGCTTTGAGGCAGGAGTCAGTAAAGTCCCAGAAAAGAGAAGCCTAATACAAGAGACAGAAGCTAGGTGTCCTAGAGTCAGAAAGACTCATCTTCCTGAATTCAAATCTGGTCTCAGACTCTTACTGGCCATGTGACCCTAGGCAAAGTCACTTAACTTCATTTGCCTCAGTTTTCTTGTCTGTAAAATGAGCTGGAGAAGGAAACAGCAGACTACTTGAGTGTCTCTTCCAAGAAAACCCCAAAAAGGGGTCACAAAGAGTCAGACACAACTGATTTCAGATAACAGCAATACAAGAGAGACATAAAAACAGAGTGGAAGAGAAGCAAAAGTGGAACAGCTAAAAGTGTGGAGAAAAGGAAGAAGAAAAGAGCCACTGATTTGGTCTGTGCCCAGCCAACACCAGCTGAGCAGAGGAAAAAAAAAGGCTCTGTTGGCTGCTGCTGGGAGCTGATCTGATTGGAGGAATAGAGGTTCCTAACACTGTTTAATGGGAAAGAAAAGATGAGACTGTTTTTGCTCTGTGTTGCCACCTACAGCTTGAAAAGTAGAAACTTGTTATAGATTTGGCTACCTTGCTTTTTACTGCCATCTATAGATTGAGAGGGGGAAACCATCAGAATCCAGTGAGCTCACCTGAATAGGACTGGGGATTCCAGACTGAGGGGGACTATTTTGCTAACAGAGGTTGTCAAGAGATCACACACACATAGCTTTGTAGATCCCAGAATTAAGGTTTCTACTTTAACTAAAAGAGCTTAATACCACTTCAGCAAGCTGAGAGTACTAGCCATCTAGATGTAGCTATGCCAAGTGATTGCGATCTTTATTCAATGGGTAGGCTAGTCTCTCTCTGAGAAAAGAAGAGAAAGGAGCCTGAAGAATACTTTTCTATACTTTAGGTTGTCAGAGTGAACTGTTAAAAAAAAAAAAAGATGAGGGGAGCCAGGGAAGGAGAGTCTTAACATGAAAACAAAGAAGAAAAAGAGGTAGAGGAGAAGTTGGAAAGTGGGAAAATATCACACAGAGGAGAAAGAAAAAAAAGAAAGACCACTGAATGGGGCAAAACAACAGCAACAACTTATCATATGTGGAACCTTTTAGTGATAATCCAACTTAGTCTGATCCTCTACCAGCAAACACATAGTCCATACTCAGGTCAGTATTCCTGGGTAGAACCTGCTGTAGATTTTACTGTACTAGGTAGTCTTTTAGAGCCCTCGATTATGTCAACACACTGGCAGTGCATTACAGGAAGGCTTTAGTATTACTGCTGAAAACATTGATTACTCACAGGAAAAGAGAATGCATAACTCTAAGGAAACCCAAGTCTCTTTACTTAGCTTCTTGCTCCCTCCTCCCTAGATCTATCGCTGGAGCATCCAACCAGCATCTCCAAATGGCCTATTGATTTTTGTCTGAGAGAAGCCATGAAGGCTGCCTGAAGTGATCCAAGAATGTTGAATGGGGGTGTCACTGGTGCTTTTTACAATACTATCTCATAATCTGCAATGTCATGCAGGAGAGACAGATGGTAGACCTGTGGGTGGGAATTTTGTTTTCAATCAACCAGCATTTACTAAGCACCTACCCTGTGTCCAGACCTTTACTAGATTATGCTGTGTAGAAAGATAGGAAAATGAGAGGTCCATAATCAAAAAATTTCAGTTGGGAGGAACTTAAGGGCCATCCAGTCCAACCAGTATCTGGAAAAGGATCATCCCCCTACAACATACCTGACAAGTGGTCATCTAGTCTCTTTTTTTTTTTTAAGACATGCAATCAATCCACTACCTACTAAGATAACCCATTCCACTTTTGGGTACTTCTAGTTCTGCGGAAACTTTTCCTGACATCAAGCCTAAATCTGCCTCAATGCAACTTCTACCACTCATCGCTCCTAGTTCTTTCCTCTGAGTCTAAAAAGAGCAAAGCTTCCGCATGCTAGCCCAGGGGTGGGGAACCTGAAGACTCGAGACTACATGTGGCTTTCTAGGTCTCAAGTGTGGCACTATTACTAAATTCCATCAAAGGGCCACACCTGAGGACCTAGAGGGCCACAAGTGGCCTCAAGACTGCAGGTTCTCCACCCCTGGGCTAGCCCTTCACATAAATGAACACAGGAATCATCACACACACACACACACACACACACACACACACAGGCCAATATCTCCATCTGACCCTCCTTCATCCTAGTTGTTCTCCCCTAATGCTCTGGATGTCCAGTTCATAAATGTTCTTCTCAAGATGTAAAACCCAGAAGTGAACACAATACTCTCCTCCTTCACTCCAGCCTCTGGTGGAAAGATGCCCTTCTAGCCAGGGCCAACTCTCACTTCTTGTGCCCTTGATGCCATCCTTTACTGTCTTATCCATCTGATTGCCACCCCCTTCACCCCAATCCCTTCATCCCAGTGCTCTCTCATCTTCAATAACCACTCCCTATCTACTGGTTCAAGGCAACTAGGTAGTGAAAGCGGATAGAGTCCCAGGCCTGAAGTCAGGAAGATTCCTCTTCCTGAGTTCAAATCTAGCCTCAGACATTTACTAGCTATGTGACCCTGAGCAAGTCACTTCACCCTGTATGCCTCAGTTTCCTCATCTACCAAATAATCTAGTGAAGGAAATGGCAAACCACTCCATGATTTTTGCCAAGAAATCCCTAAATGGGGAAACAAAGAGTCAGATTCGACTGAACAACAACTGAATCTACTGGTTCATTTCCTATTCTCTATAAACCAAGTTTCCCCTCATCCTTGAATATCTCTCACTCTACTGCACTACCCCCCTCCAAATATTATCTTATATCTCTCCCCTTTCTCAAAGTCCTACAAAACACCATCCATACTTACTGCTTCTTCTTCCTCCTCACTTGTTCACTTCTCAGCCCTTTTCAGTCTGGCTTCTAACTTCATCAATCAATGGAAATTAGTCTCTCTGAAGTTACTAATGATCCTTTACATACCAAATTTGAGAGCCTTTTTTCAAGCTTCGACCTTTTTTCATTTCTCTGCATCATTTGAAACATCATCCATCCTTTCTTCCTGGTTACTCTCTCCTTTCTGGGTTTTCATGAAACTGCTCTGTCTTGGTTCTCCTCCTACCTGTCTGAACACTTCTCAGTCTCCTTTACTCCATCCTCATCCATGTCCTGAACTCTTACCATGAGTGTCCCCCCAGTATTTTGTCCTGAGCCTTCTTCTCTTCTCTCTCTTGTTGGCCTCATTAGCTCTCATGTAGATCACTCCCAGATCTGTAGATATGGCCCTAGTCTCTACTGAGTTTTTGACTCATCACGAACTACATATGGGGTATTTCAAAACACATGTCCTGTAGGTTTTTCATGCCCAACATGTCCAAAATGAAACTCATTATCTTTTCTCAAATATCCACAGTCTGTGTGCCTGCCTAGAACACACTCCCTCCTTACCACCTATTAGAATCTCTAGTTTATTACAAAGCTTAGCTCAAATGGTTCTTCTTCCTACATGCAGCCTTCCCTGATCCCCTCAGATGTTAGTGTCTTCTGCCTCCCCATCAAAAAAATTATCCTGTACATACTTTATTTATGCTTATATATGTACATGTAGTCTCCTATAATAGAATGTAAGCTCTTTGAGGACAGAGGCTGTTTTATCTTTGTCTTTGATACACAGCACCTAGCCCAGTGTCTGGGACTGGTGCATAAATAAGATTGATCTGGCACAGATGTGCAGGATACATGGTAGGATACATGTATAGGAAACACTGTAGGATACATGTGTAGGATACACTGTAGGATCCACCTGGAGGATACATGGGAGAAACTGGAGGCAGAGAAACTATTTAGGGGATTATTGCAGTGGCCGAGGTGCACAGGGATAAGGGCCTGAATTAGAGCTATGTCCACCAAAATGAAGAGAAGGGAACTGAAGCACAACACAAAGAGAATAGCCTGGGGAAGGGAGAAGGGGAGGGGAGGGAGGAGTAATGGATGATTCTGAGGTTTCTAGCCTGAGTGATTTGGAGGAGTGTGGGACCATGAGCAGAGTGACCAAGTCCTTCCTTTAGCCAGACCTGGGCCATTTGGAGAGTTCGAGGATTCCAGGAACTAGCAACCATTGAGGGGTTAGAGGCAGGGAGCCTAACAGAAAGCTGATGCTCTGCTCAGTCCAGTTGTTTGCCCAGCCATTACTGATCCATCACTGTTCCTAGGTCACACATGCTGGAAGGGGTTTGCTTTAGAAGGTTTGCACAAGACCCTCCTGGGGGTAGGGAAGAGAACTAGAAGAGGGGGTGATGAGACAAACTGGCCCTCTGAAGGAGATGGAATCAGTCTGTAGATAACTGAACCCCCTCTCTCCAGGCTCCAGAGCCTTGCTAGTGCCTGGGGCCAAACGATTCTCCTGTCCAGTCAACACTAACCCAATCTTTGCATTCATGCAAACATGCACCAATATGTACATGCACACCCACAAACATACAGCCACCTACCATGCCATGTACACACATGTATACACACAACATGTTTGTTTCAAACATAGGAGAGTCAGCACTTCTCTGAAGGAGGAGGGTAGGAGATGGGGAGGAAAATGATCACAGTCTCCTTGGCACTCTGATACACACAGGGATGCACTCATGGGCATGTACCCCCTCAGAGCCAGGCACACAGAGCCACCCTCCAAACCCCTCTGGCCCTCCCTGGATCTCAGGCACCAGCTCCAGGCAGAGGGAGGAGGGAGGGGGCCGCAAAGGGCACCCACAGCCCTACTCCGCACTCCTCACACCCCTAGGCTTTCTCCCTTGCTCCTGAGAAGAAAACAAAGCCCGTGATGGCCAGCCTCTCACAGGGTTTTGGTTGCTCCCGCGCTCTATCTGGTGGCCACGGAGCGCCCTGCAGGTACTTTCGCGTCTTTCTGAGTTTTCCCGTCTCTGTCCTAGGAAAGGAGAGAGTAATGCCTCTCATGTAAACACACGTTCACACAAATGCAGGGACACAAGCACACAATTGCTCAGACACACACACACACACACACACACACACACACACACACAAACCTATAGTACACCAACTCATGAGCCCACTGATGCACAGAGTCGTAAACACACACAAAGCTCCAAACAGAGGGAACACAGCTGGGAAGATGCAAACAAGCACAGCCGGACACACACACACACACACACGCACACACACACACACACGCACATATCCTCATTCAAAGGTACACACAGCTCTCTCCCTGGCTCCAGATTCCCTTGAATGAGCTCATCTCTTTCTGCCTGTGTGCCTGGTGTGATAGGCCCACGCTAACACAAACTGCACCTCATTCTCCACCTCCTCCTACTCCCACCTTCCCCCACAGAAACACGCTCACTCCCCTCTGGGGACACGATGTGGGTTGTTATTCCTGCTTGGAAGATGGGGGTGGGGATTGAAGCCTGGAGAGGGGAAGAGGGGCAGAGGGCCCGAAGAGGGTGGAGGAAGAGGCTGGGGAATGAACATTTATGGGAACCCTTTCCCAGCCTTCACAGGTTAGCCACCCATCCTTCTGGGTGCTCATTTCAGCAAATGACTATTACAAGTCAGGAACTGGTCCTCCAGTTTGTGGGGCTATGCTGCCAGGAACCAACAGAAAGAAAATCCACACAGTGCCAGGCTCTGCCACAGAAGATGGGTGCATAATCTTGTAATCAGCCCATGAGAGCCATAAGGGGCCTAAGGCCATCTAGTCCAACCTCTTAGTTTCACACAGGCAGAAACTGAGAGAGGTGATCCCCAACATCACATCAGTAGTGTCCAAACTTGTGCCCAATCTCACTAGAATCAGAACTGGAACTAGAATTCGAACCTACATCTGCTTACTCCAGAGTCAACCCTCTTTCAGGACCATATCTCAGACTGATGCTGTAGGAGGTCAGAAAAGCTGGCGATCACTGTGAGTAGTTAAGGAAGGCTTCTCCAGAGCAGGTGGGACTTGCAGGATGGTAAGATTTGGATAAGAGGAAGGTGAAGGGCATTCCAAGAGAAGGAAACAGTGTGAACAAAGGTGCAGAACTGGAAATAAGTGTGGTGAGTTAGGAGGACAGTAAAGAATACAACCTTACTACAATGGCGGGTTCAGGGTGGAGAGAAGGGGAAGGTCAGCTTGTCTAGACTGGTTGGGGCTAGATTAGGGAAGGCCTTGAATGCCAGACTAAATTTGGTTTTTATCTTATGGGTAGTAGGGAGCCCCTGGAGCCTCAAGAACTGAGGAGAGAAATGAAAGTGGCCTTTTAGGAAGATTAGGTTAATTATTTGTTTCCACACCCACATTAACTCTTCTCCTCCTCCTGAATTCTCCAAAACTTTCTCATCCTTCAAGCCCAGCTCACCCCTACCTTCCTTCAGGAAGCCTTCCTTAAGTACACCAGCTCCACTCCCCCACCCCTCCCTGCATTCCTGTTGCATGTAGGCAACAGGACCCATCCATCACTCCCTACTCAGCCTTGCTTCCTAATGGTTTGATGTCTAACAGTCATGTATCCTCAACCAGCCCGGGGCTCCCAGGGGACAGGCATCTTCTGCTCTTGGCTCCCCCATATCAAAGCTCAACACAGGACCGGGTCCACCGGAGGGGCTCAGTAAAACTTAGTGAATCAAATAATGAATTATGAGCATATTATTTTTTATGGCTTTCCTTTCTTTGGCTGGATCCTCAGATCTCATTCCTGACCAAAGCATTGGGGGAGCAGAGTAAGGAGAGGAGGTTGCTGTAGTCTTTATAGGGCTTCAGGGATAATAATGCCAGGATTACAGGCAAAGAGCTGGAGGAGGCAGGGGAAACTGAGAGGCCTGGGTCATCATCCCTGTGTGCTTGTTTTTTCCACTGGTAATCCCCAGCCAGAGACAGAATGGCTATTGTGCTCCTGAGGCCAGGTTGCCAGCAATGAATCAGGGAGGATGTGATTGTGTGCTAAGGGCAGCCTCAAAGGTTGAGGGAACCAAGTAGGGAGGGGTTTCTTCCAAGCTTGAAGCTGAGAGAGAAACATACACCACAGAGAGATGTGTAGCTAGACATATAGAGAGACGGAGATGCATATACATGTGTATACATATACATATCTCTTTCCCTTCCCAATCCTTCAGTTGGAGACGGGGTGACACCACCTGAGAAACAAGTCTGAAACTCATGTTTCAAAGTACAGAAAGGACAATAGAAATCAATCGAGCAGCTTGGAGTAGAGTACATACTGAATCCAAACCTACTGAGGGGGACAGGAAGTGACTAAAAGACCATCTCAAGAGGCTTACTGTAGGAAAGCAGCTTGGCAGCCATTGAGAGACCAGGAACTAGAGGGTTCCCATTTTGTCATTTCATAGAATGTTTGAGTTGGAAGGGACCTTAGAGGCCATGGAGCTGGACCCATATTTGAGACCATTCTATTTCTCTTGGAGACAGTGTGAGGCAATGTGGTGAGCTCTAGGTTTGGCACCGGAAGCTCCGGTTTCTACTGAGTCTGAGACCTTAGTTAATGAATTGAATTTCTCTAGGCTTCAGTCTCAGGGCATCTATAAAATTGAAGGGGTGGGACAGGTGGCCACTCCTTTAAGCTCATAACAAACCTGTGATCTCCTCCCTCAGCATTTTGAGTTGGAGGGTTTCCCCTTTAAAGGTTGAAACCAGTTTGGGACATTGATTCTAGACAAGCCTTGAAGGAAGGGCTGACAAGAGAGGAAACTGAGTCCCAGAATGAGAAGTAACTTGCCCAAGGTCACACAGTTAGTAAATTAGTCAGGATTTGAACTAAGTTCTTTCAACTACAAGTCCAGTGCCTTCCCCACTGTACCTTGCAGCTTCTTTGTCTGTCTCAGTTCCCATCTATCCTTGGAATTCCTAGTAAAAGACCCCAGCAGACTCTGCTTCATCCATTGCTTCCGTGCCTCGCCCCTGGCTCAGTTCCTTCCCTTCTTTTTCAGTCTCCATTTCTCATAGGGAGACCCCTTCTCACTTGACCCCATGCTGCCCAAACCCCATGAGACTTAGGGACATGCCCCAGACCACTTCTAGGTAGAACTTCCATCCACTTGGTAGGTGCTGCTCTGGGTGAGCTGGTGAAGGGTTGGGAACAGTGCCCCTGCCTGTCAGTCTAGCTCCCCCTGGTGGATAGGTCCTCCCCAGCTGGTGGTATCATCCCAGACAGGTCTTGGATGCTTGTAATGATATATAGCGCTTAGTACTTCACAAATGGAGCCCTCCTTCATTTCCAGGGGCTATCGCTATTAGAACCATCTTCCTTTGAAATCTGCCTCTCTACAATTTCTACTCATTAGTTTTAGTTTTGCCCTCTGGGGCCAAGCCGAACAAGTCTAATTCTTCTTCCATAAGACAACCCTTCAAATATTGCAAGACAGCTATCACATCCCGCCTAAGTTTTCTCCATATTAAATATCCCCAGTTCCTTCAACCATTTCTCAGATGATGTTTTCCAGATGCCCTCCCCATTCTATGATCATTGTCCTCAGGACTAACTATGATATTAACATCCCTCTTAAAACCTGGTGCCCAGAAATGGCCATAATATACCCCAGATGTAGCCTGATGGGGAAAGGAAATATTGTGCCTCCTGACCCGAATTTGTTGCTATTCACACAGCCTAAGATTGCATCATGGGGCAGCTAGGTGGTCCAGTGGATAGAGTAGTGTTGCAGGAGTCAGGAAGACTCAATTTCCTGAGTTCAAATCTGGCCTCACACACTTACTAGCTGTGTGACCCTGGGCAAGTCATGTAACCCTGTTTGCCTCAGTTTCCTCATCTGTAAATTGAGAGGAAAATGGCAAACTATTCCATCATCTCTGCCAAGAAAACCCCAAATGGGGTCACAAAGAGTCAGATTTGACTGAACAACAGTAGTAACAAAAATTGTATCAGCCTTTTTTTTTTTTTAGCACTGACATCACACTGTATATTGACTCATACAGAGCTTGTGGTCAGCTAAAACCCTATAGTCCTTCTCACAAAAAAAAACTTCCTGTCAAGCAACATCTCCCTCATCCTCCTGTGGTGCAGCCGATGTTATTAAACCTAAGTACAGAATTGTAAATTTGCTCTGTTAGATCTTATCTTGGGTCAGCCCAGCATCCATGCCTGTCAACATCGCTCTGAGTCTTCAACCTGTCACTCATCATTTTAGTGATGTCCTTCAGCCTTGTGTCAACCACAGATTTGATAAATATGCCTTCTATGCTTTCATCCAAATCAACAATTAAAATGCTAGACAGGACCCAGGTAGAAGCAGAGTCCTATGGTCCTCTACTAGAGACATCCTCCAGGTTGGCATTGATCAACACTCTTGGAGTAAGGTTGCTCAGTAAGTTATAAATTTATATTACTGTAATTTTCTAGCCCACATCTCCTATTTTTGGCCATAAGAATACCAATGCAATTTTTTTCCTTGTTGAAATGTAGATATTCTATATCTAAGCTATTCCATTAATCCACAAAAACTCACTAACCCTGTCAAAGAAGGAAATGAGGTTAGTCAGTGAGATGGCTGGGCCCCCATGCAGCCTAGTGGTGCATCACTGAAGAGTGTATGGGTACAAACAGAATCATTTTAATCTTATTTCTGTTGATATCTTCTGTTTTTCTATCACCCTCACTTTCAAATATATTCCTCTCTCCTTTCCTACCCATTAAGGCATCCTTCATAGTAAAAATTTTAAAAGGAAGAGAAAAAAAGCCAGTCAGCAAAACCAACCAATACCTCACCCATATCTGCCAGTGCATGCAATATCCCATGCCCGTAGCTCAAGGAAGGGAGAGAGGTGCAGCAAACCCCCCTTAAAGCAGCTAGTAGATAGATTTCTCTCCCTGGAGTCAGGTACACCTGAGTTCATCTCCTGTCTCACATACTTCCTATTATGAAGGGGGCAGGGTGTGTTGGAAGCAAGGTTGGTAGCCTGGGAGATCTTGCCCTTCCCAGCCCTGGGCTCAAGATAATAGACCATCTCCTTCCCAGTCCAAGAGGGGGTGGCAAATAAGATAAGATGTGATCGTGTTTAAAGAAAAGATCAATAACATTGAAACAAATACTTGAAGCTATAGAAAATGGTACACACAAAGGATTAAATATGATGTGTGAATCAGATGATGAATAACTGTAATTTGGAGAAAGAGAAAGAGCATTCTGGTTTTGGAGTCACCAGTGAAGGCTTCTTGAGGAGGCTGGACATGATAGAGTCTGGAAAGATGGGTAGGCTGGGGATCATTGGCAAGGATGGAGTAGGACATGGCAAGTGGTCAACATGCACCCAGATGACATGAAGATGGCTTTTGTTGGGAACCAAGAGATCATGAAGGGGAGCAGAAGATAAGGATTGAGGCCAAACTGAAACAAAGGCCTGAAACGTCCAGTTATGAGTCTAGACTTAATCCTGCCAGAAATGAAAAGGCCTTCTTAAGGTAGGAGAGTGACGTGTCCAGAGTAGCATCTGGATCATATTAATCTGACAATGGCATGCGAAACAGATGAGAGGGAGAGGAACTAGGGATAGGAATATTTTAAACTCTGCTGGGTAAATCCTGAGTAGTTCCTTGTCCTCTCAATCCAGGGAGAGTCAGAGACCAGGGAGTGAAGGAATGAAATGCTGATGTCTGCTGCCTCTTCTTCTTCCTCCTCCTCATTCCTTTCTTCCTTTTGGTTCTCTTTCTCCCTTCTCCTTTTTCACATTCTCTTCCTCCTACCTTTCTCCTCCTCCAAAACTTTTCTCTTTTTAAAACCAATATGTCCTAAATATGGTAGAGGATAGAGTATCTGTTGATAGGGTCAAGAAGACTTCAGTTAAAATCTTGCTTCAGTCACCTACTAGCTGTGTGACCCTGGGCAAGTCATTTGACCTCTGTCTCAGGTTCCTCATCTGTAAAATGGGATAATGACAATCATCTCTATCTCCTAGGGTTGTTGTGAGGATAAAATGAAATAAAATAAAGAGCTTTGCAAACCTTAAAAGTGCTATATAAATGCTAGCTATTGTTGTTGTTGTATCAGAGTCCAACCTGAGAGCGCATAGGATATACTCACAAGTATTCAAACATGTCAGCATACATGCAAGAAAACCAGGAACATCCATGCATGTGCACATATGCAAAAATATACAAGGGCATATTTTGTGGTTTTTTAGGTGTGTCCAACTCTTTGTGATTGCTTTTGGGATTTTCTTGGCAGAGATACCGGAATGGTTTACCATTTCCTTCTCCAGTTCATTGTACAGATAAGGAAACTGAGGCAAACAAGGTTAAGTGACTTACCCAGGGTCACACAGCTAGTAAGTGTCTGAGGCCAGATTTGAACTCAGGAAAAGGAGTCTTCTTTACTCTAGGCCCAGCACTCTATTTACTATGCCACATAGCTGCCCTGTGCACCTACCTACATACAAATCAGAATTTGCCTACAATTATGTACATTTATACAAGCCAGCAGGTACATTCATGTGCACACATATGGAAGCAAGAACACATGCAAACACAGGCATGTCCACATACATCTGTGCTCTGAGCCTTCCCAAAGCCCGTGTGCTGACCCCACATCCCAACAGCAGCCCCTATTTGGGGAACAAATGTGCTCTCCCTGAGTGTGTACTGTGGGCATGGCTCAGTTTCAGGGTAAAATTCATCATCATTACCCTAATATCATCTCCAGGCTCAGCAGTGGCAGCCAGTAAAGAAAATACCAAGGCTTAATTCGGTGAGCGCGGGAGAGAGAGACAGAAAACGGGAAATATGATTTATGGTGGAAATCAATGCAATCATAATACTTTATGCTTGTAAAATTGGGCTGCTCACTCCGTGCTCACGGTTGCCTCCATGTGCCTTGCCCATCAAACATGGGCTATTGGGTGGAGGGTGGAGGTGGGGAGGAGTGGAAAGACATGGAGGGGCCAGGGCAGGCAGTCACTGTCCAGCCCCAGCCTCCCTCTTTTTCAGTAGAGAAGGGGTCACTGGCCTGAGCCACAAAGCTCTGGAACAAAGGCTAGTCTTTTCACAACTGGTGCAGATGCTATGATAGGAGGGACCCAGACAGGCCCTTCCTGTCTGAAAATGCCTCTTTTACCCACCCATCTGTGATACTGTCTGATATTCCCCTATTAGAGTCTCCTTTTTCACAAGCACGGTCTGTTTCTGTATACCTCTATTAAAATGCAGCAATTCACTGTGGGAGGGGGAGCACAGTTATCCTGCAACAACTCAGTGGGGTTGAGGCAATTGGAAGCTTTCCTCCCAAAATGGAACTGAGAGCTCATCTAGGCCCACTCCCTCATTTTACAGAAAAAGAAACTGGGGCCTTCATAAGTGAATCACCTTGTCCAAAGTCATACAGGTGTAAGGAGCAGAGACAAAATCTGAACCCAAGTCCCCTTTCTCCAAATCAAGCACTCTTTCTATGCTGTCCCAGGCAGTAGAGGTATAGAGGGGTAGAAAGGGGACAGAAAGGTTAGTTGGTAGACAAACTTCACTCACTTCCTATTTTTCACCAAACATTAGTCCTTCGATGATTGCTATAGGAAAATCTGAGGGTAACACTCCAAACTTCTCTCTGGGAGGTTTCAGAGTAGAAGATGAACTTGACATCCAGGACAGAGTGGAAAGAGCCTTTCTTGAGCACTAGGGTGCTGAGAAATACATTTCATTGACCTCATAGTCTGCCCATGTCTGCAGTCCAGAGAAATGTGATGGAGTCTGGGGCATATCTGAAGCTGTGTAATCAGGAGCTGTGTTTTTTACTCCATTCATCATCATCTCCCTTCCCTTAGACCACTCCCAGGCTCATCACTGAGATGAGGCTTGAACGTGTGAAAGAATCAGAAAATAGAACAGGACTATGTACGTAGACAACATATCACTAATATTTCTATAGCTCTTACTAGGTGCTAGGCACTAAGCTAAGTGCTATACAATTATTATTTCATTTGATCCTCGCAACAACAGTAGGGGGTAGGTGCTGTTATTATATCCATTTTACAGATGAGTAAACTAAGGCAAACAGAGGTTAAGTGACTTGTACAGCGTCACCCAGCTATTAAGTGTCTAAGGCCGGATTAAGGCTAGATTGTGCTTCATATCATAAACACTGTAAAAAGATTGAGCTGGAACAGTCAGGGAAAATCCCATGGAGGACAGGGGGGTGGTGGTCTTAAACTGGGTCTTGAAAGGTGTAAAGGATGTAGAGAGGCAGAGAGGAGGAGAAAGAGGAGGAAAGGTATTCCAAGCAGAGGTAACAATGAGTGCAAGGGCATGGTATTTGGAATAAATCTCTACTGTTCTCCCACATCTCTCCAATTAGCTAACGGCCTCACTGTGCCCCCTTCCTGTCCTCCACTACTGTTCTCTCTTCTCTACTGGATTCCAGGGTCCCCCAGTTTTCCTTTTTATTCTCTTTTTCTCCCTTTCCTACATAACCATTCTCCTGGCAGGTGGCCCCCTCATTACAAGTGATCATTTATAAACCCTGGTACACAGTAAGCACATAATGAATGCTTGTTGACTAACAGTCATTTACTGGTCATCCATGAGGCACAAACTGAAAGGGGGATGGACAGAAACAAACAGAGAGGGAGAAGGAAGGAAAGAAAAGCACAAAGTCAGGGAGAGCGAGGCGCAGAGAGAGACAAAGATACTGATACGAAGAAAGGCAAAGGCAGATGGGGATGCAGACACCCAGGGTCAGAGAGACAGTGAGAGCCCTCTGTCACCTCATGGTGGGGAGGGGCTGAGGGGTGACAATGCTGGCATTTCCACGGGCACCTCCGGGGCCCAGCGCCCGCCTTGACAAGACCCCAGGAGCTCGATAGACTTTCCAAACCTAATTAGTGCTTAATGGTCTGGAGAGATGGCGCGTCCGTCCGTCACCCCGGCCTCCGCTTCCCCGTTAGTCTTCAGATTCTTAATTAACCTTTAAGGAGATGATCTGCTGATGGGCTTCTGAGGAGCCCACATTGATTCCCTGCTGGCACCGCACTCCCCCCACCCTTCTCACACACATGCACACACATACACAGGAATAAACCCTCACATGCACACAAGAGCCTCCCACTCCTACACATTCACACACTCACATTCACACTGACTTAGAAGGTGATCAGTGACAAAATCACACACAGACACATTCGTATCTTGCTCACACATATGATCACTCCCCACACACCACACACACACACACACACACACACACACACACACACACCTCTGAGCACATACCAGACTAGATCTCAGGAGAACTGGAGAAATGAAGGAGCTATTTCTGATAATTCCCACTCCTAACTCTACTCCCTTTTCCATGCCCTTCCTCGAATGCCCCAGTCCCCACAGGCTCCCAATAACCTCATGCTCTCTTCTCTTTCTTTCTATCAAAGCCTGTTCTCAGAAGAGGGTCTGATAAATTAATTCATACCAAAGTATTATTCAAGGTGAACCTCTCACTCTATTTTCATTTTACCAAGGAATGGCAAAAGAAATGAAGTTCTAATGGTGGGATTTGAATAGTTGGTGATAGATCAGTGAGGGTGGGGAACTCTTCCTGATACCCCTCAGTTCGTGTCATTTAGTCATCTCACTCTTTCTGTGTATAAGACTAAGTGGGCCAGCACTCACACAACAGGCCATGAGTGACGTACATGTACATGCTCACTCGGACACCTTCATTATCATCAACAAATACTTGATTGAGCTCAGGGCATTGTGGGTACTTTAGGGATGAGTAAGACTTGATCCCTTGCCTCAAGGAGGGAAGAAAAGCTGTCCATATATAAGTACAGTCCAAGCCACATGCACCAAGGGCCAAATGAGCGGTAGAGACACTGAGCACTGCTCAGGAGAAGGACTACTTAGGCTGGGACAGTCCAAGACAGCTTCCAGGAAGAGGTAAAACTTGAACTGAGCCTTGACAAATGAGTAGGATTTAGAGAAATGAATAGGAACATAGAATCCATCAATAACAACTTACATGTATTTAGCATTTGAAGGTTTAGCAAGCATTCTCAAGTATTATGCCCATTTTACAGATGAGGAAGATGAGGATCCAAGAGGTTAACTGATTTGCTCAAGGTCACACAGCTAGTAAGAATCAGAGTCAAGACTTATTCTTTCTACCACACTGTGCTACCTCACTAAAGATAGCCTCTGGAGGCACAATGAAGGGACCAGTTTACCTGAAGTGGACACTACATGTAGAGGGGTAGCTTATAATAAAGCTAGAGAGATGAGTTGAGGCTAGATTGTGGAGGGCCTTAAATGTCAGATCAGGGAATTCCTACTCTTTCCTGTGTACAAAACAGCTAGGATTACTTATCTGTTCCCCTTCCTGACTGGTATAAAAACAAGTATTACAATTTTTATCAGAGTTGGAGCCGGCAGGGATTGTCTCTCATCAGAGACATGGCATGGTGGCCAGCCATTTGCTGAATCCTGGTCTCTGTACTAGTCAGATGGGAATGGGTGCTAATTAGCCCCACAGCTTCACTGTCCTGCTTCATTCACTACATT
>NW_020954569.1:51251127-51254501 GCF_900497805.2 Vombatus ursinus | reverse complement strand
AGAGAGAGAGAGAGAGAGAGAGAGAGAGAGAGAGAGAGAGAAAGAGACCTTAGGACAGGATATCATATACTTTTGGAATCCATCAGCTCTGGAAATGGAGAGTGGAAGTACTAGAAGGATATTTGGGGGAGATGTCCAACAGGCAACTGAAGATGCCAGATGGACAGAAGGAAGTCAAGGCTGGTGGTATAGATGGGAAGGCATCCATATTGAAGTGAAAGTTGAAAATATGAGTGAGAGAGATCAGCAAGGAAGATAAAAGTTGGTGGGGGGAAGAAGGGAGAGAGAGAAAGGGAAGAAGAGAGAGAGAGAGAGCAAAGGAGAGGGAGGAAGGGGGGGAAGGAGAGAGAGAAAGAGGGGAAGGGAAAGAGAAAAAGAAAGAGAGGGAGGAAGGGAGGGAGAGAGAAGAGGAAAGAGTGAGAGAAAGAGGGAGGGGGAAGCAGAAGATGGCTGAGGATAGATTCTTGGAGAATATCCATGTCTAGATAGGCAATAGTAGTACGGTAGAAAATGTGCTGGATTTGAAGTGACAAGATTTGGATTCAAATCCTGGTTCAACCCTAGCTACCTATGTGAATGTGGACAAGTCATTTACTCCTCTGAACCTCAATTTCCTCAACTGAAAAATGGAGGGGACAACCAGATGACCCCTGAGGTCCCTTTCAGCTCTAAATTTATGATTCCATGATCCTAGGACCTGGGAAAGGGACCAGGAACCATTGAAAGCGATAAAAAAAAATAAGCAATCAAAGCGGCAGGAGGAGAACTGGGAGAGCTCAGTTTGGGGAAAACTAAAGAAGGGAGGAGTTTCAGGCAGGCAACAGCCACCTAAGCAAGCATGTTCAAACATCCATGCCCTAGCACAACCATGCATGCTTGCGTAGCCACACAGGCACAGTCACACTCATGTACCCATGGATTCTCTCTCACACACACGCACACGCACACACACACGAACAGCTCCTGGGAGGGGGCAGGGCCTGACGCGTTCCACACGGAATAGCCTGTGATCGATGCTTATTAATGAAGGTGCCACGAAGATGGTTAATTGATGGTGGTGCACAGGCTGTTGTCTGGAATTTAACCTGATTCATCATTTAGCCTGTTGGAGGCTAGAGAGTTGTGTTAATTAATGGCAGGAAAACAGACTTGGACAGGGTGGCAGAGGCAGCACCAGCTTAGATTATTAGAATGGGAGAGGGGAGGAGAGAAAGGGGGGGAGGAGAGAGAGAGAAAGAGGAAGGAGAGAAGAGGGGGTAGAGCAGGAGGAGAGAGAGAGAGAAAGAGAGAGAGGGAGAGGGAGACAGAGGGAGAGAAAGAGAGAGAGAGAGAGGGAGAGGGGGAGAGAGAGAGAGAGAGAGAGAGAAGCTCAGTAAAACACAAAGACAGGAAGACAGAGGGAGAGGCAGAGGGACTGTGATTAAATCTAAAAGCAACCAGAGAACAAATAAATGGGATGAGGACAGTGCGGATGCCTTTTCTAAGATGATTCTGGCTGGTGCTTAACTGTCACAGTCAGAATGGGCCAAATCAAGTAGACTGAGAACAATTTTCTCATAGGTTTGTCATTTCATTATTGGAGTTGGCTTCTCCTAAGCATTTACCACATTTCAGCTTGTGTTATAGACATTTGTGTACCTGTCTTACTCCCCTCCCCATTCAAATGTAATAATAGATGGCATGTATCTAATGGTTTAAGGTTTGCTAAGTGCTTTATATATATTATCTCATTTATCCTCCCAATAACCCTGTGGGAAAGTTGCTCTTGTCATTCTCCCCATTTGACAGATGAGGAAAATGAAAGCCAAGAGAGGTTAAGGGACTTACTCCAGACCACACAGCTAAATAAGTATCTGAGGCAGGATTCAAACTAAATCAGGTCTTTCTTACTCTAAGAAAGGTCTTCTATGTATTAGAACCATTCAATATCCACCTTCTTGAGGTCAGGGACTATGTCTTCTTCCTTCATTGCATCCCCCACTTCTAGATGAAGCATGGCACTGAGGGAAGAGCACAGTATTTGGAGTCGGGGGACCTAGGTTCAAACCTTGGTGTTCCAGAAACTCTCGTCCCTCAGGGTTATTGTGAGGAAATCAAAATCACTTTATAACCCTTCAAATGCTAGAAAAATGTGAACGATTTTTAGCACAGTGCTATGCACATAGTAAGGGTTTAATCACTAAGAAAAAAGTGAAGGGAGGCTTGAGTGGCCCCAGAAGCATGTATGGCATGGCAGGGAGAGGGAAGTCTAGGATCCCTTTCCCAACCATGTTCTAAGCCCCCGAGAATATGCCCAGCTACCTCCGGGGTAGGTCATGAGCCAGGATTCAAACCCTGGTACCCAGACTCCAAATCTTCCCCTGTTTCCCAATTGCCCCATGAGGATCAGTTGGGAAAACTGAGCAAGTTTAGCCTACAGCAGAGAACACTTAGGGGTGATACAGCTGCTGCCTTCAAATATTCAAAGGGCTGTCATGAAGAAGAGGGATTAGCTATATCCCTTAGACATAGCTCCTTGGAGCAGAACTAGAATTAATGGCTCAGTATCACAGGAAGGAAGACTATGGTTCAGCCTAAGAAAGAGATTTCTGATAACTAGCACTGTTCAACGATAGAGTGAGCTGCTTCATGAAGTAATGAGCTCCCTGTTATGGAGATATTCAAGCAGAGATGTGATGACTTCTCATGGGGGATGTTTCAGAGGCCTATCCTACGTTGGTAGGGGGTTGGACTAACAATAACTTCTGTTTAGAGAGTGCTGAGGCTCACTTTAATTAAGCGAATCTTTATCAAGGGCAATGGAAGAGGTCTACAAAATATTTTGCTCACAACAATGCTGTGGGGTAGGCAGTGCTGACATTAAGTTCTCGGTTTATAGACAGGGAAACAAAAGCTCAGAGAGGTTAAATACCTTAGCCAAAATCACAGACCTAATAAGAAGTAAAAGTGTAATTTGAACTCAGAGCTCTAGACACAAAATCCAGCATTTTTTCTACTATACACTGTCTCATGTGTCTAGACACCCCTAAGGTTCTTTCTCTTCATTCTGATTTTCTTACTTGGGATATTAGTTCTTACTGTTGTGGCAATGGCAGAAAGTAGTCAGTGCCCGATAAATACATACTGAGTTCAACTAAACTTAAGTTCTAACAGTGGCTTTCTGGAGACAATGTCTTTTTTCTTTACTGTCTATTGAAGGAGAGTGATTTAGATACTAATACCTTTAAATGAGGTAGAAGGGGAGAACAGAACCTAGGCAAGAGAAGGAAGGAGAGGTATTTGGGAATAGTTACAGGCTATCAAAATCCCTCAAATCACACAGGGTGGCCCCTCCTTTCAGCTACCTAAAGCAGTTGTTCAGTTATGTCTAACTT
>NW_020954569.1:51237466-51251042 GCF_900497805.2 Vombatus ursinus | reverse complement strand
CAGATTTGAACTCAGGAAGATGAGTCTTCCTGACTCCAGGCCCAGCACTCTATTCACTGCACTACCTAGCTGCCCTCTTAGAGCTGCCCTTTTTCCTCCTTCCCCACAATCAGATGGAGTTCTATCTCCTTTTCCCCTTAGATCAGACAAGACAAGGTTGGAATTTTGCAGGTGGAATTTTGCAGGTGGAATTTTGCTAGGAAATCAAGGAGGGAAAAAAATACTCGCCAGGAGTTGGTCTGGAACTGAAGGAAGCCATTGGTTTCAGGTATACCTGGCTTTAAGGAAACCCTCAGAAACATGCATGAAGTCAGGGAGGGATTATGCAAATTACAGGCACATTCTGCACTTTAGCAAATAATAGCTACAATGCCATTAGCTGGCATTTATATAGTGCTTTAAAATTTACAAAGCACTTTATAAATATTATCTCATTTGATCCTCACATCAATCCTGGGAGTTAAATGTGATTATTATTCCCATTTTACAGATGGAAAAACTGAATTACTGGCCCAGGGCCATATGGGTAGCAGGTGTCTGAAGTCAGCTGTGAACTCAGATTTTCCTGGCTCTAGGTCCAAGACCCTAACCACTGTACCACTGAGCTGATTCTTTACCAATATTTCATAACAGGGTACAAGCTTATTAATAGTTTGCAACTGGGCTAAAGACTAGGCTGGGACAAAAGATCAGAGAAATCTGAGTTCAGACCCTTTCCTAAGAATTGAAATCAGAACTGAGAAATGTCTCACAAGTGCTTATATAAGTAGGTTTAGACTGGCAAAGATATGATTTACATACAATTTATCATGGGGCCAGGCACTCAATTTAGAGCAATGATTTACTCGATCACCCCCTAGTGGCTTGAAGAAGTCACTGCAGCTTCCAAAAGACAACCTGTGTTGAGACTTGGGGTATCTCTCTGGTAGTAAAACAAACCCCAGCTGGGGGTGCTAGTGGTGAATAACTCTCATGAGCAACCAGAAAAGACAAAGAAAAAATTCCAATTTCCTCCTTTGGTCTTGGGTAAGGTTTGTCCCCAACTGCTGGGAGAGGTGGAAGTGTGATTATAATGAAAATGATGACGAATCTCACATCTCTCAGTCCTTTTACTTTGGAAAGCCCACTCCTATCTATTGTCCACTCTAAACAGACAAGACCCCAGAAGGGAGGCATGACAGGTTTTATCCCCATTTGACACATACTGACTATGTGACCCTGGAAGATTTCTTTAACCTCTCTGTGCTCTGGAGACATCTCTCCAAGACTCAAAAATTACAGAGAAGGGACTGGCCTCCTTTAGCAGAAAGAGTCTTCTTCCCTGGGAGTTCCTTATACCAATAAAATCATAGGTTGAATTCCTGTCCCTTGATAAATGGAGAAACTGAGGCTCAGTGTTGTTAATTGACTTGCCCAAGCCCCTTCTAGTCAGTGGAGGAGTCCAGATTTAGTCTGAGGTCTCCTGACTCCAGTATTCAAATCAATTAGTTGGGGAAGGCTGTGGAAGAGGGAAAAGGAATTCCAGTTTCCCTCCAATCCCTTCCCCAAGAGGACAGAACCCACCCCAGATTGGTTGTATGGTCTAATTAATGTGCTGAGAGGGGGGTTGGTTTCTAAGAGAAGCAGCTTAATTAAAATCTTGTAGAATCATCCCCATAATTACTATTGTAGCAAATTATTCATTAGGGGGATTGTTATAATAGATATGGGATGGAGACAGAACAAGAGACAGACAAACTAGCCACCCTGTGGGCCTCCACCAAACCCTGCAAAAAACTCAGCTAACCAAGAACACTGGGACTGCCAATCCTCAAACCTGAGAAGAAGGCAAATATAGGCAGAAAAAAACAGAATACAGCTCGCACCCATTTTACAGATTTATTAAATTCAGTAAGCATTTATTGAGTCATCCCTATTCAATCACCAAGCTCTAGCAATCTACTTCCTTGAACTCAGACTTATGTGACATTAGACCTGCCTGAAAGGGATCTTCAAAGTCCTCTAGTTCAAAGGACTTATTTTACAGGTAAGAAAACAGAAGCCTAAGGAGGTAAAGTGACCTGGCCAAGGTAATACAGCTAATAAGTGGAAGAGCTGGAGGTTGAGTCCCAAACTTCATGACTCAGAATTTTCCTACCCAACCATCCTGCCTTCATCCATCCTTCCCCACTGTGACAACCCTAGAGCAGGCATGAACCATTTCATGCCTCCGTTATTACAACAGCTAATTTCCTCTGCCACCCAGTTCATCCGCACCCTTCTAACCCACCAACACATCACCCCCAGGTTAGTAATCCTAAAGATCTAGTTTCAGAAAAAAACTAGGTTTTTGTCCCCTTAATTTAGCCAAGACAAGATTGGAATTATTCAAGTCAAACTTCACCAGGAAACTGAGAAAACAAAAGCCTAAAGTTTAGATGAGATAACTTTATAAAGCACAGAGCTTTGATGGTGTGGTCATGATCGTCTGACCATAGAGTGCTTAGATCGGCAAAACCAATGGGGCCACTTTGTCTCTACTCCAAGAAACCCCAGGGGAACAAGGAGCTCCCCTGTTTATTTCCCTTGATTTGAGACTGTTCTGCACTGATCCTCCTTCATCCTCCTGGAAATCTCCTTAATCAACCATACCTGGAAATCTTCTCTACACCCCGGTCTGCTCCTCACCTTCCAGGTCTGTTTGCCTGGTTGTCAAGGACTTATATCCTCTCTGGTGAAGTTCCCGTTCTCTACCCAAAGTTCTAGCCTTAAGTGCCAGGGGGCAGAATCAGCTTCCCCAGAGTCCTCTGCATTACCCCAACTCCTTCCAGAGGGTCAAAGTAGACTGCTTCCTTTGTGTTTCAAATCTCTCAAAATCCTGTTCTTCATTTGACAAGCAAAATTGAGTGACAGATCCTGAATCCAATGGCCAATCATCTTTCCATGTTAACCTGAATGAGTCACCTGACTGCTGTCTGCCTCGGTTTTCTCATCAGTAAAATGGGGATGATAAAAATAGCACTTAACCTCCTAGGATTGTTGTAAGGATCAGTGAGACGATATTATACAGCATTTTGCAAATGCCAGCTATTATCTTCATTATCATTATTATTGCCAGTTCCACTCACCCACCTTGGTCCTCTTTAATGATTGAATCCTCTGTTGAAACTTTCATAGAGGTCAGAGATCATGGATTTAGGACTCAAAGAGACCACAGAGGCCATGAAGTCCAGCCTTCTTATTTTGTAGATGAAGAAACTTGCCCAGAGAGATTGAGTGATTTACCCAGTGTCACACAGCCTGTAAGCATCTGAGTCAGGATTGGAACTCAAGTCTGCCTAACACCATGCCTAGTGTTCTGTCCACTGTCCAATGCACGTTCTACCCCCATCAGTTCAGATCATAATCCATCCATATCATCTTATCTTGGGTAAGTTGTCCATGTCTTTTCATAAATCCCTCCCCCAGGGGGACACTCACAGCGTTGGGAGTCTTCCTTTGGGTTTCTTGGTAATGCAAGGCTATCAGCAGCATGAGACCGTGGAAAGAGCACTGGCTCTGGAATCAGAGGGCCTGGATTCCAATTCTGCCCCTTATGCCTCACTCTGAACAAGTCATATAACCTCATTGACCCTCCTCAGTTTCTTCCACATGAGAGAACATGAGAGACATCTCTGAGATGTCCCTTCTAGCTTTCAATTCTATGGATTCTTTGATCTGTTTTCTCTCACTCTGGCTACATGAACACCTTAGAATTCGGATGTGGGATTCAATGATTCTACCCCAACATCAATTCCTCTCTGAAAATCTATGGGAGCTAGAGCAATGAGGAGAAGGGGATAAGAAAGAGTCAAGTCTCAAACAGTCTGAGGGAAGAAGGAACCTCTGGGATCTCTCCCACTTGTTTCCCATATTTACCATCCTTACCCTACCCCCAACTAGTTCCTTGGCAGTGGTACAAGTGGGTAGATGGGGAAGGGGAGGTGCAGTATATGTAGTAACAGAGTCATAGAGCTGAGGGAGGAAGGGAGGGAAAAAGAAAAGGAAAGAGCAAGGAAGAAAGAATGGGAGAAAGGAAGGATAGGAAGGAGGAAGAAAGGAAGGAAGGGTGGGAGGGAGGGAAAGAAAAAAGATAAGAAAGGAGAAAAAAGAGAAGAAAGAAAGAAGAGAGAAAGAAAAGAGGGAAGAAAGAAAGGAAGGAGGGAGAAAGAAAACAGGGAGGGAGGATGGATGGGAGGGAACAAGAGAAGAAAGAAGGAAAGGAGAGAAGGAGAGAAAGGTATAGGAAAAAGGGAGAGAGGAAGAGAAAAAGTAAGAAGGGAAGAAAGAAAAGAGGAAAGAAACAAGGAGGGAGGAAAGAAGACAGGAAAGAAGGGAGGAAGGCTGGATGGGAGTGAAGACAAAAAGAAAGAAGGAAAGGAGGGAAGGAGAGAGGAAAAAAGGGATAGAGGAAGAGAAAAAGAAAGAAGGGAAGAAAGAAAAGAAGAAAGGAAGAAAGGGAGGAAGGAAGAATCAGAGGGAAGAAGAAAGAATGGGAGAGAGAGAGGAAGGAAGGATAGGAAGGAGGAAGGGTAGGAGGAAGGGAGGTGGGAAGAATGGAAGAAAGAGAGGAATGAAGGGAGGAAGGGAGAGAAGGATGGGAAGAGACAGAGGAAAGGAGGAAGGAAGGAAAGGAGGGAGAAGGAGGGGAGCAAAGAGGAACAGGTAGGAAGAGAAAATAAAGGAGAAGACAAAAGGGGAGAAAATGAGAGAGCCGAGAGAGAAAAAGATAGAAGGGAGTAGGTGGAGCCAGAAGCCCAAATGAATAGATGTGCTGAATGCCTGCACAAACTCAGGACCCTGGATGAATGCTGGTTGCCATGGGCAACCTGTTGCATCATCACAGAGCTTTCCTTTGGAAATGCTAGAAGGTGGATGTGCAGTACTATTCAGGGGCTTCTGTTGTTTACAAAGAGAACCAGGGATGAGGCCACAGAGCCTCACAAAACCTGTGGCAGCCCAATGCAATGGAAAAACAGAATAAAAACAAGAATGAAAACCCCAAAGCAATGGACTCTAAGGCAAAGGGCCTGGGTTTAAACTCCAACTATGCTCCTTACGTCTGTGTGAACCTGAGAAAATCATCTCACTTGTCTGGGCCTCGGCCAGCTGCAAAGGGAGGGGTTTGGGCCAGATGGCCCGTGAGGTCCCTCCTAGCTCCAGCTCTGAGATGCTTCATTGTCTTCTGCATCCACCCTGCCACCACCCACAGGAGAGAGCGCAGCATCCTGATCAACCAGTCAGTCTTGGTGAAGTGGCTGCCATGTGACCAGCCCTGTGCTAATTGTGAGGAGGCCCATCCCTGCCCCGACCCCCGCCCCCGACTGCCCAGATCGAGACAGGCAAACCAGGCTTGCAAGTGAAACAATCAGAAAACACAAAAGGTAGCACAGTGTAGTGAAAAGAGCAGGACCCTTGGAGTCACAGAAGTTGTCACTTGTCACTGTCTGACTTTTGGGCTTACCCCAGTGAAGTCATTGAATCTCTCTGAGCCTCAATTTCCTTACCTGCCAAATGGGACGAATAATAATGCTGGTGCTACTTGCTTGAAAGCATTGTTGTGAGGATCAAATAAGGTAATATGTCTGAAACTGTTTTATGATGCAAATGTTGTTGTTATTATTATTAACAACCGTTGTTGTTCAGCCATTTTCAGTCATGTCTGACTCTTTGTGAGTCCTTTTTGGGGTTTTCTTGGCAAAGATACTGCAGTGGTTTACCATTTCCTTCTCCAGCTCAGTTTACAGATGAGGAAACTGAGGCAAATAGGGTGATGTGACTTGCTCAGGATCACATAGCTAGTAAGTGTCTGAGGCTAGATTTGAACTCAGGAAGATGAGTCTTCCTGACTCCAGCCCAGATGCTCTATCCACTGTGTCACCTGGCTGCCCATTATAAACAATATAGGATGGCATAGGACCACAGCCGGAACAACGTGGGAAGCACAGCATGCAAATGCCTTTCTCAGACGACTCAGGGAAGGCTTTTTTGTAGTCACTTAAATTTACCCTTGGGTCCCTTTTTGGTAAATCGCTAATCTGGCCAAGCAGTAAATTATTGATGCAGGTAGGGAAACTAAGTGGCCCTGGAATTAGGAAGAACCAAGTTCAAACCTGGTCTCAGACACTTACTAGCTATGTGATCCTGGGCAAGTCACATCACCCTATATGCCTCAGTTTCAGACCCTAAGCAAGTCACTTTACCCTGGCGGCCTCAGTTTCCTCATCTGTAAAATGAGCTGGAGAAGGAAATAGCAAACCATTCCAGTATCTTTGCCAAGAAAACCCCCAAAGGGGGTATGAGGAGTCAGACAAGGCCAAAAAGACTGAACAACAACAAAAGGGAAGCTAGAGTTTTGGGGGTCGGGGGAGGAGGAGGGAAATGCTTGGCTTCTTACAAATCAAATACACACACACACACACACACACACGCACACAGAGCCCACTCTCAATTATTCATTCCAACCAGAGGGGAGTTAGGATACAGATAAAACAAAACGGCATTTTAATACAAAAGTGCAACCAATTCACCAAGTGTCTGTTGAAAGCCTCCTTCAGGCCCAGTTCTAGACTGGGACTAGAGGACAGACAGAGAAGAGGAAGCCCGAGGTCCATCTTGAGATATTGCCAGTCCAGGCGGGAGGACAAGGCACACAGAAAACCAGAGGGTGAAAGTAATATAAAGGACCAAGGGCCACAGCAGCCATTCGCCCAGCCTAGTCCTCATTCTCTCAGGGACGTTTGACTCAGTAAAACCCTGTGCTGGACGTGTGCGCTTCGTGCCGCTACTGATGCTGCAGAAGACACAGATGGGGCACAGCAGAAAGGCACCGGACTTGGGCTAACGTACCCTGGGTTCAAGTCCTGGCCGTGCTCCTCAGTAGCCTCATTGTGAGCTCGGGAAAGTCAATCTGTAAAATGGAGATAATAATTCATTTTTTGCCCAAATCCCAGGATTGTTTGGGGAATCATTTAATTAGATATTTTACATAAAGAGTTTCATGAAATATAAAAGAAGGGCTACGTGAATGAAATCCACTCATTTCAACGCAGCAGCCTCTCATTTATACAGTATTATTAGAAAATGCCCTATTCCACATAAGTGAACTTTCTTTTTTTTTAATAAAAGAATTTTCCATGTAACCAAGGTGGGTTTTTTTCCTTTAAGAAACCTCTTTTTTTAAATGATCATTTTGGATGGAAATTATATTATACACTCTATAATATGCTCTCCTGTTCAGCAGCAGTATTTGTGACTTTCAATTATTGCTACGTACTACAACACAGCAATGACCTCAAAATCTATAGGCTATTTACTAAAAGGTCTCAGACTATAGTGCTTTCTTAATTCTTGTTTAGTTTGGAAAAGCTTTTCTGTCTCGTCTCTCACTGTCAGACTGGCAGTTATCAGGTATGCTTGAAGCAGCATCTGTCTCTGTCTTCTCGTTTGTTCCTCTCATTTGCTATGGTCTGGGAAATAAAATCATCAAGTGTATTAGAATTGTGTGCAGAACAAGAATAAACAGGGTCTGAGTGAGGGCTCCAAGTCGTCCTATGTGAATACGGTGCATGAGTTTTAACTCAAAGACTTAGTGGCATCCTCTTTGCCTACTCAAAAGTTTTTTAGGCTACTTTGTTGGTTGCTATTTGTTATCTGTTTAAATAAAATTGCCTTATAAGTGACCTCTGCATGAGAGAAATGTCATTTGACTAGGAACCTATGTCCAAGTTATTCTCATTCCCACCTAGGCCCAGATAATTCACCTCCCTGGTTGATCTGACAAGCTCGAGAAAAGAATGTCACCTTTTCTAAATGTCCCTTTACAATGGAGCAACCTCATTTCCTTACTTTTAAACATCCCCACTGAGTATTTAACAGGAGCTCCTTCCCCCCCCATCTCCCAGGACCTGTTGGATTTGTACCTTGAAAGGTAACATTTCAAAATTCCTCAAGTGGCAAAGCAGATAGGCAAGACTGACCTGGATGCCAGCAGGCCCAAAGGCCCCCCCTGAGAACTTCTGGAATCAGGGGAGCATCTGCTACAGACAGAAACCCCAGCCTCACCCAGAGAAGAACACTGTTTGCCTAGATTGAATATATCTATTTAATTAAAACAATACATCTGATATTTGGTTTGATTTGCTTTCATGGCTATTCAATCTGTCTTTAGGCATTTCCCCTGAAAGCCTGGGCCACCAGAGCACAGCCTTACAATTGGCCCACCCAGGCTTTCATCCCAAGAGAACAAATGATCTATAAATAGAGGAGAGTGAGTAATCAAATACTAGACATGGTGGCTCAGACTATAAATGTGCAGGGGTTCAGAGGAGGAAGAGACTGCTTCTAGACATTGATTCAAGACCCTGTCCTGGAGACCAGGTGGGAGGAATAAGAACTTAGGACCTAGGGAGTAAGAGCTGGAAGGGACCTTAGAGATGTCCAGTCTGATTCCCTCTTGTTTTCAGAACAAGTAGCAAATATAAGACAAAGGTCCTTGCCTTCAGGAAGTCCCCAGTCTGATGGGGGATGCAGAGCCCCTACCAGCAGGGAGCAAGATAAGCCCACATTCCAGGATCTAAGAAGACTGATGAAGCAGCAAGCCATGTAAATGTCAACTTTTAAGCCAGCTTGAAAGGGAGGCCCTTCAAGGTGTAAACAAAATCAGATGAGGTCAACCACAGAGGCCTTTCTGGAGGAGGTGAGAATGGTTTGTTTTAATTTGCAGCAGATTTTTCAGAAAGGGAGAGATGAGGACTGAGGGTGGGAAAGAATGTGAGCATCCTGGGCTGGGGCAGGGAAAGTCAGAGGTGGCCAGTGGGTCACACAGAGGCAAGAGGAAACGAATTAGGTTGGGGAATAGAAAGCAGATCAGCTCTCTTTCTCTCCCTTCTCCCTCCAAAGCAAGTCCCTGCTTATACTGAACCATCAAGCAGAAAGTTCTGCATGAGCCAGGCTGCACACCTTATGAAACAGCCTTATAAATTGAGAATAGAGGTGAAGCTCTAATAGATACTAGGTTCCGATATGTGGGCCTGAACTCAATAAACATTAGGTTACCTTCATGCAGTGGGGGGCAGGAAGAAGACCAGATTTATTAAAAAATCTTATCTGGAGGGTTTGCATTTCAATGGACTGTGGATTTGCATATTTTAACAATAACCTCCCATCATTCTGTCTGATCCATGCTTGGCCGGCTGTACGGATGGCTGTATCTTGAAAAGATGATCGTGGCTTTAATAAACCCTCCATAATTCGAAGGTATAACAATGCCACTTTGTTGGATAAAGGAGAGGATTAAAGGCCCCTTCTTTTTTTCCGGAAATAGGGCCATCCCACATGGTGAGTAACTTCCTACCTCCTTGCTCTCCCATATTCACCACTTGGCTAAAGGGCACCCATCTCTGTTTCCCACACTTGAACCCTAGTTATGTCTCTGATGGCATCTAAACTAAGAAATGAAGGGAGAGGGATGAGGAGAGAGCCATGGACTACTGAGGCTTTGTATCAAGTATCAACATGAGGGGAGATATAGAACAGGAGCACGTGGCAGAGAAAGGGAGTCACTAGTGCTGGGAAGGCAAGCAGAGAAGATCATAATAATACCTAGTGTTTATACAGTGCTTTAGGCTTTTCAATGTGTTTTACCCATATTATCTCCTAAGCCTTGCAACAACCTTCGGAGGTGGTTACTGTCATCATCCCCATTCTACAAATAAGGAAAATCAAGCTTATAGAGAGGACTACTCATGAGTGGGGAAATAAGAACAGAGATCTCCTTGTCAATGATCTTTGAAAGATTGTGGGAAAAAAAGAGTGAAAAAGCAAGACTGGAAAAGAGCAAATATTTTGATTTTCAAAACATAAAAATAAAAAAGGGAAGGCCAGGGGGCAGAGAAAGTGAAGACTGCAAAACAGAAACAAGTGAACTTGATTTATTACTGGCACCATTCTAGAATGTATTACTGAAGGGATTATCAGTGACCCTCTGGGAAAGGAACAGGTGAGTTCAGGAAGCTGACATAGCTCCAGCAAAAGCAGGTTATATAGAAGGTTCACTACATTTCCTTTAGTTGACAAAGTTACTAATCTGGTTACATTGCCTTCCCTATTGGGAGGAGCAGAAATGACGTAGTAGCTAGAAAGTCATTCTCAGAGTCACGAAGGCCTGGGTTCAAGGCCTGCCCCTAATACATATTAGCTGTGTGACCCTGGGCAAATCCCAACCTCTCAACGTAAGAGTTGTTGGGCAAATGTCAGCCTACATTGGTAGAGGGAGTTTCCTCACCTGGGAGTTCCTTATACAAATGAAATCTCATTGTTTTAAAAAAATAACTAAACCAAAAAAAAAAAAACCCTAAACTGGGAGACCAGGAAAATACTGTAAATGTAACTTACATAGATTAAACAAAGTATGTGACTAAGTCATGTTCTCTTTGTGAATAAAATTGCAATATACGGGTTAAACAACAGTAATAATAATAATAGTTATCATGTATATAGTACTTTAAGGTTTACAAAGAGCTTTACAAATAATTTATACTCACAACAACCCTTGGAGGAAGGTACTACTAATATCCTCATTTTACAGATGAAGTAACTGAGGCAGACAGAGGTTAAGTGATGTACCCAGGGTCACATAGCTAGTAAGTGTCTGCCCCTGAATTTGAACAGTTAGATGTATTGGTAACTGGTTTATCAAACCTAAAAAGCACTCATTAATGCTGTCAACATGGAGGAAGGGAGGCCTGGGCTGGAGTGCCCCAGGGATCCATCCTGGTCCGGTGCAATTTCACATTGTTATCAGCTGACTTGGATAAGGGCATGGATGGTGCCTTATATTTGCAGATGACACAGAGCTGAGAGGGCCCATGCACAAGATGACGGTCAGCACTGAGAAAGAGCTTGACAGGCTAGAACATTAGGCTAAATCAAATCAAATGAAATGTAATAGGAACAGATATAACGTCCTTCCTTTGGGTTCAGAGAATCAACAAATACAAGGAAGGAAAGAAGCCTTTGTGAATAGTAGGACAAACCTGCCATGTGCCAGGCCCTTTACCATTATCCCATATAATCCTCACAACAACCCTGGGACCTAGGTGCTATCCTTATTCCCATTTTATAGATGATTGTTGTTGTTCACGCTTCGTTTTCAAAGAGGACAAGGGATGTCAGGGATGAGATTCTGACTCGCCAGTGAACTGGATTTAAGTGAGGCAGGTTGGCACAAAGTCAGCCTCATTCTCTCTTCCAGAGTCACTGAAGGAACACAGGTTAAGTGACTTGTCTGTGGTTATGTGGCTATTTAAACGTCTGAGGCCGGAACTGAGCGCAGGTTTTGTGGACTCCAACGCTCTGTGCACTATGGCGCCACCTAGCGACCTTTGGAAACCAAGGCACGGCTAGACTTCTATTTTAATGAAAAAGATCTAGGAGACAGACTGGACAGCAAGCTCTACATGAGTTAGTTTGATACGGCAGCTGTACAAAGCGAATTTGATGTTAGGCTTCATTAAAAGAGAAGAAGAAAGGAAAAGAATAACTAAGCCTCAGGATCTGCATACCACCCACACCTAGAGGGACCTCCATCTATTCCTCAGCAAGGGTGGCTGGGACCCTGCTCCAACGTAGGAGGACAATGAGATGGACCCCTCAGCCAAGACCCCTCGCCTCAGGGAGCACCAGTCTGACAAGGAAGCACAGAGTACCCTCCGACACAACGACTTGCAAACATACAAACGAGGGCAGATGAATATACACGTGAGAAAGGCTTGTTTACAAGGCAAACTAAAAATAGCTCACTTTCCTATAGTACTTCAAAGTTTACCAAGCAATTTCTCTGAGCTAGGTTGTGGTAATATGGGTCAGGGAGGTATCCTCAACTCCTCATTCCTTTTAATCTCCTATTTCCAAGCTGTTGCCAAGTGGGATTGTGTGCCAAGTGACTTACCTGTGGCCATATGGCTAGTAGCCATTAGAGGCGAAGCACGAACTGAGATCTGGAAGATGCTGTGGTACAGTGGAAAGTGCACTAACGTGTGGAGTTAGAGGACAGGGTTCAAATCCCGTTTCTGGTGTTTATTATCTGTGTGACCCTGGGTAAATCATCTAATCTCGCTAAGCCTCACTTTGTCATCTATGAAATGAGAAGGTTGAACTAGATGGCCTGTGAGGTCATTTCCTGCCCTGGAATCTATGATTCTGTGATCTGTTGGCACCAAATGCCATGTTATTCCCATCACACTGCTGCCTCTGAGGACACTGAGCAAAGGAAGCTTTATAGGCAGATGAGGCTAATCATGGAAGGCTCCCTGGAAGAATCAGGCTTCCATGGCAGGTAAAGATAAGAGGTGACAAGGGTGTGAAGTGGGTCTGAGTTGACCAATAGTCAGCAGCTACCGACACCAGAAACAGGGGAGGCAAGGAGGGAAAGAAAGAGTGAAAAAGAGGAAGAGAAGGAAGGAGTGAAAGAAGGAGAGGAGGAAGGAAGGAAGAAAAGAGAAAGAGAAAGGAATCAGTAAAGACCATATAGCAGTCTCTCTCCTTTTTCCACCAGCCTCTCTCGCTGTGGACAGGTGAAGCCTTTTGACTGAATCAATCATCGTATTTATTCTAATTGTATCATAATCATCCCTAAGGAGCCTGGTTCAAATGAGCTTGACATTATTAAAATTTTAATGCCCAGTTTTCATAGCTGAATGAATATTTAAAGGGTATGTCCTGGCTCAAGTTATGATGATGAAGAAATTAATGGAATGTCTTGTTTAATGCATGGTTATGTGTTGATGCAAAAAGTGGCGGAAGTGGGGGAGGAGAGATAGGGTCTGAGCCAAAGAGGCCTGGAAAGCTAGTGTGGGAAGAAGGGGCACAGGACATCCAACCTCAGGCCATGATCCTCCCTCCCAGCAGGAGTCATCATGGTGGGGTAAGGTATCCCCCAAGAGGGGGAGGGGTCCTTAGGCTGGGAACAAAAACAGAATCAAGATGGATTTGGAAACATCCCTAGAGTACAGAATACCAAATAATCATTTAAGGGAGATTAGGAGTTTTGAGACTGAGAGTGATCATGGCCTTCCCTAAACCTTCCTTTATCTCAGGGCTAACCCCACACGCAGATGTTTAAATGTTTTCTCTTTATTTGGAAGATAACAAGTGGAACAGATTCTCTCCCCCTCTAAAA
The DNA here is from genome assembly GCF_900497805.2 of Vombatus ursinus. Classification (NCBI taxonomy): domain Eukaryota; kingdom Metazoa; phylum Chordata; class Mammalia; order Diprotodontia; family Vombatidae; genus Vombatus; species Vombatus ursinus. Next base: position 51,237,844 of record NW_020954569.1, on the reverse strand, counting down.
AACCTCCCCCGCCCCAACATACCCCAGATCAAAAAGCATAGAACTCCAGGAGGTCCTGACCCTTCTTGGAGACTGGCTCCAAGCCTGAATTAGGACAAAAGGAATGAACACATTAGGAGTGTTCAGCCAATAAGAGAAGGCAGGAGCAAAGGAGAGGAGAGAAAGAAAAGACAACGTGGAAAGTGAGGGGGATGAGGAGCTGTCATGGATGTTAACCAGCTTTAAGAGGAGCCATTCACGCATAGGGAGTCTTTCAGGGGTTGCCTTGCCAATAGACAGGGGGTTGAACTTTTTGCAGCTGTCTTAAGGATGCTCTGACTCTCTTACAAAAGGTAGGGAAGTGACCAGAGAGGCAGTCATAGCAGGAGGGGCAGGAAA